>NC_141693.1:335818059-336480559 GCF_964263255.1 Lissotriton vulgaris | reverse complement strand
GTATGTGACCCATTTACGCGAGGCGATTGACCACTTCTGGCGCGAGAATTTGGTGGGGGATGTCGACGCACTGGTTGTGTGGGAGGCACTGAAGCCTACGCTCCGGGGCGTTGATATAGCTTGGTGTGTGGCAGCTCGGCGAAAACATCGGGAGGCTATTGTGACTGCCGCGGCCCGCGTTGAGGAGCTGGAGCAGCGTAGTCGACTCGGGGGTGATGAGGGCGTCGTGAGACAGCTCTTGCAGGCCCAACAGATGTATGCCTCAGTCCTGTACGAGGAGGCCCGACTGGCGTGGCTTGCCACGCGCAGCAGGGTGTACCAGTGGGGCGACAAATCCTGCACCATGTTGCATAGGCTGTGCCAGGCAACTTTCCAGCCCCTAGGGCTGCCTGGTCTCACGGCGGACGATGGCTCGGTCATGACCGACCCAGATTTGCTGGCGGCAGGCTTTGCCCGCTATTACGAGGCGCAATACGCTCCTCGTGATCCTTTGATGGTAGATGAGATTGCCTCGTACCTGGATGACCTGCTACCGCAGGCAGTCCCCGACGAGACCAGAACCGCCTTGGAGGCCCCGCTTACATCTGAGGAACTCGGGGAGGCCCTAGGCCAATTGAACACTGGCAAGGCGCCCGGCCCGAGCGGTTATCCTAGTGAATTTTACAAAAAGTTCCACGTCCAGCTGGGACCCCACTTTCGCAGTGCCCTGGAGGCGGCACGGGCTCGGGGCGAGTTGCCACCAGACTGGCGTCATGCCGAGATAGTGGTATTCTTGAAGCCGGGCAGGGCGCCGGACCGACACGACTCTACAGGCCGATCTCCCTCCTCAACATTGAGGCCAAGATCTTGGCGAAGGCCCTAGCGAACCGCCTTTTGCCTCACATTGCTGACCTGGTCCACCCTGACCAGGCCGGATTCATGCCACACAGGGCCACCCGGCATAATATCCGACGGGCGCAGGCGGCGGTTGACGCCATGGGCACTAGGGATGAACAGGCGGCACTCCTTCTTGCGGACATGGACCGAGCCTTCGATTCGGTGAGTTGGGCGTATCTGTTCACCTTGTTAGCCCGCCTTTAATCTAGGGCCTGTCTTCCTGTCATATATTCGTCTCCTCTACACTAATGTTACGGCTTCGGTCCGCGTGGCCGGCGCTGTCTCTGGGCGCTTCCGCATCGGTCGTGGTACTCGACAGGGTTGCCCACTATCCCCATACCTTTTTGCCCTTGCCATGGAGCCCCTGGCGTCGCGGATACGTACGGATGCCCGACTACGTGGCTTTGTCTGGAACAATGACCTGGCGGATAGGATTGCATTGTATGCAGATGATGTTCTTCTATTCCTCACTGATCTGCGGCGCTCGTGTCCCCGGGTTTTGGAGATCATGCGGGGGTTTGGCGAGGTCTCGGGGCTCCACCTTAATCTGAACAATTCGACCCTGTGAGTCTTGGGTGGCGGAGTGGTTGCTGACCCATGGGCCGCCGAATTGCGTGTGGCGACGGATGGCCTAAAATATCTAGGCGTCTTCCTCTCGGACTCGCGGGCTGTGGCCTGGGCACGCAGTGTCTTGCCGGTGTGGGAAAGGGTCCAGACAGACGTTAAAACTTGGTCCAGAATACCACTCACGATTTTTGGGAGGTCGGCCATCTTTAAGATGGTGGCGCTGCCGCGGCTGCTATACCAACTCCAAAACTTCCCACACCCCATTGGCATGGAGTGGTTCCGCCAGGTTAACTCGGTGCTGGGCCGCTTCCTGTGGGATGGTGGTGCGGCCAGGGTGGCCTTGAAGACGTGCTTTCTGTCCACATACTGTGGTGGCTTGGCCACCTCGGACCTCCTCTCCTATTACCAAGCGTCTCACCTACTTGTCCTCAATGAATGGTGGTATGGAGACAGGGGGGATCCGGCCTATGCCCTGGAACGACTGCTCATGGGAGATCGCACGCTTCACACTATCCTTTATTCGGCTCGCATACGCCGTGGATTGCCGTCGGTCACTAAAGTGGTCTTTACGGTGTGGCGGCAATCCCTGCGCCGCATGGGTTGGTGGGGCAAATTAACAGCTGAAACGCCGCTGTGGCACAATGGCCTGCTTCCGGAACTGGCGGCCTTGGCTGGGTTTGAGGGCTGGGAGGCTATTGGAGTTACACAACTGGGCCAGGTCATGTCCGGCGCCACCCTCAAGTCCTTCGAGGAGCTCCGAGCGGAGTTCCAGATGCCTCAGTCCCAGTTCTTCCGCTACCTCCAGCTGCGGCATGCCCTCGCCCCGAGCATTGCCGGCCTCGACTCCCTGCCAGAGTTCAGTCCGATTGAGGCAAAGGTATTTATGGGAGACTTGGGAGACAAGAAAGTCTCTAGGATTTATCAGACACTTGTTATCCACTGCTCCTCCACTCTCCGCTCCCTTCGGGAGGCGTGGGAGATGGATGTGGGTGCCCTTGATGAGGACGATTGGAGGGAGGCGCTGGAATCCCCGCGCGGCACCGCCGTTGCGGTTCGGCTCCGCCTGATCCAATTCAAATATTTGCACCGTGCTTATTATACGCGTGAGCGTCTGTGGAAGGCTGGATTGATTGCGTCACCGGAATGCCTGCGCTGTGGGGAAGTGCCTGGCTCACTGATGCATACGGTGTGGTCGTGTGGTCGCCTGACTGGGTTTTGGAGGGGCGTGTGGAGTTGCCTGGCAGAGGTCCTGGGCTGGGATCTTCCTCGTACCCACCGTCTGGGCCTGCTGCATATTATGGAAGGGGTAGGGGGCAACGTATATAAGCGTCACCTGTTGCTCCTGGGGCTGGTTGTGGCCAAACGCGACCTGGCTCGGGCATGGAAATCAGTAAGGGCCCCCCCCCCCTGTCTGCATGGAAGGCTGGGATTGATTACTTTATGGGCCTGGAAAAGCCGGTCTTCGAGGCGCGGGGCTGCCCGCGCAAACATTTCAAGATTTGGAAGCGGTGGGCCGACTACCGTGGCCTGTCCTTGGACCCCCCGGCGGAGCTGGAGGAGGACATTTGAGCACAGTGACATTTCTGGCCTGATGCGGCAAAGCCCTGGTTGCGTTCTACCTGCTTATTCTTTGTGCATTTCCTTTTTTATTGCTGCTCTTTTGTACACGTGTGGTGGGGGGGATTGTTGGGTAGGGGGGGGGTGTAGTTGGGGGTTAGAGTAGGCTGCTGGGGCATTTCTAAAACTGAGCTAATTTGGTATTTGCTTCATCCTTTACTGTCTATGTCATCGTTACATTGATACTGTTGTGGTGATCTTGGTGTGTGGAGATACCACATTCCTGATACTTTTATGCTCAATAAACTTGGTTTTGAAGAAAAAAAAAATTAGACCTCATTGATCCTGTTACATGTCCTTAGTACCCTTTATGTTGCAATGTACTGTACTTGCTAGCCCTCGGGCTTGTTGCTGTATTGTATGTGGTTTTTGTCAATAAAGGTCTTCCAAAAATTAAAAAAAAAAAAAGAACGGCTATCTTGCCCCTCTTCCCCCTTGGCCACTCCCAAGAGTCTAACATTGTTGCGTCTTTGGCGATTCTCGAAATCTTCGGACTTCCATTGCAGATCTTCCGCCAACTTTTTCACGCGTCTCCTTAAACTTCTGCCATTTAGAGACATCGTCCTCAAATTTCCCAGTCCGTTCTTCAACCTGAGTGACTCTACCTGCCATGTCCATATACATTTTGTTCATTTGCGATCCGTGTATTTTTTAGACGCTTGTCTGGCCCTTCTTGTCTCTGTCCTGGCCTTCCCCTGCATTTGCTTAAGAGTGCTGAACAATAGGTCTATGGTAGGGGGTTGCAGTGCGGTTGCGGTATGCTGCTGTACATCTGAGCCTCCACTTTTTTGATACAATTGGGATGTTACGGAATAGTCCCAGTCGAGCTTTTTAACTACACCCCCCTGGGATGGAATACCTCTCCATTTTTGTTTGACCCAGGGTCTTTCCCTCTGCTGTCTGCTTGAACTGAGATACCTTCCTCAGTGAAGGGGTCAGTGTTGGAGTCAGAGTCAGAATCGCCTGTCAAGATTTCCCCGCTTGAAGGTGAGGAACCTGTGTCCTCATTAAGAGAAAAAAAGCAATCATCGCTGAGGGAGCCAGGCACCGAATCTGGGATAGCTGTCTTCTGTGGATACTTAGATATATCTGACCCCGCCGTAACTACTGGTGCCAAGGATGCCTTATTCCCATCTCTCCTGGTGCGGTTTATGCAGTTTGTGCGGCTTGCGGCATTTCCCCCTTCTTTCACAATATCCAGCATTGGTGTAGTTATTCCCAGTCCCTGTCCCGACCCTGCGTGAGCATTCTGCAGAGTGCAGTTATCTGCATCAAGAGTTCCGAGAGTTTGTTCCACCTTGTGCTCCCTCGCTTGCAACCGTACCTGTACTGTGGAGCAGGGAGCTGCTGACTGATGTCGGCATGCGTGTTAGCATCCGCGCTGTCCTCCAAGTCCTCTTCTGGGTGTTCTGCCTCTTTCTGCTGGCTACCTCCGCGGTCCTGCACAGATACAGCGTTGGTTGCTGGCCCGGTGATTCCTTTCCCTCCGATCCTCTTCTCAGCCTCCTCGTCAGTATCCAGGATCCCCTGGACTGATCTCCCGGTCTCTGTCTCATCCGCCTTCTCCACGCTCTGCTTACGCTGTCTTTCCGAGGGATCGGAGCTGCAGGGAGTCTGCCTGAGAGCCGAAGGTATTCTGGCTCCGTCTGCATTCGTCTCCTGCCCGGTCAAGGCAGACACCGCGGGAAAAGCCTCGTACAAGGTAGGTTGCTGCAGTGCAGCGTCTTTGCCTTTTGCACCCCTAACCTGGCACTCTTGGTACTTTTCTTTGCCGCTTCGATGGGTGTCTCCTTTTCTCCAGCACAATGTCTAGTTTGTTCTTCCATCAGCCCCAAATTTTTAGCCGCTGCTAATTGTTTTACCAAGGCTGCTCCGCGTAGGTTAGGGGCAGATGCTGTCACAGGTGTTATTGCTGCAGATTCTTTCAGCTCCTTTTGCTCCTTGAGTTTAGCCCCTCTCAGCGCCATTCTGGACATCAGGTAGCTTACTCTCTGGAGGAGGTGAGCCTTCAAAAGTTTCCCCACAATAATCCGGCGTCAGGTTTCTTCAGCTTGGTTCTGTGGATGCCTCGGTCTACTCAATAATCGCAGCAACAGTCTGAAATAGTCAGCATAGTCAGCGTACTTCAGCATCAGCTTCTGTAGTTATACCATGGGTAGTAGAGGCATGCGACTGCTCCCCTACGGTCTGTCAGCAGCCATCTTGCCCACAAGACCACAAATGAATCCTTACTGAATAAACTTCAAGTGGTCCAGATTACTGCAGTTCGACTGGTTTTCAATATTTCAACCCCTCTCCCTCTTTTTGCAATGACTTCACTGGCTCGATATATATTAGAAAATCAAGTTTAAGATCTGTTGCATTGTATACAAAGCACTTAATGACAAGGGTCCTAGCCATCTAACTGAAAAACTCATCTGATATCAGCCGAGCAGATCTCTACGCTTAAGGGAGAAACCTTCTTGTCACCCCATGTTTTAGAAAGTCTTATACATGTTTTAGGAAGTCCTGCACGGGGGTAAAGCCTTCTTCTTCCTTGCTCCACTATATTGGACTCTCTGTCTGCACCTTCGAAAGTGCACAGTCCTCCTCCTTTTTAGGAAACTTCTCAAAACAGAACTCTTCTGCAACTGACTCTTCTGGCCTGATGTCTATGCTCTTCCCTTAAGGGGTGATTCTAGCGCTCGACAAATTTAATCATTCATTCATTTAAGCTAGGAAGCATCAGATAGAGCTTGAGAGGCTCAAGATGGAATCACAGAAGGTGGTTTTAGACCATCAGCGTGGGCTCAAGGAGCTGGAGTTAAAGAGTAAATCCAGCACCGATGGTGGCAACAATTCCTCACTTCACTCAGATAGGATTTTGCATATTCCCATGAATGTAGGCAAGGAATTTAAAAAGGTTTACAACATACAAAGGTGGTTTTTGGGCTATGAGGCAGCTATACACATGAATGGGGCCTCTGAAAAGCATTGGGGGGCAGGGTTGTGGCTCCATTTCTCAGAAGAGGTGAGGGATACTTTGTTGGCTTAGGGTAAGGGGTACAATATCACCTACACTGACATGAAGGAGTCCTTTTTCACTAGGCATGCTCTCACTCTGATAAACATCGGGATCAGTTTAGGTCTTGTAAGAAAACAGATTCCCAGACATGGTTGGAATGTGTGGATTCTTACCTCAGGGCACTGGATGGTTGGGTGAAGGGCAACAGTGTAACAGATTTTCAGGGTCTGTACAATTTGAATGCGTGAGAGCACTTGTCTAGTCTATGTTTTGCAGAGTTGCACCAGTGCTTAACTCAGTGCTTTCCAAACTTTTCATGTTGGTGACACACTTTTTATACATGCGTCATTTCGAGACACAGTAATTCAGTTTTCCTAGCAAACTGGAGTTTAAATTTACTGCATTTTTAGATGTGCATCATTTCGCGACACAATTATTCAGTTTTACTAGCCAACTGGGAGGTTAAATTAACTGCATATTAGAGATAAGGACAAATACATATGTCATAGATTAGAAATTGTAAATACCAAAATGTATGGGGACACAACATATCTCACAAAACCTTTCATTGATATTTTCAGAAACATATGATTTGTAAGATAACACACATACATTTCCAAAACATGTTGTCCTTTATGAGTAACAATATGGAAATATGTGCAATAATTAAAACATTTGACAAAACCAACAACACTTACTATTTTAATGAGATGTATGAGGTTGATAGGATGAACACAGCTGGTCAATATTTGGTGTAATATTAGATTAAGACACTCATTTCGTCATCAAGCATTTTCAAGTTTCCACGTTTCAGTGTCATTTTTTATTTCAGCTAATTCTCTTCTTTAAAAAGTGAAAAATTTCCTAGGAGCAGTTGAAAGAAATGGATTTCTGTTCCAATCATAAGGCGTTATTACGAAAGTCTGCCCGCCATCGAGGTGGTGATTGGGACCTCCCGCTTGTATGGTGGCTGTCCCACATGTGAAATTACAATTTTTCCTTTACACTTCTTACATACTGAGACAGACCGTTCAGTTGATTCTTGGGTACTTTCCTCAATAGCTGAAACATTTTGTTCTTTGTAAAAACCATCCTCACCAGTTTTTCGCTTCTTAATTATAAACGTATCCATTTTGTGTTTTTGTTTGCCTTATCTTGCCCTTGCCTAGTGATCTCTGGAATGTCCCCCAGCAAATCTTGAACTTCAAAAGTGTTTCCTTTTTTAGGCTTTCACGAAATAGGTTACCACCTGGGTTAAACTGATACTAGATTAAAACATGCTGTCTCTCATGCCTCTGTGTGACTGGTGCCTGCTACCTTTTGTGCTATTGTCTCTGGTGCCTGTTTCTGCAGTGTAGCTGTTTCTGTGGCAAGTGCTTCTGCATCCACTTCTTACAGCCTATGATGCTGCTGTGTCCAAAGTAGCTGTTTCGATGGCTAGTACTGCTGCATCTGGGAAACTATGGGGCTTCCGGGAAAAGGAAGAAATGTGGAAATATTGAGAGGAATAACATGAGATACAAAGTTTAACATATATTATACTGCCTACCAGTATGGATGACATGATTCGTACACTACAGTCCTCATTCTCTTTAGTAACATTTCATATACATTAATTTGAGTAGTAGATAATAATGTGAAATTAGAGCTCTCAGCATAAGGTGGGACAGAAGTAATAACTGCATTGACACTAGATAGGACAGACTCAGGGCAGCAATTGACCTTGGTTTGGACAAAGCTAGTCATCAGTCTTTTGTGTCAAAAGGTGAAAAGACAGTGTTTGCATAAAATCTAGAAGACCAGGTGCTCATTATGGCAGAATATATACTGCCTACTACTGGGAAGTGGTACTCTGCCTGTGGAAGTATTTCAGTTGTGCTAAAAAATATGGGTACGCCCCTTTTCCAATGCAGGTGTAGGTGTTTGAGAGTTTAAGTGCCTGCTCACACAAAGCAGTGTATGAGAGAGCGTGGAGCCTGAACGGGTCTCTGAGGCAGTCTGCCTGTGTGTACATGCAGTGTTGACTGAGCTCTGCCTTAGAACACTGGCTAAGTGTTTAGATATACATATTTCTTTAAAGAGGGGGTCAGGGATTCGGCAGACCGGAGGAGGATGCTAGACAGGAGCACTGACAGAAGGTGAGAAATCAGGAATGTGGCAGAAAGGAATGACCGGAGGTGGTGAGGGATTTTGAATGCAAGAAGGACTGACTGGAGAAGGCTGACTGACATGAGGGGGTGAGGAATGTGAATGACAGGAGAGGCAGACGGACTGATAGGGGCAGTGACGGGTGGAGGGGCATAGATCCAGGTCTCATTATAGACAGTGGTAGGCCAGAGAGATGGGAAGAGGGGTAGCTTCTGACAGGAGGGGGTATCCCTGCTAGGTGTGGATGAGGGGCACTCTTGCAGGAGTAATGACAGGCACGTAGAGGCATGCCAATGAGGCACTGACATGCTGCAGGGGAGGCAAGGGGTCTCTCGCAACCTGCAAACCCGGGCCGGCGCATCCTTACTTTTGAAGCCTGAGTTGGCGTCTTCATCTTCCTCGCCGTTGGACTGCATGGGCTCCTACACCTCAAAGTTGGCGTGATGGGTGGGGGGGAGGTCAGAGATCCAGGTCTCATTATAGACAGGGGTGGGCCAGAGAGATGGGCAGGAAAGTTAGCTTCTGATAGGAGGGGGTATCCCTGCTCGGAGTGGAAGAGGGGCTGTCTTGTAGGAGTAATGACAGGCATGCAGAGGCGTGCAGGCAGGGTCGGATGTGTCAATGAGGCGCAAACATGCTGCAAGGGAGGCAAAGGGTCTCTCACAGCCCGCACACCCATCCTTACTTTCGAAGTCTGAGTTGGCGTCCTCATCTTCCTCGTCATGGACTGCATGGGCTCCTATGCCTCAACGTTGGCGTGAATATTGTGCCCGCGGCAACCATCCCGCACCATCCTGCACTGCAAACTCCACCAGGTCCGGTGGCCGCTGGCGCAGCACCTCCACGGTGTAGCCCGACAGCAGATCGGTCAGGCAAGCTAGGGTCTCGATGCCACGATGCTCATGGTGGCAGTGGTGCCCGGGCATCTCCGCGCCATGGGGGCTCGATGCTCATGGTGGCAGTAGCCCCTGGCATCTATGCGCCACGAGGGATCAGACAGACAGCAGAGCCCAGCGGCCACTCTTTCCCCCTCGACCTCGGGCAAACCCTCCTGCTGGGAATGGGTAGCAGTGGCGACTCTGCTGACCAGACTGCGCACATGCTTGCCTAACGGTCTCCCTCTCCTTTCTCAGCCTATGCCTGCATACTGTGAACTCACTAACATGTGCAGTACCAGCGTCACCGCGCGACACAGCCACCCATGGCAGTCGACAATAGTACCGTGTTGCTACACAGAGTTTGGAAAGCTCTGATTTAACTGATTATAAGCTGACTGACCCCAGGAAGCTTTCTATAGAGGTGGACCGCTGGGTTAGTACCAGGCTTCACAAGAAGGTATATGGGGAGGCTCAGCTAAAGGTGGGCAGGTTCCCCAGCAAAAGAGTGGGGGAACAAGGATAAAGCACAGGAGTTCTCTAAAAGGCCCCACAAAAATACCCAGGGTAAAGGTGCTATGTGAACAGGTGGGTCACTTGAAGGGGGACCCCAAGTGTCCCAAGAGGGCACAGCCACCCACTGGTGGGCAGTCCAAGGTGTTGGCTAGTGTAGCGCTTGGGGAGGTGGGGTACCTACAGGAAGGTTGGTATCCCACAGAAATGACACTCGTCTCACTAGGGAACAGTGAGATGGCCCCAGGAAACCAGATGCCAGCTAACACTAAAAAATACAGCACCTGGGTGACCATCAATGTAAGAAGAGTAAAGGCTCTCAGAGATACTGGAGCTAATGTGACCTCAGTCCGGTGTCACCTGGTCTCTGAGGAGCAGGTAGTCCCTGGGGCATTCCACCAAGTGGATGACTTAGAGTGCCAGTGCATGGTGGCGCAGGTTCCTTTTAAATGGGGGAGGGGGAGTCTTAGGTCCACAGATGGTCGTTGTGAGCCCTACCATGCCTGTAGATTGTCTGCTAAGTATTGACCTGGAGTAGTCCTTATAGAAGCATGTGGAACTACTGTCTCACTTGGAGATGCTTGGGTTGCCAGAGGGGCATGGGTGACCACTTGGTCAATGGCAGCAGGTAAGGACCTGGAGCCTGAAACAGTGGCCCAGGTTGCTGTCAAGAGAAAGGGCAGTGGGTGCGGGAAACCTGCCGGTGGTTCCAATGGTCCGGGAGGAGGCTGACCTCGAAGGGGAGGCCTCAGTACCTACTAGGGATGTGGTAGCTGAACTGGGGGACTTACTTGAGTTGACCCATTGACAGCAAGAGGGTGGTCCGACTAGGGTAGAATTCTGCAGGGAGCAGAAAGAATACTCTTCCCTAGAGAGTTTGCGGCAGCAGGCTGCTAACCAGGCAGCTGGTGATCAGTCTGAATCACACTGGATTTACTGGGAAAATGGTCTCCTATACAGCGAGCCTAAGGTCACGGAGTCTGGGTCAGCCTGTGTGCTGGTGGTACCCCAGTGCTTCAGGATGTTCCTACGGGGTCTGGCTCACGACGTGCCTTTGGCAGGACATTTGGATCAGGATAAGACCTTTGATATGATTGTGGCTCACTTCTTTTGGCCCCAAATGCAAAGGCAGTGAGATGCACATTTCATGTCTTGCCAGGCAAGTAGTAAGAGTGGAAGGAAGTGTACAGCTCCTCTCCAACTTTTTCCAAGTGTAGGAACCTCATTTGAAAAGGTTGGTATGTATATTGTGGGGCCACTGGATCCCATGACAACCATGGGCAACAGGTACATCCTGGTTTTGGTGGGCCATGCAACCCAGTACCCGGTGGCTATCCCTCTCAGGACAACGACCGGCGACAGTGGTGGGCCTGGCGTTAATGGGGATCTTTTCCCGTGTGGGCTTCCCCAGAGAGGTGGTATCTGACCGTAGGGCCAATTTCATATCCAAGTTTATGACATCCCTGTAGAAGGAGTGCGTTGTGGCCTACAAGTTCACCCACTCCTTATCACCCACATGGTAATGGTTTGGTGGAGAGATTCAACCAAACCTTGAAGGGCATGATCAAGGGTCTAACAGAACCCATGAGGCGAAGTGGGACGTTCTCTTACCATGCCTTCTCTTTGTATACATGGAGGAACCACAGAAGTCCTTAGGGTTCAGTCCCTTTAGGCTTCTGTATGGGTACCCTGTGAGGGGACCTCTCAGTTTGGTCAAGGAAAGCTGGGAGACAGCTCCCAGGAAAACTCCCCAGGATGTATTTACCTAAATGCTGGTCTTCAGGAACCAAACTAGCAGCTTCAGGAAACTTACTCAGGCGAACCTGGAAGGAAGCCAAGAGGAGCTGAAACGCTGGTATGACCAGAATGCTTCTCTGGTAGAGTTTCAGCCTACCTGAAAGTGTGGGTCATGGCCCCAGTTGAACCTTTTGGCTTTCAGGACCAGTGGACTGGGCCTTTTGAGGTAGTGGAGCTCAAAAGTAATGTCACCTACCTGGTGAATTTGCAGACTCCCAGGAACCCTTTGAGGGTCCTACATGTGAACTACCCCAAGCCTCCCTTGTAGAGGTCCGGAGTGAGCATGCTGTTGGGGACACATGATGGGTGGAACAGGAAAGTGAACCTTTCCCTGACCTCCTGTTCACCAAGGATCACAATGGGTCAGTGGGAGGTGTGATTCTCTCTCTTTCACTGACCGCAGAGCAGCAGAGTGACTGTCACCAATTGATGGGGCAGTTTGCCATGCTGTTCTCCCTGACCCCAGGTGTTACTCACTGGTGTACCCATGACGGGGACACTGGTGACAGCCCTCCTGTGAAACACAAGATTTACAGGCTGATTGACCGGGTCAAAACAAGCATCAAAGTGGAGGTTTCTAAGATGTTGGCGATAGGGGTGATTGAGCCCTCCAACAGTCCTTCGAAAGCCCAATGGCCTTGGCCCTAAAGGCTGCTGCTATGTGGATTGCCGAAGCACTCTATATCAAGTGAAGGATTGTACAGTGACAAAATTATCAAGAAATTACAAACACCAAATTGACAGAATTGAAAAAAGTTCCAATAGATGAGTAAATCTTGGAGTCTTTAATGAAGATTACAGCCAGCCGACACGTGTTTCATCGCCTTCGCGATTCCTCAGGGCTGAAACAAACAAATGAGTAGCGTCTAGCATATTCTTTGTACAAATGGATTTACATACAGGGCCATAATTCTTAGGTCCTTACTAGGCATGGGCGGAAAATCCGTTCCGCTCGCGGATTTTGCGGATTTTCGGGAAATCCGCAATCCGCGAGATTTGCGAATTTCCTGCAAAATCCGCAAATCCGCGAGCAGCGGATTTTGCTCGCACTGCTCGCACTGTTCGCGTGAGTTCGCGCCCCGCGAATAAGTGCGAAATTGCAGAAATACGATCTAAGCAAAACTGAAAGTAACTACTTACCAGGTTCAAAAGTTCAGGCACATCATTAGTAGCCATTTACTGTAGTGCTTCCTGAGGGGCCCCTCCAGAGTTCAGTTGCCAGTTGAAACTATTATGTGACCCTGCTCTGAACCTCAGAATAGTTACACATATGCCACAAAGGTCATGAATTACAGCTAAGGGAGACAAGCAGGAGCCAGGCTGGAAGTTAAAATCCATTAATCAGCCCCTAATTCATTATTGTCAGTTGGGGCAGGGCAGGTGTTGTAACTAATTTTGCAACAATGAAAGCACTTAGCAAGTGCAAAAGATCACTAATCAGGGCGCACTAAGGAAGCAGGTGCCAGCTAAAAAAATATTCTGTGACACATTAATCAGCCCCAAATTAATTCAGGTCACTTGAGGCAGGGAAGGTGTGCTTTGCTTTGCCGAAAATAATGTACACTGGACAACCAGAGGGTGTGGTGATGAAACAGAGGGTGGCATGGGTGGGCCAGAGGGTGGCATGAGTAGTCAGAGAGTGGCAGTGGTGACAGAGAGTGGCAGTGATGAAGAAGAGTGTCCCAAACAGGTTGGACACGTAGAAACAACAAGTTCGCAAAACTTGCGACCCGACAGGTAAGTTCGCAAATTGCGAAATTGTAAAAACCCTCGCGAACTGGCAGAAACACGGGCGAACACAAAAAAAAAAAAAAATCCGCAAATTCGCGGGAATTCGCGGATTTTGCGGATTGCGAGTTCGCAAATCCGCAAATTCGCGGATTGCCAATCCGCAAAATCCGCTCATGCCTAGTCCTTACGAGCATACAGTGAGTGCTTCCTCTTGCAGTGAGCATACAGTGATTTATTCAAGTTTGTTTCACTAGTGCCACCACAATACATACGTGTCGAAAAAGGAGTGTCTATTATCGATGTTTTATAAGGACGTGGATGTGTGTAATCATGATTGTGATGGATCTGTGCAGGGACGGAAAAATCATCAGTTATCTCCAACGACAAAATGACACGTGTTATACCTCGCAACGGAAGTGTCCTAACCGTGTACGGCTCTTACATTCATCATGCCGAATTTTAGTGAAATAGTGAACACATGTGTCATTTATAAAAGCCTACCTAGATGGCCGTGTCAACGTCAGAAGGTCTATATGTTTGTTGAGAAGAAAAAGACAAAATCGGAAAAATCTCATCACTAGTTGTACTAACGTGATATTCAGGCAAGATATCACCATAATGAGACTGTCCGCCAATAACTACAAGCAGACTCACCGCTCAGCTGGTGATATTTCCGACCCAGCAGGGCCCTTGACCTGTTGCACTAGTTCGAGTGCGTCCAGCAGCAGTAAAAATTCTTTGTTTCTGTGACAAAGTAAAGGTAGATGTGTCACCTTAGATACAAGTTATTTCGAAACATCATCTCGGTGAGTCGAGTCGATACTTAGCTATGTAATCCAAAGTTTCAAGGATTATCTTGATAGAACCATTGTCTACAAAATACCTGCCTAGAACTACCCTTTCTAATGTATAGATCTCATTAATTATCTCGATTTCTTGATCATACTTTGTGTGTCATGCATGACCTTTAAACGTACTTCTATTCTACTTACATGTGTCTAGATATCACACAAATAAAATGGGGCTCGGAGATCACCCAATATAGTTCACGAAATTTTGAAACTTCCGTTTTCAATAAGATGCTGTCAAGAAAAATGATATTACCGTCAAATTTTGACAAAGTTAGTCATTATTAGCCAAAGTTACATTTCAGAAGGTCTGGGTTAACCTTACCAATTTGACTTTTCTGTGCGTGGATACCGGTTGCGGTTCCAATTCTGGCGTGTGCCAAGCTAAAAGAAATCGAGTGATAGGGAAATATTAGACCTATACTCGTTATGTATAGTGAATCAAGAAGCAACTCCTATTTCAGAATCCGTAACGCTCGCATGATTCACTTACCCGTGTGCGGCTTTCCCGATTGTGTCCGGTGGGTGCACCTCCTCCGAGCCCTGTTCCTGTTGGGACACGTGATTGCGTTTACACTGACGTATATGCGTGCCTGAACGTGACGTGTTCAAAACACTAGAACACTAGAACGCATACGCGAGTTGCGCCTCGGCCATGTTGGATAGTACGTTATGTTTAGTTACCCTACTTGCTGAGTAGGATTGCCGTTCTTGTAATATTTACAACTCAATAAGATGATGTGAGAGTTGATTCTTGTGGGTTATAGGACAAAAGAATGTTGTAGCAGATGTGCGATCAGTAGGTCGCAATATCAAACGTCCGAAATCCTCTCGTCGCAATATGTCCTATTCCATACATACCATATTACCAGTGGGTATATATCCTAGGGAACGTCGGTATCTTGCAAGGTAGATTTCAATTCACTAGTGCAATGTAACACTAGGTTCCAATATGGTTGTCCATAGTGAAGTGCACACCGTGGTAGAGAAAAGTTTCTTTACGAGTGAATAGCCCATTCATACTGTGACTATAAATCACATAACATTGCGTATAATATCATAGGATAGTATTTGAATTTATAACAATATTTGTAAGTACAGGAGATTCATTCCAGCATTAGAAAAATCTAGGTATTAGCGTTTTCACAGACACAGTTCTGCAACATTTCTTAATTTTGTGACAATCAGATGTGTAGACAGTATTACAGTATCTCTATTTAATCACCCAAAAAGTATTGCATCTCCTGGTCATAGTTTAACCCTAACTCCACAGACTTTAAACGCATGATCCAGGTCGCTTCAGTGCGTCTCAGTCTCAGCTCACGATTCCCACCTCTTGTTTCCAAAGGAACAGTTTCTATTCCAAAAAATTGCACATTTTTGTTTCTCTGATCTTTTTGGCAAGAGGCTACATGTAAGGCCACGGGATATTTGGGGTCACCATTGACAATGGCTCTCACATGTTCCATCATTCTCTCTTTTAGTGATCTAATCGTGCTTCCCACATACCGTTTGCCACATTCACATTCAATAATATAAACGACAAATTTAGTTGTACAGTTAATGTTACTCCTGATGGTATACAATACTCCATCAGTGCCCATAAAATTTGTAATGCCGTGTTTCGCCCATTTACACATACTGCAGAACCCGCATTTGTGGAAACCCAGACCACGTTGTGTCAACCAATCAGCACTCCTGATATCCCGGGGTACTGTGGGACTCAACTTGTTCCGTAGTGTGTTTCCTCTTCTAAAAGAGATTTGCGGTCGATCTGTAATGTACTCGGTCAGTGCTTTCTCAGTTTTTAGTAGACTCCAGTGTTTCGTTAGACTTTTACGTAAATCCACATGAAGTGAATTAAAGTCCGTGACCATTCTTATACAGTCTTTCTTGTTAGAATTAAGGTTCTGTCTAACGGTAAGAGTATCTATTCTTTTGACTCTCTTAATTCTTTTCTCAGCTTTGGCAATGGTGTTCTTTGTATAACCCCTGGTAAGGAATCTTTCTTTCATGCTGGTAAGACATCTCCCAAACTCACAGTCTTCACTACAGTTTCTCCTTGCCCGAATAAATTCGCCAAAGGGTATGGCGTTGATCTGATGTGAAGGGTGAGAGCTTGAGGCATGCAGAATTGCATTGCATGCTGTTGACTTCCTGAACAGTCTACTATGCAAACAATTGGAAGAGATATAGAACTCAATGTCTAAGAATTCCATATTCGTTTTACTCCGCTTCATAGTGAAGCTGATCTTCCACGTATTCTCATTCAGGTATTGAAAGAAATTTTGTAATTGCTCCTCTGAGCCTGACCAAATGAGGATGCAGTCATCAATATATCGACCCCAAAATATTATGGAGTCGATATATCGAGCACCCTTTTCACCCCAAATCAAGTCTGCCTCCAGTGCACCCATGAACAGGTTCTCAAAAGAGGGTGAAATTTTAGAGCCCATGGCTACACCTTGCTTCTGTCGATACCAGTTCTTGTCACACATAAAATAGTTATTTTTGAGGACCAATTCTATCATTGTGGATAGCATTTCAGTATGTTTCCATAGTGTGGCAGGTCTATTCCCAAGGAATTTGTTGATTGCCTGAATACCCAAATCCGTGTCAATACTGGTGTACAGGGACACCACATCCATTGTTACAAGAAGAAAGTCTTCTTGCCATTCCATGTCTGTTAAGGTACTCAGAATATGTTTAGAGTCCTGTATATAGGAAGGTAGATTTTTCACTAGCGGGCCCAGAAAAAGATCCACGTATTCTGCTATTTTTTCTGTCGGGCCCCCTATGCCAGACACTATTGGCCTCCCCGGTGGAAAGGGTACGTTTTTGTGTATCTTGGGCAAGGTGTATAACCATGGATATGTAGGTCTGAATACTTTTAAATACAAGTATTCTTCCTCATTAAGTAACCCTGATTGCTTCCAATTTAACAAATGAGAGTTGATTTCTATTGTTAGAGGACCAATGGGGTTGTAAGTGAGGCGTTCATAGCACAATTCATCTTGTAATTGATGATTAATTTCAAGTTGATAATCTATGCGATCCATTACCACTACATTCCCTCCCTTGTCCGCCTCTCGTATGGTGATAGTGTTGTCATTCATAAGTGTGTTCAGTGCTACTCTTTCCCCAATGGTGAGGTTGTCCTTGTACTTAAACATTCTGTCTTTGTGTAGAAGGTTCAGGTGGTCAAGATCTTCTAACACACGTCTATAAAAATTGTCTATTGCATTGCCACCAGGTAGTGTGGGAATCCATTTAGACTTGGATTTGAGCCCACTGACAATGCTAAAATCAGATTCTATATCCAACTCCTCTAGAAGTCTGTCCATATCTAGGGGAGAATCTTCCATGTCGGTCAATGATAAAAGAAGATGAGTTGCATGCACATCATTTATTGATAAAGATTCAGTGGTGCTTGTTACAGGTATGTTTCTAACCCCTCTATCCCTTTTCTCCAAACCAAAGAAATGCTTTTTCAGTTTTAGGTTCCTCACAAATTTAAACAAATCAATTTTTAGTTTACAAATATCCCCAGTTGCTTATGGATTGAAACTTAGACCTTTGCTAAGGAGGGAAACCATGTCTGGAGTGAGGTGTAATTTGGAGAGGTTGATCACCTGGACTTCTCTAGTGTCTGCACCATCTAATTCCTGTTGGCCCCTGATCTCAGTTTCCTTCTGTAGTCCTCTGAGCTTTCGTCCCCTGCCCCTCCTGGTTTTGGATCTGATTGATTTCTTGCTGTAGGGAATCAGTTGCCCTTCCTGATCCGTAAAACCTCTTGAAAAAAAGGTGGCATCCCTTGTCTATCCTGGTTGTCCGATTCTCCCCCTGCAGCGCCTAGGGAGTTAAGTGAAGCGTTGCTAGATGACAAAGAGGCAGGTTCTGAACCTTGTGTTTTCTTGTTGACATTTTTAGAGCTATTGGGGATCAGGGAATCATATTTCTTGTCAAAAGTAAAAATCCGACCACGGGTATAATCCAACTCATCCCTTCTTAGTTGCCTGGCTTTCCTATTTTTAAATATCAGACTGATGTTTTAATAGGATTTCATCCAGGATGGTATAATTTTTTACAGTAGATTCAGGTTTATTCAAATCTTTAATTTCTTGTTCTATTGTGGCTATTTCAGTTTGTAATTTAGTAACTTTGCGTTCAGCACTTACAATTAATATTTCCATAAGAGTAATAGAATTATTAGAGAGAGATTCTTCCCATTTGATCATGAGGTCGGCATCCAGGTCATCGTAGGTGGGAAAGATTTGGCCTCTCAGACCTCTAGGGACGCGTTTTAATCTCAAATATTGTTTGAGAGTCGCTCCATCCCACCATTTTGAATTTTCTAGCTTCTTTAAGCGTTCTAATTTAATGAATTTGTCTCTGAGGCCCTCAATGCGAGGGGTATTAGTGCTAGTGGAAGCAGTTTGAGAGGACATGCCTTTCGCTAGGTTCTCAAACAATTCTTCTGCCATTTTGGTACGATCCATTTTGGGAATGTCTGGTGTATCTAGCACTGGTATACTAGAAATGTTTCACAAGTGTTTAATAATGCGTGGCGGCTACCCTCAACTGCAGACAGACTAAAGAGATGAAGGTTTTTGGACCAGTTCTGAATGGGTGCACTGCCAATTTATACGCATATGGTTATAACTCTGAGTTTCTTAGGTGCTAATCGGCGAGTGGGTAAACCTAAACCACTCCTATAAGTAGAGACTTACTACTAACTAGTATGTGGATTGCCGAAGCACTCTATATCAAGTGAAGGATTGTACAGTGACAAAATTATCAAGAAATTACAAACACCAAATTGACAGAATTGAAAAAAGTTCCAATAGATGAGTAAATCTTGGAGTCTTTAATGAAGATTACAGCCAGCCGACACGTGTTTCATCGCCTTCGCGATTCCTCAGGGCTGAAACAAACAAATGAGTAGCGTCTAGCATATTCTTTGTACAAATGGATTTACATACAGGGCCATAATTCTTAGGTCCTTACGAGCATACAGTGAGTGCTTCCTCTTGCAGTGAGCGTACAGTGATTTATTCAAGTTTGTTTCACTAGTGCCACCACAATACATACGTGTCGAAAAAGGAGTGTCTATTATCGATGTTTTATAAGGACGTGGATGTGTGTAATCATGATTGTGATGGATCTGTGCAGGGACGGAAAAATCATCAGTTATCTCCAACGACAAAATGACACGTGTTATACCTCGCAACGGAAGTGTCCTAACCGTGTACGGCTCTTACATTCATCATGCCGAATTTTAGTGAAATAGTGAACACATGTGTCATTTATAAAAGCCTACCTAGATGGCCGTGTCAACGTCAGAAGGTCTATATGTTTGTTGAGAAGAAAAAGACAAAATCGGAAAAATCTCATCACTAGTTGTACTAACGTGATATTCAGGCAAGATATCACCATAATGAGACTGTCCGCCAATAACTACAAGCAGACTCACCGCTCAGCTGGTGATATTTCCGACCCAGCCGGGCCCTTGACCTGTTGCACTAGTTCGAGTGCGTCCAGCAGCAGTAAAAATTCTTTGTTTCTGTGACAAAGTAAAGGTAGATGTGTCACCTTAGATACAAGTTATTTCGAAACATCATCTCGGTGAGTCGAGTCGATACCTAGCTATGTAATCCAAAGTTTCAATGATTATCTTGATAGAACCATTGTCTACAAAATACCTGCCTAGAACTACCCTTTCTAATGTATAGATCTCATTAATTATCTCGATTTCTTGATCATACTTTGTGTGTCATGCATGACCTTTAAACGTACTTCTATTCTACTTACATGTGTCTAGATAACACACAAATAAAATGGGGCTCGGAGATCACCCGATATAGTTCACGAAATTTTGAAACTTCCGTTTTCAATAAGATGCTGTCAAGAAAAATGATATTACCGTCAAATTTTGACAAAGTTAGTCATTATTAGCCAAAGTTACATTTCAGAAGGTCTGGGTTAACCTTACCAATTTGACTTTTCTGTGCGTGGATACCGGTTGCGGTTCCAATTCTGGCGTGTGCCAAGCTAAAAGAAATCGAGTGATAGGGAAATATTAGACCTATACTCGTTATGTATAGTGAATCAAGAAGCAACTCCTATTTCAGAATCCGTAACGCTCGCATGATTCACTTACCCGTGTGCGGCTTTCCCGATTGTGTCCGGTGGGTGCACCTCCTCCGAGCCCTGTTCCTGTTGGGACACGTGATTGCGTTTACACTGACGTATATGCGTGCCTGAACGTGACGTGTTCAAAACACTAGAACACTAGAACGCATACGCGAGTTGCGCCTCGGCCATGTTGGATAGTACGTTATGTTTAGTTACCCTACTTGCTGAGTAGGATTGCCGTTCTTGTAATATTTACAACTCAATAAGATGATGTGAGAGTTGATTCTTGTGGGTTATAGGACAAAAGAATGTTGTAGCAGATGTGCGATCAGTAGGTCGCAATATCAAACGTCCGAAATCCTCTCGTCGCAATATGTCCTATTCCATACATACCATATTACCAGTGGGTATATATCCTAGGGAACGTCGGTATCTTGCAAGGTAGATTTCAATTCACTAGTGCAATGTAACACTAGGTTCCAATATGGTTGTCCATAGTGAAGTGCACACCGTGGTAGAGAAAAGTTTCTTTACGAGTTAATAGCCCATTCATACTGTGACTATAAATCACATAACATTGCGTATAATATCATAGGATAGTATTTGAATTTATAACAATATTTGTAAGTACAGGAGATTCATTCCAGCATTAGAAAAATCTAGGTATTAGCGTTTTCACAGACACAGTTCTGCAACATTTCTTAATTTTGTGACTATCAGATGTGTAGACAGTATTACAGTATCTCTATTTAATCACCCAAAAAGTATTGCATCTCCTGGTCATAGTTTAACCCTAACTCCACAGACTTTAAACGCATGATCCAGGTCGCTTCAGTGCGTCTCAGTCTCAGCTCACAATTCCCACCTCTTGTTTCCAAAGGAACAGTTTCTATTCCAAAAAATTGCACATTTTTGTTTCTCTGATCTTTTTGGCAAGAGGCTACATGTAAGGCCACGGGATATTTGGGGTCACCATTCACAATGGCTCTCACATGTTCCATCATTCTCTCTTTTAGTGATCTAATCGTGCTTCCCACATACCGTTTGCCACATTCACATTCAATAATATAAACGACAAATTTAGTTGTACAGTTAATGTTACTCCTGATGGTATACAATACTCCATCAGTGCCCATAAAATTTGTAATGCCGTGTTTCGCCCATTTACACATACTGCAGAACCTGCATTTGTGGAAACCCAGACCACGTTGTGTCAACCAATCAGCACTCCTGATATCCCGGGGTACTGTGGGACTCAACTTGTTTCGTAGTGTGTTTCCTCTTCTAAAAGAGATTTGCGGTCGATCTGTAATGTACTCGGTCAGTGCTTTCTCAGTTTTTAGTAGACTCCAGTGTTTCGTTAGACTTTTACGTAAATCCACATGAAGTGAATTAAAGTCCGTGACCATTCTTATACAGTCTTTCTTGTTAGAATTAAGCTTCTGTCTAACGGTAAGAGTATCTATTCTTTTGACTCTCTTAATTCTTTTCTCAGCTTTGGCAATGGTGTTCTTTGTATAACCCCTGGTAAGGAATCTTTCTTTCATGCTGGTAAGACATCTCCCAAACTCACAGTCTTCACTACAGTTTCTCCTTGCCCGAATAAATTCGCCAAAGGGTATGGCGTTGATCTGATGTGAAGGGTGAGAGCTTGAGGCATGCAGAATTGCATTGCATGCTGTTGACTTCCTGAACAGTCTACTATGCAAACAATTGGAAGAGATATAGAACTCAATGTCTAAGAATTCCATATTCGTTTTACTCCACTTCATAGTGAAGCTGATCTTCCACGTATTCTCATTCAGGTATTGAAAGAAATTTTGTAATTGCTCCTCTGAGCCTGACCAAATGAGGATGCAGTCATCAATATATCGACCCCAAAATATTATGGAGTCGATATATTGAGCACCCTTTTCGCCCCAAATCAAGTCTGCCTCCAGTGCACCCATGAACAGGTTTGCAAAAGAGGGTGATATTTTAGAGCCCATGGCTACACCTTGCTTCTGTCGATACCAGTTCTTGTCACACATAAAATAGTTATTTTTGAGGACCAATTCTATCATTGTGGATAGCATTTCAGTATGTTTCCATAGTGTGGCAGGTCTATTCCCAAGGAATTTGTTGATTGCCTGAATACCCAAATCCGTGTCAATACTGGTGTACAGGGACACCACATCCATTGTTACAAGAAGAAAGTCTTCTTGCCATTCCATGTCTGTTAAGGTACTCAGAATATGTTTAGAGTCCTGTATATAGGAAGGTAGATTTTTCACTAGCAGGCCCAGAAAAAGATCCACGTATTCTGCTATTTTTTCTGTCGGGCCCCCTATGCCAGACACTATTGGTCTCCCCGGTGGAAAGGGTACGTTTTTGTGTATCTTGGGCAAGGTGTATAACCATGGATATGTAGGTCTGAATACTTTTAAATACAAGTATTCTTCCTCATTAAGTAACCCTGATTGCTTCCAATTTAACAAATGAGAGTTGATTTCTATTGTTAGAGGACCAATGGGGTTGTAAGTGAGGCGTTCATAGCACAATTCATCTTGTAATTGATGATTAATTTCAAGTTGATAATCTATGCGATCCATTACCACTACATTCCCTCCCTTGTCCGCCTCTCGTATGGTGATAGTGTTGTCATTCATAAGTGTGTTCAGTGCTACTCTTTCCCCAATGGTGAGGTTGTCCTTGTACTTAAACATTCTGTCTTTGTGTAGAAGGTTCAGGTGGTCAAGATCTTCTAACACACGTCTATAAAAATTGTCTATTGCATTGCCACCAGGTAGTGTGGGAATCCATTTAGACTTGGATTTGAGCCCACTGACAATGCTAAAATCAGATTCTATATCCAACTCCTCTAGAAGTCTGTCCATATCTAGGGGAGAATCTTCCATGTCGGTCAATGATAAAAGAAGATGAGTTGCATGCACATCATTTATTGATAAAGATTCAGTGGTGCTTGTTACAGGTATGTTTCTAACCCCTCTATCCCTTTTCTCCAAACCAAAGAAATGCTTTTTCAGTTTTAGGTTCCTCACAAATTTAAACAAATCCATTTTTAGTTTACAAATATCCCCAGTTGCATATGGATTGAAACTTAGACCTTTGCTAAGGAGGGAAACCATGTCTGGAGTGAGGTGTAATTTGGAGAGGTTGATCACCTGGACTTCTCTAGTGTCTGCACCATCTAATTCCTGTTGGCCCCTGATCTCAGCTTCCTTCTGTAGTCCTCTGAGCTTTCGTCCCCTGCCCCTCCTGGTTTTGGATCTGATTGATTTCTTGCTGTAGGGAATCTGTTGCCCTTCCTGATCCGTAAAACCTCTTGAAAAAAAGGTGGCATCCCTTGTCTATCCTGGTTGTCTGATTCTCCCCCTGCAGCGCCTAGGGAGTTAAGTGAAGCGTTGCTAGATGACAAAGAGGCAGGTTCTGAACCTTGTGTTTTCTTGTTGACATTTTTAGAGCTATTGGGGATCAGGGAATCATATTTCTTGTCAAAAGTAAAAATCCGACCACGGGTATAATCCAACTCATCCCTTCTTAGTTGCCTGGCTTTCCTATTTTTAATATCAGACTGATGTTTTAATAGGATTTCATCCAGGATGGTATAATTTTTTACAGTAGATTCAGGTTTATTCAAATCTTTAATTTCTTGTTCTATTGTGGCTATTTCAGTTTGTAATTTAGTAACTTTGCGTTCAGCACTTACAATTAATATTTCCATAAGAGTAATAGAATTATTAGAGAGAGATTCTTCCCATTTGATCATGAGGTCGGCATCCAGGTCATCGTAGGTGGGAAAGATTTGGCCTCTCAGACCTCTAGGGACGCGTTTTAATCTCAAATATTGTTTGAGAGTCGCTCCATCCCACCATTTTGAATTTTCTAGCTTCTTTAAGCGTTCTAATTTAATGAATTTGTCTCTGAGGCCCTCAATGCGAGGGGGATTAGTGCTAGTGGAAGCAGTTTGAGAGGACATGCCTTTCGCTAGGTTCTCAAACAATTCTTCTGCCATTTTGGTACGATCCATTTTGGGAATGTCTGGTGTATCTAGCACTGGTATACTAGAAATGTTTCACAAGTGTTTAATAATGCGTGGCGGCTACCCTCAACTGCAGACAGACTAAAGAGATGAAGGTTTTTGGACCAGTTCTGAATGGGTGCACTGCCAATTTATACGCATATGGTTATAACTCTGAGTTTCTTAGGTGCTAATCGGCGAGTGGGTAAACCTAAACCACTCCTATAAGTAGAGACTTACTACTAACTAGTATGTGGATTGCCGAAGCACTCTATATCAAGTGAAGGATTGTACAGTGACAAAATTATCAAGAAATTACAAACACCAAATTGACAGAATTGAAAAAAGTTCCAATAGATGAGTAAATCTTGGAGTCTTTAATGAAGATTACAGCAAGCCGACACGTGTTTCATCGCCTTCGCGATTCCTCAGGGCTGAAACAAACAAATGAGTAGCGTCTAGCATATTCTTTGTACAAATGGATTTACATACAGGGCCATAATTCTTAGGTCCTTACGAGCATACAGTGAGTGCTTCCTCTTGCAGTGAGCATACAGTGATTTATTCAAGTTTGTTTCACTAGTGCCACCACAATACATCCGAGTCGAAAAAGGAGTGTCTATTATCGATGTTTTATATGGACGTGGATGTGTGTAATCATGATTGTGATGGATCTGTGCAGGGACGGAAAAATCATCAGTTATCTCCAACGACAAAATGACACGTGTTATACCTCGCAACGGAAGTGTCCTAACCGTGTACGGCTCTTACATTCATCATGCCGAATTTTAGTGAAATAGTGAACACATGTGTCATTTATAAAAGCCTACCTAGATGACCGTGTCAACGTCAGAAGGTCTATATGTTTGTTGAGAAGAAAAAGACAAAATCGGAAAAATCTCATCACTAGTTGTACTAACGTGATATTCAGGCAAGATATCACCATAATGAGACTGTCCGCCAATAACTACAAGCAGACTCACCGCTCAGCTGGTGATATTTCCGACCCAGCCGGGCCCTTGACCTGTTGCACTAGTTCGAGTGCGTCCAGCAGCAGTAAAAATTCTTTGTTTCTGTGACAAAGTAAAGGTAGATGTGTCACCTTAGATACAAGTTATTTCGAAACATCATCTCGGTGAGTCGAGTCGATACTTAGCTATGTAATCCAAAGTTTCAAGGATTATCTTGATAGAACCATTGTCTACAAAATACCTGCCTAGAACTACCCTTTCTAATGTATAGATCTCATTAATTATCTCGATTTCTTGATCATACTTTGTGTGTCGTGCATGACCTTTAAACGTACTTCTATTCTACTTACATGTGTCTAGATATCACACAAATAAAGTGGGGCTCGGAGATCACCCGATATAGTTCACGAAATTTTGTAACTTCCGTTTTCAATAAGATGCTGTCAAGAAAAATGATATTACCGTCAAATTTTGACAAAGTTAGTCATTATTAGCCAAAGTTACATTTCAGAAGGTCTGGGTTAACCTTACCAATTTGACTTTTCTGTGCGTGGATACCGGTTGCGGTTCCAATTCTGGCGTGTGCCAAGCTAAAGGAAATCAAGTGATAGGGAAATATTAGACCTATACTCGTTATGTATAGTGAATCAAGAAGCAACTCCTATTTCAGAATCCGTAACGCTCGCATGATTCACTTACCCGTGTGCGGCTTTCCCGATTGTGTCCGGTGGGTGCACCTCCTCCGAGCCCTGTTCCTGTTGGGACACGTGATTGCGTTTACACTGACGTATATGCGTGCCTGAACGTGACGTGTTCAAAACACTAGAACACTAGAACGCATACGCGAGTTGCGCCTCGGCCATGTTGGATAGTACGTTATGTTTAGTTACCCTACTTGCTGAGTAGGATTGCCGTTCTTGTAATATTTACAACTCAATAAGATGATGTGAGAGTTGATTCTTGTGGGTTATAGGACAAAAGAATGTTGTAGCAGATGTGCGATCAGTAGGTCGCAATATCAAACGTCCGAAATCCTCTCGTCGCAATATGTCCTATTCCATACATACCATATTATCAGTGGGTATATATCCTAGGGAACGTCGGTATCTTGCAAGGTAGATTTCAATTCACTAGTGCAATGTAACACTAGGTTCCAATATGGTTGTCCATAGTGAAGTGCACACCGTGGTAGAGAAAAGTTTCTTTACGAGTTAATAGCCCATTCATACTGTGACTATAAATCACATAACATTGCGTATAATATCATAGGATAGTATTTGAATTTATAACAATATTTGTAAGTACAGGAGATTCATTCCAGCATTAGAAAAATCTAGGTATTAGCGTTTTCACAGACACAGTTCTGCAACATTTCTTAATTTTGTGACTATCAGATGTGTAGACAGTATTACAGTATCTCTATTTAATCACCCAAAAAGTATTGCATCTCCTGGTCATAGTTTAACCCTAACTCCACAGACTTTAAACGCATGATCCAGGTCGCTTCAGTGCGTCTCAGTCTCAGCTCACGATTCCCACCTCTTGTTTCCAAAGGAACAGTTTCTATTCCAAAAAATTGCACATTTTTGTTTCTCTGATCTTTTTGGCAAGAGGCTACATGTAAGGCCACGGGATATTTGGGGTCACCATTCACAATGGCTCTCACATGTTCCATCATTCTCTCTTTTAGTGATCTAATCGTGCTTCCCACATACCGTTTGCCACATTCACATTCAATAATATAAACGACAAATTTAGTTGTACAGTTAATGTTACTCCTGATGGTATACAATACTCCATCAGTGCCCATAAAATTTGTAATGCCGTGTTTCGCCCATTTACACATACTGCAGAACCTGCATTTGTGGAAACCCAGACCACGTTGTGTCAACCAATCAGCACTCCTGATATCCCGGGGTACTGTGGGACTCAACTTGTTTCGTAGTGTGTTTCCTCTTCTAAAAGAGATTTGCGGTCGATCTGTAATGTACTCGGTCAGTGCTTTCTCAGTTTTTAGTAGACTCCAGTGTTTCGTTAGACTTTTACGTAAATCCACATGAAGTGAATTAAAGTCCGTGACCATTCTTATACAGTCTTTCTTGTTAGAATTAAGCTTCTGTCTAACGGTAAGAGTATCTATTCTTTTGACTCTCTTAATTCTTTTCTCAGCTTTGGCAATGGTGTTCTTTGTATAACCCCTGGTAAGGAATCTTTCTTTCATGCTGGTAAGACATCTCCCAAACTCACAGTCTTCACTACAGTTTCTCCTTGCCCGAATAAATTCGCCAAAGGGTATGGCGTTGATCTGATGTGAAGGGTGAGAGCTTGAGGCATGCAGAATTGCATTGCATGCTGTTGACTTCCTGAACAGTCTACTATGCAAACAATTGGAAGAGATATAGAACTCAATGTCTAAGAATTCCATATTCGTTTTACTCCACTTCATAGTGAAGCTGATCTTCCACGTATTCTCATTCAGGTATTGAAAGAAATTTTGTAATTGCTCCTCTGAGCCTGACCAAATGAGGATGCAGTCATCAATATATCGACCCCAAAATATTATGGAGTCGATATATTGAGCACCCTTTTCGCCCCAAATCAAGTCTGCCTCCAGTGCACCCATGAACAGGTTCGCAAAAGAGGGTGATATTTTAGAGCCCATGGCTACACCTTGCTTCTGTCGATACCAGTTCTTGTCACACATAAAATAGTTATTTTTGAGGACCAATTCTATCATTGTGGATAGCATTTCAGTATGTTTCCATAGTGTGGCAGGTCTATTCCCAAGGAATTTGTTGATTGCCTGAATACCCAAATCCGTGTCAATACTGGTGTACAGGGACACCACATCCATTGTTACAAGAAGAAAGTCTTCTTGCCATTCCATGTCTGTTAAGGTACTCAGAATATGTTTAGAGTCCTGTATATAGGAAGGTAGATTTTTCACTAGCGGGCCCAGAAAAAGATCCACGTATTCTGCTATTTTTTCTGTCGGGCCCCCTATGCCAGACACTATTGGTCTCCCCGGTGGAAAGGGTAAGTTTTTGTGTATCTTGGGCAAGGTGTATAACCATGGATATGTAGGTCTGAATACTTTTAAATACAAGTATTCTTCCTCATTAAGTAACCCTGATTGCTTCCAATTTAACAAATGAGAGTTGATTTCTATTGTTAGAGGACCAATGGGGTTGTAAGTGAGGCGTTCATAGCACAATTCATCTTGTTATTGATGATTAATTTCAAGTTGATAATCTATGCGATCCATTACCACTACATTCCCTCCCTTGTCCGCCTCTCGTATGGTGATAGTGTTGTCATTCATAAGTGTGTTCAGTGCTACTCTTTCCCCAATGGTGAGGTTGTCCTTGTACTTAAACATTCTGTCTTTGTGTAGACGGTTCAGGTGGTCAAGATCTTCTAACACACGTCTATAAAAATTGTCTATTGCATTGCCACCAGGTAGT
The DNA here is from genome assembly GCF_964263255.1 of Lissotriton vulgaris. Classification (NCBI taxonomy): domain Eukaryota; kingdom Metazoa; phylum Chordata; class Amphibia; order Caudata; family Salamandridae; genus Lissotriton; species Lissotriton vulgaris. The sequence goes on along the minus strand of NC_141693.1, from coordinate 336,451,992 downwards.
GTGGGAATCCATTTAGACTTGGATTTGAGCCCACTGACAATGCTAAAATCAGATTCTATATCCAACTCCTCTAGAAGTCTGTCCATATCTAGGGGAGAATCTTCCATGTCGGTCAATGATAAAAGAAGATGAGTTGCATGCACATCATTTATTGATAAAGATTCAGTGGTGCTTGTTACAGGTATGTTTCTAACCCCTCTATCCCTTTTCTCCAAACCAAAGAAATGCTTTTTCAGTTTTAGGTTCCTCACAAATTTAAACAAATCAATTTTTAGTTTACAAATATCCCCAGTTGCATATGGATTGAAACTTAGACCTTTGCTAAGGAGGGAAACCATGTCTGGAGTGAGGTGTAATTTGGAGAGGTTGATCACCTGGACTTCTCTAGTGTCTGCACCATCTAATTCCTGTTGGCCCCTGATCTCAGCTTCCTTCTGTAGTCCTCTGAGCTTTCGTCCCCTGCCCCTCCTGGTTTTGGATCTGATTGATTTTTTGCTGTAGGGAATCTGTTGCCCTTCCTGATCCGTAAAACCTCTTGAAAAAAAGGTGGCATCCCTTGTCTATCCTGGTTGTCTGATTCTCCCCCTGCAGCGCCTAGGGAGTTAAGTGAAGCGTTGCTAGATGACAAAGAGGCAGGTTCTGAACCTTGTGTTTTCTTGTTGACATTTTTAGAGCTATTGGGGATCAGGGAATCATATTTCTTGTCAAAAGTAAAAATCCGACCACGGGTATAATCCAACTCATCCCTTCTTAGTTGCCTGGCTTTCCTATTTTTAATATCAGACTGATGTTTTAATAGGATTTCATCCAGGATGGTATAATTTTTTACAGTAGATTCAGGTTTATTCAAATCTTTAATTTCTTGTTCTATTGTGGCTATTTCAGTTTGTAATTTAGTAACTTTGCGTTCAGCACTTACAATTAATATTTCCATAAGAGTAATAGAATTATTAGAGAGAGATTCTTCCCATTTGATCATGAGGTCGGCATCCAGGTCATCGTAGGTGGGAAAGATTTGGCCTCTCAGACCTCTAGGGACGCGTTTTAATCTCAAATATTGTTTGAGAGTCGCTCCATCCCACCATTTTGAATTTTCTAGCTTCTTTAAGCGTTCTAATTTAATGAATTTGTCTCTGAGGCCCTCAATGCGAGGGGGATTAGTGCTAGTGGAAGCAGTTTGAGAGGACATGCCTTTCGCTAGGTTCTCAAACAATTCTTCTGCCATTTTGGTACGATCCATTTTGGGAATGTCTGGTGTATCTAGCACTGGTATACTAGAAATGTTTCACAAGTGTTTAATAATGCGTGGCGGCTACCCTCAACTGCAGACAGACTAAAGAGATAAAGGTTTTTGGACCAGTTCTGAATGGGTGCACTGCCAATTTATACGCATATGGTTATAACTCTGAGTTTCTTAGGTGCTAATCGGCGAGTGGGTAAACCTAAACCACTCCTATAAGTAGAGACTTACTACTAACTAGTATGTGGATTGCCGAAGCACTCTATATCAAGTGAAGGATTGTACAGTGACAAAATTATCAAGAAATTACAAACACCAAATTGACAGAATTGAAAAAAGTTCCAATAGATGAGTAAATCTTGGAGTCTTTAATGAAGATTACAGCCAGCCGACACGTGTTTCATCGCCTTCGCGATTCCTCAGGGCTGAAACAAACAAATGAGTAGCGTCTAGCATATTCTTTGTACAAATGGATTTACATACAGGGCCATAATTCTTAGGTCCTTACGAGCATACAGTGAGTGCTTCCTCTTGCAGTGAGCATACAGTGATTTATTCAAGTTTGTTTCACTAGTGCCACCACAATACATCCGTGTCGAAAAAGGAGTGTCTATTATCGATGTTTTATAAGGACGTGGATGTGTGTAATCATGATTGTGATGGATCTGTGCAGGGACGGAAAAATCATCAGTTATCTCCAACGACAAAATGACACGTGTTATACCTCGCAACGGAAGTGTCCTAACCGTGTACGGCTCTTACATTCATCATGCCGAATTTTAGTGAAATAGTGAACACATGTGTCATTTATAAAAGCCTACCTAGATGGCCGTGTCAACGTCAGAAGGTCTATATGTTTGTTGAGAAGAAAAAGACAAAATCGGAAAAATCTCATCACTAGTTGTACTAACGTGATATTCAGGCAAGATATCACCATAATGAGACTGTCCGCCAATAACTACAAGCAGACTCACCGCTCAGCTGGTGATATTTCCGACCCAGCCGGGCCCTTGACCTGTTGCACTAGTTCGAGTGCGTCCAGCAGCAGTAAAAATTCTTTGTTTCTGTGACAAAGTAAAGGTAGATGTGTCACCTTAGATACAAGTTATTTCGAAACATCATCTCGGTGAGTCGAGTCGATACTTAGCTATGTAATCCAAAGTTTCAAGGATTATCTTGATAGAACCATTGTCTACAAAATACCTGCCTAGAACTACCCTTTCTAATGTATAGATCTCATTAATTATCTCGATTTCTTGATCATACTTTGTGTGTCATGCATGACCTTTAAACGTACTTCTATTCTACTTACATGTGTCTAGATATCACACTAATAAAATGGGGCTCGGAGATCACCCGATATAGTTCACGAAATTTTGAAACTTCCGTTTTCAATAAGATGCTGTCAAGAAAAATGATATTACCATCAAATTTTGACAAAGTTAGTCATTATTAGCCAAAGTTACATTTCAGAAGGTCTGGGTTAACCTTACCAATTTGACTTTTCTGTGCGTGGATACCGGTTGCGGTTCCAATTCTGGCGTGTGCCAAGCTAAAAGAAATCGAGTGATAGGGAAATATTAGACCTATACTCGTTATGTATAGTGAATCAAGAAGCAACTCCTATTTCAGAATCCGTAACGCTCGCATGATTCACTTACCCGTGTGCGGCTTTCCCGATTGTGTCCGGTGGGTGCACCTCCTCCGAGCCCTGTTCCTGTTGGGACACGTGATTGCGTTTACACTGACGTATATGCGTGCCTGAACGTGACGTGTTCAAAACACTAGAACACTAGAACGCATACGCGAGTTGCGCCTCGGCCATGTTGGATAGTACGTTATGTTTAGTTACCCTACTTGCTGAGTAGGATTGCCGTTCTTGTAATATTTACAACTCAATAAGATGATGTGAGAGTTGATTCTTGTGGGTTATAGGACAAAAGAATGTTGTAGCAGATGTGCGATCAGTAGGTCGCAATATCAAACGTCCAAAATCCTCTCGTCGCAATATGTCCTATTCCATACATACCATATTACCAGTGGGTATATATCCTAGGGAACGTCGGTATCTTGGAAGGTAGATTTCAATTCACTAGTGCAATGTAACACTAGGTTCCAATATGGTTGTCCATAGTGAAGTGCACACCGTGGTAGAGAAAAGTTTCTTTACGAGTGAATAGCCCATTCATACTGTGACTATAAATCACATAACATTACGTATAATATCATAGGATAGTATTTGAATTTATAACAATATTTGTAAGTACAGGAGATTCATTCCAGCATTAGAAAAATCTAGGTATTAGCGTTTTCACAGACACAGTTCTGCAACATTTCTTAATTTTGTGACAATCAGATGTGTAGACAGTATTACAGTATCTCTATTTAATCACCCAAAAAGTATTGCATCTCCTGGTCATAGTTTAACCCTAACTCCACAGACTTTAAACGCATGATCCAGGTCGCTTCAGTGCGTCTCAGTCTCAGCTCACGATTCCCACCTCTTGTTTCCAAAGGAACAGTTTCTATTCCAAAAAATTGCACATTTTTGTTTCTCTGATCTTTTTGGCAAGAGGCTACATGTAAGGCCACGGGATATTTGGGGTCACCATTCACAATGGCTCTCACATGTTCCATCATTCTCTCTTTTAGTGATCTAATCGTGCTTCCCACATACCGTTTGCCACATTCACATTCAATAATATAAACGACAAATTTAGTTGTACAGTTAATGTTACTCCCGATGGTATACAATACTCCATCAGTGCCCATAAAATTTTTAATGCCGTGTTTCGCCCATTTACACATACTGCAGAACCCGCATTTGTGGAAACCCAGACCACGTTGTGTCAACCAATCAGCACTCCTGATATCCCGGGGTACTGTGGGACTCAACTTGTTCCGTAGTGTGTTTCCTCTTCTAAAAGAGATTTGCGGTCGATCTGTAATGTACTCGGTCAGTGCTTTCTCAGTTTTTAGTAGACTCCAGTGTTTCGTTAGACTTTTACGTAAATCCACATGAAGTGAATTAAAGTCCGTGACCATTCTTATACAGTCTTTCTTGTTAGAATTAAGCTTCTGTCTAACGGTAAGAGTATCTATTCTTTTGACTCTCTTAATTCTTTTCTCAGCTTTGGCAATGGTGTTCTTTGTATAACCCCTGGTAAGGAATCTTTCTTTCATGCTGGTAAGACATCTCCCAAACTCACAGTCTTCACTACAGTTTCTCCTTGCCCGAATAAATTCGCCAAAGGGTATGGCGTTGATCTGATGTGAAGGGTGAGAGCTTGAGGCATGCAGAATTGCATTGCATGCTGTTGACTTCCTGAACAGTCTACTATGCAAACAATTGGAAGAGATATAGAACTCAATGTCTAAGAATTCCATATTCGTTTTATTCCACTTCATAGTGAAGCTGATCTTCCACGTATTCTCATTCAGGTATTGAAAGAAATTTTGTAATTGCTCCTCTGAGCCTGACCAAATGAGGATGCAGTCATCAATATATCGACCCCAAAATATTATGGAGTCGATATATTGAGCACCCTTTTCGCCCCAAATCAAGTCTGCCTCCAGTGCACCCATGAACAGGTTCGCAAAAGAGGGTGATATTTTAGAGCCCATGGCTACACCTTGCTTCTGTCGATACCAGTTCTTGTCACACATAAAATAGTTATTTTTGAGGACCAATTCTATCATTGTGGATAGCATTTCAGTATGTTTCCATAGAGTGGCAGGTCTATTCCCAAGGAATTTGTTGATTGCCTGAATACCCAAATCCGTGTCAATACTGGTGTACAGGGACACCACATCCATTGTTACAAGAAGAAAGTCTTCTTGCCATTCCATGTCTGTTAAGGTACTCAGAATATGTTTAGAGTCCTGTATATAGGAAGGTAGATTTTTCACTAGTGGGCCCAGAAAAAGATCCACGTATTCTGCTATTTTTTCTGTCGGGCCCCCTATGCCAGACACTATTGGTCTCCCCGGTGGAAAGGGTAAGTTTTTGTGTATCTTGGGCAAGGTGTATAACCATGGATATGTAGGTCTGAATACTTTTAAATACAAGTATTCTTCCTCATTAAGTAACCCTGATTGCTTCCAATTTAACAAATGAGAGTTGATTTCTATTGTTAGAGGACCAATGGGGTTGTAAGTGAGGCGTTCATAGCACAATTCATCTTGTAATTGATGATTAATTTCAAGTTGATAATCTATGCGATCCATTACCACTACATTCCCTCCCTTGTCCGCCTCTCGTATGGTGATAGTGTTGTCATTCATAAGTGTGTTCAGTGCTACTCTTTCCCCAATGGTGAGGTTGTCCTTGTACTTAAACATTCTGTCTTTGTGTAGACGGTTCAGGTGGTCGAGATCTTCTAACACACGTCTATAAAAATTGTCTATTGCATTGCCACCAGGTAGTGTGGGAATCCATTTAGACTTGGATTTGAGCCCACTGACAATGCTAAAATCAGATTCTATATCCAACTCCTCTAGAAGTCTGTCCATATCTAGGGGAGAATCTTCCATGTCGGTCAATGATAAAAGAAGATGAGTTGCATGCACATCATTTATTGATAAAGATTCAGTGGTGCTTGTTACAGGTATGTTTCTAACCCCTCTATCCCTTTTCTCCAAACCAAAGAAATGCTTTTTTTCAGTTTTAGGTTCCTCACAAATTTAAACAAATCAATTTTTAGTTTACAAATATCCTCAGTTGCATATGGATTGAAACTTAGACCTTTGCTAAGGAGGGAAACCATGTCTGGAGTGAGGTGTAATTTGGAGAGGTTGATCACCTGGACTTCTCTAGTGTCTGCACCATCTAATTCCTGTTGGCCCCTGATCTCAGCTTCCTTCTGTAGTCCTCTGAGCTTTCGTCCCCTGCCCCTCCTGGTTTTGGATCTGATTGATTTCTTGCTGTAGGGAATCTGTTGCCCTTCCTGATCCGTAAAACTTCTTGAAAAAAAGGTGGCATCCCTTGTCTATCCTGGTTGTCTGATTCTCCCCCTGCAGCGCCTAGGGAGTTAAGTGAAGCGTTGCTAGATGACAAAGAGGCAGGTTCTGAACCTTGTGTTTTCTTGTTGACATTTTTAGAGCTATTGGGGATCAGGGAATCATATTTCTTGTCAAAAGTAAAAATCCGACCACAGGTATAATCCAACTCATCCCTTCTTAGTTGCCTGGCTTTCCTATTTTTAATATCAGACTGATGTTTTAATAGGACTGTACAACTAAATTTGTTGTTTATATTATTGAATGTGAATGTGGCAAACGGTATGTGGGAAGCACGATTAGATCACTAAAAGAGAGAATGATGGAACATGTGAGAGCCATTGTGAATGGTGACCCCAAATATCCCGTGGCCTTACATGTAGCCTCTTGCCAAAAAGATCAGAGAAACAAAAATGTGCAATTTTTTGGAATAGAAACTGTTCCTTTGGAAACAAGAGGTGGGAATCGTGAGCTGAGACTGAGACGCACTGAAGCGACCTGGATCATGCGTTTAAAGTCTGTGGAGTTAGGGTTAAACTATGACCAGGAGATGCAATACTTTTTGGGTGATTAAATAGAGTTACTGTAATACTGTCTACACATCTGATTGTCACAAAATTAAGAAATGTTGCAGAACGGTGTCTGTGAAAACGCTAATACCTAGATTTTTCTAATGCTGGAATGAATCTCCTGTACTTACAAATATTGTTATAAATTCAAATACTATCCTATGATATTATACGCAATGTTATGTGATTTATAGTCACAGTATGAATGGGCTATTCACTCGTAAAGAAACTTTTCTCTACCACGGTGTGCACTTCACTATGGACAACCATATTGGAACCTAGTGTTACATTGCACTAGTGAATTGAAATCTACCTTGCAAGATACCGACGTTCCCTAGGATATATACCCACTGGTAATATGGTATGTATGGAATAGGACATATTGCGACGAGAGGATTTCGGACGTTTGATATTGCGACCTACTGATCGCACATCTGCTACAACATTCTTTTGTCCTATAACCCACAAGAATCAACTCTCACATCATCTTATTGAGTTGTAAATATTACAAGAACGGCAATCCTACTCAGCAAGTAGGGTAACTAAACATAACGTACTATCCAACATGGCCGAGGCGCAACTCGCGTATGCGTTCTAGTGTTCTAGTGTTTTGAACACGTCACGTTCAGGCACGCATATACGTCAGTGTAAACGCAATCACGTGTCCCAACAGGAACAGGGCTCGGAGGAGGTGCACCCACCGGACACAATCGGGAAAGCCGCACACGGGTAAGTGAATCATGCGAGCGTTACGGATTCTGAAATAGGAGTTGCTTCTTGATTCACTATACATAACGAGTATAGGTCTAATATTTCCCTATCACTCGATTTCTTTTAGCTTGGCACACGCCAGAATTGGAACCGCAACCGGTATCCACGCACAGAAAAGTCAAATTGGTAAGGTTAACCCAGACCTTCTGAAATGTAACTTTGGCTAATAATGACTAACTTTGTCAAAATTTGACGGTAATATCATTTTTCTTGACAGCATCTTATTGAAAACGGAAGTTTCAAAATTTCGTGAACTATATCGGGTGATCTCCGAGCCCCATTTTATTTGTGTGATATCTAGACACATGTAAGTAGAATAGAAGTACGTTTAAAGGTCATGCATGACACACAAAGTATGATCAAGAAATCGAGATAATTAATGAGATCTATACATTAGAAAGGGTAGTTCTAGGCAGGTATTTTGTAGACAATGGTTCTATCAAGATAATCCTTGAAACTTTGGATTACACAGCTAAGTATCGACTCGACTCACCGAGATGATGTTTCGAAATAACTTGTATCTAAGGTGACACATCTACCTTTACTTTGTCACAGAAACAAAGAATTTTTACTGCTGCTGGACGCACTCGAACTAGTGCAACAGGTCAAGGGCCCGGCTGGGTCGGAAATATCACCAGCTGAGCGGTGAGTCTGCTTGTAGTTATTGGCGGACAGTCTCATTATGGTGATATCTTGCCTGAATATCACGTTAGTACAACTAGTGATGAGATTTTTCCGATTTTGTCTTTTTCTTCTCAACAAACATATAGACCTTCTGACGTTGACACGGCCATCTAGGTAGGCTTTTATAAATGACACATGTGTTCACTATTTCACTAAAATTCGGCATGATGAATGTAAGAGCCGTACACGGTTAGGACACTTCCGTTGCGAGGTATAACACGTGTCATTTTGTCGTTGGAGATAACTGATGATTTTTCCGTCCCTGCACAGATCCATCACAATCATGATTACACACATCCACGTCCTTATAAAACATCGATAATAGACACTCCTTTTTCGACACGGATGTATTGTGGTGGCACTAGTGAAACAAACTTGAATAAATCACTGAATGCACACTGCAAGAGGAAGCACTCACTGTATGCTCGTAAGGACCTAAGAATTATGGCCCTGTATGTAAATCCATTTGTACAAAGAATATGCTAGACGCTACTCATTTGTTTGTTTCAGCCCTGAGGAATCGCGAAGGCGATGAAACACGTGTCGGCTGGCTGTAATCTTCATTAAAGACTCCAAGATTTACTCATCTATTGGAACTTTTTTCAATTCTGTCAATTTGGTGTTTGTAATTTCTTGATAATTTTGTCACTGTACAATCCTTCACTTGATATAGAGTGCTTCGGCAATCCACATACTAGTTAGTAGTAAGTCTCTACTTATAGGAGTGGTTTAGGTTTACCCACTCGCCGATTAGCACCTAAGAAACTCAGAGTTATAACCATATGCGTATAAATTGGCAGTGCACCCATTCAGAACTGGTCCAAAGACCTTTATCTCTTTAGTCTGTCTGCAGTTGAGGGTAGCCGCCACGCATTATTAAACACTTGTGAAACATTTCTAGTATACCAGTGCTAGATACACCAGACATTCCCAAAATGGATCGTACCAAAATGGCAGAAGAATTGTTTGAGAACCTAGCGAAAGGCATGTCCTCTCAAACTGCTTCCACTAGCACTAATCCCCCTCGCATTGAGGGCCTCAGAGACAAATTCATTAAATTAGAACGCTTAAAGAAGCTAGAAAATTCAAAATGGTGGGATGGAGCGACTCTCAAACAATATTTGAGATTAAAACGCGTCCCTAGAGGTCTGAGAGGCCAAATCTTTCCCACCTACGATGACCTGGATGCCGACCTCATGATCAAATGGGAAGAATCTCTCTCTAATAATTCTATTACTCTTATGGAAATATTAATTGTAAGTGCTGAACGCAAAGTTACTAAATTACAAACTGAAATAGCCACAATAGAACAAGAAATTAAAGGCTGCTGCACCTGGTACCACTCCTGAACTGCGGCTCTGAGTGGACTACCGTGGGCTCAATGCATTCACCAGGACTGACGCGCACCCCATCGCCAGAACTGATAAGCAAATTGATCGGTTGGGAGCTGCCAAGTTCCTCAGCACGTTTGACTTGATGTCTGGGTACAGGCAGGTTTCCTTAACCGAGGGGGGCAAGGAGAGGTCTACATTTTCAACCCCAGAGGGGCACTACCAGTTTCAGGTGATGTCCTTTGGGTTGTAGAATGCCCTGTCACCTTTCAGAAGTTAGTCAACCAGGTGTTGGCTGGAGGATTTCAATGCCGCCTACCTGGAGGACATTGCAGTGCTCAATTCCAGCTGGGAAGAACACTTGCAGCACCTCTGGGAAGTGTTGAAGGCTCTGCAGAGGGCAGGCCTCACAGTCAAGGCCAGTAAGTGCCAGATAGGGCAGGGCTCTCTGGCAAATTTAGGGCACCAGGTGGCACCCCTACAGCCTAAGATTGACACTATTCTGGTTTGGAAGCCCCTAAGACCCAGACAGAGGTGAGAGCCTTCTTATGTCTCACTGGCTACTATAGAAGATCTGCAAGGGCTATGGCATGATTGCTGCCCCCTTGACAGAGCTGACTTCCAGGAAGCAGCCCAGGAAGGTGATCTGGACTGATGCTTGCCAGAAAGCTTTTAATGCCCTGAAGGCAGCCATGTGCACGGTGCCTACGCTCAAGGCACCCAACTTCTCCAAGGAATTTGTGGTGCAGACTGACGCTTCCGAGCATGGTGTGGGAGCGGTGCTCTCACAACTTAATGAAGAGGTCCTAGACCAGCCTATAGTCTTCCTTAGCAGGAGACTACTCAGGAAATAGAGGTGGAGTGGCACAGAAAGGGAAGCTTTTGTTGTGGTCTGGGCACTGAAGAAGCTAAGACTCTACCTGATTGGGACTCACAAGTTCAGACAGACCACAGGCCCCTCAGATGGTTGATGCAAATGAGGGGTAAGAATCCAAAACTGTGAGGTGGTCCATCTCCCTACAGGGAATGGACTTTACGGTCGACACCGTCCTGGCACAGAACACACCAGTGTTGATGGTCTGTCCAGGTTCTCCAGTCTTAGTGAAGAGAATTCCAATTAAGTTGTGTAGTTCTCCCTACTTTCAGCTAGAGGGGACGTGTGTTAGACCTGGTATCTTTTGGCATGTTTCTCCTGTCTTTTGCTTTCTGACCTCCTGGTTTTGACTTAATTTTTGCTGATTTAGTGTCTCTGCGCCCTTTCTCACTGCTGTTCAATGTTAAAATCCAAGAGCTCCTATTGTAAATTGGATTATGGATTGGTGTTTCCGTGATTGGCATATTTGATTTACTGGTAGTAAAGTGCACTGAGAGTGCCAGGGCCTGTAAATCAAATGCTGCTAGTGGGCCTGCAGCACTGATTGTGCAGCCCACATGATCAATCTTTCAAAGGGTTCTCAGACCTGCCACTGCAGTGCCTGCACGCAGTTTGTACTGCCATGTCAACTTGAAGTATAACTTCCCATTGTGAGAAGATAGGATGATGGGGTTTAGTAGGCCTGAACTCAGAATATAAAAATACATCTTTTAGTAAAGATGATTTTTATATTGTGTATTTAAAAATCTACTTTTAGAAAGCAGGTATTCTCTTGCTTAGCTATCCGGTGAGCTTCTAATGGGTTGTGGATTGACTTTGTGGCTTTGGTGTGACTGGGGCTGGGGAGGTGCCTCTCTCCAAACAGCCAGGGGGGGGGTCAAGGTGTGTCCTGTCTTTCCTGGATGAGTCAGGGCTGGTCTTAATAGACCTGGGCTGTATTTAGAGTATTGGGAGATTTCCTTGCAACTGAATAGGCCTGGTCTCCTTGAACAATGCTGTCTCTACCTCCTGGCGAGAAGCTGGGCCAGAGAGGAACAAACTGGTTTGGACTAAGCACTGACATTCTCTGCCCAAGATAAAGAGAAATGCAGTGTGGATATTGGGGCCCAAACCTTTAGAACCCGCTTGCATCAAGGAACCTGCCAAGAAGAAGAGCAGGAAGAACTGCCAGGCTTAGTACTGCCCCTTTGCTGTGTTGTTGCTTTGCTGGTTTGGCCTGCAGTTGCTACTTCTGCCTTGGGTAGTGAAAGAACTGAACTGAACTTCATTTAATTGTTGCTGAGCATCTCCAAGGGCTTGAAATAGTACTTGCTTCCTATTCATAAAGTCTCAGGTATAGCAAAGACTTCATTTACCTTTGGGTACCGCGCCTGGAACTGTGGGTTTCAGTTGCCACAGGGGGGGGAAGCAGCTGACATCATTGCAGGCTCCAGGTCCTGAAGGCACCACAGAGGGTACTGCTGCACTTCGCACCACAACCCTGGTCTCACCGACGATAACCCCTGTCACCACCGAGCTGCTGCTTGCACCGTGACCTGTAGGCACCGAACTCTGCACCACCTCGCTTCACTCCACCGCCTTGGTCTCACAGACAACATCACTGCCCACTGACCATGACACCTGTGACCACACTGTGGTTAGTGGGCACCGCTCGTAAGTTACACGACGTACCACCTCATATCACACCCCAGTCTGGGCTGACCGACACCAGCTCCCATCAACTGGCACTGTCGTTTGCACAGTGACTTGTCAGCACAACTGCAAGCACTGCCTCAGTCCGCACTGCAGCCCTGGGCTCACCGAGGGCGCTGGACGATAGTCACCGAGCCGCTATCTGCACAGCGATTTGAGTGCACCGCACGCCGCACTGCTACGCTTCACATCGCAACCGCTGCGGTTGCCACAACTGGTCTGCACCGACGCAGTTGGCTGGAACCAAAGTTACTGTTTATTAGTCTTCTGACACTAAAGCCGGCCTGCACTGACAAGGTTGGCCGGAACTGTTGGAGTGTTTGTTTTCAGCACTGCAGTAGCCCCATACGGAGCTACCGGCTTCAAGGAACTACATTTTAGCGTTATTCTTGCAAAGTGCCTATTTTGGATTACTGTATTTATTTATGAAGTTTTATATAGCGCGAACAAGATACCGAAGGATATCAGAGCGCTTTACAATAAGTTGGTGGAGAGGACAAAATGAAATATACACAGCAATTGTGGGGAAAAAACAACACACAATGATAAACAGTAAGCAACGGAACACATAAAAGGTACAATATTAAGCAGACGATATGGTCCGTGACTGTTAGTTGTGCTATGGAGCTAGGAACCAAGAGATAGCAACCTTATGAGTACCACAACCCCTTATGGTAGGAATTTGCTCATTAAGAATCTCTAGGCTTCCAGTATGAAAGCCGTCATCGTAGCCAGTCTTGGCCTCTGCCTTGAGGACGTCCTCAAAAGGACTGCCTTCCATACTCGTACGGCCAACTTTGTTGATATCCCTGCTGTTGTGATTGGTTTCCTCCCTGATAGGTTTGTTGGTACTTTTGATGCGAGGTTGTGGGGTGTAGATTACCCTGTCCTGCAGGTCTTCTTGAGGTATGTTGGCTTTTTATCATTTCGGTCTTGTTTGCACAGATAAATATTATTTATTTTTCTAAAACTGGTGTGGTGTCCTGTTGTAGTGTTTTTACTGTATTACTGTTGGTTATGTGCAGCTGCTTTACAGACTGCCTCTGATATAAACCTGTCTGCTCATGCCAAGCTCCCAAGGGGGTGAGCAGGGGTTATTTTAGGAGTGTATGCTCCTTAGCCTGACTAGAAGGAAGGGCCCCTATTTGAACAAAGGGCAAACCATTGCTAACTACAGACACCCATTTCTAACAGCTGCAGTCACCTGCATGACAGCAGCGTTGTGATTGGCTTGGTTCAGCTCTTGACAGGGAGTTGAAGCCTGTCATGTTCTACACCCAGGCTGTGCAATACAACCAGGCGGCGAACATGCTAAGTGCGCATGACTATTTAGCCGGCTCAAGACGTGCAAATATTTCCTCCTCCTCCTACTCCCACAGCCAAGCCCCACCCTGCACTAACCTGGCTCGCACTGAAAAATAAAATTATAATAACATTGTGTTATCATTTCCTTTTTCCTTTTTTGCACTGCTGAAAACCAGCGGAGGAGCCGCCACTAGTGGCAGTGTGTCTGTGTGTGAGGGTGACAGAGTAGAAATGTAAGCAAGAGTGCAAGAGATATAGTGAGAATGTGTATGTGAGTGTATGTGTGTTATGCATGCAAGTGTGCTGCTGGTTATTCTTGCCTTATGGAAAGGGAAATAACAGCATATGGATGGGAGGTGTTACATATGGCAAACTGCAGGTCCATCATTGCCTAGGAGACGCTGAACAGGAGAATTAGCTGGGAAAAGGTACGATGCGTTGGGTACGCAACAGCTGGCCCAAGCCCCACTCACATACCCATATGTTACATAACGCTATACGGTGGAGTGGTCCACGTAGTGACGCACATTAACGCCTTTGCTCACCGAGTTGAGATCCATGGTCACACTGACATCTCAATGATTGCCCATGCTGGACAGCCGGGAGACAAATAGTTTGTTTTTGGATGTAGGAGGGTGGGGGGAGGTGGGCGGATGGGGGGCTGTTTGATTGATGATATTTCACTGCCTTATACGATGATTGCCACGACAATTTGAGTAGAATACCTATGTAATGTATTGATACACCGTGGGACAATTACTGTGATGCGAAATGAAGATCTGAGCTGGGGAGAAACCATAAAACCCGGCTGTAACACTCAAAATAATCAATGTAATGTTTGGATTGATGCCTATCAGCTGTGAATAAAGAATTTACAAAAAAAAAAAAACAGACACCATCATTAGCTATGGGGACTCGAATTGTCTTACTGCGAAAGCCACTAGCCCAGTCACACCCAGCCACAGGGTATGCACCACCACACCTGGCCAAAGGTCCTGACATTATATACTTAATTCTTAGCATATGGAGTGGATTCATAGCAAAAGGTGGAACTGATATTTGAGGTAACTCTTGTCATAAGATTTCCTGTACTCATTTTATTGGGCTGCCATTGGCAAAATGCTGACCCTTGTATACGGTAGGGAATTTCTAGAGGTACCCAGGACTGTGGATGAAGAATCCATGGTATATTTCTGGCACTTTCATATTGAATGTACTACTTCGCATAAGGGGCTCACACATGAAAAAATGATGACCATGGTATAGTAGAAGTAATTTCTGACTTAAGACATTTGAAAAAAACAGGATCTACTCCCAGGAAAAGCCAGGCTTCCCTGGTGCACCATGAAGGTACTGCAATATTTCATGAATACCCTATAAGATCTGTGGCGTTTTAGCAAATTTGATCCCAGCAGTTTCAAAACATTCTCAGGGGAGAAGTCTACTCTCCCTTAAATCATCTGTTATCTTGTTTTGCTTGGTGGAATTTGGGGCAAGTATCCCACCCCACCACTTACATAAATGGCTATGAGGTTAGCTTTGACCACATTTCTGGGAATGTGTGTCCTGCCCCTTTGCTGGAAGCAGGACTGGCTTTAGGGTGGTATGACAGGGCAGCTGCACCTGGTGCTGACTTTTAGTGAGGGGTGTTGTGTTTAAAAATAGCTTTGGTTTTAAAAGCACATAAACTTCCTTGTGCATCAGACAGTTTTCAGACAACACTAAAAATGTAAAGATAACTCTGGAGATTAATGTTCATAATGATGAGAGGTCAGACTTTTGTTTAGTTGCAGTTTAGGCCCATTGTAAAGTAGCACAGAGGGTTAATGTGCCTAACCTGCTGAAAAGAATGTGTGCCATGCAGATCACAGAACTGAGTATGCAATAGTGAAAGGCTACGGAAACTGAAGGTAAGTTGAAGGTTTTATTCCCAAAGTACTCGCACATGACAGGCATTGACTGGCCAGCTTGAATCTCAGAAGGAACTGGCTCTGTTCTCTGGAATCCTCGCCTGCCACTCAGTTTGCCAGCACAGGCCTATTTCAAAAAATAACAATGCTTTTTGATCAAAACTATGGTTGAGAGCAGGAGAGGTGCAGTTTGAGCGTGGAACATATTGCACGAGCTGCAACACTGCAGATCAAGCATTGTAATACAATACATTGAAGCAGTATATAAAAATGTTTTGTACATCACGGAGGCTGTGGAGAGATGATGTGCACTGTTGGAGAGTGGTAGTGAGGGAAATCATTGAAAAGACTAGCGAAGCGCCGGGATGCCCCTTCGCTGGGGCAGCTGTGCGCTCAAAAATTTAATTAACATAACAACATAACATAACTACTAGTGCTTGAGCTGGCCCTGGCTGAGAGTCTTAGCCCCCCCGGCAGTTTGGGTCTAGTTGTGCCCCTGGTTTCACTCTTATCACACTTCTCTTAGATTTAGGTGAAGAAGTTCTATGTCCTATGGGGTTCAAGGGCCATTACCCCCTTCCACCCTGGCCACTCAGTAGAACGCCCGCACCGCAGCGGAAAAAACGCAGAGGTTAAGGCATTAAGCAATCCTTGGTACTAGTGTTGCTTTTGTCCCTGTGACCACTGGAGCCAAACAAAAACTGCTATTGCCATCTGTGCTTGCCCGAGGCCACGCAGTGGCCATCAAGAGGGCGGGCCCCTAGTCACGGAGGGCTGGCTCCGCCCACCTTGTGGCCAGCCACTCCTCACCAGGGCAGGCTTCGCCCGGTAGGAGGTAGGCGGGTCGCTGACGCACGTCCGGGGCGGCTGGGAGGAGCCTCAAGGGGTACATTACTCCCTTGCTCCAGTTTGGAGGCCTCTTTGCCGCTCCGGACGTCGTCGCGTTGCAGCTTCGGGACACTCTTTTACTCTCTGCGGTGAGTGTGGCCTACGGGCCTTACCCCCCCTCCACCTACTCCCTCCCTGCGGAGATATGAGTTATGGCTAGGCGGCCCGCTTAGCGTTGGGCCGCTGTGGAGGTGGGGGTTACGACTCAGCAACGAGATATTCCCCCCGCGCTCTCCCTTCTGGGTGCGGGCGATACTGGTTAGCCCACGTGGTCGCTGGGGCTGCCCTCGGGGTGTGTGTTCCTCCCCCTCCTCCCATGCCCCGTCTCCTCCGGGTGCCGGGCGGCGCGAGTGGCCCATTTAGAGGGAAAAGCTTGTGCGCTGGCCGAGCGGGTTCCCTGACGGTTAGTGCGTGCGAGGGGGCAAGGTTTAGCACATTAATGTCAGGGCACATCCTATTGTCTCGGCCCAGGCCCTGAGTTGGACGTTTGTCGTCTTCGTTCACTCGGGCCAGGCAGGGACCGTGAGATGGCGTTGGATTGCTCCTAGCTCCCTTCCTCTTGTCCCCTTGCGAGCTTATGTGCGGGCCTCTTTGGTATGCTAACGTTGCATCAATGAATCGCATTTCATCCTCAACGGAGTCTTGACTCATCCAATGAGCTATGGTTTGGTCGCTTTGGTGCATCACTGTTTTGTTGTTAGGATATGCTTTGCTAAAGGGGTTACAGAGTAAGATATTTTGCGCGCTCGTAATCACGCGAACGCAAAAACGTTTCCTTTAACCGTATTGCACTGTTGATAGTGGGGATTGGTGTGTTGTTTAGCCATTTTGAATATTGCATTTGCCCAGACATGGTATGCATGCTATCGTTTACTTCATTGATGAACTCGTATACATGCGATCGCTTATGCTATTGATTGTATATCATGTGTGGCGGGCGGTATTCATGTGTGGGGTAGATAGTTTTTGGATGATTGCATCGTGTTTATGTCATGGCTAGTGATTCCAAGCATTATTGTCGATGCATAACGCTTGTCGCCGCTTGCTCCCCAAACCCTCCCCCCACCCCCCTCTGCTTTGCCATGTGGTGGGCGGCTTTGGTGTGTGGTGCCGCCATGTCCGGTTGAGTACCGTGGAGGACTTGTTTGGCAGGGGAAGTAGTTTTCACTTCTGCACGGGGCGGGCGGCAATTGTGCTCAGTAGGGAATGTTCCCCCCATTGTTTGGTGTCGCAGGCCGTCTATTGGTGAATCTTACGTACGATTGCGTTTACCAGGCTCCCTCCTTATTTTGCCCGTCCGGGCCTCGTTAGAGCGCAGTTGCAGCCGGATCCATGCCGCGCTGGCCCCCCCCTTTTTGCTGGGTGTAGGGCGGGCTTATGACATGGTCTGGTCATCGCGAAATTGGTTTGAGTCACGGCCATGACGCCGCTGTTCATTTTATCTGTAATTATGTAATCCATGCCTCTATTCTAGGCGGTGTGTTGTGCGATGGGTCATGCCTGGTTTAACCTGCCTGGAGCGGTCGGGTTCTCGGCGTCTAGTGTGCGCCTGCAGCCGGGTGTCGGTCACAGCTGTAGTTGGTCGCGAGGGGCGGCTACACAGCATGTGGTCGCTGCCTCAGGTTCCACGCAGCAGTAGCAGCTTGTGGGGCCTCATTCCTATTGTGTCATTTCTTTGGGTTGCTGCTTCAGGTCCCACGCAGCAGTAGCAGCTTGGGGGGCCCCATTCCTAATTGTGCCATTTCTTTTGGTCGCTGCTTCGGGTCCCACGCAGCAGTAGCAGCTTGTGGGGCCTCAATCCTAATTGTGTAATTTCTTCCCTGTTACAGGCTCCGCTCGTATCTTTTTACCCCATTGCGCACCCCCGGCGCCGCGCGGGTTCAATCAACTTCAACACCCCTGTTGGGGAGGTATGTATACTGGCGAAGCGGGAGGGGCAGGTTCAAGAGGGAGCCCTGTGTGGGGATACTGGTTAAGCTCCAGGCCTCCCTTTGTGGGGGCAGGGTCCAGGGTAAGCCTGATTTGCAGGCGCCCTTGCGCTCCTCCTACTACCTCTGCACCCCTGCCACAGGGCGTTTTGTGGTGTGCGTATATGTTGCCGGTCTCGTCCGGCAGTCGTGGTTTGTTTTGCCATGCCTAAATTCTGTCTTCTTCCACGCAGTACTTGCCCTCGTCTCCGGCATCTGGCTTGGGGAGCTGATCCTTCTACCAGCACCCCCACACCCCCCTCTTTTGCCTTATTGGCGCCAGGAACAGTGCTGCGAGGTATGTATTGGTGCCCGTTGGGAGCAGGGGTGTGGGGCATGTTGTGGATTTTTCAATCTCGTGCGGAAAGTGCTTCTACGGTTCTTCTCACATGTCACTTCGCTAGGAGAACTCTTTCTTCCAACAGATAGCATCGTGTCAGTTCTAGGGTCGCCCCCTTTATTCGCGTGAAGGTTGTCTGTACTGTTGTTTGCTCGTCGTTTAGTATTTGGTCTAGTTGGCTCACGGTCATTTTTCTTTCAGGGGAAGAGGCAAAGATAACATGGAAAGTCAGGGGTCCCCTCCGCTTTTCACACAGACGTCTCAAGTCGATGACTCGGGGATAGGACCCTCCCAGGATGCCCAGATGAAGGCACTATTGGACATGATCAAGGGTAATGGAGTGGCGTGGGCCAGTGAACTTTTGTCGGCCAACCCCCCAAAGCCCCCGGGGCTGCCCCTTCCCCCGATGCCCCAGAAATAGACATTTTGGAGGACCCTGGAACAGCGAGGCCCAAGCGTGTGAGGAAGCCGACAGTGAAAGACTTCCCAGCGGAGCCCCCTCCCAAGACCAGGGCGGCTGAACCCGTCAGAAATGTCATTGTGCACGCCCCAGCCTCACCCCCGGTGGTGACCCTGGCTAGCCCAACCTCGCCCGGTGGTTGCCGCTGCGGAACTTGCCACCCGGGAGGATCTGGGTAAGCTAACAGACACCCTAGCTGTATTTATGTCCGAGGTCAGAGCTGGTTTGCTTGCCGCTCCTTTGCATTCTTCGCCTCCGGCGGGTCCCCGGGTGGTGGAGCCTGCTGCTTTGGTTCCTCTTCCTTTGTCGGGGGATGCTGCCGTTGCTCGTGTGTGGGGTGGGATTTCAGTGCTAGGGGGGGACAGCTGCGCAGCGCCTGCTGGCCTCCTTGTTGAGGTGGCCTCCCAGCCGGAAAGCGCACTGCCTATCTCTGCTACTCCGCCTATTCCTGCCTCAGTGCCGCTTCACGCTTCCCCGGTGCACTTCACTGCACCTGCGCTCACAGCTGCTTCTGCGCTTGCCCCTGTTGCGGCCCCCACGTCGCCTCCGCCCATAGCTGTACCTGCACTCCCAGCGGCTACTGCGCCGGCCCCTGTTGCGGTCCCCACTGCGCCAGCGGTACTGATGACTATGGCTCCCTTGTTGTCGGGCAAATGCTCCCTCGCTTGGCAGGTCCCGCAGGCAGCGAAGGAAGGCATATGGCGAAGAGAATTCATCGACATCTTTTCTCTCCTTATGTTGGGTGCCGATGTTGTTGATGTTAGAAAAATGGGCTCTAAGGATGAGGAAAAGTAAGCCCGTTTCCAGTCTTGGCCTGAGAAAACGATCAAGAACTGGTGACACGCTTTTTCTATATTGGCTGCAGTTATCACAGAGCGCTTCCCAGAACAGGCGCAGGGTTTATTTCAATACGCGAGTGTCATTTCTGACGAAGCGGAATCCTCTGCTGGCATAGGGTGGTACATGTACGACTGTGAATTTCGCAAGAAAATGTCGGTCTGCCCAGAATTAGATTGGGACCAGGTGGAGGTTAGACTCTGGATGCAGCATATTGGGAAGGGTAAACCCGAAGCCATGGGCAAAGCCAGTATACAAGTTAAGAAGGCTGAAACAAGTAAAGGGTTGGCAGAGAAAAAAGGTAACGTCAGGCAGTCCTTTCGAGGGGGGAGAGGCGGAGGGGGTTTCAACAGACAGGTTAACAGGAAGGGCTTCTCAGCAACATGCAGGTTGTTTAATGCAGGCAATTGCACCTGGGGAAAGGCATGCAGGTTTGCACACTCCTGCAGTAAATGTGGTGGGCCCCATCCTGGGTCAACTTGTGACAAACGCGATGCCACCACCAGCGCTTCTAGCAAAGACAAATAAACCCCTTTCCAAAGCATCTCCGCCTAGCGCCCTTCCTGCAACGCGCTCCACCCCCCCGCCACCTCCCTGTGTTGTCTCCAGCGGAGACCCCTCCCTCCTTCACTCTAAGGGCCCGTCTCCAGTCATTATCCCGAACTTGTTGGCCTTGCTGCGGTCCTACCCCAATGAGAAAGACAGAAATGTCCTGTCTTTAGGTTTTCTGGAAGGTTTCAGGATCCCTTACCAGGGTCCCAGGGTCAGTAGGGACGCTGAAAATCAGAAGTCTGTTAGGGATCTACCTGGGATCGTAGACAAGAAAATCGGCAAGGAAGTGTCTTTGGGGAGGGTGGCGGGCCCGTTCATGTCTCCCCCTCTTCCTGATTTTGTGGTGTCTCCGTTGGGTGTGGTCCCCAAAAAAGAACCGGGGGCTTACAGGTTAATTCACAACCTCTCCTTCCCAGAGGGCAACTCCGTGAACTCTTGGCTACCAGAGGGGGCCTGTTCTGTCTCCTACTGTTCCCTGGACATGGCTATTGACCTAGTGAGGAGAGCGGGGTAGGGGGCCTGGCTTGCAAAGGCTAACATTGAGGCAGCATTCCGTTTATTGCCTGTGCACCCGGACAGCCAGCACCTGCTGGGCTTCAAGTGGAAAGAGTGGTACTATTTTGACAAATGCATGCCAATGGGTTGCGCCGTCTCATGCGCTTTCTTTGAGGCATTTAGCACTTTCATGCAATGGGCCCTCTCCGCGAAGTATGGCGTCATGGCTGTGTCACATTACCTTGATGACTTCATTTTCATTGGGAGGGAGGGCACGCAGGAATGTCAGGAGGGTCTGAACTGTTTCATCGACTTGGCTAGTCACTTGGGGGTGCCTTTGGTGCCTGGCAAGACTGAGGGTCCGGCACAGGTCCTGACTTTCCTGGGCATAGAGTTGGACACGCTTACGGGTGTGTCTCGACTCCCGGCCGAGAAGGTACTGGGACTGAAATGGGACATTCAAGACTTGCTGGGAAGGGACAAAGCACCGCTAGGGGTCATCCAGAGTCTCCTGGGCAAACTAAACTTTGCAGCCAGAGTTATCCCGGTGGGTCGTGTGTTTGCTAGACGGTTAGCTAGGGCCACTGCCAAGGTCTCCAAACGTCATCATTTTGTAAAACTGTCTTCAGGCCTTAAGAAAGATTAGTTGATGTGGGCTGAATTCCTGTCAGACTTCAATGGGACTGTCATTTGGAGGTCTCCGTGGGTGGAGAGCCCCGAAATCAGTATGTTCACCGATGCCTCTGGACGGGAGGGCTTCGGGGCAATTCTAGGGGAGTTGTGGTGCGCGCAGGAATGGCCCAATGCTTGGCGCAAGCGGGGGATCACTTCCAACATAACTGTCCTGGAACTCTTCCCTATTGTGGTGTCGTTACATCTATGGCCGGTCCCATTGTCCAACAGGAAGGTCCTGTTTTGATCGGACAATATGGCGGTGGTGCAGGCCATCAACGGTCAAACAGCTAGTTGCCCTTTAGTCCTGTGCTTACTACGAGAACTGGCTAGCAGGAGCCTGCGCTACAATGTGGAATTTAGGGCTAGGCACATTGCGGGGGTCACAAATGTCGCGGCTGGCGATCTTTCTCGTTTTCAGTGGGACCGTTTCCGGGCGGCCTGCCCACAGGCGAGAGAGGAGATGACCCCCTTTGCACCAGGACTTTGGCGCATCTTGGAGTGGAGCAGGAGCTGAGAGAGTTAGGGGAAAAGTCTTTAGCCCCAGGTACGAGGAAGCGCTATGCTAGTCACCGGTCCACATTCCACAAAGCCATTGCCGACTTAGGTTTGGGGGCCCTTCCACTGGAGGACATAGTACAGGCCTTTGTAGTTTGGGCGAAGAAACAGAACAAATCCCACTCCTGGGTCTGCGGCCACCTGGCGACCATCAGTCACGAGGCTAGGTTGAACGGGGTGGGTGATCCAGCCAAGTCTTTTGTAATCAGGGCAGCTTTGAAAGGTTGGGCTTCGGAGGAACCTAAGACTCCTGATGACAGGTCCCCCATCGAGTTCCCCACGTTGCAGGCCATGTTTGCTGCCTTGCAGTCGGTAGTACACTCGCACTACGAGGCTTCCCTTTTTTCTGCGGCCTTCATTCTGGCATTTTTTGGGGCATTCCAGAGCAGTGAGTTAGTCGCACGCTCCAAAGCAGATCTTTCTGGGGACGCCCTTGGGGTGGCTGACATTTGTTTTAAGGAGGGACAGTCTATCACGCTCAGACGGTCCAAGACTGACCAGGCTGGCAAATGGTCAGTCATTGGGTTGGCCCCCCTCGGGGATCCCCATTTCTGCCCGGTGTCTGCCTTACAATCTTACCTGGCGCTTCGTCCTGCGGGAATGGGTTACCTTTTTATCCACTCTGATCACAGCCCCCTGACCAAATACCACATGGACAAAATAATGCTAGCATGCCTGGATTGTGCTGGCCTGTTGAAACAGGGGAAAAGGTTCTCCAGCCATTCCTTCCGTATAGGGGCGGCCACTTCTGCTTTCAAAGCTGGTGTGCTGCCAGACAAAGTTCAATTGGTAGGGCGTTGGGAGTCTCCCTGTTATAAACGATACATTCGCCCTTGACCAAGATATCCCGGCATGTCCATGTTCTTTGTATATTTGTTTGCTGTGTTTTAATTTTAGGCGTTTATGCCTCATTGGCTATTTTGTGTGCACTCTGATTCAATAAACATTTGTGAATATATTGCGTCTTTTCTTTGACAGGGTCAAGAGTGTGGGTCTTGGGGCATTCCACGGTCGACAGGTTGGGCTGGTGGGCAGCAATCAGGAACTGGACTCGGGGCTTCAAGAACATAGACTGTGTTTGGCTGGGTTTCCCTGGCATGCTCTGGAACAGCTTGTTGCACAGTTTGCGGGAAGTCCTCGCTACGGCAGGGCCTCCTCCTCAGCACTTGGTAATTCACCTGGGTGGCAATGACCTGACGAATCTGGGGAGATCTACCTTGTTGCAAAAAATGAAAATGGATCTGGGGGTCATCTGCGGGCTCGTGCGCGAGTGTGAGATTTGGTGGTCCGAAATAGTGCCTCTGAGAATTTAGCGGGGCGCTTAATCTAGTGAGGCAATCGAGAGGTCCATGAGGAGAATCAATAGTGCCATGAAAAGGTTCACCCAACGTAGGGGCCTGGGCTTCATCAAACATGAAATGATTCAGGATAGTCAAAGGTTATTTTGAGGCGGATGGTGTTCATCTCACGCCTGTGGGCTTAGACCTGTTCCTCCTCGATTTGAAAGAGGCACTCATGAACAAAGGTTGCAGGTAAAGAGGAGTAGCAGTGGTGGGGGCCCGTGCGGCAGCGGGTACCACTGCACGGGCTGTGGCGGAGTTACTGGGCGATCCGGAAGAAGAGAGGTGCAAACACTGTACTTCAGCGGGCATATAGGGGTGCCAGAGCCTAACCTGTAACCTCATGGGAGGTGCAGGAACTCGTGTCGGCGCCCCAGTAGTCCTTCGGGCGGTTGTGGGCCTGTGCTACCGGGGGTTTGCCTAGTCACGCCCCGCAAGGGGCGTCTGTAGTATAATTATAATAATTGTGCAGCAGTTGGGTGGTTCCCCACTGTGCTGATTGGCTTAACAGGCGGGCAGGTGGCGAGAATGCGGCCTGCCCTTGGATCGCCCGTAAGATAACCCACCATCATTACATATGTTGTATGTAATAAACCTGCAGCATTTTTCCCCAAACTTAACACTTGTGTCTGTGTGTTATTTGCGGGTTTGGGCATTGTGGGGCGGGGGGTTCTTGTGGCCCTGATGTGACTATGTGCTTGCCCGAGGCCACGCTGTGGCCATCAAGAGGGCGGGCCCCTAGTCACGGAGGGCTGCCCCCGCCCACCTTGTGGCCAGCCACTCCTCACCAGGGCAGGCATCGCCCGGTAGGAGGTAGGCGGGTCACTGACGCACGTCCGGGGTGGCTGGGAGGAGCCTCAAGGGGTACATTACTCCCTTGCTCCAGTTTGGAGGCCTCTTTGTCGCTCCGGACGTCGTTGCGTTGCAGCTTCGGGACACTCTTTTCCCGCCCTTCCTCGAACCCAGAGTGTCTGATTGAGGGGGACTCTTGGGGAGCCTTAATGTGTTCCTTTTTCGTTGCAGGCGGAGTTACTGGGCGATCTGGAAGAAGAGAGGTGCAAACACTGTACTTCAGCGGGTACATAGCGGTGCCAGAGCCTAACCTGTAACCTCATGGGAGGTGCAGGAACTCATGTCGGCGCCCCAGTAGTCCTTCGGGCGGTTGTGGGCCTGTGCAACCGGGGGTTTGCCTAGTCACGCCCCACAAGGGGCGTGTGTAGTATAATTATAATAATTGTGCAGCAGTTGTGTGGTTCGCCACTGTGCTGATTGGCTCAACAGGCGGGCAGGCTGCGAGAATGCGGCCTGCCATTGGATCGCCCGTAAGATAACCCACCATCATTACATATGTTGTATGTAATAAACCTGCAGCATTTTTTCCCAAACGTAACACTTGTGTCTGTGTGTTATTTGCGGGTTTTGGCATTGTGGGGCGGGGGTTCTTGTGGCCCTGATGTGGCTATGTTATATGTGTGCGTCAAGGGGGCGTTCAGGGAAGCAAGCGAGGGGGGCAGAAAACTTTGGAACCTCTTACAGTAAGTAGTGATCTCTTCATTGGTGGTGTTTGTATTTTGTAATATCTGGTATCTACTCGGATCATGTGTCCTCTGCTCTCCAACAGTCTTCGGAGCTCTGCCCTATTGGCCAGCTTGGATGGCTCTTCTCTACCCAGCCACCTCCTCTCAAGGAGTTAGCCACCTCAGCGCTGCCTCTGCAGGGGTAGACAGAAGCAGCCACTCTCCGAGCTGGACTACTGTTTACAAAATACATACACTTATCAAATGTATATAGTGCCCATAAGTTAGGGTCTCTGGAAAGCGCTAAACGGGCCTGGTTTGTTTATATTGTCATCAGCAGTGAACACGAGCAATGGCAACCTTGTGGGACAGCAACAACTATAAATAATATGTTAAATAAAAGGGGAATGAGGAAAATATAACAAGACCTTAATACTAAAAAATTTTTTTTAAATGAAATAGAGAGACAAGAACCCAATGGGAAGGTAAACAAAGGGAGACAACAGTGGACTGGAAGGAATTATGCAAAATGAAGAGAATGCCACGAGGCAACGATGTAGGAATAAAAAGAGAATGGGAAAAACGGACAAGGAATGTATGCCAACATTTTACAACACACAATCGGAAAGTGGAAGATTTTCAAACCAAACCTGGGAGAATGCATTTTTCGTATTCATTTAAATTGTAACAGGTGGAAGACAGCTACATAAAAGCTATTTTCAACTTCTAAGATGGCGAGTCTTCTGCTTGAATCGGCTCTGTTGGCATATATGCCAGAGCAAAACAAAACTTGGCTTTATATTAATTAAATATTATCATGGCTTTTTAGTACACTTTATCGGTGCAACGAGGACAGAAGCATTGCACGCTTCCTTTGCTTAGGGACACGTGCTAAGAGCTCTTAATTGTAATACACATCTTGCAAGGTGGGATTTGTAGTCTTACCTTTTAAACAGCATTTGAAATGTAAACAATAAACTTCAGGAGGACATAAACTGATGGTCAAGTTATTCATACATGTCAAAAGACCCGATTCAAGGAGTAGATTCCCGATTTTGGAAGCCAAAAAAGGCTTCCTTTTAGCTGTCTCCTGCCGAAAAGGCATCTGGTTTAATGCAACTCAATGGGCAAAATACATTCGCTTGTTTTTTCCCCCCAAAAATCCCACTTTTCCGTTCACAAATATAGACATATATGAATTGTGGCATCTAAAAATCAGTATTAATGAGGGACAGATTCCGCTCTGACAGTCAATTTATGCATTTTGTTTTTAAACCTTTCACAATTAAATTGCAAGATTACAACATTGATGGTAAATGCATACCATCTAAATGGAAAGCTTAATTTAAGAAAAAACCTTATGGGGTTTTAACACCTGCTGCACAGATCTTTGTGAAAACAGCAAGTTTCAGTGTATCATAATGGTAAGCTAATTATCAGTTAATGCACCTGCTGGAGAGATGTGTGTGCAGTCTAGTCGTAGGCTGGACTCATCATAAAATAGCAGAGGGATCAATGTGCATGCTTTAAAGCACATTGTGTAACATGCAACTTTATATTTTTGTATTACAGATTTCTTTTCTGCCGATATACTTCTGTTACTTGCAGGTCACAAGCTGCAGACTTTATGATATAGCTTAGAATATATGACGTTACAACGCATACCATTACAGCGCATACTTTTATATCAGTTTTTACGACACAACACATGTTCACAGGGTTAAATTAAAACTATCATTACAACACATACCATTAAAACGCATAGTAATTCTTTGCATACCTTTACCACGCATAACTGTCCTATGTTACAGTAAAAATGATGAAAGATTTATTTTTCCACCATCCTCTGGGACGGATGGAAGGGAAACGGGTTTTGGGTGGGGGAGTATATTAATACCCAAGTATTTATTTTAATGCTTGTGTATTAATTCTAATACCGAAGTATTCAAATACATAGGTATTAATCATTTTTGTTTTTTGGTTTAATTTGTGTTGTACAATAAAAAAAAAAAGAATAACTGATTTTTATGCATGTATACAAAGCTTTTTTAAGAAATACACTCTAAAGTCAGTGGCAAAAGCAGCATCTACATACAATGCACACAATGGGTATCCTTCAACTATGTCCATTACAGCAGCAGACCCATCCTCTACTCAAAATATCTGACAATCTGAAACGGAACTTATAAACCAACATTTCACACAACACATAATAAATATACATTCTGTCAGGTTATGAATCACGCAGAACAATTGTTTCCAATTGTATTTTCTTTCAAATTTTCATATACCCCATAAACATATATAAAAGAAGCCATCCACCATTTTGTGTGACCACACTCAGCAGGAGTAGGAGACATCTAAGACTTTTGAATTACACAGTGCCATCTACTAAATGAAGTGAGTGTACATTTAAAAAGTAACACCTGCTTAATAAGAAGAAATAATTCAAATACTTTAAATTTATTTTAAAATGATTTACAGCACTTCAAAACCACCCCCCAAATCTACAACATATAATCCGGAATAAATATTTCCGTTCATACATGAGTGAATATCAAACGACATCTATTTATATCATAAAATCCTAAATCGGAAACAACACTGGAACTTTTTTTAATTTCTACAGATATTGATCATACACAAACCACAATGATACATTGTGGGAAACAATCCTTTGGACAATCATCTGTAAGTATACTATATAATTTATTTTGCCCACTGGTCAGTTATGGGAGGCAAAATTATTATGCTAACTCCTGAGGGTGTTGGCCTCAAGGAAGGTGCTGGTCAGTGGTGGGGTGCAAAATTATTATTCTAACTCCGCAGGGTGTTTGCCTCAGGAAAGGTGCTGGACAGAGGTGGGGGCAAAATTATTATTGTAACTCCACCACCAGCTGTTTGCCTAAGGGAAGGTGCTGGACAGTGGTGGGGCTAAAATAGTTATTCTAACTCTGCCAAGTGTTTTCCTTAGGGAAGGTGCTGGACAGAGACGTGTGTCACTGTGCAACTGAACCCTGGACATGGCCAGGCGTGGACAAAAATCATGCAGGGAAACCTCCCCTCCCCCAATACAAGTGGCAGTGAAGAGGCTCATGTTCTGCTCCCCACCTCCTTAATCCAGCACCTTCCACTCACCGTCTCCTCCGGAGGGCATGTTCAGAGAGTGAAGTTAATCCAAAGAAAAAGCCTTTATTATTTTAGACACTCTTTTTCTAATTGTTGTATGTGCAGCCAATGTAATATAAACTTCCTTTAAAAAAAATGTCTTCACGTACAACATTCCTATTTATTTAGAACAGCACTGAATGTGAATGACCGTGACTAAGTAAGATTAGGTTCTCAAATAGCAATTTTTAAGGAATCGCTATTTGAGAATTGCAAAATGGAATGTAGGTAATAAATCGCAATTTTTTTGCGAATCCCTAAAATTTGTTAATTGAGATTAGCAAATTGCGAATCACAATTAAGGAATGAATGGGGATACATTCTCAAATTGCGATTTTCTATGAGAGAATCGCAATTCAAAGGGTGCCAGAGTGTCCAAAGGACACCTGTTGCACCCCTGGAATGTGCCTGTAAGTACATGTGGCACACATACATACCCTAAGGGCATGTCTGTGCGCCACATGGCACTTTGAATTAAAGAAAAAAATGCATTTTGACAGGAAATCGCAAAATACCATCTACTTGGAGTAGGTGGTATTGTGCGATTCTTTAAGCCAAAATCGCAATTTAAAAGACACTCCTACATAGCAATAAAGGAATCGCAAAATTGCGATTCCTTAAATGCTTGAGCAAAATAAGGAATTGCAATTTTTGCGATTCCTTATTTTGGTATGTGGCACCTACATACCAAAACGCTGTTTGCGATTCGCAAACTCCTTCCTACAGATGCCCCTTATTATTTACACAACTGTGTTTGGCTGGCCATATCTATATTATCATTAACAAATGTGCATTGTTAGAAGTGTACGTTTGTTGAATGCAAATTGGTTGGAGCCAATGTACATTCGTTTATATTGCACTGCACGGGTCTCGTCTTAGCATTGTAATGAAGTGTGCTTCTCGTCAGCGTTTTGACTATTGAATACTATTTGAAAATGCGGTTGTGAGGGCTTCATGATTTATTTAGTATTACTTTTTTCGATACAAACCAAATTGGACTGTTGGTTCTGCCATACCTGAACCATTCTACAAAGCAGGGCCTCTTTTAAACTTCGCAAGCAGCTGCATAGTTTTCCGCACTTGCAAATCCTACAAGGTACACCTAACATTCTTTGGGCAAACAAAGATAAAATCTAACTTGAGTTCTTCCTCAAAGTGCAGATGCTCGGAACTCTTTCCATACTCTAAACAAAAGATACTGTCAATAGTAAGGTGCACTTATCTTTTTAAAAAATATATATTTATAAGGCTTTTTTTATTTCATGAAAGGAAAAAAACAGCAAATGCAAATCAATTATTTCACAGTAGTGCAACATAATTAATTACATTCATCAACAGGAGTCCAGTGGTAAAGGAAAAGAAGAAAAAAGAGGATACATCTTGTACACTTTACATTATCCTAAATCCAATCCGTGATGGGTGCCCATATCTTTACTCCAAATAGTCCTCCTCTTTGCCCCTTTAGTTTTATAAATAGCCATTTCAAAATTGTATATTGTCAATAGTCTTTCACGGCAACTGAAAAAAGAAGGGGGCTCGGGATTAATCCAGTCTTTTGTAATAGAAGCTCGAGCCACAGCCATACAAATAAAAAGAAAACAAGTCATAACTTTTGATCTTGGTTGATCAGCCATTCCCGAGCTACAACCCACCAATACCATCTCAGCAGTTAAGGTAATTGTGCGTCCTAGAATGACAGCCAAAAAATTTTCAATATGCAAAAAGAACTCAGAAAGTATAGGGCACTGAAAAAACATATTAATCCGCATCAGCGGCAAATTGACCACACCTATTGCATTTCGACCCTATTGTCATACTCCATTTAGATACCTTCCTAGGGGTAAAGTATAGATCATGTATAGACATAAAATGTTGTGACTTCATCATCCCCGTTATTAACACACGGTTGGCTAAGATAATAGATTCAAGGATATTGATTTCAGGTATCCCGAACATGTTTACCCACTTTAATTGACAATTTTCCAAGTCATCTGGGAATTCATGAATCAGACTAGAGTAAAATTGCCCAATAGGTGTCTTTTTGCCATAAATTCAATTAGGGGTATTTTATTCATTTGATGTTCTATTACTGGCCGAGCATTCTGCAAAAAAATGTGTATTTGTAAGTATTTAAAAAAGTAATTTTTTGATAAAACAAAGTTAGCTTGTAAATCATTGAATGAAACTAATTGACCATCCTTAAACAAATCACCTAGACAATAAATTCCTTTGCCCCCCCCACCTAATAGCAACTTGATCCCGAAAAATATAGGGTAATAAATCAGATGCAGCAAAAGGCGTATATACATTTAATTTTGGTATACCCAAGTGTCGCCTACTTTCCACACTGCAAAAGCAGCTTTTAAAATCTTAAATTTAGTCTTTTTAAAATAACTAGGTTCGATTATCCTTACAAGACATCCTTTCATCTCTTCTCCCAGAGCTAACTCATAGATTGAGGGGGTATTACACAAAGGAATTCGGGCTTTGTCGCCAATTATGAGTGGGCTAATGGAAATACGGAATGTTCCACCCACCATACTCTTTAGGAAGAATCATCTTTTTATAGGCTTTACGTTGCCGTTTGTAGCCCCACAAAAATCTGGAAGTAACCCTCTCTAATTTTTTAAAACAAGCAAAAGGGAATTCGACTGGTATTGTACGAAACATATATAAAAATTTAGGTAAGATCAGCATCTTCAATACGTTAGCTCTGCCATATAACGACAATAACGACAAATGAAGATGGGCTAATCTTTCTAGTGTCACATTGACTTTTGCCACTACAGGATTTATATTTAGCTCTGGAATATTAGCAACTGGGAGGGCGATCTTAATTCCCAAATATGTAACTTCCGGTACTGTTGATATATTAATGGGCGGGGAACCCCCAACATGCAAAATCTGCGTTTTGGATAAATTCAATTTATATCCTGAAAAGGACCCGAACTGTGCTGCTAAATCATTAATAGCTGGGAGAGCAGTTTCGACATCGGTTGTGACTACTACAATATCGTCTGCATAAGCTAGTGCTCGATAGTCTATATGAGCTAAATGAATTGGTTTTATATTCTCAGCAGAATTTAAACGGTTTACAAAAGGATCAATATATATAGAGAAAAGTAAGGGTGAGCACGGGCACCCTTGTCGCATACCACGATTAATTAAAATGGAGTAAATATTTGACCATTAAGGCGAATAGAAGCAGACAGGGAGCAGTGCATAGTTTTTAAAGCTGTTAAGATGCCAGGACCAAATCCCTTTTTAGTTAAGATATCCCACATATATGCCCGGGCAATCCTGTCAAATGCTTTCTCAGCATCCAACAGGGTGAGACTGATAGAAGAGCCTGTTGGCTGAGCCCAATCCAAGAATGTAATCACACAACGGATATGATCAGCTGTGTCACGTGCAGGAAAAAACCCATGTTGGAATTTTGAAACAAGAGGTGTAATAATTCTAGAAATGCGTGAGACTAGGATCTTGGAGTAGACTCTGCTATCCGCATTGATCAATGAGAGATGGGGCGGAATGATGAAGGGAGTAAAGGGGATTTATACTTTTTAAGGAAGACAGTAATTACTGAACTTTGCCAAGAAGGTGGAGCATTACCTCTTTGGGCCTCCATAAAAAGTATAGTCATTTCTTCTTTAAGAAGATTTCTAAACGTCCGGAAAAACTCAAGAGGTATAGCATCAGGGCCCACAGCCTTACCAGAAGCTAATGAGATTAAGGCTGATTCTATTTTTTCCCAAGTAATAGGGGTGTCCAATTGTTCAGACTCTTCTGCTGATAGAGTAATGTTAGGTAAGGAATCCATAAAATCTGGTACCCTTCCTTAATATCTCTGGTATTCTCTTCCATATATAACTCGGAATAAAATTCACGTAAAACCCCCAATATATCCGATGGATTGTCCTGTAGCTGCCCTGAGTTATCCATGATTTTATCGATATTTGCGGATACCACCTTCTGCCTTAATCTTCTTGCTAAAAGCTTACCCGAGTTTTCCCCACCTCATACATCTCTGATCTAAAAGTGGCAATTTGTTGAGCCAGTTTCGAGGAAAAGTCTGGTAGATCCTGGCTTTCAGTATGACTACATTTTTTAAAATTAACTCAATACCAGCCCCTCTATTGCAAGCCACCATCAGCTGAATTTCAATATCTTTGAATTTGGCCATTTCCATCTCAGCTACCTTCCTAATTTTGCGCTGTTTGTTTATTGAATAGCTTAACGTTTCTCCCCGAACCCCTGATTTAAAAGCATCCCACACAATCTCAATTGACGCTGAGCCTTGATTAAATAAAAAAAAACTCGGGTATCCACTTCCCCATATACTGAATATAAAGAGGGTCAAAAAGTAACTTCTGTTCAAAAGGCCAGGGCGTTGGGGGTTGTTTAAGATTAATATCTAAATCAAGTATAATGGGGTTGTGGTCAGAGATTATTTTAGGGATGATTTCAAATCTGAGTTTTTTGGCAGTGTTGATAAATCCAGCCGTAACAAAAAAATAACTCAGATGAAAGTGTTTCTGGTGCGGGGCAGAATAGAAAGTACTCCCAGGAGCACCTCCTCCCATTAAAAATCCTACATCTATCAACCCGAATTCATCGATGATCCCTATGGTGGCCTTAAACACATTTTTCTTCCTACCCCCATACATGTAATTGCTTGAAATGTCGTCTTTCCCGTCCAGATGTAGGTTAAAATCCCCACATAACAGTAAAGGTGACGGCCACAGTGCTAGTTCAATACTCAATTGATTCAACATATCCGGATCATCGGAATTGGGGGCATAAATGGAGCATAAAGTCTGGAGTGTAGCCTCTAACCGTATTTCAATAATTACCCATCGCCCTAGCGAATCCTCTTTAACCTGTTTACTTGACCCTACACCATACCTTTTTAAAATAGCAACTCTTCTTGTAGTAGTCCCCTGCCGAGTGCAGCCTACTAGTTCGAACCCCAAATCTTTAAACCAATTTCTATTTTTCCAGGGGATGTGGGTTTCTTGAATACACAAAATATCAATTTTCAGAGTTCTCAATATATGAGCCATTATACCCCTTTTCCTTTTGTCACTAAGCCCACAAATATTCCATGAACATATTATAAATCTACCCATCTTCAAATCTGGAAATAATCGCACCCATTACTACAATAGAAAGATAACACAAATTGACACAATCTCGATTTTGATTTGCACACAATATTCTTTTACTGTTTTTCCTTGCCCCACACACCAACACCTCCCCCCACCTAACCCTCCCTCTTCTGCTTCCCCCCCACCCCCGCCCCTCTGTGACCCCACCAAAAAGAGGCTTAAGGACCAGGTCCTCAGTGATGGTGAGTGATCAAGCAGTGAGTGAGTCCCGCCATGTCCCTCTTCAGATACAACTCTTTCCGTTACCATGATAGAATACACCTAGAATACACCTAGACAGGGAACTAATAATAATTTCTGCTATACACAGGAGAGCTCAACCAAATTAATGAAAAAATCTACATTACATGCTCTCCACAAACTCCTTTTTTGCGAAAAAAATATATCTTGTTTTCCCCTTAAGGTGCACTTAAGGTGCACTTATCTACTGAGATATCTAACTAACCCATATTATAAAAATATATACATAATTTTATAAATACTAATTGAAATGGACAATGTGCTAGCGAACGGGTTTTTCTATTCAGGGTAATAGCGGGCACTCTGCTAATAGTGGACACAAATCGTTAGTAGCATGGAAAAATTTAGTGTGGTGCAACTGGGTGAGGGGATAAGCCCTCTAATCCCCCAATTGTGTGATGGAAACAACCAACGCACTGTAAAATTTGAACAAGATACCCTATCCACACAACAAACAAGTAGAAAAGGTGTATCAATGTAGATACATGTCAGTTACAAGACAAAGCTAGCAGAAAATATACAAGGATTTCTTGTTTGGTGTGTCAACAGTTCAGTCTCTTTTAATTCCTCAAGCAAGCCAGCCGACACTTGTTTCGTAGCACAGGAATAGTATTTTCGTGACTCCTCAGGGCTGTATGGGAAATAAGACACGAATGGGTAGTCGCTCCGCCTGTGATAATCCCGACCCGGCAGGGCTCGAGACTCTAGAGGTGGAGTTCCAGTAGGGTGTTGGCGGATAAAAAATAAATCTTTGATGTAAGATCCTAGATGTCCTAGAGAGTTTCAGTCACTCGAAGGATTACATCTGAGATGAGCCAGTTGTGGCTCATTGTTGTGCTGACGCAGTGTGCGCCTTCCAAAAGCGGCAAGCCCGCAGGATACGTGTAGAATACAAAAGGGGAGCGAATAACTCCTTATTTGCGAGTGATTTGTAGTAGCAGGCAGTGCGGGCTTCTTTCCTGCGGGTCGCCGTATTCCAGTTGTGACACACCTTTTCTACTTGTTTGTTGTGTGCATAGGGTATCTTGTTGTAATTGGAATGGACATTGATATGCTGTTAAATCTTATAAACCACTAATGTTTGCTGGCTTTGGTTAGCTGCATAGCCACCAGTCACGACCCATGCTCTGTTCATGTCCACAAAACATCTGAAATAATCTATGACAGCAGTGGACAGATTGCAGATCACATCAACACTGACATCAAAGATGTCATTACTGCTTTAATTTCCAATGTATGGATTGAGTACTACCTTCACCAACCAGGACCCCTTGTGAAAACGAAATAGAGAACAAGTGTTGTTACAGCTGCACTCACTAGTAATATATATCATAAGACATATTATTGGTTAGGCTGCCTGCACTGTTAATATACACATGCCATCATGGATGAAACATATAGAAAAAATGTAGTATTTTCAATGTCAGAAAAAACATTTATAAATAGCCAGCCGTTTGTTGTTCCATGAATGATTTTGATGTGGTATATGATATGATATTATCAGTGAGGTCATGTCTGATGTACAAGTGGGGTTGGTGTGTGGTATATGATATTGTCAGTGAGGTCCTGTCTGATGTCACATGTGGGGTTGGTATGTGGTATATATTATCAGTGAGGTCATGTCTGATGTCACATCTGCATTATCTCAAAGTCTGTTATGAAGTTCTGTGGTTATACTGAAGAAGCAGCTACCTATGTCATTATCATATGAAATCTCTTTATTGATGTCATAACTACACTTTCACAGTTGCTTTATCAACCTTCTCGGTTTCTCAAATTTGCTTGAAAATGCAGTTTGTGCACTATTTTTTCAAAAAGTTCTCGGGGGAGACCCCCCGGCCCCCCATATCATGGTCAGGCTCGTTCACTATGCTTGCTCGCCACATGACTGTCATCTCGAACATTTTCGCCCCACCACTTTCAAATATCATCAGCTGCCACTGCAGAAAACTCTATTGTAGGAGGTGCCTATTCTCCTACCATCGCCTCAAGACCCTCTCCCTCCTCCCACTGTCCCTGCACTGCCTGCTCTCCGTGTACTGCCTCCTGTCCCTGCGCTGCCTCCTGTCACTGCGCTGCTCCCAATCCCTGTCCATGCGCTGCTCCCCATCCCTGCTCCTAGTCTCTGCCCCGGTGCTGCTCCCAGTCCCTGCCCTAACGCTGCTCCCAGTCCTTGTCCCGGCGCTGCTCTCAGTCGGTGCCCCGGCGCTGCTCTCAGTCCCTGCCCCGGCGTTGCTCCCAGTCCATGCCCAGGGGCTGCTCCCATTCCCTGCCCCGGCGCTGCTCCCAGTCCCCATCCCAGCGCTGATCCCCGTCGCTGCCCCGGCGCTGCTCCCCGTTCCTGCCTTCACCAGAACCACCACCAGGACAACAAATGGACTTTGAAGCACAACCACACATCGGGCGTGCCACCAATGCACTGCAGGTTGTGCACCATCCAGCGGCAGGACCCCTGCCGCCACCTGAAGATATATGTCTAAGAAACTCCAGGTACCCAATTGTCAAAACAACTGTATTTTCTCCTCCCCAAGATCCACCAAAGGACCACACGCTTGCCGACACTGCCACTTCTCCTGCAACACAACCTACGAAAGATCCTGCACCATTTCGACCCACAAGACTACCCTGCGAATGCTCCACTGTATCTCGCTCACTCTTCAAACATGCCATGAAAATATGGAACACTATCACCACCCCCTCCACGGATGTCGCCTTCATCACCAAAAATGGCTTAACCCATCCTCGAACCCTGACATCACCGCCACCACTCTCAGAGGCTACAAAAATAATACACCATGACTTCGTCAACAAATAAGGCAGAGGCATCACCATCATCTTCAAGGAAACCATCAGATGCACCATCACCACTGACGACACCACACCTCTCAGGGAACCTACTACAAACTGATGAAAAGACCACAATACGAGGCACCCTCGACTACAGACCACTGGGACCCAAAGCAACATTCTGCAATGCCATCCCTAACCTCATGGCCCCCCTAGCAATCGACTCGCAACACTACCTCCTACTCAACGACCTCAACTTCTACACAGATGATCCCATATAATGATAACTCCATCATCCTCCTGGAGAACCTGAACAACATTGGCCTCATCCAACTGGTCACCAAACCTACAAACAAAGCTAGACACACACTCGACCCCATCTTTACCTCCAGCGACAGAATCAAATTCAGCCACACCACAGAACTCACCTGGACTGACCACACCATTGTACACTTCACCATCACAGAAGCCCAGCACACCATCACCAGGCAGCAGATCTCTTCCCATCCCAGTTGGAGAAAGGTCACGAAGGATAAGTTACTTACCTGTAATCCTAGTTCTCTTCCAGGGGTATACTCATCAAAGTCATAAGCACTAAATAGTCCCGCCCACCTGCGGGGATCCCGGAGCAATAACACACACACACACACGCACGCACGCACACACACACACACACACACACACACACACACATATGTGTGTGAGCAAGGCCACACGTTGGCCGAAACCCGTCATCTTGTCCTCATGCATTGCGTTTTTATGGACTAAATAAATAAAGTCACTGTATGCCAGCAGTGTTTGAGGGCATTGAAGACTCCGTTTCTCTCCTTTTGGTGGGCTGAAGCACCGGAGTGGTAATTACAATATATATATATATATATATATATATATAAACGCTCCAAAATTCCTTTTCAAAGCAAAAGAATTGACGGCACTCCACAACTCGTTTGTCAGGGTTCAAATGATTTATTCATCAATCCAACAGAACGCGTTTCGGCATCGCGCCTTCGTCTGCTGTCACTCGCATCAGTTTCATTTGCATTATAAATAAAGTTTGGCATTGACGTCAATCTCGTGTTCAATCAACACAAAAGAGAGACCAAAATATAGTAAAGGCGGCCATCTTATAGTGGTTGCCATAATACATCAATTATATGGCATTTGTAAGTAAACGTAAGATATATATCAGGGCTCGACAAATCTAAAAAATCTCACTTGACCTGCAGGTCGAGTGAGTAGACTTTTCTACTCGACCTAACAGCAATGCACTCGACCCACAGTTGATCGCATAATGGACTTTTTTCAAAACATATGCAGCGCCAACAACCCAGGAAAACGTTGGCCACCCAAATAAACGGCAAATTTCATCCATTTACCTCCCTATGTGTGTATCAAAGTGCTATGGGGAAGGTTTCTGCGAACATACATGGCAAAAAAAATACCTTAACTTTAACATGTATACATATCAGGCTGGCACTTACTTGTAGTGAGGAAGCTGATGCTCAGACTGAGGCTAAGGTTTGCGTTCTTCAGATCGCTGCCTTCTGTCCTTCCCTTTGAAATAACTTTATGGCCAGAGTCAGTGCTTGTTCTTTCAAAATACAGCATTAGCGCTCCGTCAGCAGATGAATGTAGCTCATTTTGTAATCCGTTTATGCTGCCAAGTCCTCAAAGTTTCATTTACATTGCTGTAGCTGTGGCAGTGTTTAATTTGTATGAAAAAAAGTGCCACGGGCCGGGTCAGGAGTCCATGGCTTGGCAGTTCGGGCTGGACTGTTCCAATGAGGCACATGGGTCATCAAGACTAATTTCCATAGCCAGTCCTGAACTGGGGTGGGGAACAGTGAGCTAAAGAACGATGATGGATTCAACCCAGGTCTGTGACTGGGAGTCAGTGTCTCGAAAGGAGACAAACAGCTCCATGGCAAATTGTCAGAAGTTTTATTTAATAAATTGGTCAAGACTGATTTGCATAGCCAGTCCTGAACTGGGGTGGCGAACAGTGAACTAAAGAACGATGATGGATTCAACACAGGTCTGTGAATGAGAGTCAGTGTCTCGAAAGGAGACAAACAGCTGCCACCATTGCAAATTGTCAGAAGTATTCAGACACCACAGTGAATGGTAAAACACAAAAATGCACAAGTTGTTAAGGAAAATAGTGCTGATTTGAACAGAGTAGCATTAAACTGAGTCGCTATCTTCTGAGTCAGTAACAACACTAGTGTTGTTTTGACAAGGATGTTTGTGGCCCATAATATGTCTTGTTCCTGGATTTGCTGAAAGCCAATACAAAACGGCTGGGTTTGGATCAAAAGTGTCTAACTCTGGCCCATCTACTTGGATTTGCATTAAAGCAGACATGGTTTCACTTTTAAGGGACGTACGGAGCTCATTTTTTATTCGGTTCATGCTGCTAAACCCCCGTTCACATATTGCTGTTGTTGGACTGATGGAAAGCATGATTTCTAAA
The DNA here is from genome assembly GCF_964263255.1 of Lissotriton vulgaris. Classification (NCBI taxonomy): domain Eukaryota; kingdom Metazoa; phylum Chordata; class Amphibia; order Caudata; family Salamandridae; genus Lissotriton; species Lissotriton vulgaris. The sequence goes on along the minus strand of NC_141693.1, from coordinate 336,413,156 downwards.
ATTGGAAGGACATGTTTAACTTCTTCTGGGCGTTTTTTCAATAGCTGAGTGAAGAGGGATACAGGCTGCAACAACCTCCGATGAAAGACGTACAGTTTAAAATCTAGCCACTCTCCAGGGGCAGACTCAATTTCTTCATCAGTAAGTACCTTTTTGTAGTACTGTACAAGGTCCTCAAATTCTTGATCCCCAAAAACTCTAATCTTTTCAACAGAGTCTGGCCACAAAGTAAAATCAAAAATGTTAAACAAAGAATGCGGCTTGCCTGAGATGTGCTTCAGAAAGCGGTCACTCATAAATGAAAGAGCATTCTCTATTAACTCAATAGTGTCTTCCTTGACACTAGTTTCATTAGAGCTGCCTTTTCTAGCAGGCTTTGCCTGTGTTAGTAACGGGACCCCTGCGAAATTTCCATCTTTAAAAAGCAATTGAAATTGTGTTAGTTCTTTTCCTGGCTTTGTTTTCAGCAGTATTAGCTTCTGTTGAAGCACCTCGATTCTTCTTGCAACTTCAGAAATAAGAGTATCTTCTTGTTGAAATGCCTTAGACACTTGCTGAAGCAGCTCTGTGAAGTCTATCATGAAGTGCAAGAAATAAAGAAACTTCTCCGACTTCATGTCATGAAGCAATCCTTTGGCTTTGTTTGAATATTCATCAGTTCCAGTAGCAAGGTGCTCAAGATGAAGTACTGTAGCTTCCCAGTTTGTCTTAAGCGCTGTTACTGCCCTGTGCTGACTTGCTACCCATCTGATTTGCTGCAAGCCATCAAAATGTTGTAACTGCTCTTCCAGATTATCAGCTATCTTTTTAAGTTCCCTTCTCCGCTTAGGTGAATAATAATATAGTTTGAAACATCCTTTGAGCACCTCTTCAAATTTGGATATGTATGAACTCTTTTTTTTAACATCACACACAGCAAGCTCTAGGTTGTGAGCTACACAGTGCACAACTGCAATGTGATTGCAATTGTCCCATCCTTGATGCTTGGAGACTTCGCCCAGTAGCTGCTTCACAGCACCAGATTTGGTACCGAGGTTCACAGCAGCTCCATCTGTATTCAGACCAATGCATTTCTGGCTCAGAATATCCAGAGATATGCCCATGCTTTCCAGGCCAACCATAATAGCATTTTTCTCTGCGGACGCAGTGGAGTTTTTCATGCTGACAATGTCACACAGATGGGTAACAAGGGTGCCTTCACAAACAAATCGTACATAAATAAGTTCCTGTTCCTGAATTCCTTTGTCAGTTGACCCATCTGACAGAACACTGATGAACCTAGCATTTTCTATTTGGGATCGAATTGACATTTTTAGGGTCTCGGAAATTGCTATTACAAAGTTACGGTATGCATGATCAGTCATATAATTTTCGAAATTCCACTCAGGATTGTTCTTTTTCTGCAGTGAGCAGAGTTTTGGAAACTTAATAAAAGCCTCACCTTGTTTTGCGATATAATAGGCTGTATTAAATAAAATGTTTAAGTGCCGGATATTTTTTTCATGCATTTTTGTGATCGATTTGGCTATGCAGGTCTCCTGTGGCTTTTGAATTGCAGCTTCATGTAATATGCATTTTTCATGCAATTTGCTCTTGTGGTGCCATTCCAACGTCTCCCTTTTGAATTTTTCTGTCACACCAACATATAGGGAAGACTTAGTATCTGCAAGATGAGGAAATTTCCTACAAACTCCACAATACAAAACTTGAGATTTTTTAAAACTGGGCTCAACTAGGTCAGCAGCAGCTCCATTACCTTCCTGTTCTTCAATCACTGCCCACTTGAAATCTTCAAGCCATTTCTGTTGTACAACTCTCTGTCTTTTTTTTTATCATACTCCCTTTGCTTTTGGTGGATTTCTTCTAATCTCCTTTTTCCAACTGCTGAACTCTCTCCTGCATTATTCATTGGAGTTTTAGCTCCAGTTTTTCCGGCCAACCACAACCTGATGTCTGCCATTGCAGCTGCACTCTCTGCCTGTTGTCTGCCTTGTCCTCACTAGTTAGCCAGCACTGACTCACTGACTGCTTCTGTCCGCTTTGAGCTAGAATCAAAAACAACAAACTCACTGTAACTAATTTAAAAATTTACCATGAAGTTTGTACAAAACTACAATACTGGCTTATAACATTTGCTTTCAATAATTAATAACATATGATGGTTCCAATATAAATTTGTATGCATCAGATCTGTAACTCAGTGTGGCACTCTCAGGTTCGCACAAAAGCACCCCAATTTGGAAATGCGCTCTAATGGTACTGAACGATGTGCAACACCAGTGCAGCTTCTAAAATAACTCACTATTGAGACTAGTCTGCTCTTGAGTATTGCAGGTGGTTCTAATATGGGGGAGGCTTATACCTGGTCAGTAAAAGGTCTGCCTGACGCTTCCCCCTCCCAAAGCCTAACTCTGGGCCTAAACTACTTTTTGGGGGGAAACTGGGTGGTAATTAGTCAAGTGGTCACACAATCTGCACAAGCCGCACCTTAGGTGATGGTCACACTGTCTTGCAAGCAAAATCAAGCAATGAAGGTGAGGAAACATACAAATAAACTACACAACATTGTAAACCTGTTCTAATGCAACTTGCAGCAGTATAAACTCTGGGAAGACATTTAATTTCCATTACCTTCAGATAATAACTGACAGAGTTCAGGACGTTTATAAAAGTGCATGAACCTACAGCCAAATCAAATTCTCCACATTGCGCTTCATCTGGGAAAAGGCATTAAGCAAACCTTTTTTAAACAGTGAGTTTATATGGGCACAGCACAGACAGTCTGACCTGTAAACAAATTTGCACATAACGCTTTACAGATTCATTACAACATGGACATTCATTTTCAACTCACAATGCACAATAAAAATATTGAATCTTATTAAGACCAAAGGAAAAAATTCAGTGCAGCGTAATAAATTACTGTAAGTAGTTGCATCGCACAAAACACAAATCACTTCTTGGATCATCACACAAATCACTGGTACCCATGACTGTTATCAACCTTGGAGGGAGAAAGGCAAAGACTACCCCTGCATCAGCAGCAGGAAGAATGTGTGCACAAGTGCGCGAATACATACGCACACACACAAAAACACACCGCTAGGGCTTGGCACACCAAGCAATATTACCAACTGAAAATGCAGGTACACAAAGGTCCCACACCAAAAGCGAATGCAACTCTCAACACAATGCCAAACAGACATTCTCGAACTGGCCCGTGGCCGGTCACAAAATAATGCTCAAGGAAGGAGTGTGAAACTTAAATAATAGAGAGGGCTGCATGCAAGTCTATGAAAAATAACCACACTGGAAATCCTAGCCACAGGTAAATGCCCTTTTCATGACTAGCATTGAGGGAACAGTAGTTCACAGAAGCAGACTGATGTGCATGCAGTGTGACGTGGTGGATCTGTGATTCCCAGATCATCCACCACATCACACTGCATGTACATCAGTCTGCTTCTGCTGCCAGTAGCACTTCATTCACACCCACTGCACTCCAGCACTAGCAGCGCCAGCATTAGCAATGAAAGTCCCGGGTGCGCTGCTGCTTTACAAGTGTTCTTTGAGAGTGCAGGCCTGACACAGTGGCGGAGTTTAGTGCTGTTGTTGTCAATGTCACTCAATTGTGCGGGTGCACTCGGACTCTGAGGGATAATACATGTGCAGGTTACACGACTGTGATGATGCTGATGCACCAAAGTCAAGATCGGCGAAAAGTGCGTGCGAGCTGCTGCTCCCAAATAAATGGTAGGCCTCAGGCTACAAATGATTTACTCTTCCGCTCCGACCTCTTAGCCTGCCTAGAGCCAGGCCAGCCATCATCACCTCGCGCCACCTCCAGCTTGCTCACAAATCCACTGCAATGCCTGCAGAAATAAGCCGGGGCCTACCCTTTTGCTTTTGATACCGGCCGGGTCGCGACGCCCCCAGACAGTGCCATGATCAGGGGATTACATGCATACAACTGGACGGACACTCACCTGCGGGTAGCATGCTATAAATAATAAAATTACGGGGTGCCTCTCTTTCTCACTCGTCTCTCTGGCTCTCTGATGCCTGCCTCCTCGACCTCGCCTCACTACCAGTCATGCACAAGTTTTATTGCGTGACTCAGCGCGCCCCAATGCGCATGATCACATTCACCTGGTCCACTCCAGACCCAACCCTAAGGGTGAACATAAGACCGCGGCGGAGACATTCACTGCTCGCTGCGTGCGTCATCATAGTGCACTGCCAGGTAGATTTTTAAAAATCGTATGATAATAGCCTAAATTAAATCATTTCACGAGGAGAGACACGGAGTACAAATAGTCTGTCTGTCAACAGTCAGACTACTAAACTGACTCTCTGACCCGTCCCGGTCGGTCAGGTCAAGGCCCACATCGGTCCCTGCAACAAAACCGGCCCCCTCTCATAAAACCGGCCCCCACCCCATCCAGCCTACCGGGGGATTGCCCGGTGCCCCGGAATTGCCAGTCCAGCCCTGAACGGTACACGGCTAACGCTGTTGAAAAAGGAAAGCTAACGCTGTTGAAAAAGGAAAACGTAGACTCGGAGGCTGACCTGTGAAGGTGAGACAACATGACGGAGCCTCGTGTAAATGAAAAGAAATTTAAAAGTGACTCACCTCTGCCAAATCGTCCCGCACTTTGCCACTGAGTGCCGACTCCACCGAGGAGAGCGCGTGTGGTGGCGTGCTACGTCACTGCTGCACTTTAAGCAGCACAGCGCGGGGGCAGGCCAGGGCTGTCATTGGTAGCGCTTTCGCGCGCTACAAGATTGACGGCCCTGGCCTCCAAACAATAGGCAGTGTGTGCATGATGCCCCCTAAAGACTTTAACTGCGCACCGCACCACCTGCACTCCGCCTATCGTGCGTGCGTGCATGAACATGCTGCCCCCTAAAGCCTTTCATCGCGCACCGCACCGCAATGCGCTGCCACCTAGAGCCTTCAACTGTAACTGCACCTACCAGATAGCACTCGCCAGGCCGGTCAAGTAGGCCTTGAAACTGACTCGACCTGAACAGAATTCACTCGCATTTGCGAGCGGGCGAGTACATTTGTCGAGCCCTGTATATATATATATATATTACCTACTGGCGATAGCCAGTAGGTATATATAGTTAGGATTTTTTCTCTATGGAACTTTTGAAAATTCTATGTCTAATAACTTTGGCGTTTGTGGATGGAATCGGCTGAATTTTTCAGGAAAATGGCACATTTTGTTTCTGAGCAGCCCCTGAAAATTTGGGGGGGTTCCCTAAGGGGGGGGCCGAGAAAAAAGGGGGGCCCCAAAACGCGTTTTTCCCATTCATTTTTCCATAGGGCGTTTGGCCTCACTTTTAGCTCGAACGGCTGAATGGATTTGCACGAAACTTGGCAAAATTGTAGGGACTGTTAGCCCGATGTGCCTTTGCTGGGTCTCAATATATGTGCTCCAGTGGATTTTGAGAAATTAACGTTTAAAAAAACAGATATATCCGTGACAGCGTCCCGGATAGCGCACCAGTTCGCGTACTTTTCGCGTAACGGAGCTTTGCGAAGCGAAGCTGATTGGCTGTCCGGTGTCTGTCAACATTCTAAACAGTCCGGAGCGGCCGCCATCTTGTCTCTCGGTAGGATTGAGAGACAAGAGGAGGCCAAAACAAAGGGTGAAATGAAGGAAAGGGGGCAAGGTAGACCCCTTCTGATCCCTAGGATTGATGAGGGGGATATTAAAATGCCCCGCGGGGCCAAAAAAAATCGATTTTTTGTCATAGAGGCGCAAATCGGTACGTGAACCGGGCAGCTAACCGGGCAGCTAACCGGCAGCGTAACGGGAGTCTGAGGAGAAGCTGATTGGCTGTTAACAGTGTAAACAGTCTGGAGCGGCCGCCATCTTGTCTCTCGGTAGGATCGAGAGACAAGAGGTGGTGAAAAACGAAGGGGAAAATGAAGGAAAGGGGGCAAGGTAGACCCCTCCTGACCCCCTAGGACTGATGAGGGGGATATTAAAGTGCCCCACGGGGCAAAAGAAAAAAAAATGTGCGCTTTTTCACGGTAGAGGCGTTTCCCGGTACGCCAACCGGGCAGCTTACCGGCAGCGTAACGGGAGTCCGACATCTTGTGTTTTTTGAGCATCCGGTTTGCGTACCGGGTAGCGTTCCGGTAAGCGTAACAAGGGGAAAACCAAGAGAAACAGTAAAATAAAATTTAAAGGAATAGATTTCCACCAAACTTGGCAAAATTGTAGGGACTGTTTGTTTGATGTGCCTTTGCAAGGCCTCAAGATATGTGCACGTGTGGATTTTGTCTAATTAAGGTTAAAAAAAATATATATATCTGTAAGCGTGCTCTGGCGCGCTTACGTTACGGGTTTTGTTTGCGCTGCAGAGACGATACGTCACGTTTATGCAACGTGTCATGAGGCGTCTCACGTGGCTCATGTAATAAAGAATATATTTTACAGCTATAGATATTAGCTTTTAAAAAACCAATGAAATTCACTGAAAAAAACCATAAGTTATAGACCATATATAGTTAGGAATTTGCATTTACAAAACCTTGAAAATTCACTGAAAAAACCATTGGTTATAGACCATATATAGTTAGGGATTAGCATTTACAAAACCTTAATTTACTCGCACAAAACCATTGAAATTCGCATATATAGTTAGTTGCAATAACAATATATATCGCGCACCCGCAATCCACTGCTGATGATGTCACATATTACATCATTCATGACATGGTCAGTGACATCACTGATGACATCTCAAATGACATCACTGATGACATCTCAAATGACATCACTTTTCTTTTTCAGGAAGTGAAGTGAAAAAGAAAAACTGGCTACAAACAAAGGGATTCGTGAAGTGCTACCACTGCAAAGCCTGTGAAATTGCAAAACCAACCCAGGAAATAACTATGCCTGACAAAAAAATCTGGAAAATCAACGAATGCATTACTTGTAACAGCAGATACACAGTATATATGATTGAATGCCCGTGTAAACTAAGGTATATTGGAAGCACAATTTGCGAATTAAAAAAACGTATCCTTGAACATGTCCGTGCAACAGTGCATAAAGACAGAAGCAACACAGTTGCTAAACACATGGAGTCAGATCATAATGGAGACTGGAAGCAATTGCGTTTCTGGGGCATTGAGACACTGAACCCATCACCCAGAGGGGGACACAATGAAAAACAGCTACGACGCAAGGAATCAAAACATATCCTTGGCTTCAGAACAATGACCCCATTAGGGCTAAATCAATCGGAGGAGCTTTACATACACTTATGAATGTTCTAAAATTGACTTCCGCAAATTCCCGTCTGTCGTGTACTACATTTTAATGAAATTTGTCCCAGTTTTATTTTTCCACTCCCCCACCAGTTTTCACCTTTGTTTCAAGCTCACTCAGGAAAGTACACAATTGGAAGCAATATATGATGACATGTAGAAATGCCCACTGGAGGGCTATATTTTGTTTTGTTTTGTTGTGTACATTAATTAATCAACATGCTGAATTATGAATACCATGCACATGTAGAAATGCCCACTGGAGGGCTATACCTTGTTTGCGTATTAATTAATGAATATGTCAAATTGCGAATACCATGCCCACTCGAAGGCTGTACTCCCTGAGATAAAACTGGTTACAGAACCAACAGTGTCAGAGGGGAGCTATTAATGAATAGATCACCCCACACAATCTGCCAATCATTTAGCAATTAGCATAATGGCTATGCCCTCATAATTACTCACCTGGAATAAGTATTACACACCAAAACAAGGCTAAACTACAAGTCCCAGAATTCTAAGCATGAAAGCCATGTACCATGTGACAAGGGGGCGTGTCTAATTATGTTGTTTGTTGGTTCTTTATAACTGTTGAGCGACACACAGTACACTGACCGTGATCAAGACAGCGGACGCTGTCGAAACGCGTTGGTTGCTATATTGTTTTATGACCCCTGATGGATTTATGAATTACATTGAAAAATTGCACCAGACGAACGATTACAGCCTGTTTCTTTCTGCAACTCCACTCCTCCCCTTTGGTGGGGAAACCCTGTTGAATGCATAGCGGTCTGGCTCGACCGCAGGAGTAACGCGACCAGGATCTAGTAGCGCCTAACGGAAGAAAAGGGAGCCAATTGGTGTATATATATATATATATATATACAATGCATATTTATAAATATGCAGCCTTCGCCATACTAGTGTCATATATTCCAAAATTCCATTGAAAATTATTCATTTGAAAACACTTAAACAAACATATAAAATAATATTTTCATGACACCGAGAAAATACCTTTAACTTGTTTTTGAACATAGCCTTTATTTTCAGAGGAAAAAAGGCAAGGTCATAGAGGCAGATTAGCCTAGAGAGGCTGCATATGGAACACTCAGATAAAATTCGTGCAGTGCTTTTAAGACTTCCAGGTTCTCATCATGCCCCACAGGTAACAGTCAGATCTTTTTGACGGCGTATAAACATTGTATTCATAACATGAGTAACAGATACATTGTTATGGACAGGGTATTCGCCCGGAGAGGAGGGAGGGTTGATTATGACTTTGACGAGTATAACCCTTGAAGAGAACTAGGATTACAGGTAAGTAACTTATCCTGCTCTTCCAGGGGATACTCATGAAGTCATAAGCACTGCATAGAGTAGCAAGCTGTAAAGATGAAAGTCACACCAGTAGATGGCTGATGAATGAGGGATTTATTCTTCAGTATAACAGGATATAAGGAAAACATCCTATCCACACAGCATTACAGGAGCAACTGCTCAAAAGGAACATTCACTGGAACATTGGAATCTCATTCTCGAACAGTATGAGGAAAGCAGTCTCAAGCAATGGTAACAAGATAAAACAAAGCATAGATAAAAACAAGTAAAGATATTACACACCTTTCACCTTTACACAATTATTTCAAGACAAAATCATGAAGAGATGGTGGAATTTTCTTAACACGACAACTCCACCTCAACATGTCTTTTTTTACGGATGTGTTTCATTACGTACATCAGGCATGACTGAGACATTTTTTTTTAAAGGAGCAATTCTATTTAAATTCCATATGCGACCGTCACTCAGCTTGACAGCATTTTGGAAACATTTTTTAACAACAAAAGTAGAAGAAAATTTCGATAAACCACTACATTTCTGGGGTAGGGGAACTTTCACTCTGTCACCCACCTGTACTTGAGTGTGTGAAATAGCATGTCTGTTGTCAAAATAATTTTTCCTTTTTACAGATTTTGATATTTGAAAGTCATTGTGATTGTTCTTAGCATCAGCTCCTGAAACTTTCTCAGGAATAAAATCAACACTTTTGTCTCTCATTCATGACTGAAAAAGTTGGGTATTAGAACTTTGACCTCTAAATAGTTCAAACAGAACTTTATTAGTGGTGGAAGGAGGAGTGAGTCGATAGATCTTTGCACACTCAGCAATTTCTAATTTCCAATCTTTTCTCTGGACTCCAGCCAAATGTATAGACTCCTTAAATACTCGATTGAACCTCTCTACCATCCCGTTAGTTTCGGGAATAATAGAGAGAACACCGCTTGTGTTTAACCCCATTCTTTGTCAAGTACTCCTCCATTTCTCTTGAGACCAACTGGACCCCATTATCAATCAAAAGAGAGTCGGGAAGACCCTCTCTGGAAAAAAATCTCTTCTAGAAAATTGATAACGTCTTTGGACTCAGTGCTCCTTACAATCTTGATTTCTAGCCACCTAGAGAACATGTCAACCAGAACTTACACAAAGTATTGACCAGAAGAACCAGAAATCGGTCCAAGAATATCGAGAGCAATTTCTTCCCAACACCTTGTAGGTTCTTTGCGTATTACCATTGGTTGAACTCTCGCAAATAAGGTTTTATCACATGTATTACACGTATCACAATCTCTCACCACCCGTTCAATTTGTAGATCGATACCTGGCCACCAAAAGTGCATACAAATTCTTTCTTTAATCTTAGACATACCAAGATGTCCTAAGTGAGCTTGATGAATGATTCTTGATCTGACACAGGTGGGAGGCACGAGTTTCATACCCCTCCATAAAACACCAGAACTGAAGGACAATTCATCACGAACATTCCAGTATTTGCAAACATCTTCATCAAGACCTTTCATACTTTTCCACCCTTCGGTCGCCAACTGAGATACGTTCATAAGAACCACATCTTCAATAAAAGAATCTTTCCATTCTTTTTCACTCAAAACATCCGTAATAATTTCACATACCTTGCACCCATCGTCATCCCACAAATCACCAAATTTTACAGGATCAAGATTAGAATTGATTTTAACAAGGCGAGAGAGACAATCAGATACTTTGTTTTCAACACCAGATATATAATTCACCACAAAATCATAATCTACAAATTCCTGAGGAAACGGATTCTAAGCTTTTTGTAAAGAGATCCTTCAATGGTTTATGGTCTGACCTAACAATGAAGGAGTTTCCCCATAGACTTTTTTTTAATTTTCTTATCACATCACCAGGCTCGGTCCACTAGCCAAGAATCTGCATCAAGAATTCTCTTAAGGGTTTAGTCAGCTCCGTACCTTGGTAATAGAATGTGGGAGGTCTGTTATCTTTTTCTTTAGGACTCGATCCCCCAGCAACCCGCAAGGGTAGGCTGGAAACACTTGAGCTGTATTTTCTCGGCTGGAGAAAAAGACAGCGTCTCTCTCAGTGCGTCAAACGGGAGGGGCGGCTTCCGTGGTCTCTCGCATCAACTGGGCTCTCGGGCAAGTAGATAGCCGCTCTGCTCCAAACCACCGTGTGTTTGCTTAAGGCAACTGTTGGTATATTTATACCTGAAAGGTGCCGAGTTTGACCTAAGGTTGGACATAAGACGTCACTAAGAACTAACAGTTCTTTCTGGACTCCAGGAGTTCTTGTTCAAATCAAAAAAAAATCAGGGGGGGATTTCCCGGGCTGCTGGAGGCTTGGTTTGTTTAAAGAACGCGCTGTGCTTTCTAGGAGTCGATTGGAGTAGCCGTGCTGCGCTTTGGACTGCATGGGCTATTACTGAATATGGATATGATTCTTATGCCTTTATCAGGATATTATTGATTATAACCACATAAGGGCATGAATCAGGAATATCGAATCAGGGTCCTAGATAAAAACACAACATCAGTCCCTTTGAGCTGGCATCCGTAAGAAGAATCGACTTGGCAGAGGTGTCAAAACTCTGAAGCGAAGGTGCATTACCTAAAGCTTTTTTAATGTCATCAAACTCAGCCTTACCTTTGGGAGACCATACAAATTGTGTACCCTTTTTCAAGTGTGACCTTAGAGCATGCATGCGTGAAGCAAACTGAGAAACAAATTTATTGTAATACTCCCCCATCCCAAGGAAGGTAACTAACTTATCTCTATTCTGAGGTTCAGAGAGACCTTCAATGGTTTTAACTAAGTGATCTCTAGGTTTTATACCTCCTTTAGTCCGTTTGTGCCCCAAATAATCTAATTCAGAAAGATTGAACTTGCATTTATTCTCGTGAAGTGTCAGACCATGAGATTTAAATCTGAACAAAACAGCTCTGAGCCTCTCATCATGTTCTTTTTGTGACACACCACGTACAAGAACGTCGTCTTGGTATATTTTAACACCTGCCAACCCCTGTAAAACGTCTTCCATGGCTCTTTGAATGACTGATGCAGCTGAGTTGAGACCAAAAGGAAGACGTGTAAATTTATAAGTTCCAAAAGGTGTAATGAAAGATGTCAAGTTCATTGAATCAATATCTATTTTGATTTGGTGATATGCTGCCCTCAGGTCTAAGGTAGAAAATACTTCTGCCCCTTATAATTGAGTTAACATCTCAGAAATATTTGGGAGGGGATATTTGTCTGTGATAACTGCACGGTTGAGGTTCCGAAGATCAACACACAGCCTAATCTCTCCAGAATCTTTGCGAGCCAAAACGACAGGAGCCAACCAATCGCTCACCTCGGTTCCACTATGATACCCTTTATTTTGAGTTTCTCCAATTGATTTCTCATAGACTCTCTTAATGCTATGGGTACACTAGGTACTTGACATGAGACTGGAATGGCGTCCTCCCTGAGAATAATCTTATGAGTATAGTCTAAGAGACACCCCAATTTCTCTTTAAAAACATCTTCAAACTCAGAGCATAAGTCTTGTGTTTGAGCAACGTTAGCTAGTTTCTCTGTTTCGTTAACTAGTTTCTTTGTATCATCAACTTTACACACTGAAGTATTCTCAACATGATTAGCTGGAGGGGTAAAAGAAACTTTTATTACAATACAAGGGGCAGGAAAAAAATGCTAATATGACCCTTAACTTTGACTTGGGTATGGGGGCACAGAAGGCAAACCAGGTGACGGAGATTAAAGCGACTAGATAAAATGGTTGACAAATTCAGCGAGGGTGAAAAGCAGGGAAAAGCGTGCAAAGGGAAGGCATGGGTGAAATACAGAAAAAAGAAAGTCGAAGGAAAGAGGACACAATGAGAAGGGGGCAATTGGCGGTACAGGGGAAAGTGCTTCGAGAGAAAAAATAATGGAAGAAGGTAAAGCGGAGGAATGTACCAAGTGCGACTCCGTAGGAAGTCAGGATCGCTCACTAAAGTTTAAACGGGGGGGTGGGGGAGGAGCAGTATCTGGCGGGGCGCTAAATTAAAGATCGCATATAGCGCTTTCTTGTTCTAGATCCCTTCTAGTTTATGAATCTCTGGTTCAGGGGAGGGGTGGATACGTGGAAAGAGCTACTAAAAGCTTGGAACCGATTGTGTGGCCGTTCAGTGCCCGATATTTATGTGTCCGCCTTTCAATCGCTTTTTCTCGTCCAAGCGCTAGGAAGAATGCCAGTACATGAATATTTGCAGTTTAGTTTTACGTCCGATTCCCATCATGCCAGCGCAATACGCGTTATATGTACATTCTGCACCCCACCTACCTCGTTCACATTTGCCTAAAGCGAATACTAAAACAAATCTGCTGCGTGAGTGTTAAAGTGCTCGCAAACCATTACAGTCCGTCCATCGTCAACATAATGCGTTAGAGGTATGGTTCAACTCCCCCACCACCCGTTTTATATTGTTTGCTTTCAATGGTATGGGTCTGGAAAAACATAGCTTTGAATCTTAAATTGTAGTGTGCATAAAAAGCAGGACATAGCTTTTAGAAGTCATGCTTTTATTTTTAGGCGCTATATTTTTCCACGAACAAGCTTAATCAAAACAATGTGGAGCAATCGGTGAAAATACTGGTTATGTTTAGTCTTTTTGTGGCATAGTTGCGTGCAAAGGGAAGGCATGGGTGAAATACAGAAAAAAGACAGTTGACGGAAAGAGGATACAATGAGAAGGGGGCAATTGGCGGTACAGTGAAAAGTGCTTCGAGAGAAAAAATAATGGAAGAAGGGAAAGCGGAGGAATGTACCAAGTGCGACTCCATAGGAAGTCAGGATCGCTCACTAAAGTTTAAACGGGGGGTGGGGGAGGAGCAGTATCTGGCGGGGCGCTGAATTAAAGATCGCATATAGCGCTTTCTTGTTCTAGATCCCTTCTAGTTTATGAAACTCTGGTTCAGGGGAGGGGTGGATACGTGGAAAGAGCTACTAAAAGCTTGGAACCGATTGTGTGGCCGTTCAGTGCCCGATATTTACGTGTCCGCCTTTAAAGCGCTTTTTCTCGTCCAAGCGCTAGGAAGAATGCCAGTACATGAATATTTGCAGTTTAGTTTTACGTCCGATTCCCATCATGCCAGCGCAATACACGTTATATGTACATTCTGCACCCCACCTACCTCGTTCACATTTGCCTAAAGCGAATACTAAAACAAATCTGCCGCGTGAGTGTTAAAGTGCTCGAAAACCATTACAGTCCGTCCATCGTCAACATAATGCGTTAGAGGTATGGTTCAACTCCCCCACCACCCGTTTTATATTGTTTGCTTTCAATGGTATGGGTCTGGAAAAACATAGCTTTGAATCTTAAATTGTAGTGTGCATAAAAAGCAGGACATAGCTCTTAGAAGTCATGCTTTTTTTTTAGGCGCTATATTTTTCCACGAACAAGGTTAATCAAAACAATGTGGAGCAATGGGTGAAAATACTGGTTATGTTTAGTCTTTTTGTGGCATAGTTGCGTGCAAAGGGAAGGCATGGGTGAAATACAGAAAAAAGAAAGTTGAAGGAAAGAGGATACAATAATAAGGGGGCAATTGGCGGTACAGTGAAAAGTGCTTCGAGAGAAAAAATAATGGAAGAAGGGAAAGCGGAGGAATGTACCAAGTGCGACTCCGTAGGAAGTCAGGATCGCTCACTAAAGTTTAAACGGGGGGGGTGGGGGAGGAGCAGTATCTGGCGGGGCGCTGAATTAAAGATCGCATATAGCGCTTTCTTGTTCCAGATCCCTTCTAGTTTATGAAACTCTGGTTCAGGGGAGGGGTGAATACGTGGAAAGAGCTACTAAAAGCTTGGAACCGATTGTGTGGCCGTTCAGTGCCCGATATTTACGTGTCCGCCTTTAAAGCGCTTTTTCTCGTCCAAGCGCTAGGAAGAATGCCAGTACATGAATATTTGCAGTTTAGTTTTACGTCCGATTCCCATCATGCCAGCGCAATACGCGTTATATGTACATTCTGCACCCCACCTACCTCGTTCACATTTGCCTAAAGCGAATACTAAAACAAATCTGCCGCGTGAGTGTTAAAGTGCTCGAAAACCATTACAGTCCGTCCATCGTCAACATAATGCGTTAGAGGTATGGTTCAACTCCCCCACCACCCGTTTTATATTGTTTGCTTTCAATGGTATGGGTCTGGAAAAACATAGCTTTGAATCTTAAATTGTAGTGTGCTTAAAAAGCAGGACATAGCTCTAAAAAGTCGTGCTTTTTTTTTAGGCGCTATATTTTTCCACAAACAAGCTTAATCAAAACAATATGGAGCAATCAGTGAAAATACTGGTTATGTTTAGTCTTTTTGTGGCATAGTTGTCAAAATCTAATCGTACAACATGACCCCTCGTTAGCCATGCTGTTTCCTGGCAAAAAGCGTGCAATGTGTATTTCTTTGTCAGTTTCTGACAAGGTGGGTCCATCCATCGCATCTTCCGAAGACCCCCGCCTGAACTGTTGTTTATCTGCCTTTAAAAGCCCGCAACCTGCTCCCTGCAGAAACTGCTGGCGGGGTTTAATGGGAAGCCAAGTGTCTGGTTGGCCCCAATTAACACCCCGTGATTAGCTGGCATTCCTTCGCAGCGTGTCAGACACCGAAAAGAGAATAAATTGCATTTAATTAATGCTTCTCGGTGACACTGATCGAGGCTGGGTTTAAGGACAGTGTGGGAGGGGACGCCCTCCCTCCAATGTTTGTTTTTTCCATCTTCGATGGCAAGACTGCCGTGATGGGATTGCAGGGGGGGGGCGCTCGGTGAGGGATCGGCTTCGCCCCCCAATGTTTGTTTAATTCACCACCACAGAATTTAATTTCAAGTGAGCCGTCCTGTGCCACAATTAAACAATAGAGTGGCTTAGGTAACGGATGCATGCGCGTACCTGAGCTGGTTTAATTTGAAGATTTATACAGCGCCGCTTACCCCGGTGAGGGCATCTAGGTGCGGTTCATGAGCAGGAGGGGGTAAATGAATTGCCCAGACTCTCAGGCCGTTGCGAGATTCGAACCGGGACCCGGCTCCCGAGTCGGCAGCTCTGGTCGCTGCGCCACACCCAGTGCCCGATCGTAAACGGTGCAAGCATCGTTACAGGGTTTGGAAAAGCCACTGCGCATATATGCAGAATTGGCAGGTACCGTTTTATTTTTGTGTGTGGGGGGTGGAGGGTTACCAATTCTATTTCCTTTAAATCGACTGATATTTTTAATATGCACAATGTCTTTCCGTTTTTTTTTTGTTTTTTTTTACAGATATCGTGATATTAATGCTCTGCACTTGCCGGAATGAGTGCTCAGTGGAAAGGCTTTTTCAAAATCTCAACTTCCTTTTTAGGTTTCGCCTGTTGAAAGCTGCGCAAGCAGCGTTTCGCGCAGGCGAAATCTAATGACTTACACTGTGTGGCTTTGTTCCGCCCTCTCTTTCCATTAGCTAGCTCCATAAATGGAGGCTAGCCATTGGAAGAGAGATCTGCTTGTCATTCTGTGAGCAGATTTGTGGGCGTTCCGGCGATTTTTAGGCTTTTCGCTACGTCATGCGGTTATGGGCGTTTAAAAAAAAAAAATTATTTGGGGGAGGTTTTTTTTGGTCATTCCGCCGAAGTCGTCCTTAGTGAGTGCTTGTTTTATCGCGTGATCCACTTCAGTCCTTCCGGCTGCTTTGATGAAAGCGCCCGCTCTCCCACAATCTTCGCCGCTCGCTCCGGGGTGCTGCCTTGTGATTAATGATCCACAACGGCTTCTCGAGTCCAGACATGCACATGGGCCAAACCCGCCCTACCGGCGCCGTGCACGTTCTTATGTTAGTTCCTCCGGCGCAGCGCAGGGTGCTACTCAGTATTTCTCCCGGCCACCGCTATTCAGGCATGCCGTCAACGAGGCATATGGGCTCACCTTTATTTCAAATATGGTCCATCATCAATACTCTGCATCCAGGGCACCGCCGTGCGTGCCAGGCGTCGCAGCTGCAGTCCAAAGCACAACCCACGGCTTCAGTTTCACTTTCAGCAGGTAGGCCACCGCTGCGCCGGCTTTCGTTCCACGTTTGCAAGTCGTCTTATGTGTTTACAGACGGTGTTTTCGGATGCATGTACCCGTCCTCAGCTTTCCAGCAGCAAGTTTTCTGCCATCATCTGTGTAATTGCAGGATTATGAGAGGATTTTTAGGGCGTTCGAGAGGAGCTCGCTTAAAACGCGGCCATCTTTCTCAGCAGCTAGCTCCGCCCCCCCACAATGAACATTAATATTTAGATGAAAACTAGCCGCTCGCTCCGGGGTGCCGCCTAGTGATTAATGATCCACAACGGCTTCTCGCGACCTGCCCTGCCCTACCGCCGCCATGCACGTTCTTATGTTAGTTCCTCCGGCGCAGCATCCCCAACCCACTCAGCTGCCCCCTAGTTCTCCCTTTCCTTAGCCTAGAAGGCCATTCCTGCAGATCAGGGAAGTCTACACTGAGTGATTCCAATTAAAGGAGAAACAAGATATGTGAAATGCTTGCAACACTCTCCTGTTTGCTCATCTTACATAGTGCCTCCAGAATAAGACTAGAGACTTCCTTTGTGTGAGGAAGAGGCATTAGAAAGAACTGTCCATAAAGAGATCATGCAGAGGTATTGGCCTTAGAGGAGCAATCAAAAACATTTACTGTATATAGAGACCATAAAGGTGGCAGGCGCACTGAGAGATTCAGTATGTAGGGAGATCCTGCAGGTGTCATATGCACAGAAAACTGCCATATAGACCACAAGGCTCATTCACAAATGCATGTATGAGCAATTAAAGCAGTTCTACAGATGTACTACTTCAAGTACTACCAGTTCAAAACTACCTTTGTGAATTGGCCTAGGATTGCTCAACTCCCTACCAATACAAGTTCAAAAAGGATACACACCTTTGTATTTGTTTTACTCGTATATAAATATTCCTTCAATATTCCCACTGTAGATGTTTTGAGTACAATTCACAAAGGCATTTAAGACTTACTTCACATACTCATAAATACCTTTGTGAATCCGAACGAATGTGTTTAAGGAAATACCATTGAAACATGATGTCCATAGAGAGGCCGCATTCATTTTGCTAGGCATTTTGTCAAGCACAAGGAGATTAAGGGTCTAATTATGACTTTGGCGGTCCAACACCGTCGTAGCCACAGTGGCGGTGGAGGCACCAGTGCATGGGCGGTCAGACCGCCGTATT
This sequence comes from Lissotriton vulgaris, assembly GCF_964263255.1. NCBI lineage: Eukaryota > Metazoa > Chordata > Amphibia > Caudata > Salamandridae > Lissotriton > Lissotriton vulgaris. Next base: position 336,395,283 of record NC_141693.1, on the reverse strand, counting down.
ACAAGTTGGGCAGTCGGACTGCCATGGGACTGCAGCAACACCGCCAGGGATCAGAGATCCCTGGGGGTGTTGCGGTGGTCTTGAGGCCGTAATATGCTTGGCGGTGCCACTGCGGTACCACCAAGGAGATTATGAGTTTCCTCTCTGCCACGGTTTTCATGGTGGTGAGCTTGCTATGAAAACTGTGGTGGAGAGGAAACAAAGGGGGCATAACAGGACCCCCTGTTACCTGAGGGCCATAGGGTGCATGCACTGCATCAACTGCACCGTTACATGCCGTTCAGGAACTTCCTTTGACGCTCCCATTGAGGTGTCTTTTTCATAGGCACCGCCATGGGACCACCAAAGGACCACCAAAGAACCACTTGCCAGAGACTAAAAATGTAACAATCTAATCACCAATGTAGGGATTTAGTGTTCTTGGAGCGGGGCAGCAGCATGGTGGCCCTGCTCCAAGACTGCCAAAGTTGTAATTAGGCCCCGCCGGTTCCCTAACTTAGATGTTGACTGCTCTATCCGTTAGGTGACAACCTCAGAAAATCCTAAAAATTGCAAGCCAAGTTTTAACAGGCCTCAGTTGGTGTGTGTGTGTGGCTCTGGGTGTGTGTGTGTGTGTGTGTGTGTGTGTGTGGCTCTGGGTGTGTGTGGCTCTGGGTGTGTGTGTGGCTCTGGGTGTGTGTGTGTGTGTGTGGCTCTGGGTGTGTGTGTGTGGCTGGCTCTGGGTGTGTCTGTGTGGCTGGCTGGCTCAGGGTGTGTGTGTGTGTGTGGTAGTAAGTGCTGTCTGCTGAGCTCGTCTGTAGGGTACAATAGGTCTCACATTTCCGAGAGATTAAGCTAATGGCAATGTAAATGACAATGCCATTTATTTATCTATTTTCAAAACCAACACATAAATAAGAATTTTTTGTCATTTACAATGCCAATAGCTCACATTTTTCCAAAGGCGAAACCATTGCATTGTAAATGCTTGTTTTATTTTTTTATTATTCCTCCGACAAAAACACGAAGGTGTGTTTATCACCCTTGAATAAAAAGATAAACACAAATCCGGGGCGTGTTTATTGCCGCAGGGTATTAATCTGTGTTGACACGTAGCTAGGCAATGAATAGGTTGTACACTTCTTGGAGCTGGTTACGTTATCCGACGTTTGAAACTCCACATAGGTTTCACGAAGGTTTCACGTTGCCCTCCCGTCAGCGTTAGTCAAGCTCCGTGACAAAGGAGATGACGAAGAGAACGCACTGGAAGTGTGACTCTGCTCCAGCAAGAAGAATGTCAACAGATTACGCGGGAAAGCGCGAGTCACTACTTTGGCGTGAGGTAAGCGTGAGGCTTAGTTTTGAAAATAAATAAAGCGCGAGGAAGTGCGAGTCAATACTTTTGCGCGAGGTAAGTGCGAGGCTTAGTTTTAAAATAAACAAAGCAGGGTAAAAATAACTTCCGTGTGGTACTTGCAAGGAAGTCAATATTTCGAGGTTATTTTAAAATGAAATAACGGAGTTGTTGACGATCGATATGTAGAAGAAGAAGGTTTTGATTTCACATTTCTAAACTGTTTCTCTCGACCCAACATGACAGCAACTCCTAGTATTAGCAAATTAAATCAGTACAGTACCTTGAGTTGGTGTCGGAAATCGGTAATGCTTTACCTCATGCACAGATGGTTGTGTTAGGACGTCTTTTCCTTCGTAACGTTTTTCCTTCACAGTTGAATAAAATAAGGATTGAAGATAGAAGAATGTTCATATGGTAGAGGGTTCATTCAGACTAGATCGTTGCCAGTGTAAAGATGTAAGTCACATCAGTAGATGGCTGATGACAGAGGGATTTATTCTTCAGTATAACAGGATATAAGGAAAACGTCCTATCCACACAGCATTACTGGAGCAACTGCTCAAAAGGAACATTCACTGGAACATTGGAATCTCATTTTAGAACTGTATGAGGAATGCGGTCTCAAGCAATGATAATAAGATCAAACAAAGCATAGATAAAAACAAGTAAAGATATTACACAAGTCTATCCCTGGACCCTGCGGACGAATACCAACATATCAATAAACTGTTTTTAATCATGTATTATCCAAATAAATTTCTCCGGGATGCTTGCCCAAACTGAGTATCTGCCTGAGTATCAGAGTCTAAGCAGTAATGGCGCGCAAATGTGTGGACTGAACGCCATGTGGCTGCTTTTTTTTAAAATTAATTCTTTTTATTGTTGCATCAGGCGAATCATAAGTACAAGAAACAAGACACCGCGGGGGAGCGTCAACATTCCGCTCTACCCGCCATTACGCAACTTTTGAAAAAGTCAGTTACATAGCATTCATCTTGACGAACTTATTTTTCATTTTCACCCCGAACTCTCCCCCCCCTCAACTACAAGTAAAGTCATTAACTGAGAGACCTCTTCTCGAAGTCCCCCTTCCCGCCCTCCACTTCCCCCCCCAAGCAGCGTGACACCCTTCTCTACCACCCCCCACCCCCCCCCGGCCCTCGTGACTCCCTCAGCCCTCCAAGTTGTGCACATTGAGTATAAGCAATCCCATGGCCCGAAACCTTCAGGGGCAAACATGCTGGAATCAGCGACATACGCACCACCCCGGTGATCCACCCTACCTCCCGCCCTCTTCCCCGATCGGTCTCACCCTCCTACTCCAATCCATGGTAGTGCCTCCACTTAGCCCATATTTTTCGAAATTTTCGTGGGCACCCTCTAGCTTTATAGGTAACTCGTTCAGCTGCCATATACATATCTTGACCCCTTCTCCAGTCCTCTAGATTGGGTTTCCCAGGCGCCCCCCACAATCTTGCAATGTCTCTTTTGGCGACTACCAGGGCCAGCAGCAGAAAAAGGAGTAGGTGTCGTGTGATATCCACCTCCGTCGACATTCCCAAAAGAGCCAGTTTGGGGTCCTTAGGTATCTCTACCTCTAGTATCGCACTCAATTCATTGAAGACCTCGTCCCAATATTCCTGTATCACAGTGCACCCCCAAATGATGTGGAAGAAATCGCCTGTTTGTTGCTGGCATCGTAGACAAGTGATGTCGGTGACCCTCCCCATCCGGAAGAGCCTCACTCTGTCAAAGTAGGCCCAATGAAGGACCTTAAACTGTATGAGGCGAAGCCTCGATTTTATGGCCACTTCTCGAGGGTGCATGAGTATGAGTTCCCAATCCAGGTTCTCCAGCATGCCCACATCTGCCTCCCACCTCTCCCTGAGAGCCTGTAAATCACCCAACATGTTATTTGTCAGTGTTTTGTAAGTCATGGATACCGCCCCCCTCTGTATCTGTTCTTGCAGTAGGCGGCCCTCGAGTGGTGCAAACTGGGGTATGTCTGTGAGAGATATGTTTTGTGCTCCCCATGCATGTCGCAACTGTAGGTATTTATAGTATTGGGTTCTCTGGAGTCCAAATTCCTGCTGCAGCGCCTGGAAGGTTTTAAGTTCCCCCCTTGCTATGACATCCCCAACTGTGGAGATGCCAATGTCGTCCCATCTTTGAAACCCTTGTAGTTTGTTCAGTTCCGTCAGCCACCTACATGACCATAGGGGTGTTTGGCGGGTGGGCCTTTCATGCCAGCCCATCCTAACCGTCGCTCTGCGCCAAGCCAACAGGGTAATCTTAGTTGCAGGGAGGAGCTGGCGGCCCCCTCTCCCCCCATATAAGAAATGTAGCACCGTCCTATTGTCCCATTTAGATCTCTCTAGTGCATAAGTGGGGTGATCAGCCGGGGCGTGTATCCAATCATTGATCGGAGTGAGGTGTTCCGCCCAGTAATAGGCCTCCAGATTAGGCAATGAGATTCCCCCACTATATTGGTTGCGCTGCAGAGTCGTGAGTGCCACCCGGGACTGCTTCCCCAGCCACAAAAAGGAGCGGAGATCAGTATGGATTTTCCGCACTGTCATAGCCGGTAAGGGATAGTACTCATTTTGGAGGGCATATAAAAACTTCGGTAGTAGGACCATTTTATACAGGGCGGCCCTGCCCAAAATGGTGAGCGAGAGCGGCCTCCACCTATCCATCTCCGCCTTCGCTGCCACCAAAACTCTGTCGACATTGTCTGCGTAGGAGCGCGCTTATCTCGGGTGATAAAGACCCCCAAGTACCGGAAGCCTTCCGTGGTGTGGATGAGCAGCTCAGGCAGTCCCTCCCCTCGCGGTGCACCTTGTGGGTCGTAGAGGATCGACTTATGCCAGTTTATAGTATGTCCGGCCACTGCCCCAAAGTCGCCTAGTTCCTTGAATAAGGCCGGGATAGTCCTAGCCGGGTCTGTCACGTACAACAGTACATCATCGGCGTATAGGGAGATCTTCTCCTGGTCAGTGGCCGATTCCCCCCAGTGGAAGCCAGTCACATCTCGATTAAGCCGGATACGGATCGCAAGGATCTCAATCGTGAGGGTAAAGAGGAGTGGGGATAACGGACACCCCTGACGTGTCCCCCGGTCTATCGTGAACTCTCTCGACATTCGCCCATTTATTCGCACTCTAGCCCTAGGTTTCGAGTATAGAAGTCGCACCCAATGCTGGAACTTGGGCCCAAACCCAAACCGTGCAAGGGTCCCCATTAGGAAGGGCCAGTGGACCGCATCGAATGCTTTCTCTGCGTCCAAGGAGAGGAACCAATGTGGCTCACTTCTGTCACAGACTTCCTGGAGCCAGTTGTGGGTGCGCCGCAGGTTGAGTTTGGTGGCCCTGTCCGGCAGGAACCCGGACTGGTCTGGGTGTACCAGGCCCGTTATGACCTGTCGTAGGCGCCTTGCCAGAATAGTGGCCAGGATTTTAGTCTCAATATTTAGAAGGGAGATTGGGAGGTAGGAGGAACAGTCTCCTCTGGGCTTGCCTTCCTTGTGGATCGGGATTATGGTAGCTAGGGCCAGGTCCGGCGGGAGGCTTCCGGAGTCTAGCGCACCCGCATATAACGACTTCAAGTGACGTGAAAGGAGGTCCCCCGTTCGTTTGAAGAACTCCGCCGGGAAACCATTTGGTCCCGGAGCTTTCCCCGGTTTCAGGGCAGCCATCGCCTCTGCAATTTCATCTAGGGACAGGTCGGCTTCCAAAGCCTCACTATCTTCGGGGGTCAACTGCGGAACTTCCATGTTACCCAGGAACGACTGCACCACCTCGCGGTCCCCTAGGTCTCTAGCCCTGTAAAAGTCTTCGAAATAGGTATCAAAGGCCTCTGCTATAGTGTCATCCGTGGACGCCCGCGCCTTACCAGGGAGCTCAACCCAATCCACCCACCTGGCAGCTTGCTCCCGCCTGCTCAGCCATGCCATGAGTTTCCCGGATTTGTCGCCGACATCGTACAGGCGATGTAGGGTGGCCAGCGCCTGTGGACGCGCCTCGTCCGTGATTAGTTCTCTATACAGCCTTTGAGTGTCTAGCAGTATTCTGAGATCTACCTCCTCCTTCGTTCTGTGATATTCGGCCTCTTGGGTCAAGATGTTTGCCTCCTCCTTCGCTATGGCTTCAGTGCGTTTCCTTCTGGCCTCCTCTACCCTGGATTGGAAGCGGTCCCTCAACACAGTTTTCATGGCTTCCCATAGTGTAACCCCGGACAGTACCGAACCCTCGTTTTCCGCCACAAAGACTCTGATGTCCGCTCTTATGCCCCCTAGAATTTCAGGAGTCTGTATATCCCATGGCGACATATGCCACTGTGCCTGACCTCTCCCCCTTCCCCGTCCTATGTGTACGAACAGCGGGGAATGGTCCGAGATACCCCTCGCCCTGTAGTCTGCCGAGTCCCCCCGCCGAGAGTTCCTGTCTCGAAGTGAATATGTAATCTAGTCTAGAGAAGACTTTGTGGGCCCCAGAGTAAAAGGAGTAAGCTTCCTGCCTAGGATGGAGCCACCGCCAAACATCGGTGAGACCGATCGTGTCCATTCTACGCGCCAAAGCAGTCTCTGCAGCCACCGTGTGGGGGTTCCCCGATCTATCGCGCGTCGTGCACATCACGTCATTGAAATCCCCCCCCACAATCTGTACCGTGTCAGCCGTGTCTAGTAGTATGGTCGTGATCTCCTGCATTGTTCGTGTTTGTAATTTGGGTGGAGCATAGACCGACAACAGCGTGTACCTGCGCCTCCTCCATGTCCCCTGCACCCCGGCAAATGAGCCCTGTGGGTCCAACCATGTGCGTGTTACTGTGAAAGGTGTCGTTTTCCTAATGAGTATTGCCGTGCCCAGTGAGTCCATGGTGTATCCAGCGTGCGCCAGGACTATGTATTGCCCGCGCGCTAGAAAAGCACAGCGGTTCCCCCTCAAATGTGTTTCCTGAAGGAAGATGATGTCTGGTGCTACTCGCTTAATATATAAAGTAACCAGGCTCCTCTTAATTTTGGAACCCAGTCCGTTCACATTCCAGGTTAGCGCCCTAACCCCGGCGCCTTCACCGTTTGGTGCAGCTAGTGTACTCGCCATTGTATTTCACGAGGACTATCAAGTACCGGACCCCAGGGCAGGGATGGTAGCAAGGGTAAACTTTCTCGAACTCACTGCTTCATGCACATCTGTCTCCCTCCCTCCCCAACGTCCCAACACCCCAACATGAGGTAAACTGTAACCAAACCCCATTCCGCACCCCCTCCCCACCTCCCTCCCCTTCCAGTTGCATCCCAATCCGGGTCTCAACTATCCGTGGGAGAAGGCCTGTCGCCCTCCCACACATCCCACCCTCAATAAACAGTAACCAGTGTTAAGAACACAGAAAACATTAGTGGGGGTGTGCCAACTTGCTTGCTCCGCATCGCCGAGCCGCCATCTTTTCCCGCTCCCAGTATACCATAGTTCACGAGTGTGAGTCTTGTGTGTCCACATGTCCCTCATGGCCTGTAGAGTCTTGTTCCAGTTGCCGGATTTCTTTAGCCAGAGGGTGCAACGAATCACTCCTTGTATCTTCCTCCTCCTCTCCGGATGCGCGGCCTTCCGATTCCTCCACATCTTCTTCTTCGGAGCGGATTCCATTTCTCAGGCTACCAATTCTCGAGCCCGCCACTGAGTCGGTACCCGGTGACGCCGATCGGCCTCGTCTCCTGTCCTGCAAGTTCCTCGTCCTGTACGGAGCCACCGGCGTCTTGTTCTGTGTCCTCCTCAGTCTTCGACGCTGTGGCTTCGGCCTCTCCCATGTCGGTCGTTCTCGCAGTGACCGGTCGAGCGCTGCCCGGCCCGCCGCCTCTCTACTATTTAGGATAGGGCGCTCCTCGAGCCACTGCCATGCGTCGTCCGGGTGTGGAAAGAAGATGGCTTTGTCCTGATAGATGACCTTGAGCTTGGCCGGGAAGAGGAGCATATACTGGATGTTGAGGGATCTCAGTTTTGCTTTTACAGTGTCGAAGGAGCGGCGCTGTTTCGAGACCTCCTGACTGTAGTCCGGGAAAATCATTATGGTGGTGTTTTCAAAGCAGATCTCGCCCATACCTCTGGCTTCTCGTAGGATCAGATCTCGATCTGCAAAGTTCAGAAATCGCGCTATGACCGGTCGTGGTCTCGCACCCTCCGGTGGCTTGGCCAGAAGCGCCCTGTGCGCCCTCTCTATGATAAAGCACGAGGAGAATCGTGCCGTCGGGAAGGTCCTTTTGAGCCAGTCGAGGAGGAAGGTGGTCATGCTCCTTTCTTCAATCCCTTCTCTAAAGCCCACAAAGCGTAGGTTGTTCCGCCTTGACCTATTTTCGGCGTCGTCCACCTTCCACAGGAGTTGGCGGTGGCTGGAGCTCTGCCATGTCCTTCTTAAGTTCAGAAACCGACTTCTCATTGTCCGTCAACCTCGACTCGGCCGCTCGTGAAGCTTGGATGTCCGTTCTAGACGCCTGTATGGCCTCCAGTAGCATGTCCATATCATTGCGTGCGCCAGAGTGCACGGGTTGTGGGTCCACCGTAGGTCGTGGAGCAGCGAAATTGTCCATTGGGCCCTTGGTCGCCGTCTTGGGTATTGTTTCCTTCTTGCCCATACCTGCGTCGTCTAGAGGCCGGGAGCCTCTGAGATAAATCCCCGTTCCACTGCGCTACCGCTGTACTCGGTCGAGTGTCTGGGGCAGAGGCAGAGCTATAGGGCGCCCCGACTGCTCAGTTCCCTTGGGCAGCCTCTATTCGTGGTCTCTAGAGTCTCTGGGTCCATGTACACTTCCCGTCCTGGGTGCAGGTAGCCGGGCGGTATTCCTCTATTCGTGTCTCGTGAGGGGCCTTTTCCCCAGGGGTCGTACCCCCCCGAGCCCGGGTCTCAGGGCGTAGGCACCGGCAACGTAGCGCCGTGGTCGGAGGTGTCGAGGTATCGGCCAGCTGCTCCCTTTCCCGTATGGGGTGCCGGTTTCTAGGACTGCAGGGCCTGGTCCACTTACTCCCGGTGCGCCTCCGTGATCCTGCGTGGTTTGATCGCCGTCCCCTTGGAGTGTTCTACTGTGCGGCCGCCATGCTGGTGAAGGCGTGTGGCACCTCCGATGCGAACCCTCGCTCCCGGCGACAGGTAGATCAGGCCTCGCCCTCGTGGTGTGGGGCCCACCGTCTCTCCGTCTCTGGGGCTGGGCCCTGGTCGCAAAGTCAGCCTGGCGGTGAGTACAGGAGGGGGCCCCGTCGCCGCCACTCTTCGATCTAGGGGAGCCAGGGGGTATTCCTCAGCCCGCGCCTCGTGCGTGTCCCCCCCCCGAGATTCTCACCGCCTCGGTGCTGGATCACCAGATGGAGGCACAGGTGGTGTGGTGCTGGCGGCGGGGGGCTCGCGGTGACATCCAGTCGCTCCCGATCCGGAATGGGCCACAGAGTTTCCGGGGCAGTAGGAGCAAGCCTCCCCCCTCCAGGCAGGTCTCCGTGGTCTTCCTCGGCTCTAGAGCCGTCTCGCCGTGTTCCTGTAGTGCGCGGCCGCCATATTGGTAAAGGTGGGCGCCGCCACCGAGGTCGACCCCAGGGTCAGGTGCCGGACAGGTGCGGATCCCCTCACCTCTGTGGAAGGCTCACCGATGCTCTGTCTCTGGTACCGGTCACAGACTCTGCACGGCGGCGGGATCAATGGGGGGATCTCGCCGTTGTCATTCCTCCGCCACCATGTCGGTCGCCATCTTGGGTAGGTGTTCGGCGGTCGTCGCTGTCCCGCTCCCGTTGTCCGGCGGAGACGGTGTGTGACCGTCCGCCCGGCGACCGATCACCTGGTCAAGCCTCCACCAGCCCGCGACAGCAATTTGCGGGACGCCGGCTCTCGGCGCGCGCCTTTCTCCCCCGGCGCCCAGGCCGCCAGCACGATCTCCGGGATGCAGAGGAGTCACCGTCATACACGATGGCCAGGCGGGGTTGACTCCGTTTCAGGACTGCAGCAGCCCGTGGCAGGTGATCGGGTGTCAGTTCCCTACTTTTGATGGCGTTTCTAGGTCTTGGGGGATAGTGAATGCCGGATAATTAGCGGGCTCGGCCGGAGCTCTGTTCAGGCACGTCTAGTCGGCCATGTTGCTGGCCACGCCCCCCATGTGGCTGCTTTGATATCTCTTCTATAGGTACGTTTTTAAGCATAGCTGTAGTGCAGCTTTTCCCCTCATAGAGTGAGCCCTCAGCTTGCCAGGGAGCTTTCTGTGTGCTAGCTGATAGGATCACGTGATGCAAGACACTATCCAGCGAGCAATGGATCTTTTAGAGGAGGAGAAACCAGTGTGTAATGGACCATAGTTAACAAAGAGGCGGTCCGACTTTCTTGTACCGTTTGTTCTATCCAGATAGAATTTCAACACTCTTTTAAGATCCAGAAAATGTAACGTCCTCTCAGCAGGTGTGGTAGGATTAGGAAAAAATGTGGGAAGAGTGTTTTATTGATTAATATGAAACTCTGAGATTACCTTAGGAAGGAAACTCGGGTGAATCCTCAACACCACTCTCTTAGCATGGAAAACGAGATAAGGCTTTGTAGAGCATAAGGCACACATCTCACTCATCCTGCGAGCAGATGTAATTGCCACTAAAAAAGCTGCTTCAACAAGAGCTGTTGGAGAGAGGTTTTGTAAAATTGGTTCAAGTGGGGGGCCTATTAACTTAGATAGGACCACATTAAATTTCCTAGGAAGGGGAAGGCAATCTAATAGGTGGGTAGACCTTTTGTATGCCCTCCAGGAAGTCTTTAACAACTGGCATTTGAAAGAAAGAAGCCTGAGTGGGAGACTTTCTATACGCTGTAATAGCTGTCAGATGTACTCTGATAGTGTGGCTAAGTACAACAGATAGGGTTAAATAACCTGTTCTTGACCCCAGATAGGGTCATGACCATTAGCCGTACACCACAGGTAAAACCGCTTCCATTTGAAAGCGTATGACTTTCTCATCGAAGGCCTCCTCGCTTCCCTTAAGATCAGCATACAATCTTGCGAGAGGCCTAAATGTCCATATTGGAGGAACTCTGGTGCCATGCTGTCAACCTCAGTGACGGCAGATTGGGATGAAACACCTGCCCTCCTGACTTGGTCAGTAGATCCGGATGACATGGCAGTCTCCTGTGTGGCACTTTGAACAGATGTAGAAGGTCCGGGTACCACCACTAAAGAGGCCACTCTAGTGCAATCGGGATCATCTGGGTCCTGGACTTGTACAGTTTGTTGATCATCAGTGGTATGAGAGGGACTAGTGGAAAGGCATAGAGTAATTTCTCTGACCAGTCGATCAACAGAGCATTCCACCTGGCTCCTGGTTGAGGGTATCTGGATGCAAAGGCGCAGCATTTTGTGTTTCCTGCGTCCGCAAAAAAGTCTATGTCTGGTGCGCCCATCTGCGAAAGATGTCTTGAGCTATTTCTTCTTTTAGCACCCAGTTGTGCGCTTTCGTGAAGTTTCGATTTAGGTTGTTCGCTTAAACATTGCGGGCGCCCGGGAGGTGAACTGCAGATATCGTTCTGTTCCTTGCGAGAAGCCATTTCCAGATCGCTTGAGCCTCCAAAGACAGGGGTCTGGACCTGGTCCCTCCCTGATTGTTCAGGTAATACATTGTTGTTGTATTGTCAGTCTGAACTATCAGGGATTTGACTTGATGGATCGAAAAAAAGCGCCTTGAGTGCCAGATGCACACCTCTGAGCTCTAGCATGCTGATGTGGTAAAGCTGTTCCTTTTCTGACCGCATTCCCTGGAACTGAAGGGATCCCAAGTGAGCGCCCCAACCCTGAAGGGATGCATCTGTGATTAGAGTTTGCTTTGAAAGTTCCTTGTGGAAAGGAACTCCTTTCAGAAGATGAGATCGTTGCATCCTACAACTTATGGAGATTTGGACTGAGTGAGTTACAGTTATAGTGTCCTCCCAGCGATTGGAAACCTGAGACCATTGGTCCTTCAGAGCTTGTTGTAAGGGTCTCATCTGCAGCCAGGCATTCAGGACAATGAATATGCACGAGGCCATCAAGCCCAGCAGCGATGAAACCTGTCTGCCCGCGGGATGAGATGTTCTCAGGAGAGTTTGACTCTTGTGGAGAATGGATAATGGTCTGTCCTCTGAAGGAAATGCTTTTCCGCTTTCAGCATTCAGAGTTGCACCCAAGTGGTGTATCCTCTGCGTTTGATTGAGGATGGATTTCTTGAAGTTAACACACAGGCCTAACTTGCTTAAAAGGTGAACGCAGCATCTTTGATGTTCCTTTAGCAGGGTGGAAGAGGCACTTTTGAGCAACTAATCGTCTGGGTAATGGTAGACAAAAATGTTCTTCCTCGAGAACTCTGCTACCACCCCCATGCATTTCGAGAAATTGCGAGGAGCTGACTTTAGCCCAAAAGCCAGGACCTTAAATTGGAAGTGGTTCGACTGTATTCTGAATCTTAGGAACTTACAATGCTTCCTGGAGATCAGGATGTGAAAGTAAGCATCCTGAAGATCTATGGAACACATCTAGTCTCCTTGATGAATGTACAGGATGATTTGATGCAATGCCAACATTCTGAACCGTTCTCGCAGAACAAACTTGTTTTATAGCCTGAGATCTAGTATAGGCCTGAACTCCTAGTTTGGACCTTTCTTTGGGACCAAAAAGTAACGGGAATAGATGCCCTGTCGATGTTAGTGCCAGGGAACCTCTTCAATGGCATGTTTTTGTAGCAGCATGAAGACCTCCTCTTTTAGCATACTTATGGGATGTACTGTGTTTTTCTGAGGAGGTACAGAAGGTGGAGGTGACTTGAATCTGATTGAGTACCCATTCGTCACAATATTGAGCACCCATCTGTCCTGCGTTATCTTGGTCCACACATCCAAGTGGAAAATTATACTTTCCCCCCACCGGACTGGGTAACGAAGTTGGGGGAAGCAAGCACTCACTGCTTTGTTTGGTGTTTAGCTGCAGGAGTTTGCTGTTCTGATCCTCCTGTTCCTCTACCAGGATGGCGCTGGAGGTAGTGAGATCTTCCTTGACGTTGCTGCGACGACCAAGGAGGGGTTTGAACCCTCTGCTGGTACTGGTGCCAATCATATGGTCGGTAGCGACGCCAGAAATCTTTTCTTTTTTCTAATCCCACCACCTTCACTGTGTCTATTTCAGTTTTCATTCTAGACATCTCATCGTTAAGCAAGGGATCCAAAAACTGAAGTTCCGTTGAAGGGGAGATTAAGAATCCTATGTTGGGCCTCTGGCTTCAACCCCGTAAGCATTAACCAAAAGGATCGATGGGCACAGACTCCATGAGAATAACCATGGGCAGCAATATCAGAGGCATCTGCTGCAGCACTTATAACATGATTGGCCTCAAGCCCCCTTCGTGAAGGATTTCTTGAAAATCGTGTCTGTCTTCTTTTGATAGCTTCTGTGCAAAACGTGATCAAACAGAATGTCATTTCGGCCAAACAATGCCGACGCGGTGATGCCCTTCATGTAGGCCGCAGGTGTGTTGCACATTATTTTGCCAATTGAGTCCAAGGCTTTACTGTACTTATCTGGGGGAACAGTAAAAGATAATGACCCAGTGTGATTCTTCCAAGCAGCTGACATGATAACAGAGTCAGACCTAAGAAATAACGGGCCCTGCTCAGGTGCGCTGCACTTCTTCGTTATCTGTGATGGTGCTGCTCCCACGGAACCAGGAGTTAGGAAAGTATGGAGAGCCGTTTCTAGTAAACCAGGTACCAGAGGGAGTAGAGGTCTTGAGGAGGACCTGTGATGCAGAGTTTCAAAGATCACAGATGTCGAAGGAGCAAAAGAAGGCATTTCAATGTTTAGCTTTGCAGTCCCTCTGCATAAGACCTCATTAAAAGTCACAATATCATCTATTGGTGATATCCTAGTCGGTGGAGTAGATGAGAGTCAGCGAGTAGTCCACTTTCGAGGGCCTGGAGTCAAAAGACCAAGAAGGTGATCTGCGACTTCGTTCTTTAGGAGAGCAGTGTTGAGATCTTTCAGATCGACTCCTAGGAGACCCTGATCTGTGTCTCCATGAGATTGGCAATCTCTGAGGTGTGGCACGCCTCTCTTGTCTGTCAGGAGAATGAGCAGACCGACTCCTAGGAGACTATGACCTGTGTCTCCTCGAAACTGACGACTTATGAGATGTGGCACATCTCTCTTGTCTGTCAGGCAAGTGAGCAGGGGAATAAGAAGAACGAGAATGTCCTGCCAGGTTGATTTTCCTTATATTCCAGTCCTTTATGTTTCCCAACCATCTCGGGGAGATGTTACTAGCATGTTCCGGAACTGGAGAGACTTCTGGTGTGATCTGTACAATCGGGCATTCAGGAAAGATGAAGCATTCCTGGAAGTCAGCACATGGATTTCCTTCGACGTCGATTGACCTCTTGATGTCGATACTGGGGACCAATCTTACCTTGGTCTCTTGTCAGGTGGAGATCTGTGTATTGATGTCGACCTTCTAGACGTCGACCTCGGCGATGATCTCCTTTCCAGTGACCTTCTCAACGAAGGAGACCTTTCCCTTGACACCGGGGATGACCTTTGCCCCGTTCTCGACGCCGATCGCCTCAACGTCGAACTTCTCGTCTGCGATTGTCTCGACGGCGATCATCTTGACAGCAGTGATTTGGTTTGACCCGCAGTTGGCGATGACTTCGAAGGATTGTGCTCTACCGGAGTCGATTTCTTTGGTGCGGGTTTCGACGTCGATATTCTTCTCGGCGTTGGAGGTGTTCTCGACGTGTCATATAGTTAATGCTTTTCTATATATTGTGTTAAGTTAGCATTAGTTTATTAAATGTTTAAACGACATATTTTCCTTCGGCTTCAGTTTGCACATGGCACATAATTATTATTGTAGCTTTCAACCTAGACGAAAGATGTGATTTATTGAGAATAATATGTTATTGCTCTGATATCAGTCGTGCCTGGTACACTTGGTACACTGTCTGCACACTGAGAGCTATAGCCTCTAAGAATAACCTAACACAAGGTTGCTGGGAGGCCTGATCCTTGCACCACATTAGACATAACACAAATAATGTTGCTGCCAACATTGGGCTCTACGCGGGTTTAAGATAGAGTTACTGAGAATGCAAAAAACACACTTGATGGTGCTTCGCATGCAGAGAGTTGGTAGCTGATGATGTGATCTTCTTCTGCTGACATTTAGAGGTATGGGCCCGCCCTGCTAAAACCCAAATGAGACCTTCTTAGATATAATATAGTATGCTAAATAGGGTGCGCGAAATATAGGTGATACAGATTTCTATAAATTTTTGCATTATAATATGCTATCACCGTTCGCTTACTATGGACTAGTGACTATGCTGATAACTCTGATTTTTATAATATGTATGTTGGTATTATATAAGATACTGCGTTTGAGAACCTTGCATTGAAAAATAAATATTTTAAACTTGCACGTGTGTTCTTTTACTCCCTGTTGTGGTTTGAAATGATTATAGAGCGAAAGAGTGTTCATGTGTTCCACGATACCTGAGGTACCCTAAGTTCATGTTCTGGTTTGTCTAAGTCATTGGGAGTTTGTTATGACCAATGAGACACTGTAGCTAGCTCGGTAAGGGGATTTCTGATACTAAGGTGAGTTTTGGGTCTCCCTAATTCACCCAGGTTCTAGATCTCTGTGCACAGTTCTGTGGGAGAACGGAAACCCTGCTACATGGCGCCCAACGGTTGTTGGCCTTATATCACGACACTCGAGTAGTACATCATTCAAACCTTAACCCCTTCATTCCCGTTTCCGGAAAACGGCGGTGTCGGAAAAACCTACCTATTTTTGAAATAGGTCTTTTCAAGCTTGAATCTATCTAAAAACGGTTTCCTTGAATTACTACCCAGTTGTGCTACAAAGTAATCTTTGTTTTTTCACGTTCCTGTGCAGTCATGGCACAAGCCGTGACATCCCGCTGCATAGTCGCATTGCGGTGCGTGATCATTTGCGGACTTATGATGTACCTTTGGAAGGCTTGGCGTTGGTTCTGGTGGTGAGTGCGGAACATGCTTACCCGTACGAACTGTTTTATTCGTGGGTGACATTTCCGCCAGTGGACGCGAATTCTGGTGTGTTCCACTCATACACTCCGTCAGCTGTACCTGCTGCATATGCTCCGTACAGAGCACAGGAAGTTCCTATTGATGTTTGGCAGCATGGAGTTTGGTTTGGTGGCGCCCTACCACACGCTTTAACCGCTCCGAGGTTAGGTCCTTTGTCCATTCCGGGCACACCTTGGCCCACTTTGGCTGGATTTACTCCTCATCCTAATCGCGCCACTTGAAACGTGGGTGACCTGTGACGTCTTCATGAGGTCGCAGTTGAAGTGATTAGTACACTTGTTCCTTACACGAGTCGTAATGTTCAAGGCGCAGCCCCTAGGGGTGCGCAGCTTCAAGCAGGTCAGGCTGGTTTGAAAATCAGTCCTGTCATGGTGAATTCCGTAATGGGCAAGAAGCCCCAGGATAAGGATGACTTTCCTTTCTGGCTTGCCGAGAAATTCGACCAGCTGGAGGCTGTGTTTCCTAATACGAATCCTGGTGAGAAACACCGGATTCTTACGCTTAGTTTGCCGAAAGATTTGGCCCCTGAGCTTGTTGACTGTGAAACATGGGGTAAGACTTTTGCAGCAGTCTATTCGAGGTGCTTTGGCTCCCCGTCTATGTCCAACCTGTCTGCGGTCCTTAAACGTGTTCAAGATGATCACGGATCGGAGTCAGCGGTTGAGTTGGGTATGCGCCTGTGTGGCTCCTTTGAGGTGGTTTGCGATCTGATCCTTGCGAATGTCAAGGGGGATGCAGTGAACTTCCAGGTGGCTAACGCCTTGGCGTTGATTCCCGACGCGGACAACCCCGTCAGTTAGCAAGGATAATTGTGACGGCTTATAAAATGGTTGGCCGCAATGCCAAGAGTCTTAAGACTTTTTCTGATAAGGAGAAAAAGCAGCCCCAGGGACAGTCTTCGGAGGCGAACGCTCAGCCCAAGTCCAAAAAAACAAAATTGTCCTAAAAAACACAATCAGGGTAAGCAACAAAAACACAACAAACACAGGTTTCGCGCCCTGCGTCTCCGTTGCCTGCGCAGTCGGAACGTGTTTATGATTTGTGCGACTGCGCGATGATTAAGACACCTGAACGTTTTCAGGCTTCTGACCAAAGCTCTCCTCGTTCCTTTCAGGACTCATCGGCTCCGTCAACCGGTGGTGGAGGGGGCGGCAGGGGCCGGGGTGGCCAGCAAGGACGTGGTCAGCCCCGCCAGCGAACTGTGCAGACAAACAGGAGGGCTCTACGCCTCAGAGTCCGCAGTTTGCCAAGAAGAAAGTCGCAGCCTTGACAGCGCATCGATATGCCCCAGATTGTGAGAACGAGGCTTCGGAATCTGACTTGGGCTCTGACCTTGCTGGACAGCGCGGCGGAGATTACCATAGTGAGAGAGGCCCTCCGTCCACTACTGAAGGTGACAGCGACTGACACTTATGTTGTGATTGAAACAGCAGATACCAGAGTTGCTCCCCCTGATAGACTTTTTGAAATTGTCCTGTTAATTGAAGGTGACATACAGCGTACGGTTAAAGGGGTATTTTGGGAAAATCTTTCGTCTACATATGACATTTTGCTTTCGGAGGCTGACTGGCCCCCACCTTTTGTGCTCGCAGCTCCACGAGGGGAGGAGGTAATCCTCCCCAGTTTCGAGAGTGGAAGCGCTGCAGTTTGCAGAAGAGTGGGCTCTGGCGCTTGCACCGGCTGTGTACTGTAATCAGTGTGGCTGGGATAAATTGTCCCCGAACCACGAGATTCCTTTACGGTCTCAGCCGCAGCCTCAACCTCAATATCCCATACGATGTGAAGCCAAAGCTTCGGTCGCAGCGATCCTTGAACAATTGTAATATCAAGGTGTAATTGAAACGTGTGTGTCACCGATGAATAACCCCCTTTTTACTGTAAACAAACCGGACGGCTCTTACCGTTTGGTTTTGGATTACCGGCATTTCAACTCGCATTGCCGTAACTGTGCAGTACAGAATACTCACGGCTCTGCCCTTGTAAATAGTCTTGTGCGTAAGCGGTTCAAAACCACGCTTGACATTTCCAATGGTTTTTATGCCCATTCATTGGACAGTCTAAGTTCCCAATGGACTTCTTTCATATGCGGCGGGGTCCAAAAAATGTTTCGGCGTCTTCCAATGGGCTATAAGAATAGTCCTGGCGTATTTTCCGCACGCATTGTCTCTCTGTTGGAGAGGATCGACCCAGATGCTTGTTCCTATGTGGATGATATCTATCTCACAGACGACGAACTTTGGGAGCATCTGTGTCGAGTGAACAGTATTATTTGTAACTTTGCAGACATGGGGTACAAGTTTAATTTTGCAAAATCGCACATTACAGAATACACAGTGTTGTTTCTAGGCTATGAACTAACTAATGAAGGAAAAGGCTTGGCTCCTCACTTCCTGGAGAAGTGCGCACAGTTGCGCTCTCCAACAACACTGAAAAAATTACAATCTTTACTGGGCCTTTGGAATTTCGGGAGGACTTACATTCCGGAATATGCCCAGCGTACCAAGCCTTTGTATGCTTTGATACAACCATCTTTTTCCAAATCATGCTGGCTGCCTGAGCATTCAGATATTCTGCAGTCTTTGCAAGCTGATTTGCTCGCTTCTGAATACTTACAGACTCGTGATAACCAGACCAACCTGGTGATAAGAATTGTCCCGGGGACGGTAGGTTTCACGTACCTAACTTTTAATGAAGGAGATACAGTACCTATGGCTTACAAGTCACACTTGTACACTTCGGCTGAATTGCGATTTTCCACTGTGGAGAAAGTTTTGACGGCTGTGCAGATGGCAATTCTCAAAGAACGTGCCCTGTTACAAGGAAAACGCATGTTGGTTGTTACCCCATGTCCTGCCTTGGAGGCAGTTACGAAAGCCAGTGTACCAAATTCTAAAGCTTTGCACACTCAGTGGATTCAATGGGCTGCATCTTTGTCATCCCAGGATGTCACATTTATTTTTGACGCCACTTTACGGTCGCAGGAATTCTTACAGTATGAATTTGTTCATCCTGCTCCTTTAGCAATGCGGCCGTTGGAGGATTTCCATTGCATCATTTACACTGATGGTTCGGCGCAGGTTGCGCATGGCTCTAAATGTGCCTACGTTTCCGCTTGCGCCATTGTGGTCGGTGCCATGGTGAACGATGAGTTCAAGTCCAGTGTGGTGCACACGCAGACGCTTGGGGACTGCACCGCACAATTGGCTGAGCTTCGTGCTCTGATGCTTGCATTGGAGTACGCAGGTCCGAGTGTGACGACTTTGGTCGTAAGTGACTCTTACTACTGTGTCCAGTCTTACAATGAGAACTTGTTCTTTTGGATTCAGAATGAATTTCGTGATTCCAAAGGTAGCACTATAAAACATAAAATAATCTGGGTCCGGGTGGCAGAACTCAAAGAGAAGTTGCCACTCGTGTTTGTAATTCATACTCTTGGCCATCAGCGCGTGGGGGTCCACGCTGTCGGAAATTCGCTTGCTGATGAAGCAGCGAAGTCAGCAGTATCAAAATACTTAGTTGCAGCAGTCACGAGGTCCAAAAGTAAGATAGATGATGACATCTTAGCAGCGGTTGCTGCTACTGAGAAGGGAAGTAAATATCCTGCGGGGTTCCCTTCTAAATACACATACCACTTAAGTCCCGATAAGGTTCCTTATGTGAAAATTCCTGAAGTTGGTGAACGTTTAATTCCCAACTCGGATCGCAGGGCTTCTTTGATTACCGCGGCTCATGAAGGTGTGGCGTCTGCGCATGCGGGCGTCTCGGCCACTGTAACTCAGCTACAACAGAGGTTCTGGTGGCAGGGACTGTACAAACAGACTCGCGATTATGTCCTTCAATGTGACATTTGCCAGCAGATTAAACCTTCAACTGCTGCGCGTCCGCCTCAGACACAGTTGTACATTTCTAATAAACCACTGGGGTGCGTTTATTTAGATCACTGCGGTCCTTTTTCTTCTGATACTGCATATAAGTATATCTTAGTAGCAGTTGATTCATGCACACGCTTTGTGTGGGTTTGGCCCCATCGAGCGCTGATTCACGGACTGTCATTAAGGATTTGCGAGTCTTTGTAGGGATTTTTGCCTGTGGTACCTTCCATTCGGACCAGGGTCCGGCTTTCGCCTCCTAGGCGTATAAGGATGCTATGGTTTCGTTGGGGGTCCAAGTCAAGTTTTCGTCTCCGTACAGACCCGAGGGAAATAGTGTAGTTGAACGAATGAACCGTGACTTAAAGCAATCTTTGACAGCTCGAGTTATAGGCACTGGCAGAAACTGGCTAGCCCACCTCAATGGCGTGCAGCGTGCGCTTAATATTCTCCCTAGAAGGTCTCTGGGTGGGCGGACCCCATACGAAATGCTCTTTGGTATCAAGATGTACGTCCCTGACCTCGACGGTCTAGACTGCAAGGCCCAGGCCACGTCCTTTGACGTAGATGAACATTGCAATGTTTTACAGGATCTACAAAAGACCAGAGACAGTCTAACAAAGGAACATTTGCCCTCCACATCGGATGATGCGTTGCAGATCCCAGTAGTTGGCTGGCTACCCCAAGTTGGAGAACTGGTTCGAGAGAAGATCGATAACAAGAAAGAGTTTGGTCCCTTATATCGTGCACCGGTTCGTGTTCTTGGAGTGAAGGGCACAAGAACAGTCATATTACCACCACTTCCAGGTCGTAAGGAAAACAGATTTATCTCTATTGACAATGTCAAGACACACAGGGTGGCCGATTCTTCATAGCATGACACTGGCTATATCCTGTCCTTCCATGGTGAGGCATTCTGTGCTGGCTATTACTTCTGGTGCAGAACAGGAGGTGTCCCTCGAGATGCCTGCCATATCCAGTCCTTTATTAAATACTATTCCTGTTACTAACATTGATGAGCTGAACTACACCTATCCTGCTGACTTATCTGTGCCAGATTTTCAGACTCGTTTGGCCGACCAATCAAGATTCTCTTTTGACTCTGTTTCGGAACTTTCAAAGAAACCCTCAACTATTGCAAAATATGCCACCTTATTCAAAAAACATTTTTTAATTCCCCCTTGGACATACATTTGGTTGATTCTATTTTCATTTTACCTTTTTATGTCGATTGGTTTTGTGTTTTATTTTTTTCGCCTGATCGATGGTAACTATGTTAAAGAAAGAACAGGAATTCGGTACCTTAATGGAACATTGGCCCCTCTTTCCTCTTCACATTCAGCACACAGACTGAAACGAAACCTGAATACAGTCAACATTACTGCTTGGCCTGTCCTTGATGGGATTGTGTGGGATGCGGTTAGATTTCAAATACATGGGCCCACTGAAGTGATTAATGTTCCGAATGTGCTTAGAGTAAACATGGGGGATGTGATTAAACAAAATATACATTCTGATGATTGGGATATTCAGGCCGTAGAAGCATTATTCTCTGATTTGAAATACTATGCTGCCTTTGATGCTGAGGATTTATATTTAGATTCTATTAATTATGGTGATTTGTTTTGTTTTCAACATTATGGTAATCATTTTTTACATAAGACAAATTCCAGGAGGGTTGCTGTAAATTACACACAGTGGGAACATTGCCCTGCTCCATTGAGAGGCAGCTCCAGTACATTTCTGAAAAAATATTCTTATTTTACAGATTTTAATCAATCAAATCCTGATTCATTTTATTTCAAAATGACACAAAAGTCCATGTCCAAAGTTAGACTTACCTATACAAAGTTGCTGTATTCAAAGTCCTTTCTAGACAGATTAGCTGTAGATGGCTACGAGATTTGGAAAGGAACAATTGACCTTAAATCGGTTTGGGGTACCAAAGATTGGCAGGTACAAGGCACTGAGGCTTTGCACCGTGCATGCAGGGCTCGACAAATCTAAAAAATCTCACTTGACCTGCAGGTCGAGTAAGTAGACTTTTCTACTCGACCTAACAGCAATGCACTCGACCCACAATTGATCGCATAATGGACTTTTTTTCAAAACATTTGCAGCGCCAACAGCCCAGGAAAACGTTGGCCAACCAACCCCAATTTGGAATGCGCTCTAATCAATGGTACAACACCAGTGCAGCTTCTGAAATAACTCACTATCGAGACTAGTCTGCTCTTGAGTATTGCGGGTTCTAATATGGGGGAGGGAGGGTTATACCTGCTCAGTAAAACTAAAAGGTCTGCCTGACGCTTCCCCCTCCCAAAGCCTAACTCTGGGCCTAAACTTACTTTTGGGAAACTGGGTGGTAATTAGTGGTCACACAATCTGCACAATCCGCACCTTAGAGGTGATGGTGACACTGTCTTGCGAGCAAAATCAAGCAATGAAGGTGAGTAAACATACACATATTCACAAACTACACCCAGAATAGTAAACATGTTCTAGTAATGCAACTTGCATAGCAGTATAAACTCTGGGAAGACATTTAATTTCCTTTGTACCTTCAGATAATACCTGACAGAAGTTCGGACATTTATAAAAGTGCAAGTAAAAACCCTATGGTGCAACACAGCCAAATCAAACTCTCCACATGCGCTTCATCCGGGAAAAGGCAAGCAAACTTTTTTTAAACAGTGAGTTTATATAGGCACAGCACAGACAGTCCTGTAAACAAATTGCACATGGTCTGGCTTGACAACGTAGCTGTCACCAGGCAATTAGAGTGAGCATTACTAGAGAGGGACTTTGGCTCTGCCCACATGTTGGGAGCCATTTGAGTACATGTTTTCAGAACAAGTGCCTCCACAAAAAAGTGCTTTCTTTGCTCTACAGTGATCATTTTGTTTTCTTATGCAGCAGCCTGAGATTGCATTTTCTTTTTTTTTTTTAAATTTTTGAAAACCTTTATTGCAATATTGAATCATACAATTACGGGCCTACAACCATCCGGCCGGCCTCGGTAGCATATCGAGCATAGTAGCAAGCCATACGACAGCCCGGCAGCAATGGAGCAAAGTACAGGATAAAACTGAGTTACACTGGGGTCATACGTGCCACCGGGCTGCAGGAGAAGTGAGGTTTAATTTTAAAGTTTTTTGTAAAAGTCCATATAAGAAGCTAAAGAGGATCAGAGGCAAAATAGATCATCCAGGACCTAAGCGGGCAAGTAGCAGCATCAGTATCAGGCAAACAGTACGAGCGAAGCAATTGACCGCGAGCTATCGGACAGGAGAAATTCTAAAGCAAGCAGTACTACGGTCGGCAGTTACCCCCCACATCACAATAATCCACCCAATGACCCCGAGAAAAAGGAGGAGAGAAAGAATAAAAAGTTAGAGAAATAAAACCAAGGCCCATAGTAACAAAAAACTAACATAAGAATACCCAACCCACCCTACACACATGCAGAGGCTACGGCCTACCCCCCCCCTAGCAGAGTGCCTGTCGCCCCAAAAAGAGTACCCGAAATGCAGAAGAAAGAAAAGAAAGAAAAGAAATCACAAAAGACCGGGGGAGGGCCCAGGTAAAGGAAACATACAATCAACGCGTCCACCCATGGCCACCCTACCCCGGAACCCGACCCGACACCGTAATAGTATACATCAACCCAACAATACTATTGTTCCGTCAACCATAACAGCATCCGACCACATGGAAAACATAAGAACAACGTCAACCTTGTCCCCGTCGATCTAGCCCGACAATGAAGTCCGAGCGGGCAGCGGCCATCTTAGACGAGAAGCACAAGTGTAGGGACCACCACCAAGCCAAAAACCCCACCCGGAGAACTGTCCCACGGTGCGCCAAACAGTCAGTAGCGATCCAGTCAGGATGGAAGCACAGCAACAGTACCTGAAGGCCGACCGGCCAGGGCCAGCACAACAATCGCATGGCAGAGCGGGGGGGGCATTCTGGGGGACTCCAAGATGGGCACAAAGCAGGTCGACTCACAGGGAGCCCCCTGCCGAAGAGTAGGATCCAATGCTACATGTCTCAGCACCTCCAGGGTGGGGAGCCCGGCAGCCGTGTCATCTGGGGAGCTCCGCGGTGCAACCCACGGCAGGACACATAGGACACCATCACCGATCACTGGGTCAAGCGGGGCTGGCGAAGGGCAACAAGCAGTGCGTTCTTCCGAAGGCTCGCCGGGCAGCACCGCGTCCAGACTGTCCTCCAGGACCCAGGCGCTCGCCCTAATGAATGATCGCAGGTCGAGTAGGGCATGGTAAACATCCACAAGCACAATGGATGTCTCGGCAGCAGAGTCTTGTCCCCTGAGGGCGTCGCCATATTGTCGTCTTTTAGAGCGCCCTCCGGAGCTCATCTCGATGAAAGCCGATAGCGCTACGATGGGGCACAGACTTCACGGGTTAATGCTGCAACACAGGTCCCAGCTGCCCGGCTTACACTAGTAGCTGCCCATGCGATGGAGAACTACCCATGCGAGTCTCCAGAAGCAGCAAGCCGAGGTGCAGAGCGTCCAGGAAGATGGCGGCCGCCACAGCGCCAAGGGACGGGGACTCATCCGTCGCCGATCCCGAGGCAGACGAGGGATACAATGTAGCGCCCGCTACAAACTTCAGAGCCAGCGTACAAGCACGGAGGGCCGGTCGGCAAACTGCAACAATTACTGCTACAGTAACTCTCCAGCCGCCGGTCCCTACCGCTGCAGGCGCTCGCTGCCGCAGAGTCCAGGGGGAGCCGCTTCGAGGAACAAAGACCCGGAACCTCACACTCCACAGGAGAACAGGACGAGGGCAGATCTCCGGGGCCACCGCGAGCTGACCGACGGGGAGCACACCATTCGAGTCGGAAGCTCAGCCCGGTTCCGAAGCGCCCGCTTTTAATCAGGATAGACGGCAGGATCCGGTGCGCTTCGAGCAGATAGCGGGCGGGTCAGCGGAGCCGAGGAGTCAGGCGGCCATCATGGTTGCTGGCTTGGCTCCTCCCTCCGAGATTGCATTTTCAAGGGCACAGTTAGGACTTGCTTGACAGTGCAACTGTCATTTCTACTTAGTACAGCACCAATGTCATTCTAATTCGTTGCTTCCACAATAATGCAGCATATAATGCTAATTTGCACGTAACGCTTTACTGAATATTACAACATTGACATTCATTTTCAACTGACGTGCACAATATATCGAATCTTATTAAGACCAAAGCGATAAAAATTCAGTGCAGCGTAAGCTAATTACACAGATTACCAAATCAAATGTGGACGGGGCAATGCCTCGGTTAAGCACTAGCATAATCCAAAACCAGAGAGGTAACATAACATAAATAATTTAGACAACGAAACGAGCCAAGGAAAAACCGCAAAATAAAGGAAGTTGCTACCCATTCAGTTCAGAAAGTGGCAACACCAAAAACCCGTTTGAAAGAGTAGTTTACATCGTGTAAATGTCAACGTTTTAAATTTCACTCGTTTCACTGCTAATCGAGTGGCCCTGTCTTATCACAATGACCGTGCTGCCATCTAAGTGGAAATACAAGCTCCTTTATGTCTGTGAAGCTAGCAGCCTAAATACTTTTACAAAACAAGTGAAACATTTTCAGCATGAGTTTTCCAATCGACCTCACAAATAGGGCTGCAACATGTCACACCGAAGAACAAAGCAAATGTTTAAACATATCACATGACAGCCCGCTCCTTGTGAGCAAGGGGTATCTGGAACTGCAGCAGTTGCAAGTGAGGCTGGAGACAATACATATGTTTTCAACACGAACATCATTGCTTTCTCGAATTTTCACATTATACCACCAGTGGCATGAGCCGTTCCTTCTAATGACGACGGCTCACACGTGTGCACATGAACATGCTACCAACTGCCCAGCAGGCGCACCAGTCCCTAAGGCGGCACCAAGTGCACCCTCACTTGGCGCTAAATACCCAGAGGAAAACAGTGAACAAAGCATTTTATAAGCTTATATTTTTCTATTCACGGTTCTCACTCTCAAGCTAAGGTGTCCACGTCTTCGAAAGAAAATCTATAAAACCAATGTAATATTATGCCTCTTTTATTATTCTACGACTTGTATGGCACAAGGGCTGTGGCGCGCCGTTCACCTTCAGCAAAGGCCGTCACACCAACTGCAGCTTTCCCGCCCCCACAAGATGGCCCTTAAATTTATCTTTATTACCCCGAATTACAGTGGGAGGGGAAGTCGTGGCATTATTAATGGACAGGATGCCTATAGCGACCAGCCTCAAATTATTCACAGGCAGTGTCGAGGAGCAGACCATTCTCGTAGGCCTTGGGGAGTGGTAATTACAGGAGGGATGGAGCCGGAGCTAGGCCGGGGAAAGGGTGAGACATGACGGATCAGTCAGCTCAGCTCAGCCTCGTTAGATGAAAAGAAATTTAACCGCAAGTTGTCAAAACTGACTCACCTCTGCCAAATCGCCCTGCACTCTGTCCCGAGTCCCGACTCCACCGAGGAGAGCGCGTGGTGACGTGCTACGTCACTGCAGTACTTAAGGCAGCACAGCGCGGGGGTAGGCCAGGGCCGTCATTGGTAGCGCTTTCGCGCGCTACAAGATTGACGGCCCTGGCACCCAAACAATAGGCAGTGCGTGCATGATGCATGATGCCCATCGCGCGTGCGTGCATGATACATGCTGCCCCCTAAAGCCTTTCACCGCGCACCGCATCGCAATGCTGCCACCTAAAGCCTTCCACATGCTTCTGCACCTACCAGATAGCACTCGCCAGGCCGGTCAAGTAGGCCTTGAAACTGACTCGACCTGCACAAAATTCACTCGCATTTGCGAGCGGGCGAGTACATTTGTCGAGCCCTGGCATGTATCATCCCGAATCACATGTTGTTTCTAAATTCGTCTATTTCCCAAACAACATGCTTTGGATTGGCTACTTTTAAAAAATTAAATACACCAATTATCCCCGAATTGTAGGAATATTCAGGGTGGGGTAATTATACTGAATTGTCCATTCATGAGTTGCAAGCTCTATTGCACAATTCGTCCTTTAATATATCCAGTTTGGATTCGAAGGGTTGGCTGATGTGGCATAGGAGTGCTGATTCTTGCCAACATCGTTTTCTGGGTTTGGCTGAAGGGTTCACACAAGTCAGACCTGATCCCCGTTTTGAAACTGATTATACTGTCACAACTTATTCTGTGGGGAAACTGTGTCAGGATTGGTTACAACATTCCACTTTAGCTGCAGTTAAACTACATCTGTTTCAGTTAACTGAAAACGTGGATTTGAATGATTTTATAAAAGGCCCAGCTAAGGGTAGGTCTAAACTGTGGATTTATGCAGTTTACAATGAAATTTGGAAATTTTCGCAAATTGAGGCTGCTAAACGCCTAAGAGCAATTGACCAAGCAAATTTGGAGAAAGTGCTTGCAGTTGTCGATAACAGTATTAACATGCTTTCTTCCCGAATTTACACATTGAACAATATTGTCTCTTCTGTAGTTGACATTGTGAATGATGAAGTGTCGGTATTGTAGCATGGACAAAATCAATTGCGTTCTGTGATGCAGTTTGAATGGACACTAAAAACTCTGAAAGCTGGTTCCGTTCCTTGGAGTTACATGAACGTGTCATCACTATTTGCCCCGTTTAATTTGACTGACAAGCAGCGCATGCTTTCCATGCGAGATGCATCATTTTCTATGTTGCACATTGAAAAGTTAGAATCTTTGCCCTTCTCTGTAGCTGAGGCAGCTGCTGCTGCATGGCTTATCCATGGTGTTATTACTTTACCATTTGCTTTATATAAATTTACTAATTGTATGAGATATATTGCAATAGGACGATATGAACCACTAGGTAGTGCTTTCCTAAATGAGGCATGGTCTTTACCATACATGTACAGATGCCTGAAGGATGGAAAAGAAGTGAATCTGAATGGTGAAGAATGCACACAGTCGCCTGACCGTTCACTGATATGCAGACACATCCAGTTGCATGGTTCTTGTAATCAAGACCGGCCTAATTTGGCCTGTGTTTTAAAAGGCACACCAGTTCCTGCAATTGTTCCCACATTCACATTATTGACAAACAGTAGTTATTTGCTTTTGAATAACGAGGAGTGTTGTGGGTTAATGGTCGGTATCGCCTATGTGGTTACTGTATCAGAACGTGTGGTGTGTTGCAAGAACGTGTTATATCCACCCACGCATGGGAATTCAGATGTTTCCATCTGGCCGCGCATCCCAACTTTGAAAGCGGAGTTCAATGGTATGAGCCGAATAAGGGCTCTTTTGTCTCAAAAAGAAGTGGCCCTGAGCTCGGCCCGTGAAACTTATGTCCTTCACATAGCTAACACACGCACAGAGGTGCAGGCACTTTTAAATACTGACTTGCCATTTCATTACTGCAAATTAGTTCATCAAATCTTTAATGCCTCCTCCACGTCTGGCTTTTTTAAATTGGTTAGCAGTGGTCTCGTGACTACATTTGAAAAGATTTTTGGTGTTATCCCTGCTTTCTTCCATTCAATATTTTCGAGCTTGTTTGGCGGATTTCCTGTTTTGCTGGCTTTAGCTGCAGGCGTTTTGATATTATTCTGCTTCCTAAAATATGGATGCCCATCCTGCGCAAGAAGCCGCTCAGCCCCTTCTGGCACTGTTTCGCGACCGGATGCTTGATTACTATGGCACCCTGCCGCTTGCGACCTTAAGCACGGCATTTGAATTATCGTTTCGATTTTCCTATTACACATGTGTCCAGCCTGTGACTCATTGCCTGAGCTGCGATTTTGACTGGGCCATTGATTTGTGTCTCTGCTTGCCGTTATCTCCTGGAGTCGATTCTAATCACCTGATGGGCCCCGTAGTTGCTCACGAGTTGGTTTGTTCTGGCGAAAGGATTATGGCCTTGGCAGCGATGCATGGACTAATGGGTCCGTGGGACATCCCCGCAGCGGCGCATGAGTTTCTGGCACATAGCGTTCTTGAGAACCCACCGAGTTGTCCTCTGATGTTGCTAGAGGGTCCGGTGTTGGAGGAGCACGTATGTTCTTTCCCATTGCTTAATTGGATGGCTGAACTGTTTTCGGATGATGACAGTGATTTCATGTTGGAAGTTGTGGCTACCTATTTTGCATATTCTATCCACCCATGAGTGGCTTTGGAGACTTTCACTATACTGGCACGTGACTTTTTAGTAATTCTGAATGGTGCCATTTTTCTTGCGAACAATTTACTTCATATGTTCTAGGCCTGGGATTTTATATTAGGCCTCAAGTTCGAGATTTTTTACATTTTTGTTTGGCCACTATAGGCATTCATGCATATTTTTGTATTGTTAATTTTTAAATACATATACATACATTTGGCTTGGCTCAATATTATTGAACTCTGCTTTCATGGTATGCCTTTATTATATTATTGGCTTGTTTCTTGACCGTCCTCGGATCATTGGGTGGTGTCATATAGTTAATGCTTTTCTATATATTGTGTTAAGTTAGCATGAGTGTATTAAATGTTTAAACGACATATTTTCCTTCGGCTTCAGTTTGCACACGGCACATAATTATTATTGTAGCTTTCAACCTAGACGAAAGTTGTGATTTATTGAGAATAATATGTTATTGCTCTGATATCAGTCGTGCCTGGTACACTTGGTACACTGTCTGCACACTGAGAGCTATAGCCTCTAAGAATAACCTAACACAAGGTTGCTGGGAGGCCTGATCCTCGCACCACATTAGACATAACACAAATAATGTTGCTGCCAACATTGGGCTCTACGCGGGTTTAAGATAGAGTTACTGAGAATGCAAAAAACACACTTGATGGTGCTTCGCATGCAGAGAGTTGGTAGCTGATGATGTGATCTTCTTCTGCTGACATTTAGAGGTATGGGCCCGCCCTGCTAAAACCCAAATGAGACCTTCTTAGATATAATATAGTATGCTAAATAGGGTGCGCGAAATATAGGTGATACAGATTTCTATAGATTTTTGCATTATAATATGCTATCACCGTTCGCTTACTATGGACTAGTGACTATGCTGATAACTCTGATTTTTATAATATGTATATTGGTATTATATAAGATACTGCGTTTGAGAACCTTGCATTGAAAAATAAATATTTTAAACTTGCACGTGTGTTCTTTTACTCCCCGTTGTGGTTTGAAATGATTATAGAGCGAAAGAGTGTTCATGTGTTCCACAATACCTGAGGTACCCTAAGTTCATGTTCTGGTTTGTCTAAGTCATTGGGAGTTTGTTATGACCAATGAGACACTGTAGCTAGCTCGATAAGGGGATTTCTGATACTAAGGTGAGTTTTGGGTCACCCTAATTCACCCAGGTTCTAGATCTCTGTGCACAGTTCTGTGGGAGAACGGAAACCCTGCTACAGACGTTGGTACTGATACCCTCGATGGCGACCTTTCCTGACGACGATGAGATGGTGATGTCAAGCGTCTGATTCCCGCTGTCGTAGCTGTGCCGGATCTGGACCATTTACGAGGTGGTGTCGACTTAGGCCTGGGTTTAGACTTCGTACCTGAAGTCGTTGACTTCGACAGCAATGGGGGTGTCGACTTCGACGCTGAAGGTGAGCATAAGGGTATCTTCAACGTCTATCTGTCCATTAACATCGATTTTGACAGGTGTCTTCTTTTTTCACCCTTTTCCTTATGCTCTAACCTTTTCTGAGAGGAGGGCTCTTCTGAGGGATGTCCTTCCCAACCACTTGTTGACTCCTTTCCTCTCTCCTGCATGGCATGCAGTCTGATATTCTTCCTTTCCCGAAGGGTTCTTTTGGAAAACTACAGACGATAGTAGCACTCATCAGGTCTGTGAGAAGATGGTAGGCACACAATACAGACCGAGTGCAGGTCTGACTTTGCCTTCTTTTTACCACAAGAAGGGCCCTTATTAAATAAGGCCGGCATTCTGACAGTCAAACTTTTTCAGAAGTCAGAAAAAAATAGGAAATTAGCACAATAAGTATTAAAGACGTCGAGTGAAGTAAAAAAAAATCACTAGAAATAACCAATTAGTAACAAAAAACAAGTAACTGACGAGCTCAATGCTTCAGGATCCTCACAGAAGGAGCCGGAAAAATGAACTGACCTAACTGTCACCTGTGGGGCATGATGGGAGCCTGGAGGTCCTAAAGGCACAGTGACAGTTTTTTCTAGTGTGTTCTATATGCAACCTCTCTAGACTAATCTGCCTCTATGACCTTGCCTTTTTTCCTTCGAAAATAAAGACTATGTTCAAAAACAAGTTAAAAGCATTTTCTATGTGTCATGAAAATTTTACTTTATATGTTTAAGTATTTTCAAATTAATATATTTCAATGCAATATTGGCATATTTGAGCCTAGTAATATGGTTTAGGACACACACACACACACACACACACACACACTCTCTCTCTCTCTCTCTCTCTCTCTCTATATATATATATATATATATATATATATATATATATATATATATATATATATGTGGATATGCATATATTTTTGTTATTTATCCGGGTTCCGTGCAGATGGGCGGGACTATTAAGTACTTATGACTATTGCTGAGTATCCCCTGGAAGAGAAACTCAGTGGTCACAGACCCTCACCACCTCTCAATCCAAGGCCTCAACTGACCTCAACTAGGCTGTCCTGCGCCGACAGTCGCCTCACTGAAACCTACAAAAATCATCAAGGGCCCCAAACATGCCAGCTGGTACACTCGGGACCACCAAGCGCAACTGCCACCAAATGGAGAAACTATGGCACATAACCAAGAATCCCACAGACAGAGTCGCTCACAAAATCGCCCTCAGCAACTTCCACAGTAACAAAGAAGCCAAGAAAGCTGCTATCACCACCGCATCAACTCAGCCACCAACTACACAAACGAGCTCTTCAAAATAGTAAGAATTCTCCAGCCAGACAGCCACAGAGAACACTATCCAGCCTTCCCAAGAACTCTGCAACACTTTCTCAGACTACTTCCACAGCAAGAGCACAAACATCCACAACGATTAGAACATCCAATCTGCCACCATAAACTCTGATAAGCTCAACCAATCAGCAAACACCAGCCAAACCATCACCACTTGGCCACCCCTCACCGGCCTGACCACCTCAGTCATCCACTCTGGGTTGCCCACCTACCCTTGCCTTCACCACCACTACCACCTTGCAATGAAGGCTCTGCTGACCCCAACAATTAAAAAAATGATGGTCCGATCTCCCTGCTCCCCTACCTGGTCAAAGTTTAAGAAAGCCAGCAACCAGCAGCTCATCAAATTCTTGGAACAAAACCACCTACTGGATGCCTTCCAATCAGAATTTTGTGCCAACCACAGCACTGAGACCACACCGATTGCTGCCACAGACATCCGGACACTCCTCGACCGTGGAGAAACAGTGGCCCTGATCCTCCTCAACCTCTCCACGGTGTTCAACAGTCTCCCACAACACTCATCAACTGACTCTATAATGTAGGCATACGACAAGTCAAACTCAAGTGGATCACCTCCTTCACAGGACGCATACAGAGCATCTGACTGCCTCCCTTCATCTCCGCACCCAAAGATATCATATGCAGAATTGTGCAAGGATCGTGCCTCAGTCCCACCCTGTTCAACATCTACATGACCCCCCCTTGCAGACATCGTCAGATCCCACAAACTCCACATAATCTCCCACGCCGATGACAATCAACTGATCTTCTCACTCACCATGGACCCTGTCAGTGCCAAAACTAACTTCTGCAATGCCATGACCAACGTAGCCAAATAGATGAGAGACTACTGCCTCCAACTCAACTTTGACAAAACAGAAGTACTAATCTTCGGGAAGAACACTTAAGCAAGGGACCACAGTTGGTGGCCTGTAGAACTCGGACCCACATTCACACAGAACAACAAGTTAATCCAGTTGCTTCCTCTTGCTTTCATACACTTTCCATATTTTGCAGAATCTTCAGATGGATAGTCACTCAGGCTCTCCTCACCAGCCCCCCCCCCCCCGACTACGGCAATGCGCTCTACACCGGCATCTCCATCCAGCTCCTCAGAAGACTCCAGACTATATAGCATGATGCAGCCAAACTCATCCTGGACCTCCTCAAACAAACCCACATTGCCATTCACCTGAGAGACCTCCACTGGCTCCCAATCCAGAAAAGATGGCAGTTTGAGATTCTCAAGCATGCCAATAGAGCCCTCCACAACTTAGGACCTGCCTACCTCAACCATCGACTGGACTGCCACCAACACACTAGACACCTACGCTCCTCGTCACTCTCCCTTGCACAAACACCCTGCATCAGTCGCACCGACAGCAGCAGCTGCTCCTTCAACTGCATTGTAGCCAGGAGAAGTGTGGCTCAGGGGTTAGAGGCGGCAGACCCGGAAGCTGAGATCGGCCCTGGACCAGGGTTCAATTCCTCGCCTCGGCGGGTCTTGGGCTCAAAAAATTCCACGGACTCGATAATTCTCGCTCCGGTGCCTTCTCAACTCACGGGTTCACACTCTGCGACTCTGGGCAATAGCTTGCTTAATCTCCACAACGGCCCCTCGCGGCGGGATGCCTGGCTTTCACCTTGTGGATACCCTGCCGGGGTTATCTCACAGGGGAATACCAGGACGGGTTCCCTAAGCAAGCGCCGGGAAACCCTTTGTGGGTAGCTGTGCGCTATATAAGCTCAAATACAATACATTTACACATTTACATTTACAGGACCTGGAACGACTCTCCCCCAACAGACTTGTACGGCCCCCTTGCTGGCAGACTTCAGAAAGAGACTCAAGACCTAACTCTTCTATTGAGACAGTGCCCAGATACTTCTAGAGGTGACAGAGTTGCACTTTACAAATGCAGGTTGATTGAAGGCTGCTGGAATAAAACATGTACTTACCCCAACTGTCTAGCCTCTTGGATTGCCTGTCCAGGTGTGAAAAAGGACATGCGCCACGGGAGGTGGTGACTTGGACCACCAAGATCTTACAGGTAGGGTGGTTGGTGAGGAAATTTGAGTTACCAGAGGCAGGGTAATGGCAGCGGTCGTTTGTCCTATTCCCAGGAGCCCCTGTGCGGGCTTGGACCAGGTTCCCAGTAGGACATCAGATAAGGCTTTGTTGAAGGGCAGCAAGGGCTCCAAGGAGGAGACACATTGCTTCAGGAACTCTATCAAGATATTTGTGTTGACCGTCACGGAAAGGAGTTGAAGGTTCAGGACCTGAGCTGCCCTTCGCACCACCAACGCATATGATGCTCCCTCCTCCATAGCCATGGTAGGGGGGAGAAAGTAGGCTGCAATCTGAAGAGATATCCAGTCTGCTGGCCTCACCGAGTTCCTGCTAACAGCCCATTTCTTGTTAAGGCTAGACTTATAAAGGGTTCAGCGACCAATACCAATCTTCCTCTATTCCTTGCCCTTCAGAATAAAGCTGAGGAAATGACCTAGGACCTAAAAGTTCTGCTGGCACCGGTATCTGTGCCAGTTGGTGCAGATCCAGCTCTAGATCATCAGGAATTAGAATGGGGCTGGTAATACCAGGGGGCACCGGTATTCTCAGTGTTAGACTGGTGCAGCACGACCTGCATCTGGCTGGATCCATAAGGGGGAGGGAGTCATCAGTACCAGAGCCGCTGGCACAATCTTGATGGGGGCCCCTCTGAGCCTCCAGGGTCCAAAGGTGCGGCAGTAGGGCCAACCCACCCACATATGAGGCACATGGTGCCATAAAAATTTTTAAGATGGGTGGGGGTCACTCCGGCTCCTGGAAAGTTGGGAAGCGCGGAGCTGACACAGGCGCAGATTCAGAGGAAGGCGGCCCTAGAACACCAAGGCTCCTCTAACACATCTGCCAATGGACAGGGCGACTTGTGTTTTTTGTGCTTCACACTTACCGGACCGATTTGACAACTTTGAATTAGAACTCCCAAAGCACTGCCTGTACCTTCCTCTCGACTAGGACCGTGAACAAAGACCTTCGAGGAGAGTGACATGGTGACAAACACCAAGCCGCAAGCAAGGGACCGTTACCTCAAAGCTTTCGGGCCATGACTTGGCACTTAAAGCATGACTTCAAGTCATTGTCGCGCTCAAGACACTAGAGTTAAACTAGGTTTGGGTCCACCACCGACATAGCATGTTGACAGGTGCTGCACCGTTTAATACCAGAAGTCTTCTTAGATAAGATGGAAATCGTACACACCGAAAAAAAAGAAAGGGTTCGACGAAACGTCAAAAAAAGCCTGTCAAAAAGTGAGCGAGGGTAGCACTTTTCGAGGATCTATGCTGACTGGTGCTGGAAGAAAAGAACCAACGTCAGTGTGCTGAGGTGGTGCCTATATAGGTGACCCGAATGTGCCACCTCAGGCATGTTACCAAGGCCTACAAGCGCATGGGAAGGAAGCACGAGGAATCGAAGGCAGCAGGGACTTACATGCTCTTAGATTTTATTTTTGTTTATTGGAGATGTTAACATCAACTGTATGGTATATGATAGTATTTAAATGAACTTTAATAAAATGTATATTCTGACTTAGACTGACAAAAAAAAGGAGGTATCTTCCACCTGGACAGAAACTTCACTCAGTCTTACCATTGCCTGATTGCTAATTATAACACTTCATGCTTGTAAGCTTGGGTAACTACTTGCTAATCTCAATACAAATAGGAATCACATAAACGATTTCCCTTGGCCTGAGCAGATTTTCCCCATGAGTCGATGAAACACAACTCCCTTTAAAAAGTAGGTAGTGTCTTTAGAGTAAGCACATCCACCATGGTCTACTTAGTCCAATCATCAACGGACATACCACACGCTGGGTCCAGTAAGTGATTTTATTGTGAACCAAGGAGCAAATGGCAGTCCTTGTGGCAATAAACCCAACATAGGTTGTGAGCTATTGAATGTACAGACAGAGTCCATGGGTGATACATGTCATGAGACATGTGGATGAGATGAGTGTTCCAGTGAGTAGGAGGACCATATTGCTATTGGGGAAGATGGGTCACATCGACAGTCCACAAATTTGTGAGATAATCGGGTAGGAAAGAGGGCAGTACTAGTTGAGATGTACACTGGCAAGGTCATAAGCACAGGTCAAAAGAGAAACTGACCATGTGGCACAGAGAAATGCTACAGAATAGTTTTTTGGGTGTAAAGAGATGAAGTTCACATCTTCGCCCTCTGAAGTGTGTGGTGCCTCTCTTGAGGGGGGTGTTGCTGGTGCTGGAGGCACACACACATCAGGGGATGAAGATGTGGATCCCCTGTCGGCAGCAGCATTTCTCTGCACCAACAAGTGAAGCAGCACAGCACTTCAACGGGCCTGCTTGTTTGCCAGCACACCCACAACATCGCACTGTAAGGCATCCATTGTTGCTATGGAGGAGTCCTGCTTCATTGACTCCAGAATGTTGCGGCTCGCCCCCAACTGGTTAGCAACATTGCTGATGTCACTTCAAGAGGACAGTTGCTTGTGCCTCTGCTACATTACACCAGCGATGTCAGCCAGAGTGGAGGGTAGGTGCCTCTTATAGCCACTGAGGTGCCCTTATTGGGAGTGAAGCACCTACAGACTCCCTCTAGGGTGCCTGCCACACTCTTCATCCCGCCCGCATCTTATCTAACAGCTCTCTCGGGACTCCTGCAGCACAATGTTGGAATTCAACTTGGGGGTCAGAGTCCAGGGCTGGAGATGTGCTGCCAGCTGGTGATAGGCGGAGCTTCTGGAGACCCTGCGACGCTGTCGGCCCTTCCAGTGACCAAATATAGTTTTTAATGGAGGCCAGGATTTGCTAGTGGGTGTCTTGGTCAAGGGTTGCCAGACTGTCATCCTCAGCAGAATCCTCATTCGGGACAGGCACCTGGTCAGTAGGTGTTGGTACATCCTCTTTCTACTAATTCACTTTCATTGATGCGTAGGATATCTGTTACTCATAGGTACTGAGGCCAAGTTGCACTGTAGTTGCCTTTCGGATGGCATACTGCAACACAGCTACCCAGCTCGCTGGGCCAGCCATTCCTACACGTGTGTTATGAGGTAAAGTCCACATGTGCCTTGGTGATTTGCTTTCTTTTTCATGATGCCTATAATGATTGTGTTTTGACACTGCTACTGTGTACATTGCACCTGCTCCCCAGGGTGCCTATTTTCCCTGTGAGCCGCACTCAGCCCACAGCTCCTGTAAAGGAGGATGTGGGTTTGGTCATGAATTAGTTATGATCCTGAAGTCTGCCTTTCACACAGTACCCACAGTACTCTGCCTTGTTATGCTGACTTGCATGCACATTGTGGATCAATGCTGCCAAGGGTTCTGTTTTTCACAATCATCCTGCACACCTTTACACAGTTTCCAACCTTGCTACACTGCAGGAATGTGTGGGTGCATGCACTTACCCTGGGTTTCCTGTTTGTGTATACACGTGTACTTTCATTGCACTCAGTTGGCTCCATATTCGTGGACAGTGTGTACCAACTCTGAGGGGATGGGCACAGTCAAACTAGGTTGAATGCTAGCACAGATCTTCACCTCATTTCATCACTGCCAGAGTTGGTTATCCGCAGAGCATGACACATCATTTGACTCGGGCCCCTTCACTTGACATGTCTCCTCTGACAATCCCCATTTTGGGCCAGAAACTCAACTTACTCCCACCCACTGATCGAACCCAGAGCATACATTGACTCTCACATGCCCACACCACCAACAATACGTATTACCATTTCTAATGGACTGTTATGGCTGGCTAATTTTGAGGGCTAAGGGTCAAGCTGTACCCCACATGGTAGTAGTGCTGAAGAACAAGTTACTTACCTTCGGTAATGCTTTTTCTCGTGGCTACAGTATTTGCCTGTGGATTTGTCACCTTGTGAATATCCCCTGCGCCAGCAGCATTCCGAATTGTTTTTGTAGCTCTCCACGCCAACGAGGATGACGCCACAGAACCATGGCTCCACTCGCGACTCCGCTGACGTCACTGGAGCCATAAGAGAGCCTCGTCAGCGTGATGACGTCAGTTCCGCCCTTTTTTTTCGTGCCTTTGAGGCACCTAGACGGACCGACACAAAGGTACACAGTACACAGTCTTCAAACCAACACACAAAGTGTGAAATCAATGCAGTAATGTGAAAAGAATTAATCATTTTCTTTGAAAACAACAGTTATAAAACAACATTATTGTAGGTATACAAGGCTGGACAATGGGGAGGCGGGTGGGTCAGTGAGGAATCCACAGGCAGATACTGTATCCACCAGAAAAAGCGTTACTGCAGGTAAATAACTTGTTCTTCTGATGGATACATCTGCCAGTGGATTCCTCACCTTGAGAATAGAGTCCCACAGCAGTCCCCACTCCCAGAGGAGGGTGTCCACCCTTCTATACCAAAAAGTCCTGAAGGAAGGAACGCGCAAAGTGTCTGTCCCTCCTCACTTCGGAATCTAAGCAGTAATGCTTCGCGAAAGTGTGGAGGGAGGCCCAAGTTGCCGCTCTACAAATGTCCTTAACCGGAACACCTCTAGATAAGGCAGATGTAGAAGACCTTGCCCTGGTAGAATGAGCTCTTAAACTCTTACCGGCCAAAGAGTAACAAATCTTGATGCACAAGACAATCCATCTGGAAAGTGTGAGCTTGTGCATAGCTCTGCCTTTTCTGCAGCCAGCAAAACCCACGAAGAGCTGGTCATCCACATGATAGTCTTTAGTCCTTTCAAGGTAAAAATTCACCGCCCTCTTAGGGTCCAAACAGTGAAGCCGCTCCTCCTCCTTGGAAGGGTGAGGAGGAGGATAAAAGGAAGGAATGGTAATGGACTGCCCTAGATGGAAGGGAGTTACCACCTTAGCCAGAAAAGCAGCCCTGGTTCTGAGAACCATTCTATCAGTATGAATAGTCAAGAATGGGGGTTTTGAACTTAGAGCTTGAAGCTCACTTACCCTCCTTGCTGAGGTAATGCAACAAGAAATACAGTTTTTAAAGACAATAGTCTTAAGGGACACTTGTGTAATGGCTCGAAAGGAGAACCATTGAGGCACAATAAATGGAGTGGATGGATATTTGTTGGTAAGGCCCTTAATGAATCGTAACACAATTTGCAATTTAAACAAAGACGGCTGGTCCGGCAAGCAAAGGAACGCCGGCAAAGCCGTTAAATAGACCTTCACAGTAGCCACAGCAAAACCCTGCTGGGCTAGAGAAAGAGCAAATTGAAGGATGTTGGATAAGCGAGCCCTCAAAGGGTCAATAGACTTCTCTCCACACTGATGAACAAATTTGGACCACCTACAGGAATATATAGACTTGGTGGAGAAACGTCTGGCGAACAAAATAACGTCCACCACGTTAGAAGGAAGAGAAAAGAATTTAGGTTGCCCCGTTCAATCTCTAGGCATGAAGGTGTAAGCTCTTGAGGTGGGGGTGTAGAACCTGCCCCTGCGACTGCGAGAGGACGTCTGCCCTGAGAAGGAGACAGAGCGGTGGGCACGAGGAGAGGTGGAGAAGATCTGTGTACCAAACCCTTCTTGCCAATCCGGGGCGATCAATATGACTTTGGCCCGGTCTGGGTGAATCTTCCTCAGAACCCGAGGAATCAAGGGTATGGGAGGAAACTCGTAAAGGAGATGTGAGTCCCATCTCAACTGGAACGTGTCCCCCAACGCTCCCTGTAATGGATACTGGAGACTGCAGAATGAGGGGCAGTGAGCGTACTCGTGAGTAGCAAACAGGTCCACCCGAGGAGTTCCTCACATCTGGAAGACGTGACGAAACACCTCCGGATGAAGCCTCCACTCGTGGTCTGCAGAGAACTGCTGACTGAGACTGTTTGAACGCATGTTCAGAACTCCGGCCAGATGATTTGCCATCAGACAAATCTGGATGCAGGACCAGAGACGCAGAGCCTCTCTGCAGAGACAATACGACCCCACTCCTCCCTGCTTGTTGACATACCACATTGCGGTAGTGTTGTCTGTCAGGACTTGAACCGACTGACCGCGAAGGGAAGGGAAGAAGGCCTTGAGCGCTAAACGCATCACCTGCAACTCTAGAAGTTTGATGTGAAACAACCTTTCCTCTGGAGACCAAAGCCCTTGATCTCCAGATCCCCCAGATGAGCACCCCACCTAGAGTGGAGGCATCCGTGATCACTGTGGCCTCCGATGAGGTAGGTGTAAGGGCTTTCCTTGAGACAAGATTTTCCTCCACGCTCCACCAAGATAGATCCGCTGCAGCTTCTCTGGAGATCCTCACAGACTCCCTGAGATCTCCGTTGTGTTGATACCACTGCCTGCGGAGACACCACTGGAGCGCCCTCATGTGTAAGTGTGCATGGTCAACAGAATGCAGGAAGCAAACAGATCGAGCAGGCGAAGGACCTTCAGGACTGAAACAACAGCTCCGTTGTAAGACAATGGAATAATTTCCTGAATGTCGAGAATCCTTTGTGGCGGAAGGAATGCTCGACACACAGTAGTGTCCAGTACTGCCCCTATGAACAGGTTGCGCTGAGAGGGCACCAGGTGAGACTGGGGCACGTTTATCGAGAAACCCAATCTGTACAACAGCTGATTTGTAACCTGCAGATGGTGAAGCACCTTCTCCGGCGATTCTGCTCTCATCAGCCAGTTGTCCAGGTAGGGGAAAACAGGAATCCCCGACCGAGATGGGCTGCCACCACTGCCATCACCTTGGTGAAGACTCGAGGTGCAGTAGTAAGTCCAAACAGCATGACGCAAACTGATAATGTTGTGACCCTACCATGAAAGAGATTCTTCCTGTGCGACTTCAGAATTGGGATATGAAAATACGCGTCCTGCAAGTCGATCAACACCATCCAATCTTCCTGTTGCAACGCTTGAAGAACCTGCGCAAGGGTGAGCATTTTCAACTGCTCCTGCTTCAGAAAAAGGTTCAAGATCCTGAGATCCAGGATTGGACGTAGCCTGCCATCCTTCTTGGGTGTCAGGAAATACTGGGAGTAGCATCCCTGACCCCTTTCTCGCGCCGGAAGCTCCTCTATCGTACCTTTTTTCAGTAATGTTGGGACTTCCTCCTGCAGGAAAAGAAGGTGGTCCTCCGAGTAAGCACCTTGGCAGGGAGGGTAATTTGGAGGGCATTCCTGAAGAAAATGAGTAAGCCGACCCCCCACAGGACCAGCATGATCCGGAATGGTGGATCTAGGGCTGCTTTGCTGTGGTAAGAGGGGAGGAAGAGGAGGAGGAGGGCTGACGGCCTCGTGGGCGACCTCTGTTCTTGCCCCTGTAGGATTTGTATAAGGTGTTTTGCTGTTGCTGAGGCTGTCTA
Organism: Lissotriton vulgaris; assembly: GCF_964263255.1. Taxonomy (NCBI): domain Eukaryota; kingdom Metazoa; phylum Chordata; class Amphibia; order Caudata; family Salamandridae; genus Lissotriton; species Lissotriton vulgaris. Next base: position 336,354,664 of record NC_141693.1, on the reverse strand, counting down.
TAGGTCCGAAAGGACGACCTCCCAAATCCTCTGTATCTCCTGAACGATGAGCCTCTAGATCGAGCTTGAAGACCAAGAGATTTGGCTGCTGCTTTTCTGTCTTTAAATCTCTGTATAGCTGCATCCGCTTTTTTGATAAAAAGCCCAGAACCATCAAAAGGGAGGTCCAAAAGCCCAGCCTGAATATCTGGAGAGAACTCTGATGATTTGAGCCATTCAGTCCTTCTAGTAGCCACAGAACATCCCATGATTTCGGCGACAGAGTCAGCAGTGACTAAACCACTTTGTATGACCTGACATGCAGCCGTTTGAGTATCTTGCAAGACCTCATTAAAATGTTGTCTTCTTTGGACAACTTAGGTGCAAGCTGTTTCGCCGAGTCCATTAAAGCATGGATATAGCGACCCAAAAGACAGGTGGCATTAGTGGACTTTAGGGCCATGCTTGCCGAAGAAAACACTTGTTTAGCAGACTGGTCAGGTTTCTTCGATTCCCTGTCAGCCGGAACTTGCGGAAAGGCACCAGAAGATCTTTTTGAGCAGGCAGCTTGGACCACTAGGCTCTCAGGAGAAGGATGGGATGTTAAAAAGTCAGGATCCCCTGGAGCCGCCCTGTATCTCCCGGCAATAGATTTAGAAACTGCCAGAGCCGAAAAGGTCTTGCGCCAGACCTCCATTACAGGCTCAGTGATTGCCTCATTAAAGGGCAGTAGAGACTCTATTACTATAGAAGGACAATGAAGAACTTCTGACAAAATATTAGATTTAAATTCAGTAGTGGGAAGCCGAGGATCTAAAAGTTCTGCTACCTTTTTTATTACTGCGTGGTAGGGAACCACATCCTTTGAAGGAGCATCAGATGTAGGCGAAAGTTCCCCCTCTGGAGACACATCAAGGCCACTTGCTTCCCTTAACTCTCCAAAATATTCATCTGAATCTTGAACCTCACCTTCTTCCATTTCTTCCAAACGAAACCTCTGCTCCTCTAGAACCCGCTGAACTTCTCTCCTAGACCTCATTCTGGGTACCGGCGTCGGTGGAGCCAAGACCGACTACGATTGATCCGGAGCCGGCATTGTACACGAATCTGGAGGCACAGCCTGTGGCGATCTAGGTCGAGCTGACGGCGCCGGAGAAGATGGAAACGACGTTGATTTCCTTGGCGTCGGGAAATGCCAAGACAGGGCCGTCGGAAGAAATGGCATGAAGGGGCCCTGGGCATAGGCCTGAGGAACCCCCAGATTAAACGCTAATGGACCCATGGGACCCGAAGGCGCTGCAGAGGGATACATAGCTCTATTGAAGACTCCAAACATATCATTAAGATAATGCGAGGGATCTTGACCCGGGCCAGGGAAAGGAGGATAAAAGCGTTACCATGTTCGGGCCAGCCGGCGCCGATGGCAGAGCCAATGGAGTCGCCTGTTCATCCGGCACCAGAACCTCTTCCACCAGAGAATGTTCCGAAGTCGGTGAATGAACCAGCGTCGGAGATCGAGCTGGAGAAGCTGCAGGCAAAGCCGATCTTGCAGGAGAAGCTTGATTCGAGGTAGAAGGAGGCACGAAGTCCTTAAGACATCGACGAACTGTAGAGGTTGACTTCGGCGCCGTTTCTCTATCAGAATGGCGTTTTGAAGAATGCCTCTTCTTCTTATGCTTCTTGGCTCTCAAAGCATGTCCCGACGTCGATTTCGAGCCCGACCTCGACCTGGAACTAGACCTCGACCTTCTTCTACCTCTTTTCTCCTTCCTCATCTTCGCCATGAAGAGTTTTGCTTCTCTCTCCTTCAATGCCTTCGGAATAATTTTCCTACAGCAGGCACATCCCTCGTGATCCGACGACAGGCACTAGACACAATCTTCATGCGGATCTGTAATGGACATATGTCCACCGCACTCCCTACAGGGCTTGAACCCGGACTTCCTCGACAACATCCTTGAAAGGAAACAAGAAGAAGCACAGGAATACAACCAGAAACACAAAGTAGCAAGTGAAACTACGGAGAGTCTTGGAAAAACCGTTAGCATTGACGGAGCCGAAAAAAGGGAACTGACGTCATCACGCCGATGAGGCTCTTTTATGGCTCCAGTGACGTCAGCGGAGTCACGAGCGGAGCCATGAGTCTGTGACGTTGTCCTCGTCAACGTGGAGAGCTACAAAAAATTTCCGAATGCTGCTGGCGCAGGGGATATTCACAAGGTGAGGAATCCACTGGCAGATGTATCCATCAGAAATTGGTGACATGTACCTACCCAGGTTTACCACACAACTGAGCCCATCCACCTCAGCCTCCAACCATCCCAGACTACTGCCCTTTGTGGTGGCAAACTAGTTCATTCTATACCTTGACAGATCTCCATTTCACATCCTTTGACTTTGTCTCACCAAGTCACATATCAAATTTGCCTTCAGACTCCCTCCAGCCACATGCTACATCTTTACTCAGGGCCACATCACGTGTAGGATGTAGTACTTTAATGGGCTCTTCTCAGTTATCCCTTCCCAGCTGCGACGCAAGTGTGACACGGTCAGACACAGCAGTTCAAGTGTATTGGTCAGACTACCTTGCAGTACAAATATTCCTTCTCATCTCCTTGCTATGCAACGTCTCACAATTCAGACACAGTGGCAGTTCAACATGCTCAGCCAGGCCTACAATGCACTGCACTACCAGGGGCCCACTAGGGCCACCCACCATATTTTGTTTCAACACACATGGTTCTCTGCATCACTTGCATTCACTCTCACGCCCAGTCCGATTTCGTACATGACAGGAGTTAAGCTGGTCCCTACCATGGCAGCACACCTTGCACATCGGGACAGCTGTGTGCTGTGTAGTGTCATGTAGGTTCATATACGCGTGGCTCTTGGAAATCCAAGGGTTGATATTTCACATGCCCCACACCGACCCCCCCTCCCTCAGTTGAGCACTGTATTATTATTATTAACTGAGCTTATAAAGCGCCTGGTTACACTAGTCAGTGTGTCCCCGCGCTAATAGTGGCCTAAAAGATCCCTAACACAGCCAGAAAAGAGCACTTCAATATTTGGGGAACAGATGTGTCTTGAGTTCCTTGCGGAAAACTTTTTCAGACGGCTCCATCCGGAGTCTGAGAGGAAGAGTGTTCCAACTCCGTGCTGCCAGAAGGCGGAAGGATCTGCCGCCCATCCTGGCCCTGCAAGTCTTCGGGATACACATTAGCCCAGTGCCCTCCGACCGGAGGGGCCTAGTTGGTTTATACAATGTGAGCAGATTCCTCAGGAAACTCGGGCACTTACCGTGAGCGATCCGATGGCCTATACACAGGATTTTAAACTGGACACGCTCTTTAATTGGGAGCCAGTGGAGCGTCCCCAATGCCTTTTTTGGTGGAAGATCTTTTTGGCAGTGATAACACTAGGCGTGCAGCAGCCTAGTGTACCAATATAAGTCCCTAGTATATGGTACTAAAGTACATAGGGCTTTGGTACACCAGGGGTCTCAGATGGGCTGCAGCATGTATTGCCACACATGGGAGCCCATGAAAACTGTGTCTGCAGATGCTGCCACTGCAGCCTACATGAAGTGGTGCATCCACCTTTCATTTCAGATATAAGGTTTTCCTTATATCCCAGGCACTACACTTAAAATCTGTAAGTCGCAGCGTGCATGGTCCTAAGTGTTGGGGTGCTCCTGCATGAGCAAAGCCACCACTACAAACCCATAAGTCCATTCTCTGGCTTTGTAAGTATGGGAAGCCATTTTAAAGTATGCAGTGGACAATGGCAACGTCAGGATGTCCAGCTACATAATGGCTTCACTGAACATGGTCATGTCTGGTATCATGCAACTACACTGATTCAATGGTGGTAGTCTTTATTTGGTACTCACCTCACATTCTATTTTCTTAGTATATGATTTGGCCCCCACGTAGGGGCCATGTGTTTTAATTAGCTGTTTTGAAGTAAATTTCATGGTGTTTTGATATTTATAGGTAGGAGATATATCCAAGTAGTTTTAGTGTTGGTGTATAATAAATACAAGGTATTTTGCTAACACTGGTATAGTTCTTTCTTGTGTGTAAGCTTCACTGACTGACTCAGTGGTATTTACCCACAGTTTACCCACTTTACACCCTCCTGAATAAGCCTTAGCTGCTCTCCACAGCTACCCTATGAGCCCAGGAATGGGGAACGGTGGGGGAACGGTGCAAGCAAATATTAAAAAGGCATTCCCCCATGAACCCTGATGGTGACGCCAACTTACCAAGTATGCTCAGACGTGAGTCCACTGGTCTCCATGCCACTGGAATCAAGCTATTCTGGGTAAAGAGGGGTGAAACCCTGAAACCAGTCCAGGGAGGACATGGCTTGGCAGTTTGAGCTGGACTGTTCCCATGAGGCACAGGGTCAAGACTGATTTGCATATGGCTGGGTTCACACTGGAATGGCAGGGTGTGCAAAAAAACAATGGATTTAGGCCCAGATCTCTGTACTGTGATGATGTATGACATTGTTCTGCATTCTGTCCATCAACTGTTGTTTTTGCATTTGTCACCCTGAGTGGGACAGGTATGTTTAGACGTGAGTCCTGGACTCTCCATGCCACTGGAATCAAGCTAACCTGGCTGAAGAGGGGTGAAACGATGGATTTAGGCCCAGATCTCTCTACTGGGGTGAATGTATGACATTGTTCAGCATTCTGTCCATCAACTATTGTTTTTGAACTTACCAAGTACCGGCACTTTGCGTTCTCTGTAGATGCGAACAAATCTATATTTGGCTTGCCCCATTGGGTGAAAATGTTGTCTAGAGTGTGCTGGTCCAGTCCCCACTTGTAGCAAGTAGTCTTTAGTCTGCTCAACATGTCCGCTATAACATTTGTTTTCCTGAGACGTACTCCGCTGATACATGCACTTTGTGATGAATCACCCAGCGCTGTATGAGTTGGGCTTCCGGAGAAAGCAGGAGAGATCTTGTTCCTCTCTGTTTGTTGAGATGGTGCATTGTCGCGGTGTTGTCCGTCCTGACAACAACTGATGTGTTTCGTGTTTTTTGCAGAAATGCTTGGAGCGCTAGGTAAACTTCCCTTAGCTCGAGAAGATTGTTATGAAGATCCCTGTGGGAAGGCGGCCACCTTCCGCTGACCTGCAAGTCTTGCAGGAAAGCTCCCCAGCTCTCTAGAGATGCATCCATTGTAATGACGAGAGGAACAGCCTGCAATAGGAACAGCAGACCCTGCGATAATTGGTGAAGTTGCTCCCACCAGTCCAAGGCCGCTATCATGGGAGGAGTGATTCGGATCAGGTCATCAAATGAGCCCTCTATTTTCACCCATTGCTTGTTTAAAGCTTCCTGAAGAAGAGGACGCATTTGGAGACGACAATGCGGTATGTGGGGAATAGAAGAATACATAATTCCTAGGAGAGATTTGGAAAGGCATACAGAAATGGACTTTCTTTTTTGGACCCTCTTTGCCAAGGACATTAACCTTAGTTGTCTCTCCAGAGTAGGATAAGCCTTGATTTCTGTGGTACCCAGGATAGCTCCTAGAAATATCAGTCGACTGGATGGTTGAAGAGTCGATTTTTCTACATTCAAAGTGAGACCCAAGTCCTTGAAGAGTTGGAGACAGGCCTCTCTTTCGCTGCTTCGTACGTGGGGGCCCTGAGAAGCAAGTCGTCCACGTATGGCAACATTTGATGATGTTGTTGTCTTAGACATGCTGCGACTGGTGCTAAACATTTTTTGAAAATGCGGGGAGCGGATTTTACTCGGAAAGGTAAGACACAGAATTGGAAGTGACTGTCGGCCACAGTGAATCTTAGGAATTTCTTGTGCTTTTGGCATATGGGTATACGAAAATATGCATCCTGGAGATCTTGCAATGCCATGTAATGGTTTTTCTTGAGGAGGTGAAGCACATCTTGAATAGAGATCATACGGAACGATTGCTTTTTGAGGAATTTGTTTAAGTTTTGCAAATCTAATATTGGTCACCAGTTTCTTAGCTTTTTCCTTATTAAGAACAACCGGGAGTAGAAACCCTTCGCTCTCTGACAGGGGGGAACTCGTTCTTTTGCTCCTTTCTGTAACATGTTGGTAACTTCCATCTTTAAGAGATGTAGGTGTTTTTGGAAGTGAGGCAGAGGAGGAGTTATAGGAGGGATCTCTATAAATTCCAAGGAATGGCTGAATTGGACCCATTGTTCCGAAGTTATGCTCCGCCACTGTTGTAAATAATTGAATATTTTGCCACCCACCGGGATGGAATCAGTGCGATAGAGGCCGACAGCTGGGAGAGGTCTTTGGCGTCAACCGGTCTCCTTACCCTGGCATCCTGCTTTTCCCCTAAAAGCGTTGTTGTAGGCTGCAGCCAGTGGTGAAGTCTGTATTGTTGAGCAGTAGCAGGATATTGTGAATAGCAAGATTGTTGGTTTCCTGATTTGTAAGATTGGTAACCTCTTTCTTGTGAGCCACAAAAAGGAGTCTTTTTGTATTGTAAAGTCCCCAAAGACTTAGCTGTATATGTCTCTTTTTTGATAGCTTGTAAGGCTTTGTCAACGTGGCTGCCAAATAATTCTTCACCATTGTAAGGTAGGTCCAAAATCTTTGTCTGTACCTCAGGCCTGAATGTGGTGGCTGTGAGCCAGCCTTGACGCCTCAAGACGGCCACTCCCGCAAGCTGCCTGAAATCAGTGGACGCTACATCCATAGAGCAGTCTATCACTTCAGAGGCAGTCTGTTCGCCCTCAAGAAGAATTCCCTTAGCTTCTTGCTTGTCATCTGGTGGAAGTTTGTCCAAGAATGGTGTCAAGTCCAACCGCATCTGCCTATTATAATGGCCCAGTAGAGCCAGAGAATTTGCTGCTTGCACTGTCAGAGCAGACATTGTTGAAGACTGCTTCCCAATGTTGTCAAGCTTTCTTCCTTCTTTATCAGAAGGAGCAGTTAGAGGAGCAGAAGGAATCTTCGAGCGTCGCTGTGCTGCTTGCGAAATTACAGAATCTGCTTTTGGATGACCTATTAGGCACACTGGAGCATCATCTGGAGCCTTATCTTTTTTGTCCAGTCTTGGCAATACAGGTGGAACAGTTGCTGGATTTTGCATTATTCTCAGCCCCTCCTTCCATATGTATTCCATGATGAGTATAGATCTCACTGATTTTTATAAGGCTCTTTAAAGTCATACAGAAAACAGACTTGGTGATGCATAGGCATCGGTAAATCAAAGCGCTAAGCCGATCTCTCTCCAGAAGGTTGTGGAATCCCCCTATATCTTCCGGAGGTAAATACACTCATGGGGGAGATGCAGATTCCACAGTGGGAATTATGAAGGAATCCCATTCATCTTGTTGAACTCTCCTTCTCTCTTCCCTTCCTCATCAGAGGATCTCAACTGATGGACAGGAGCAGCTTGAGTAGGAGGCTGAAACCTAGGAGACTGTTGGGAGAAGAGGGGAACAAACCTGTATTTGTGGCAAACAGGTGGAGAAGGAGGAAGAGGCAGAGCCTGGTGGATGCCCTGTTCTGGCGGAAATCTCCTCTTATAGTCCGCCAGCATAAATTGTAGGTCTGTCAGACTTGAAGGGAGGTACATCATCTCCTGTTGATGATATTGCCGTTGCTGATGGTGATGGTAATATTGACATCCATAACCATCATTTTCATCAGAATCCTCCTGATATTTGATGTGAAGGTCTGATGGGCTGAAGGGGGCCCCAAAGAGACTAACATCCTCGGACCCCTCGTCCTCATCATCATCTTCTAAGAACTGAGATGGTAAAAAAGCCTGCACCTGACTAGGTGAAGTTACAGCTGGTGTTAACTGTATTTTTGAAATGTTATGATTTTCCTTTCTTGTGGACAATGTCGTCGACGAGCCCGTCGACATTTATCACCATCCGAATCACCTTCATTGACGAAGCTGCTTTCTTGCTCCATCAACGGAATTGTCGTCGTCAACGGCACACTTCTGGAGACATGGATCTTCATCGATGGTAACGCTGATGAGACTTCTGACATGGACACGGGTTCTTTCGTGGATGCAGATGCCGACAAGGTCATAGTCGTCAGGATCGTCGACGACGTCCTAGTCGGGTGGGTCATCGTCAGAAGTTGACCCCTCGATGATGATGACTTCGAAGACACAATTTGCTTTGTTGACACCAAAGGTACCTTTCCTGTTAACAATGTCGTCGTCAACGAGGACATCGACGCCGCAGATACAGTCACGATATTGACTAAAGACACCATTGTTGTTACCAGAATCACCTAAGGAGAGGATTTATTTCGTTGGCGGTGGTGTAGTCGACGAGCTGCTCAACTGCGGAGCTGAAGGTTTTTTGAAGGTATGCTACAGTTTCATAGGTGGTGTTGGAGGTTCTGAAGCTGCTTTGTTGATACTTAAAGCCTTTTTTCTTCATGCGAAGCTTTGCTGGCAGATTCAGTCTGTTTCTGAGTAGACTCAACAGACTTTTTTGATGCATTTTTAGGTGGCTGTGACGATGAGCCTGCAGGGTCATCCAAAGGTTGTTTGAAGTATTCTTGAAGAAGATATAGAAGATGTATCACTCTCCTCATCAGAGACCACAGCGTCCCTGTTATAGGCCTCTGAAGCTACAAGAGAAGCCTTCCTTCTCAGTCTTAAGAGTCTTTGTAGAAAAGGTGTGACATACCTTGCAATCCTTTGGTTTGTGGTCAGGGTACAAGCAGTCCTTTTGCTTATCATCAATATGCAGCTTTTTCTTCCTTTAAGTTCCACGGGCCCTGAATAGACTTTTTTAGGTGTCTCTGACATGGTGGACATCAGTTTGAATCACCTTAGAAAATCACTGAATTGGTAGTAAGCTGAAAGGGTGAAAAGATACTCCAAATCTTGAAAAATAGAAGAAAACTGAGCAGAGCTCAGTGGAGACTTCCTTAGCACGACGTGTGGTAGAAAATCTGAGGGACTGGAGCTTCTCTCAGGAAAGATCTACAAGGTGGTCTCCTCCGATTGGTTAAGAACTAAGTTTGGTCCTTTTTTACGGACAGGGATATGTTATGAAAGATTTTAAGGACTAGAGCCTTATGTACTATGTCTAATAGGACATTTACTTTGATATACCGGGGACTCCCATTTCGACGACTGGGAATGATTCAAGCATTTGAATCCATGAAAGTTCAAATACTGAAGTAACAACCACTTCCTTCTTCTGTTTGTATTATCTCTTCACTCTCATTGTAAAGATAGCAACGATTTCCTTAGTAAGATTAATGACAGTTTGGGAAGATTAATTCTCAATGATTACATTAGATGTTAGCTCCCTATATGCTTATATATACATACTAAGGGTATGAGTGCTTGTGCACATTTTCTGCGCAAATCAATCAGGTGTTACTATAAATCACAGAATTTCGCCTGAATGAGAACATTTTTGTATTTGACAAACACTATTACAAACTATGAGAACAGCGATGGGCACCTGGTTTGCATCCAGCTACACAAATTCATTCCGGAGCTGGAGGGAGCAGCAGGTGGTCTGGACTAATAAGAGTTTCATTCAGCACATGGTTTTATTGGTAATTCTTTCTTCCTAAGTACTGGTGTATCTACTTAAGTTTATTATCAAATTTGGAGATAATGATTTGAATCTCAATCTTCTAACTGCATTTTACATGTTTGTAGTTATCTCAATAAATCTTAAAAACAGTATAAACTATGTGGAAATGTCAGGGGTTAACCGTAACAGCAGTACCAAGGTTGTTTATGAATAAGAGAAACAGTATAATAAAAGTAGGTTTTTGAAAAGTGATTAGTAAGAAAAAGCTATATTTGGAGAGGGTGACTACCCATCTCAAGGAAAAATCACATTTGTTGTCAGGGTGAACTCTCAGTGTAACTAAATTAAAATGAGCTAAAATCACTGCTAGCTATGGCAACAGCACGCAACTTAACTTAGGGCAATGTGTAAAGTATTTATGCTGTAGGTAAACGGTAATAAAGTCGAAAGGCAAAGTTATAAAAATCCTAAACTACATTAGGAAATAAATTGTAAGATTTAATAAACAAAATGAATCACAAAAAAATCTAATAAGGGGAACCGGCTAGATGATTTTTTAAAGTTTTATGTAGGAATAGCGCACAAGTAATTTACTTTCCATTCTGTACCCTTATAAACCACACAACCCACTGAGGCTCTAAAAATACAAATAAACTATTAAATTTAAATATAAAAAAATGACAAGCAATATTAAGAAGCATTAACTATAAGTATACAATTTAAAACAAATACAATTAAAATATATACGAAAATAAATGCAAATTTAAAAATTGATATGAACAATTTTTTAAAACAATATTAACAGATATTTTTAACATCAATATAGATGTTTTACCATCGATAATAATCAATATTCTTGCCAACAATATTTTTGCACATATTTGTGTATCACATTATTTAAACCTGTCATAATCCTTGGGCAGCCCACATGCTAGCTGATCAGGCAATTCCAGAATTGCCGGGGATACTCCTAAAGAGAATCCAGTCAGGGAGGGCGAGGCATGTGCTAAACTTGCCTCTTGACCCTGCGGGTGTCCGGACAGGTCGGCCGCGCAGTTGCTGGGGCACTCGCGACGCAGCTCACCTGGGACCGGAGAGAGCAGGGGCCGTGGCCCGGTGACGAGCCAGTCAACATTAAGCCTGCAGAGGATCCCAGTGTGAATGTGGACCGGGGTGCCGGAGAAGCACGCTACTAATGGGCTGGTGGATGAGCTGCTGGCCCCAGGCTGCCGGTTCGGCGCATGTCAAGGCGGCGGGTTCGGCAGACGGAGTGCAGCTCTGGGAGGCCTAAAGTGCTCGGCTGGCTGAACCACCAGAAGTACGGGGACACTTTCTGATGGATCCTCGTGGATCGAGTGGACTGGAGCCCCCTTCTCTCCCCTAATGCCAGCGGCCTGGTCCCATGACAGCCATCTGGTGGACATTGAAGGTGGGCCAGCTGTGCGGGAGAGCAACGTGCGGGTCCCAGATCTCGGGGGGGGGGGGGAGGCTCTCTGGCTGGTCCTGGTGTGGCCAGACTGCTGAACTGAAGCTGGGGACTTCGGGGGGGGGCTGTGACCTGGGGAGGGTCCGTGTGGCCTTCAATTTATGACTGATGCTGCCACCACAGCATGGAGAAACTAGCAGATGGGGCCACATAAAAACACTGGATTGGAGGGGCCCGAGTAAGCTGGGGCTGCCTCCCATCAATTGACTGAGGTGCACGGGCCCCCACAAAACCTCCACCCTAGGGGCACCATATACATTATCGATAGGAATTTCCTAGTTTTTAAGGGATAAATATTGCTGGCAATACTTGCCTAGTTGTCAACATACTCGGGGCATATTCCAGAATTTCCATGTTGCCGATCTTAACATAGGGTCAGAGTAGGAACATTCTCCTGTAGTCAAACTTCTGTTACTCCTTGACGAAAGTATGACTACAGGAGAACATTCCTATTTGGACCCTGTGTTGAGATGGGCAACAGTGAAGTTCTGGAATATGCCAGAATGTGTTGACAAATAGGCAAGTATTGCCAGTAATATTTATACCTTAAGAACTAGGAAATTCCAATTGATAAGGATAGAGAATAGGAAAATAGGGGGGTCTGTATACTGAAGAAGGCCTATGACCCTTAGGAGCAGTGTGTAGAGGCTAAAACATGTTGATACTGGAAGTGAGGGAAATGGAGACCAATTCTCCAATATACCCTGCCTTAAGTTTTAATCCTGTCAATGGTTGTCCAAAATAAATTAGGTAGGGCACTCCACTTAGACAGTTTTAATACTTTCTCTTCCCTGCATTTGGGATCCCTTTCTACGAGAAAAATGTTCTCTCTAGAACAAAATAATATGCGCTCTACCCCGAGCCTTGGTCTTCCCCAGGGTGTGTCAGCGGCCCAATGATGAAGCATACCACTATCTAGAGGGTGAGGGCAGTATTTACAACCTTTTAGGGTTTCCTCCCTAAGTGAGTAATCACAAGATCAGAATTTTAATTCAGAACGTCCAAATGGGATGTTCAGAGCTCTAAGTTTGTTTCTTAGTCCTTCTCATTTGGTGAGTCTTTGAGCGTAGCCTTTGGAGAGAAAGGGAAGGCTTAATCTCTAGTCCTCTGTGTTGTGTGTTGGATTACACCGCCTATGTCAGATAGCACAGTCACAGACCCCAATACCAGTACTGCAGGGGCGGATGGCACCTTATGCACAAACCCCCGTGCAGTAGCTCAGGCCATTGCAACTTACTACTCAAACCTTTACAGGAAAAGGGAATTCCTATCCTCTGACCAAATTAGAGAATTCTTGAGGGACATACCACCAGAACCGGTTTCGGACTGTGTACGTTACCAATTGAAAGCACCACTCACAATAGAAGAACTCACCAACGCCCTCCAGGACATGAGTCCTGGCTGGGACCCTGCCCAAATGGGTTCCCAAGCAAATTCCTAAGGCTATACATTTCCCAGTATTGGACAGGATCGCATTATGCACAGACTATGCCATGTTCTTCCTCTCTGACCCCAGGTTCACAGGTCCACGGTTTTTGAGAGTGTTTGGGAAAACATCCGGACTCTATACTAACCCAACCAAATCAGTACTATTTCCAGTATGTGTGGACCAGGGGAAAGGCACATGGGCATACCAGCCAACACATGCATCATGGGGCTTCCAATACCTGGGCATATTATTATCACCGAATTCGACACTATCCTGGACACATAACATAAACCCCTTGCTACTTAAAATCCGGGATGAAGTTAAGGCCTGGTCCCCCCTTCACATTTCCCTGCATAGTAGGTCAGGCATCTTCCGGATGGTCTCATTACCACGGATATTACATGGACTCCAGAATTTTCTTTATAATATCATGCAATCCTGTTTCAACCAGGTCAATGCTACCCTTAATAACTTCCTATGGGGAAGTGGGGCTGTCCGGGTCAACCTGCGGACATGCATGCAGTCCACCTATTAAGGCAGGATAGCCGCGGCGGACGTATTCGCCTATTATTCGGCCTCTCATCTGCTTAATATAAATGAATGGTGGTATACACCCCAAATAGATCCCGCATTCGCTGTGGAAAGACGAGTAATAGATAATCAAACACTGCTTGACTTATTATATAGTCGGACCAGCCTGGGTCGCCCACCCCCAGCTACAAAGATAGTCCTAATTATGGAGACCAGCTGGGAGGGACGAAAAACACCGATGATCCCATTATGGGAGGGAACCAATGGTCGACAGGTAGGGCACTATCTAGGGTTCCATGCTTGGGACCTCATCGGGTTATACACACTCGGTGAAGTAATGAAGGGGACAGTACTCAAATCCTTTCAACTACTGCAGGAGGAATTCCTACTTAATCGTAGTCAGTTTTATAAATACCTACAATTTCGGCATGCACTGACACCATACATCAAAATACGTACAGACCTTCCAGAATTCAAGCCACTTGAAGGAAGTCTACTAACGGGAGACTTAGAAGCTTCCAAGATCCGACAAATTTATCAAACCCTTGTTACTCACAACTGGACCAGAATGGGGGAAGTTACGGAAAACCTGGGAGGGCGATACTACAGCTCTCTCAGATGATGACTGGACAGAGTCGCTGGCGAGTCCTCTGGGTGCTGCCATTGTGACCTGCTACCACTTGATCCAGTTTAAGAACATTCATCGGGCCTACTATACCAGGTCTCGTCTCTGGCGTATGGGGATATCGTCCCCCCACTTGTCTCAAATGCAATAGGGAGGTTGGTACCATTTTTCACACTGTGTGGAGCTGTAGCGATCGCCAGCCCTTCTGGTGTGGGATAATTGCTTGCCTCGCCAGGGTACTGTCCTGGCAACTCCATTTTGATCCCAAATTAGTGCTTCTTCACAGCACAGAGGAGATCGGAAAAACAGACACAAACAGCACCTCCTATTCTTGATGCTTACACTAGCCAAGCAAGATATCGCCCAAAACTGGAGGGGGTCCACTCCACCAGCCGTGGGATGGGTGGAGGGGAGCTATGGACAGATGTATGGGAATGGAACTGGCGGGATTTCAGCACGGGGTTGCCCGCAGAAGCACAAGAAAATATGAAACAATGGACGGAATACAGGGGTGTAGACTTACCAACCGTAGCATCCCCTGAAGCTCTTGTCGAGCTGAAATTGCAGCCCCATGAGGCTGCAGTCACATCTAGTATAGTCATTCTCAATTCGCCGACACTATACTCCAACCTCCTGGTAGGACAGGAGGGTGGGGGGTACCTAATCTGTGCCTAGGTTCACATTGGTTCATCTGTTTTGTTTTTGGGAAATTGGTATGCTGCAAACCTGTATTGAATCTTGTGGATGTATGGGCCTTCGGGCCACACTGTACCATGAATAAAACCGGAATAAAATTTGATATTAAAAAAAATATTTGGAGGAGTACAACTGTGTCCTCTTAGAAAAAGTAAAGCATTTTAGTTGTAAGTTAGATTAAAGAAACCTAGCTAGAAAATGTTTAGATCATTTGATGGTATGGATCTCACGTATTAATAGGACCTCCGATGAAATGGGATGGAGACCTAATGCATGTATCATAAAACAAAGATTATGGGGACCCTTAGCAAGGGCACATGTGACCGTTTTAAGGTGAATACGGACACATTAAAATCAGAGTTTACCATGCGAGAGGCCTACAATATGGTCATTAAAGGCCAGGTGAGCCGCCTATCTGTTTTCCTCCAAAACAAATGGCCAAAAGCACATCAGTTGTATGCAGACATACTTGTACTAGAGAAGCAGTATCTGCAAACAAATTAGAATGACTGAGCTCCTCCTTAATCTCAAAAGGCAAGAATTCCAAATGGAAAAATGAGGCACAGGATTATTACTTGGTGAAACAACGAAAGTTCTACAAAACAGGGAAACAAGCTAGTAAGATGTTGGCTTGATTAGGAAAGAGTGGGGGAAAATAACAGATGGGGGGAAAAATTAAGAGCCCAGTAGGAGGTAGAAGAAACAGAACTATAGATTGCCAAACTCTCACCATATTTTTATTGAGAGCTGTTCACTGCATGGGGGACACACAAGATTTTAGATTTCTTAGCAGATATAAGCTTACCAAAACTCACTAAGGAGTATAGAAATCAATTAAAAAAGATATAAACCCTGAAGAAACAGAAGAAGCCATCTGTAACCAGCAAGAGGGGCTTAACAGGATGCCTTTGGAGCTATATAAAAGACTAGCAAGTGAACTGACCACAAACCTTCTAGAGTTGTAATTGTCCGCTTAGGCACCGGAAGTGCTGCAAGCACCCCCAGAAATAACCATCCTAGAGTTCAGAAATTAAATCACCAATAATGATGCCTTGAAATGTTGTCTTTATCTTTGAGTTCAAAGAAAGAGGCCAAATGTAAGGCTATATCTCTGACAAACAGTTTGTTTAGCATGGACAATGGTGTTTTCATGCTGTGACTACAAAGTGAGAGGATTTTGTACAGTGAACTATGTTGCAATCTTGAAGTAATACAAGGACTCTAAGAAGGAAAAAGGGTAGGGTGTCATTTTCTTTTAACACAGCAACATTTCAATATCTGTAAATGTAACATACAAATATTTCAAAACATATCAGCAGTTAAAGAACAAATTAAGCACTTTTTTAACAACAATTAAGTATGAATGGTACCAAGATTTTTAATAGGACCAAAAGAAAGACACTTTACTTTTTTTTTGTTAAACAACTTTATTAGGTTTTAAACAGCACAATAATTCATTACACTTTGACATACAGTAGTTTCGCAGTCTTTCCTGGATTTTGTAGCCCCAACGCTTTACAGTTGACATAAAAGTGACCTAAGCCCCAAAGACCTCCCTCAACATCTCTAGTCCATGAAGCCCAACCATTTGGCCCACCCTCGGTCGTATTTGGCTGAACACTTGCGCTCTTCATATACTGGTTTTTCCTGCATGGCACACCAATCGCGATTCTCATATTTACATGCCTAGAGAATCTGGATTTCATTAAAGACACGGAGGCTGACATTATGCAAAGTCTTTTATTGCAGACCCAAGCAGCCGCATACATCACAATAGAGTAAGCTCTAAAACAGAACAATGGCAACACATAAAGCCCATGAGACAGCAATAATCTGCCTATTTTAAATGAACAGTCCAAGAAAGGAAGAACTTCAAAAACGTCTTAAATCCAGGTTAAACTTCAAATGTAGAACGAATGAAGAAAAATGAAGAGTGACAACGATGAGTAAATAGATGATGAAGGAAATCCAACGATGATAATGATGAGAAGCAGAAATCAAGGATTTTCTGAAAAGAGAAAATAAAAATAAGTTCAGAAAAAATAAATTGCAGAAAAGGCAAATAATTTTCTACAATACAAAAATAGAATGCATTATAATCAAATGTAATAAACAATAATGCAGTAGCAAAAGAATGCAATACAGTAAATTATTATAGGTAACAATATTAATAAAACATTACCACTACCACCAGAGGGTGGGATAATGTCAGCCTCTGTGTCTTTAATGAATACCAGATTCTCTAGGCATGTAAATATGAGAATCGCAATTTCATAACAAGACCGGAGGCTACATTATGCATGTTGGTAGCTTTCCAAAACAACATTAGACATGTGCTCAATAGGTTTACAATAATGAGGAGCGAAGGTACTTGCATTAGACCAATCAGAAGCCTTAAAGATGTCGTCTAACGTACCTCCAGACCAGAGAGACTTACTGGCCATAGCGCCTCTTAAAGAATGAGCTTGAAATTTGTTGAAGTCAACGCCAGCAAGACTCATAGCAGTTTTGATCCACCTAGCGATAGAAGCGGAGGAAATTCCTTTATGGGGTTTAACAAAAGAAACAAGCAATTGAGTGACACCTTGAGGACGGAGAAGAACCATCCTTCGATCATATTCTTTCATGCACTCCACAAAGCAGAGTTTAGGGCAAAGCTCAAAACGAGGATAAAAAATAGAGTCAGACATAGTTTTAGTCCTCCTAAAAATATCAAATTTAACGCCAAAGACATTGTAAGAACGTCTTGAAATTTCAAGAGCTTTGACGTCAGAAGCTCTTCTGCAAGAAATTAGACACAACAAGGTGGCTAATTTAATAGAAAGATTTTCCCTGTTCAGAAGTGAGTTAGGAGGCCAATTGTTGATGAGATCAAGAACCAAAGTGACGTCCCAAAGGGTCTCATACCTGGCTTTAGGGGGTCTCCTTAAATGGATACTTTTCATAACTCTACAGATAATAACATTTTTACCAATAGTTTTCCCATTGATGAGAATATGACCGGCAGATATAGCAGATCTATAACAATTAATAGATCTATAACTCAGCCCTCTATCAAACTGTTCAACCAGGAAGTTGACTATGTCAACAATAGGGGCCTCCAAGGGATACAGGTCCCTTTCCAGGCACCAACGTATCCATACTCTCCAGAGGATATTGTATCTGTAGTGTGTGCCAGGTGCTCAAGATTCTATGAGGAGGGTTGAAGCTGATTCCGAAAGTCCTGAGATTTCATTAGATCTCCTGACACTTTCCAGGCAAGAAGGGATAAACTCTAGTTCAGAATTAAGGGGTGAATTCGATCGTCTATGTCGGTGAGAAGAACTTCCAGGGATGGAATTAAGAACGGGACACTGCATGTCAGTTCCAGAATGGTTGGGAACCAAGCTTGAGAGGTCCAGAAAGGAGTTATCAAAATGAGGCAAGATTGTTCTTGTCTCACTTTTTGAAGGACCCTCTGAATCATCGCAAAGGGGGGAAAAGCATGTCCCCGGATGTCTTTCCAAGATTGTAGGAAGGCGTTTACTGCTAGAGCACCCGGGTCGGGCATCCAGCTGAAGTACTTCGGAATTTGAAAAGTCAGTCTGCTTGCGAACAAATCTACATCTAGAGGACCCCAAATCTTGTTCAGGGTGTTGAAAACAGAAACGTTCAGTCTCCAATTGCTGAAATCGACAAGGAATCTCGAGTTCCAATCCGCCGAAAAGTTTGCCTCTCCCGGAAAATATTCTGCCTTGAGGGATATCTTGTGTTCCAGACAAACCATCCAGAGTTTTTTGGGTAGGTTCGATAAGTCTGAGGACTTTGTTCCGCCCAGGTGGTTGATATAAGCCACAGCTGACATATTGTCCATCTTCAGACGGACGGACCTCCCTTGAAGGGAGTTATTGAAACTCATAAGGCATAGAGACCGGCAGTCAATTCCAGGAAGTTTATGTGGTGATGAGATTCTTCTCGAGACCAAAGACCACCAGTGTTTTGATTGAGTAAACAACCTCCCCAGCCATGAAGGCTGGCATCTGATTCTAAGACAAATTCTGGTTTGGGGCCATAGATTGCTTTGCCATTCCAGGCTTCCAAATTGTCTAGCGACCAATTCAATTCTAAGCGGGCTTCTAGATCTAAACAAATTCTGTCTTCGTACCACAGTCCGGATCTCAGAGCCTTTGCTTTGATCCTCTGGAGGGCCCGATAATTGAGTTGTCCAGGGAAAATAGCCAGGATGGAGGACGATAGAAGACCCAAGAGTCTCGCAAGCTCTCTCAGAGATAAATCTCGATGTCTCTGAACGTATCTTATCTCTTTTTTTATTTTTGAAACTTTCTTTGAGGGAAGAAGGAGAAGACAGCGTATCGTGTCTACGGTGAAGCCTAAGAACTCTATGGACATCGTGGGAGTCAAAGAAGATTTTTCTTTGTTTATGATGAAATCCAGATTTTCCAGAAGATTCATGGTGATCTTATATGATCTTATCTTGATCTTATATAAGACACAACCGCTCTCATCACCTTGGTGAAACACCAAGGGGCGGAAGAGAGGGCCAAGGGAAGAGCTTGGAATTGATACAAGTGATCTGTCCAAAGGAATCGAAGAAAGGGTTGATGAACCTCGGCCATGGGGATAGTAAAGTATGCATCTTTGAGGTCCAGTTTGACTAACCAATCTTTCTCCAAGAGAAGATCCCTGAGAAGATGGATGCCCTCCATCTTGAAGTGTCTGTAAGTCAAGAACTTGTTTAGGTCTCTTAAGTTGATGACGGGTCTCCAACCTTTTTCCTTTTTCTTTACCAAAAAAAGGTTGCTTATAAATCCTAACTGATCGATAGGGACTTCTAAGATTGCACCTTTTTGAATCATGGAGGAGATATCCTCCTCTATTTTATTTATTTATTTTACACATTTGTAGAGCGCTCTGTTACCCGGAGGTGTCCTGGCGCTGGAAGGATAGGCTGGTGTGAAGGAGCGTGCTTACAGAGTGAAGAGCCAAGTTTTAAGTCCTCTTCTAAAGACCATCAGGTTCTGAGTCTGTCTGAGCCCAAGTGGGAGTTTGTTCCAGGCCTCTGCCGCTCCAAGAGAGAAGCTCCTACCGCCCCAGCGAGCTTTTTTTGTTCTGGGGACTGTGGCCAGGGCCAGTTGTCCTGACCTCAGAGTTCTAGCTGGTTTGTGCCAGTGGAAAAGAGATTTCAGGAGCCTGGGGCCTGTATCGTGGAGGGCTTTGAAAACCATGCATACCGCCTTGAAAATGATTCTTTTACGGATGGGTAGCCAATGTAGTTTTACCAAATCTTGAGATACCGAGGAGAATTTGGGTGTGTCAGTGATAAGGCGGGCGGCTGCATTTTGCAGTAGTTGAAGTTTGTTGAGAACGCTCTGCTGGGCGTTTAGCATCAGACTGTTGCAGTAGTCTAGGCGTGAAAGCACTAGACCTGTGACAATCCTCTACAATTGTTTCTTGCTCCAAAGACATGTGAATCTTCCTGTGAAAGGAAGTCTGCATGGGAGGAGGAGTGAAGTCTATCATAAATCCTTTTACAGTATTTAGTACCCAAGATTCCTGAGTAATCAATTTCCAATTCGTTAAAAAATGTCTGAGTCTTCCGCCCACTTTTAGTGGAAAAGGAGAAGGAAGAAAAACACTTATCTGAGGGTGTGTTAGAATTGCTTGTTCTGCAGGATCTATAACCTCTGCCTCTGCCTTGGCCTCTACCCCTTTTTGGGTAGAATTGTGGGGTATTGAACTGCTGTTGATATCCTCTGCCGAAGCCACGACCTCTTGAGAAGGGCCTTTGATTGTAACGGCCGGAAGATTGGCCTCGTCTTCCGGCCTGTCCAAAAAGGTTGTTGTTATTAAAAACCTTGTGCATGTTCTGTTGCGCCTTATCAAGAGCGTTAAAGGTGGAAACATATTTTCCAAAAGATTTAATTAGGTCCTCTCCGAATAGAAGGCCTTTAGGATTTTTGGAGGGTTCTTTATCAGCCAGATCTCCTAATTTCGGATTTATCCTAGTAAGGACAACCCTACGTCTCTCAGAATTAATGGAAGCGTTAGCATTCCCCAGGAGGATAATGGCTCTCTGGCTTTAATCTCTAATCATTTGGGTATCCAATGGATTACCGTCGATAAGGGACTCCTCTGCTGAATCCAGGATTCTGGCTATAGGCCCCAGAACATCCAGAAGACGGTCCTGGCATCCTTTAAAGGATTTTTCCACTCCTGTCCTTGGGTCACGCCCAGGTTTGAATAAAAACGTTATAAGTTCCGGGTCTAAATTAGGTGTATAACAAACTTTGTCCTTCAAGGAAGGCCTTGAGCACTCAGCTCTGAGAACGTTCCGAGTCCCTCTGTCAAGGAGGTTTCTGAGCCATTTTTTGATACATTTTGAGACATGATCTTGAGGTACCCAGTCTGAACTCCTGGGATGTTTAAGATTTTGTGGCGAAAGCATCTCTTCCCCCAAGGAGTCGAGGATCGCGCTTTTGGATGAGGAAGGTAGGTCATCCATAAATTCATCAAAGCCCTCTTGTTTATCGTTAATATCAAAGACATATTCATCTATGAATTCAGAGGAATTAATGAACACGTTATCCTCTATATCAAAATTTGTGCCGCCAAGGGCACACTGGGTGTTAGAGGCGCGAAGGCCTCCACTGTTAGATGAGGTGCCAAGACCTCCATTGTCTGAGGTGCCAGGACCTCCCGAATGGTTGCTTTCAAGGTGATTACTCTTCTTAAGTCTCTTACCCTTTGGGTTTCCATTAAACTGAAGGTGGAGATGAGAAATGTCTTCCAAAGGAAGTGGACGTTTAGAAGCCATCAGGTCAGATAAGCTTTCCATCATACAGGACTTAACCTCCATGTGGAGCATTGCCTTAAATGACCCCTTATCCAGACCTGGGGTAGGGGCTGATGCCCCATCAGAGTCCGATTCAGACATTATAGGGTAACTGGTAGTGAAAAATAACAAGGCTTTAAATTAGGTAAGTAAATAAGCCTTTTGATCCATACTAATATAATAAAGAGAGAGCCCAAACCTTTGAGGCGGGTAATCTCAGGAACCACAGCACCAATCACAACACCCAATACAGCGTTGGAAGGGGCAGTTGCAGCAGAAGGACATAGGCTATGCAGACGAACACAATATACATTTAAAAGGTAAAAGAACCGTGCCAGCAAAGTAGTCCCTTGTGGGCGTGTCTGCATTGTGATGTGGGCGTGTGCTGGGGCGTGACAAACGCTGGGGGCGTGTTGTACGTTTCGCCCTTCAAGCCATGTCTCATATTGTGTGCTAATCCCACCCTGCTCCCTTTAAATACCCCTGCACCTCATAATCATAACCCACCATTACTCCTTAAAATACCCCAACACCCTTAAACACTAACCCATCTTAACCCTATAAATATACCCTGTACCCCAAAACCAAACCTACTTCTGAACCCTAAAATACCCCTGTACCCCAAAACCCAAACCTAGCCCTGAACCCTAAAAATACCCCTGTATCCCTAAACCTAGCCCTGAACCCTTAAAATACCCCTGTACCCCAAAACCCAAACCTACCCCTGAACCCTAAAACTATCCCTATACGCCAAAACCCAAACCTAGCCCTAAACCCTAGAACTACCCCTGTAACCCATAACCCAAAACTATATCTGAACCCTTAAAATACCCAAACACCCCAAAACATATACCTCAGTACCCCAAAACATATACCCATACTTACCTTATCCAAACATTAAAAAAAAAACATGCTTTTACCATTCATGCATTTACAGCGAATTTCGTTGTAAATGTATGCGTGGTAAAAGCATATAAAATGTAATGCTATGCGTTATAATGGCATTGCGGAGTCATGGTACTTTCGTAATGAAAGTATGCGGAGTGATGGTATGCGGAAAGAAAGTTGCGGAATAATGGGTGTTTACCCTCCCCCGGTAAGTACATTGGTGGCACGGCGGCCCACATCTCCAGCAACATACTCATATTTTTTCACCACCCATTAAAAAATGCACAGGTCTCTCTCATTGATGGCCAGCACCGACATACACTTTTAGACACACCTCCCGCCACAAGTTCTAGAATTGCGAACTTTAGAGCTGGGGAGCTACGTTTGAATCTCGGCATCAGCTCAACATCCTATGATTACAGGCAAATTGCTTTGTCTCCCCGTGCCTACCACAAATGAATGTGTTCTTCTGTAATTTAAATTGTGCTCATGCCATGTTGTCGAGTTTGCGCTATATAATATTGCAAGGAAAAATAAAGTAGGGAAACTCGAGTTCACACACGACTGAACGCGCACTCTTAAGTGTATCAGCAGTGCACTGTGAATCGGCGTGTTTCACAGGCCTGTCACAGATAAGAAATGCTATTAAAACGAAATCCTACAAAACAATATACTACTGGCCGGCAGCAATTCATACCTGGACAATGTCGGGACGGGCTGCTAGTAATATCATAAAAGGCAAAAGGAAGTATTCAATGAAATAGATGCAGAGTTAATAACAAATATCTTCCTTGAAATAGATCAGTAAATGCCTTCAAGTAAGAGTTAATAACAAGACTTTATGAGGGTATCTGACAAGTCATATATGCCAAATGTATTGTATGCCAGAAAAAACGAGTCAAATTGAGCTTAATATGGTCGAATTGAACTAACCGGTCAATCCACGAAGGAGAAACAGCTGATCGTAAGAATAAAACGCTCGAGCACGATCAGCTGTTGTCATGGGGACTCCTGTGAGAGCAAGGAGATCGAGGAAAGTACCTTGGCAACAATAACACGCAGCACATGTGTTGCCCATGGTCTTTCCTTCAATCCAACAGTATCGTTTTTTTTTTTATTTAGATGCGGAAAAAAGAAAGGGAAGCCTGAATCGAGCGGAAAATACGTCCGCTACGGAGAGGGGGAGAGAAGCGCTTCCAAACAACACCTAAGGGTAAGGAGAGTGGAGCGCTAGGACAACCGGGGGTGGGGGGCGGGGGCGGGGGGGGGGGGGGGTCTTGAGAAGAGCGGAAAGGTTTCCGAAATTAGAAATGAAGCGGTGTGAGTAGGGTTGCTTCAGCCGATTGAGACGTGGATGAAATAAACACTCAAAGCTTTAAACAAGTGAAAGGAAGAAGCGCTTAAGGCGCGAGCGAGTTCAGAGACAAAAAAGCGGTGAAATAACCAATAATGAGCTTATTAAATGCGACGCAAAAAAGGGGTATTTATAAACACGAAATTTAAGTGGTAAGAAGATACGCACGTATAGGGTGAGGAAGGGAAGATAAATTGGAGATCAGTAGGGAAAGGGTGTGGGAAGGGTGGGGTGTAGGCCACTCTACAAAGAAACACACCCTGAAAAGAGAAAAGGTTATTAAAGGCAATATAACAAACAATCCACCAAAGTCAAGGTAAATAAGTAAGAGCCAACTTATCTGCTTGGAGCCGCATTTAAAAGAGGCAGATTATTGCTGTCTCATGGGCTTTATGTGTTGCCATTGTTCTGTTTTAGAGCTTACTCTATTGTGATGTATGCGGCTGCTTGGGTCTGCAATAAAAGACTTTGCATAATGTAGCCTCCGGTCTTGTTATGAAATCTAGTCTCCTGCGCCAGTGGGATATAGTAGGAGCGACAGGGTCCTTCCAAGTGGTTGCGATATCTTGTTTGGCCACCATGGTGGCCACTCCCAGGAACACTGTCAGTGGCAGAGCCCCCTTCCCCCATGTACTCCATAACTCCCAGGATGAGGTCCAAGGGGCTAGGCAGGACCTACTGCCCCAACGTGGCACTTCAATATCGAGTGAGAGCTGCGCAGGACCAGGCCATATGGTAAAAGTCAGCAGGCTCCTCCGCGTAGCGTGGGCATCATGGAGTCAGGAGAAAGCCAGCCCTGTGTAGTCTGACTGGGGTGAGGTAGGCACCGTGGGGATAGAAAATGTGGATCAAAAGCAGACTGGCTGGGATTGGGGGTCATCTGGAGGACCATAAGGGCATCTCGGCAGTCCTCCTCCTCCAAGGGGCCCATTGCTCCCTGCAGTTTCTCAGATGGTCCAAGGTGGTTGGGGAGTTGTTGATGAGAGAATGGTAGATCTGGGACACCCCGCCCCTTTCTCTAGGTACCCATGAGGAGCTTGGCTTCTAGTGGGCTAAACTCAGGGAGTGCAGTGCCCGCAGGGAAGTGGAGGGTTATAGCGTGCCAGAGCTGTAGTTATTTATAGAACTAAGAGAAGGGACTATATTTTTTGCAAGTCTAGAAAGGTACGCAGTTGTTTCCCCAACCATGCATCCCCAAGGTGCGTAGTGACAATTAGATCCATTTCCAGAATCCCTCTAGTGTCAGGCTGTCATTCCACACACTCCCTTGAAATATACAAGGGTATTAGAGTTGATTTGTCTGGGTTCAAGCGTAAGCCAGACGCTTCTCCGAATGACCTCAGGATGCAGACACACCTCAGGCCTGAGCGCCGGGTCTGCAACGAAGAGAAAAACATTTTCTGCATACAAGGCAATACTATCTTCATAAGAGCTTTGCCATTGCCAACCTTGTATTTGCCCATCTCACCAGATAAGCCGGGCAAGTTGTTCCATTGCTAGGGCAAGAAGGATGGAGACCCGGAGCAACTCTGTCTCGTTCCTCGACGGATAGGGATGACGTCGCAAAGCACACCATTTACCAGTACCCAGGCTGATGGCTTTATTTTTATTTATAAAGTTTTGTATCGCGCAAACAAGACCCAGATTGGTATCAGAGCGCTTCACAATTTGGAATGTCGGCAGTTCAAAAGGGTGTGGGGGGAGAGGGGAGAACGTCATTTGAGAATGCATGCAAGGACCAGTGAAGAGGGGGGTATCAAAATAACATTACATTTAGATAATATAAAAGTGTGCTTGGAGAATAACAAACATAACGTTTGATAGTATAACCAAACAACTCTGGGCTTCACAAGTGATAGACTTATATAGTAGTGAATCCAAGGGCAGGGTGTGAGATAGACGAGCCATGGTCATTTAATGCAAGAACTTATTCATAAGGAATATTTTCACTTCCTTTTTTAAAGAAGCTGTTGATAAGATTCTGTGGACTTCTGGTGGGAGAGTGTTTCAAATTTTCAGGGCGGGACCTGAGAAAGAGCTGTGCTTCATTCTCTTTTTGCAGAAAATCTGTGGTTTCAAGAGGAAAGAGTTTGCACTTCTTGATGGCCTGCCCCCTCCTGATAGTTCTAGCTTTTGCACCAGGTAACCGGGGTATCATGATGGAGGGCTATGTGAGTCATGCAGGCAATCTTTAGTTGTATTTTTGCTTCAAATGACAACCAATTTAGGGATTTTAGGGATGGGGAAATGTGAGCATTCCTCTTGTACCCGTAATCAGTCTGACTGCGGCATTCAAGGAAGCACTTAGTGGTACCAATGTA
The DNA here is from genome assembly GCF_964263255.1 of Lissotriton vulgaris. Taxonomy (NCBI): domain Eukaryota; kingdom Metazoa; phylum Chordata; class Amphibia; order Caudata; family Salamandridae; genus Lissotriton; species Lissotriton vulgaris. The sequence continues at coordinate 336,328,978 of NC_141693.1, read as the reverse complement.
TATTTGGGAAGGCCACAGAGCATAGCACTGCCATAGTCTAGCCTTGGCAAAACCAGCAGTTGAGCCACCTGCTTGAGGTCATCTTGTGGAAGGAATGTTGTGAGATTCTGAAGTATACTCATCTGGCGGTTAGCACCCTTGCATACCTTACTGACAAGATTCTTCATGTTCAGGTGCGTGTCTAGGGTGATTCCGAAAGATTTGGCTGAGTCAATAATATGAGGAGAGCAGTTAAAGGCTGTGAGGAGTTTCATCAAGCGGTCTATCTTGGGGATGTGATTAGGCAGAGATATGGGAAGGAATTCAGTTTTGGAGGTGTTGAGCAGGAGGTGGTTCTCAATTAGCCAGTTTTGAGTATTCGTCAGGGTAGAATTGAGTGAAGTGAAATCTTCAGAAGAGGTGATTTTCAAGTAAAGTTGTGTGTCATCCGCATAGATGTGAAAAAGAGTGTTTGTAGAATATAGTGCATTTGATAAAGGTTCCATGAATATGTTAGAGTATAGGAGATAAAGCAGACCCTTGTGGAATAGAGCACACATATAAGCCTCCAAAAGTGTGGACTGAATCCTGCTTTCAGTAGTACACTCTACAGGTATTTGCCAGTCCACCATATCAAAGGCTTTATTAAGTCTATCTGTACCAACGCCAATTAAGGTGAGAGATAGCGATGGGGCAGTGCTACGTGCAGACGCCGTAAGCAGTTCCTCGTGCTACGATGGGGCATAAAGCCACATTGATCAGGTATATTAGAGTGATAAGTACAGATTTAAGGCGTGAGGCTAGGATGGTGGCATACATTTTGACTTCAGTGTTAATGAGAGATAGAATGGTAGTCTGAGCATGAGGGTGATGGTGGGTGTGTCTTGGGGGTAACCACAGGTCAATGTCTGGTGGGAAGGGGCTTCTTCATAGAGGGTGTGAAGGGGTGCTGCCAAAATAGCTTTAAACACAGCATAATATTCTGCCAGGAACCCATCCGGGCCTATCGTCTTCCCAGTCGCCACTTATGATACTGCTTTATCAACCTCTTCCAGCGAGATAGGCTCGTCCAGCCAGTATGTGTCAAGTCAGGTTCCGACGGCCGTTTGAGAGGGACCTCCCGCAGTAACTGGGGGTTAGAGTCTGGTCCTAGGGATAGGGTTGCTGAATAGAGGAGCGCGTAATAGTCAGCAAAGGACTGGGCGATGGCGGTAGGGGCACATTGTGTGTGTCCCTTCGCATCCTGAATCTGTTGAACTATCCTGTTGGCTAGGGGGGGGGAACGCGAGCCAATAAAGAACTTCACCGTTTTTATCTCCCCACTCATAAACTCGGGTCGTAGATGACCTTCCCATCAGTTTGCGTGCTTCTATGGAGACATGGCATATTTCTTCCCGCAGAATTTAGAGTTGCTGGAAGCCAACGTTGTGGTCTGCTGCAGTAGTGGCCTGTTCCAGACTAAGAGCCCGGGCCTCTAGCTGGGAGAGGTGTTCCTCTCGGACCAAGCTTAACCTGGGAGTCAACCGTTCCTTCGTTATGACGGAAGTATTGCTTAATCTTCTCCCTAATTGCTTATTTATAGTCCCTGTCTTGGAGAAACCAGGCATTAAATCACCAAATGGGGCATAAGACGCCTGTAGGACCTCCTAAGCGAAGGAGGAGAGGAGATTGGTTGGCTATTCCTCAAGCGAGGATTTCAGTATTGGCTCCATACGACACTCGGTGGCGGACATAAATATCAAATCAATGCGGGTGTGATGATTTGATTTTCACATTTATAGAGTGCACTGTGATCCTATGGGTATCCTGGCGTTTGCACACGTGAACAAGATTCTGAGAGCAAGGAGGATGTATATTCAGAAGTTAGAAAATGTTGCAGCTATATCTTAGGAAACAGCCAGGTCTTTAATCTTTTTCTATTTGTAACAAGTTTTCCTCCTGCCTAAGTTCGGCTGGAAGTTTATTCCAGGCTAATGCCGCTGCAGTGCTGAAAGCTCTACCCCCTGTATTGGCTTTCCTAACCCTGGGTACTCTTACCAATTTAGCAGAAGAGGAGCGAAGATTGCGCACTGGTATATACCACTCAAATCTCTTTTGTAATGGCTTGGGCCCAAGACCATTCAGAGCCTTAAACACTACGCAGAGGGACTTGAACTGAATTTGCTGCATGACTGGAAGCCAATGAAGCTCAGAGAGAGCCTGGGATACCGATGAATGGTGTGGTTTCCCTAGAGCTCTGGGAGACTCCAACAGTGTGCGTTAGAATAATCCAGTCAGCTTAAAATCATGCTCCCTACCACCAATGATCTTGTTTTGTATAGGGAGCAATGGAAGGATCCCTTGCAACACTCGAATCAGAGCAAAACAGCTAGCAACTGTCTTGGTCACTTGGGGCTGTACACTTAGATTACAATCAAAACTGACACCTAAATTACGTACTACTCTATCAGGGGTCATTGGTACTGTCACCAGGAATGGCCAGAAGTCCGTTGGCAATGGATGGGAAACCTTCCTGACTGGACAACCCAAAATCTCAGTTTTGTCCCCATTAAATTGCAAATAGTTATTACGTAGCCATGCAGCAGTGTCTTGCAGACATTCGTTAAATGTTTCCAATGAAAGTGAATGGTGGTCTCCAATGACAAAATCAGTTGGGTGTTGTCAGCGTAATTCACGAGACTGATTTCATGATGGCAACCAGAGGTCTCAGATATTAAATAAAATGGGACTAATAGCAGACCCCTGCGGCACACCATACTGGGCATCCATGAATTGAGATTGATAGGGAGGAAGAGCCACCGCCTGACATCTGCCGGAGAGGTAGGATCGAAACCACTCCAGTACCAGACCTCCAACTCTTGCCCCTGCGAGCCTATCCAGTAGAATATTGTAGTTGACAGAATCAAATGCGGTGGACAGGTCCACCAAAATCAGAATTGCTGATTGCCCCCTGTCCGCTCGCATTCGAAGATCGTCCAATACAGTCACTAACGCCGTCTCCGTCCCATGTCCTGGACAGAAACCAAACTGCACATCCTCCAGTTTCATGTTGACCTCAAGAAACTGATGATGAGCAGTAAAGGTATGTGTATATTGGAGCTATCTGGGATTCCATGTTCACCACGTGTCACATAAGCGAAGTCTGGATGCCCATTCCAGGAGGCATTTAGCACCCAGCCACCAACGGTGGGGGAGAATCCCTGTAGCATGGCAAATGGGGTCTAGGACTACATTAAAGTCACCTCCTATCACTGTCAGGGCTTCTGGGGGAAGAGAGGACAGTAACTCTACCATGTCTCGGAGGGAGGGTTCAGGGGCTGCTGGAGGAACGAAGATCGAGACTAGGTTGAGGGTTGCGGCCCCTAGACTCCCAGTGAGGGCCACAAAGTGTCCTTGGAGATCTCAGACCTCCCGGGTGACTGCGAAAGAGAAGGAGCAGCGCAGGACAATTGCCATACCACGAGAGACTCATGAAAATCCAGTCAGGTAAACTCTATTGTATCTCTGGAGCATGAGGAAAGGATAGTTATTTCCCATGAGATGCATTTCCTAGAGCAGCAGGACGTTAGGGGTGGATCTCGGAATATTTTAGGACAGCTGTGCTTTCACGCTATCTAGTAGCCCGTTGACATTCCATGAAAGAATCTGAAGGAGCTCTCCATCTAGTGGTGCAAAGTCATGTTTACTAGTTATTAGAGTGAGGACGTCTATGTGACGTGCATGGGTATTTGATTGTCCGGTCCCAGGGGCACCGGTGGAGGCATCGCCCTGTTGTGAGATCTGTAATCTTGCGGACCAAAAGGGTCATGCCAAGTGCTGAAAGTGAAAAGAAAAATGTACAACAACAATGAGAACCGATTCCCTACCACCCCTCAACCAACCCCCACTCCATACTTCTTTCAAGGAAGCATCTGTCACCCTAGTAAAGAAAACTAAAACAATAACAAGACAAACTTTGGCACAGAGTGGCGGAACCTTCCATATTACAGGATTTAGCATGCTTCAGGAGTCAGGGACTCCTTTGTCAGATCTTTAGACTCCGGGAAAGGTCAGTGTCCGCTAAACTGGTTGCAGGAGGACTGAAGGAGCATCTGCAGGACAATCAGGGTTCCAGTAAATTCGGTCAAGCCCCTCGCGACCCTGACAGGTGATGGAGGCTACTTTTTGAGCATTGCACCCTCTGTGGGTGCATCTTCTGAGGCTTAATATCTTTGTTCATTGCAGGTCGCGTTTGGGAGGAAGAGGAGGAAGCAGAGGCCTGTGGATGGAGCAGGCGCTCTTCGGTTGCCCACGTTCCTGCTTCCTCTGGGGTGTCAAAGAAAGGGGTTTTAATGTTGGAAACCAATCTAAGTAGGGCTGGAAACAGGAGTCTGCATTTCGGATTGAGGGCCTGTAGTTTTTGCTTGACCGCAGTGCAGGACCGACGCTGTGCCTATACCTCTTTGGTGAGGTCTGGGTGGATCATAATTTTACTCCCTTGATAGGACAAGTTAAGATGCGATCAGGTTTCATGCAGGATGGCATCCCTGTCCTTAAAGTTAAGAATCTTGGCAATGATCATCCTGTGTAGGGCTCTCGGCATCAGATTAGGTGCAAGAGCTCGATGGGCTTGCTCCACGTTTTACCACGTCCAGGCCTCTACGAAGGCCACAACTTGCGTGGGCCCCCCTCCCTCAGGGAAGCCCACCAGGGGGAGGTTGTTTCAACAGGACCGGTTTTCGGCATCCTCCGCTCGCCTATGAAGTTAATTGTGTGGGACAGCAGCAATGTGACTTGCTCTTTCAAAGTCACTACTTCATCCTCCACTGTGGAGAGGCAGGATTCAGCTTCTGATATGCGAATCAAGAGGAGTGTATGGCTTGAAGGATCATGGCAAGATCCCTTCCGGGGGGCCTTGCCCAAATCGGCCTCACCAGTTTGGCCTTGCCTTTGGTGTACTGTTCCGTGCGGGTCTGAGGTGGAGGAAGTTTTGTCACCTTGTCTTTCTCCATGGTTAGGTTGTGGTGGATGAAATGTTGATCCGACAATACAGTTCCTGGTCACTTTTGGGGGGTATCTCCACCAGGACCCCCGTCAAGTCAGGCATTCGGGATGTTAAAGCAATCCTCCTCTTCCCCCACCACTCCCAGTCCTGCTGCAGCTCGTTTCCTCAAGGTTGTAGGTGTGGGAGGGGGAGGAAGGGCATTCCAAGCCCCGACTCACAGCCCGCAGTGGTGGGGCCACCTCAACGTCTGGGTATGGTATGGTTGTATGGCTCTGTTGATGTGCCACCCTAGTCAGGGGAGGCTTCAGTGTTGGCGCCCTTGTAGTGGTTACCATTTGACTTAGTTGCCGCACCTGATACTTGTCTTCCGCCAATCTGTCCGCCTATCTCGGTGACCTAGGGGACCACAGCCTGTCTCCAGCCTTCACCCAAGGAGTGATCACTGAAGAGAAAATGGGCCAAATTAGCCTGGTTGCGACCTCTGGATGGGAGGGGGCCTATGGCACGTCCTGTCCCTTGCTTGATGTCGGGCGTTTCCTTCTATTTCTTTGGTCTAGGGCTTCACGCCTGAACTGCTCCCTCTGGGTCTGGGGGCAGGACACCGACGGGCCAGGGCCTGATTGTTGGGGGAGATCTCCACCCGACTGTCATCAGTCTAGCGCGCAGGGACCGCTGGAGTGTAATTGGGGGCCCAGCCTCTTCCACTAGGAGGCTACCAATCTGGTGCAGAGCAGCTCTCGCTGGCCTCCCCTCGGGCACAGGGCCCACTCAGCTCACTATCCGCTAAGCTGTCTCTTTTCCCTCTCCGCGTGGTATGTTAGTGCAGATGCCCATTCAGGGCGCAGTTAGTGGCAGCCGCCTCAGAAGAAGAGGCGGGGGATCAGCAGGTGTCGCTGGACCACAGGTCGATTGTGACCAACTGGCATGGTTGTAAATTCAGGACGGTGAGTGTAAAAATTCAGGACAAAGGGTCAAAATTCAGGACAAAAATTCAGGACGGAAGGTCAAAATTCAGGACAAAAATTCAGGACGGAAGGTAAAAATTCAGGACAAAAATTCAGGACAATGGGTACATTTTACAGACACTATGAAGGAGTTTGCGCAATGGTAAAATACAGGCAGGCCACCAAAAGGGCATGAATTATGACCACGCAGTTCTGAAGTGTCTCGTTTCTGTAAGCTCAAAAGACTCTCCGGAGCTTATTTACAAGCCCCTTGCGCCACCCATACGTCACTTTTCCCATGTTAAAAAGGACGCCAAAGTGGCGCAAGGGGCTTGTAAATCTACCCCTCCATTATTAAGAACTGTTGTCTGGCTCTACAGTACTCTGGTCTCCACAACTCTGCACATAATTAGATCAGATAGTGGAGAACAGAGAATAAGTAGTCATCAGAAGTTCTGTGGGGCTGTCATTTTTCTGTGGGTGGCCACCTCCCAGAGAGTTCTGACTGTCTTGGCCCACAGTTCTCAACCAGAAACACAACCTATCATGACTTGCCTCCGGCCTAAATAATGAAACTTAGGTATTGTTGAAGGAAATAGCCATGAGATCAACACTCCCACCCACCATACTTGGAAACCTGAAGCGCAAATCCCTTCACATAGAATTTCCCGCAGAAGTGTTCTTGAACGTTCAAGATTTTGTCATGGGCATAATTTATGGGTGCAACGGTGACCCTCGGTCTCAGTGGAGTAAGGGTGGTGTCAGAAAAAGGAGTGATGCAAAGATCTAATGAGCCTTGTTTACCTTCTGTACCTCTCAGCTACACCATTTGAAAGTAAAGTCATGAAAGTTCTAACCAGTAGCCGGTTCTTAGCTAAGCTACACACTTGCAAAACATTTATTCCTGAAAGTTGAACCAACCCTTGTAAAAGTAGTCTCTGTCACTCCGTTAAAAAGAAAAGGAGGACCCCACACAGACTAATAGGGGACTGGGGGGATAGTGAATCTTCAAAATGAGAGACCAGGGCGTCCCCACGAGAGGACAGTCTAGGACTGTCTATCACACCTAGTTCCTGGAATCTAGGGTGAGTGTTCCATTTATCAAGAAGCAACTTTATAAAGCATGCCAATAATCTGGCGGGAAAGGTAAAGTTACAGTGATTCGTGCTTAATTACTATCCGTGTATGTTCAAAAAGAGCTATGTATATTTACTATTCTAGTTACTTGTATCCCTAAAGATGCCAACTGTTATTGAAAGGGGACTATTGTCTCACCGTATAATCAACATTAGAAATGACAGTTTTCTAGTAATACCCACAATGAACAAAAAGGCCTAGTTTTCAACAAAAAATTATGTACATAAGTCAATGTCTTCAATAAATGTTAAAAAAAGGAAAAGTTTACCACACCATGAGTTGCTCTGTTACACATTTATTATACATACAAATTTAAAATTCCATCATTACAAAGTATACAATTAATCAAGGAAACAATGTTAACACATTTGCATAAAAAACAATTAAAAACAAAGAATCACAGGTCGACGCGGCGTTTCGGTTTCTTGTATTTCTACCTTCTTCAGGACAGATTCTACATGAATTTAAAAAGAGATTTTAAAAAAACAGAGTTACTCTACGTTGCATTGGTGCAGACTATTATGTGTACATAGTTATGAGTAGTCACGAAATAGTTAACTGAAACTTCATTTTTAGGCATCTCTAGTACAAGCAGACCTTATTCTGTAGCCCAGACTTTTCTATTCCATATTGCTGGTGATGTTTACACACAGTTAGGTTTGAGAACCTCATGCTTATTATTCTAAAAAAACATTAGTTAAGAAAACATATCGACCATATCTTTTCTATTCATACACTTCGTACAAAACTAGTGGTGTTTACCTCTCCCATGGACTATATAGTCCAATGCTTATGTAGCCCACAAGGAGCATTCCTATCAATACAATCTGAATAATTATAGATCTATTGCATACCTTAAAGCAAGTGGATGAAATTTCCCCACCAGACAGTACTTTCTGTTCAAAACCTTGTTGCGATCTGATTTCTGGGCTTATTTTCGGTTTTTGTTCGGTATATTGCCTCTGGATAGAATAAATTCAATGTAAGGGTAGCACATAATGATTTTATATCTTATAGACTAGACGAGAGGTTTGTGGTAAATTCATACCCCCAGGTATAGTGTATGAATATTATTATGTACCTTCTATTTACACTTTGCACGCTTGGTCGTCGACTACCAGGAGGAGCCACTGTATTCTCCTTTGTGGGTTTCTTCAATGACCCTGGGAAATGTTTTAATTGTTTAGTTATAGGTTTTTGTCAGTCCAACAATGGGCTCTATTTAATTAGCAGTACCTAAATTATCACTCACCATTAAAAGTTGCTGCTAGTTGCAGTTTCTTTTGTGTTCTGGTTCTCAGGCACCTCGTTGTGGATGTCAGAGTTCGTGCTGCATAAAGTGATGGAAAAGACATTTTGCTATATTTTTCTGAGTTCCAGAGAGTTTTTCTTGGTTACTACAGTCTCTGACTTTATTATTGCCAGCGCTGTCAGATTTTTTGTCTTATGTTCAAACTCGCTTTTTGGATATTGCTGCTAGACTCTTTTTAGGCTATCTATAAGCTTTTAGCGATTTGAATTATGCCCTCTCTTTTTTAGTCGTCTTTACCTTTTAGATTGCAAACGGCCTCCCTGCTCCTGGGTCCTGGTAGTCTGTCCACAGCGTCCCTTCGCCGGTCTTATCCGATCCGTCACGGGAATAGAATGGAATGCTAGTTACCAACGCGGTATTAATATAGTAGCCGCGCGTTGATTGGATTGTTTTTACTCCAATGCTGATTGGTTCTTTATCCTCCTATCAGAGTCCGGTTACCGTGGTAACCGAACGCTTTCCGCCGTGTGCGGAACCGGCATTCGATTTGCCTTACTCTTTTTTGTTAGCTCCTCCGGTTGGATGGGCAGGTTGCTAAGTAACTGAACGCGTTTCTGATTTCCCTGAGCGCATTGGTATGCGGTTTGGTTACGTGGGGTATTTTACAGTTTTCCGTGTGTGCTCTAAGAAGGGCTCAAACGGGGGGGACTCGAAGGATGTGCCTCCCGCTTGTTTAAAACATTACTTTGTAGGCTTCATGATTGCTATTCACTCAGGTGATGCGGTTTGGTTACGTGGGGTTACGTGGGGTATTTTACAGTTTTCCGTGTGCGCTATATGGAAGACTCACACGAGGGGGACTCGAAGGATGTGCCTCCCGCTTGTTTAAAACATTGCTTTATAGGCTTCATGATCGCTATTCGCTCAGGTAATGTGTTAATATACAGTATGGTGCTAGGTTATTTTCGTGGACCCGCAGTTCAACTAGACATCCATTGCTGATGCACATCTATTTAGTGATATTACTAAATCATCCCTTATAGTATTGTTTATCACTCCCTTCGCAGTATAGTGCTAGATTATTTTCGCGGAGCAGTAGAATTACTCGACCCAACTTGCTGCTGCGCGTCTGTTTGATGGTATTACTACATCATCCCTTAAAGTATTACTTTCCACTCACTTAACATATAATTCTCTCCTAGAGAGATCCGTGCAATCTTACTCTACCTCCTGTGGTGGGAGGTAAGCTCACGGGTACTCAAGTTTTGTTCAGATCTTGTGTATTGGGTATATTTGCCTTGTACGTTCTCTTATCCTTGAATAATTCTCTCCCAATCTTCCTTAGAATTTAAGCCACACCTAACACTATTCAGGGTTGACATAAAAAATTGTTCCCTTCTTTTTCTTTTATTATTCTGATTCCCTCCTCTGATGTTCTCACTTACTTTTTCTAGACCACACCATTTTAGGTCCTCAATTTTATGGCCAGCTTCCCTCCAGTGTTCAGTAAGAGGTGCTCCAATTTTGTTAGTCCTGATGGCTGAGCGATGTTCGTTAAGCCGCAGCCTGAGTTCTCTAGAAGTCTCCCCTACATATGGTTTGTTGCAGGGGCATTGAATAAGGTAGATTGCATTTGTGGTTCTGCAATTGATAAAGCTCCTGATGTTGATTGTTTTGTCATTCACTGTGATAGTACCACCTTTTATAATATTAATACAGTTGACACAACCCGCACATGGGTGAGTTCCTGTCGGCAGTGGTTTGCCATCTATGGTGGTTTGAAGGTTCTTGTGGGTCTCCTTGTATGTATGTACAAGGGAATTTCTGATAGTTCTATTTCTCCTATACGAGAACATGGGCTTTGGGATGGGTTCCTGTGCTTTATCTGAGATAAGGTGCCAATTTCTATTTATGATATTTTTTACCTTATAACTAACTTGGGAGAAATTAGTAACAAACATGATAGGCTGTTCTTTATGTTGGCTATTTAGTTCATTGTTGAACAGATTTTCTCTGTTAAAATATTTCGCTCTTTTAAAAGCATGTCGGATCATTCTCTTTGGGTAGCCCCTTTCTAGGAATTTTTCTTTCAATCTATTGGCATGGGTTTCGTAGTCTGTCATTGAGGTACAGTTCCTTCTCAGACGAAGGAACTGGCCAAAAGGAATATTATTTTTCTGTGATGGAGGGTGATTGCTTTTGTAATGCAGCATGCTATTCCTATCGGATGGTTTGGTGTATAATTCCACTATTAGTCTCCCTTCTTGATGTCTAATCAGAATGTCCAAGAATTCTACCTGAGTTCTGCTAATGTGGGATGTGAACCTTAGATTTGCATCTCCCAGGTTCAACCATATCAAAAATTCGTTCAGGGTATCCATTTCACCTGTCCATACAAAGAAAATGTCATCAATATAACGACCCCACTCCGAGATGTTTTCATAGAATGGGGCCGCCACATTGTAGACATGTTTCTCCTCAAATTTGGATACATAAAGACATGCCAAGCTGGGGGCACAAGTGGCCCCCATGCTGGTCCCCTTGATCTGTCTAAATAGGTTGTCCCTGTAAAGAAAGATATTATTCTTAAGAATTATCGTGATGCAGTCAATTATGAAGGTCTGATGATCTGTTAGGTCTTGTTCACCCACTCTTAATATATCCTCCATGATTTCAATAGTGCTATCCTGAGGGATATTGGTATATAAGGCTTCAATATCCAGAGTCACCAATATTTGTGACTCTGGATTGAAGCTCAGGTTTTCTATTTTCTTAATCATTGAGGTGGTGTCCTTAATATAGGCTTTCTGTTGCTGTACAAGTGGTTGCAGGAATACTTCAACGTATTTACTTAAAGGCTCAGTCAGAGACCCTATGCAAGAAACTATGGGTCTCATCGGGGGATCATCAATGTTTTTATGCACCTTGGGGAGGCCATACAATGCTGGAATTAAAGGGTCCTTATTTAACATGAATGCGAACTCTTCTTCACATATGATATCCTCGTCTCTTGCTAGCCTCAACATCCTTTCAATTTCTACCTTTAGGGTTTGCCATTCCCCTCTGTTGGATTTCTTATAGTGATCACTATTATTTAATAGTTTCAACATCCTATTGTCGTAGTCACTGCTGTTCATCAATACGACACTTCCTCCCTTATCCGCTGGTTTGACTGTCAGGGCGCTGTTCTTCTCAAAGTATTCTAGTGCTTTCTTCTCCTCTCTACTGAGATTATATGAAGTCCAATTTTTTTGTTTTAGGAGATTGTCTATGCTTTTGTCAACCGATCTTTCAAACGCCTCTACATCTTTATGTACAGCACTGATAGGGGGAACCCATGTGGACTTATTTTTTAGGCCCGATTTGTTTTGTCGTTCTGTCTTTTCTTTACCATCGAAAAAAATTTGAAGTCTTATTTTTCGGAAAAAGCTCTGCAGATCTCTTTCCAAGGTGTATCTATCTACATGGGAACATATGGCATAACCTAATCCTTTCTCAAAAAGTTTTATCTCTATTGGGGTCAGTTGGTGGTCTGATAGATTGATGACCGCTAACTTCTTGTTGTTGGTGCTTAATCCCATTGTTTCTGACTGCGAGTGTGAGGACGTTGAGGGTTCTGGGCTTGAGTGTATTGTGTTTGGTTGTAATTGTTTCTGCCCCTCCCCCTCCCCTTCTGTTGTCCAAACATTTGATTGCGCCTCTCTAAAAAAACTAGACCTTCTTTGGTTGTCTGTTGATGTTTATTTGTTTCACTATCTTGTTGTTGTCTGTCATTTACTAGTTCTCCCTCTGAGTCAGTGCTGCTGTAAGAGGAATCAAAAAATCTCACCCGTTTCCTAGATTGATTTCTAGGTTGATTTGCCACTGCCTACGGGGTTGGAAATTTTCTTTAGGGCGATCATAAAAATCTTTTTGAAGATATGGATAGACAATTTCTGGATTATAATTTTCAATGTCCTTCTTAAGTTTATTACTCTTCTTTTTAATTAAGTACTCACTATAACTATCCACATCATTTTGGATTTCTTTTAATTTGGCCTTAGCATCTTCCAAGGCTATGCTATCTCTCAGTTGACTCTCTAATGTTTCAATTTCCTTCTTTTCTATAAATATAAATTCCTCTGCTGTTTCTATAATAAGCAAGATCCAGTCTCTACTGCACCTATTTGCCACCAGGGTCCATTTGTCTATGAATTTTTTATCCGTGATGAAGATCCCTGGTCAATCGTCACCTGTAGACCTTTAGGGATTATCCCACTCTTGCAGTATTCCACTAGGAACTCTGCATGTAACTCCGCTCTTATTACTTTCTTTTTAAGGTTCCAGAGTTTTTCCCACTGTTCTTCATCTGTTTTATCCAATCTAATTGTGGTGGTATTACGTGATCTCTTATTTATTAGTCTGACAAACTGATCTTCGGAAAAGCTATACGTTTTTATACCCTCCATATTGAAAATAATTTATATGGTTGTTCTATTCAATCTATGGGTATCTTTTCAATTGTATACCGCTTTGCTGATTTGCAAGTAAAGGACAAGACCTCCTCAGCTCACAAGCCGAGTATTTACGTTAAAAAGAGAAGGAGGACCCCACACAGACTAATAGGGGACTGAGGGGATAGTGAATCTTCAAAATGAGAGACCAGGGCGTCCCCACGAGAGGACAGTCTAGGACTGTCTATCACACCTAGTTCCTGGAATCTAGGGTGAGTGTTCCATTTATCAAGAAGCAACTTTATAAAGCATGCCAATAATCTGGCGGGAAAGGTAAAGTTACAGTGATTCGTGCTTAATTACTATCCGTGTATGTTCAAAAAGAGCTATGTATATTTACTATTCTAGTTACTTGTATCCTTAAAGATGCCAACTGTTATTGAAAGGGGACTATTGTCTCACTGTATAATCAACATTAGAAATGACAGTTTTCTAGTAATACCCACAATGAACAAAAAGGCCTAGTTTTCAACAAATAATTATGTACATAAGTCAATGTCTTCAATAAATGTTAAAAAAAGGAAAAGTTTACCACACCATGAGTTGCTCTGTTACACATTTATTATACATACAAATTTAAAATTCCATCATTACAAAGTATACAATTAATCAAGGAAACAATGTTAACACATTTGCATAAAAAACAATTAAAAACAAAGAATCACAGGTCGACGCGGCGTTTCGGTTTCTTGTATTTCTACCTTCTTCAGGACAGATTCTACATGAATTTAAAAAGAGATTTTAAAAAAACAGAGTTACTCTACGTTGCATTGGTGCAGACCATTATGTGTACATAGTTATGAGTAGTCACGAAATAGTTAACTGAAACTTCATTTTTAGGCATCTCTAGTACAAGCAGACCTTATTCTGTAGCCCAGACTTTTCTATTCCATATTGCTGGTGATGTTTACACACAGTTAGGTTTGAGAACCTCATGCTTATTATTCTAAAAAAACATTAGTTAAGAAAACATATCGACCATATCTTTTCTATTCATACACTTCGTACAAAACTAGTGGTGTTTACCTCTCCCATGGACTATATAGTCCAATGCTTATGTAGCCCACAAGGAGCATTCCTATCAATACAATCTGAATAATTATAGATCTATTGCATACCTTAAAGCAAGTGGAGTAAATTTCCCCACCAGACAGTACTTTCTGTTCAAAACCTTGTTGCCATCTGATTTCTGGGCTTATTTTCGGTTTTTGTTCGGTATATTGCCTCTGGATAGAATAAATTCAATGTAAGGTTAGCACATAATGATTTTATATCTTATAGACTAGACGAGAGGTTTGTGGTAAATTCATACCTCCAGGTATAGTGTATGAATATTATTATGTACCTTCTATTTACACTTTGCACGCTTGGTCGTCGACTACCAGGAGGAGCCACCGTATTCTCCTTTGTGGGTTTCTTCAATGACCCTGGGAAATGTTTTAATTGTTTAGTTATAGGTTTTTGTCAGTCCAACAATGGGCTCTATTTAATTTGCAGTACCTAAATTATCACTCACCATTAAAAGTTGCTGCTAGTTGCAGTTTCTTTTGTGTTCTGGTTCTCAGGCACCTCGTTGTGGATATCAGAGTTCGTGCTGCATAAAGTGATGGAAAAGACATTTTGCTATATTTTTCTGAGTTCCAGAGAGTTTTTCTTGGTTACTACAGTCTCTGACTTTATTATTGCCAGCGCTGTCAGATTGTTTGTCTTAAGTTCAAACTCGCTTTTTGGATATTGCTGCTAGACTCTTTTTAGGCTATCTATAAGCTTTTAGCGATTTGAATTATGCCCTCTCTTTTTTAGTCGTCTTTACCTTTTAGATTGCAAACGGCCTCCCTGCTCCTGGGTCCTGGTAGTCTGTCCACAGCGTCCCTTCGCCGGTCTTATACGATCCGTCACGGGAATAGAATGGAATGCTAGTTACCAACGCGGTATTAATATAGTAGCCGCGCGTTGATTGGATTGTTTTTACTCCAATGCTGATTGGTTCTTTATCCTCCTATCAGAGTCCGGTTACCGTGGTAACCGAACGCTTTCCGCTGTGTGCGGAACCGGCATTCAATTTGCCTTACTCTTTTTTGTTAGCTCCTCCGGTTGGATGGGCAGGTTGCTAAGTAACTGAACGCGTTTCTGATTTCCCTGAGCGCATTGGTATGCGGTTTGGTTACGTGGGGTATTTTACAGTTTTCCGTGTGTGCTCTAAGAAAGGCTCAAACGGGGGGGACTCGAAGGATGTGCCTCCCGCTTGTTTAAAACATTACTTTGTAGGCTTCATGATTGCTATTCACTCAGGTGATGCGGTTTGGTTACGTGGGGTTACGTGGGGTATTTTACAGTTTTCCGTGTGCGCTATATGGAAGACTCACACGAGGGGGACTCGAAGGATGTGCCTCCCGCTTGTTTAAAACATTGCTTTATAGGCTTCATGATCGCTATTCGCTCAGGTAATGTGTTAATATACAGTATGGTGCTAGGTTATTTTCGTGGACCCGCAGTTCAACTAGACATCCATTGCTGATGCACATCTATTTAGTGATATTACTAAATCATCCCTTATAGTATTGTTTATCACTCCCTTCGCAGTATAGTGCTAGATTATTTTCGCGGAGCAGTAGAATTACTCGACCCAACTTGCTGCTGCGCGTCTGTTTGATGGTATTACTACATCATCCCTTAAAGTATTACTTTCCACTCACTTAACATATAATTCTCTCCTAGAGAGATCCGTGCAATCTTACTCTACCTCCTGTGGTGGGAGGTAAGCTCACGGGTACACAAGTTTTGTTCAGATCATGAAGCCTATAAAGCAATGTTTTAAACAAGCGGGAGGCACATCCTTCGAGTCCCCCTCGTGTGAGTCTTCCATATAGCGCACACGGAAAACTGTAAAATACCCCACGTAACCCCACGTAACCAAACCGCATCACCTGAGTGAATAGCAATCATGAAGCCTACAAAGTAATGTTTTAAACAAGCGGGAGGCACATCCTTCGAGTCCCCCCCGTTTGAGCCCTTCTTAGAGCACACACGGAAAACTGTAAAATACCCCACGTAACCAAACCGCATACCAATGCGCTCAGGGAAATCAGAAACGCGTTCAGTTACTTAGCAACCTGCCCATCCAACCGGAGGAGCTAACAAAAAAGAGTAAGGCAAATCGAATGCCGGTTCCGCACACGGCGGAAAGCGTTCGGTTACCACGGTAACCGGACTCTGATAGGAGGATAAAGAACCAATCAGCATTGGAGTAAAAACAATCCAATCAACGCGCGGCTACTATATTATTACCGCGTTGGTAACTAGCATTCCATTCTATTCCCGTGACAGATCGGATAAGACCGGCGAAGGAACGCTGTGGACAGACTACCAGGACCCAGGAGCAGGGAGGCCGTTTGCAATCTAAAAGGTAAAGACGACTAAAAAAGAGAGGGCATAATTCAAATCGCTAAAAGCTTATAGATAGCCTAAAAAGAGTCTAGCAGCAATATCCAAAAAGCGAGTTTGAACTTAAGACAAACAATCTCACAGCGCTGGCAATAATAAAGTCAGAGACTGTAGTAACCAAGAAAAACTCTCTGGAACTCAGAAAAATATAGCAAAATGTCTTTTCCATCACTTTATGCAGCACAAACTCTGACATCCACAACGAGGTGCCTGAGAACCAGAACACAAAAGAAACTGCAACTAGCAGCAACTTTTAATGGTGAGTGATAATTTAGGTACTGCAAATTAAATAGAGCCCATTGTTGGACTGACAAAAACCTATAACTAAACAATTAAAACATTTCCCAGGGTCATTGAAGAAACCCACAAAGGAGAATACGGTGGCTCCTCCTGGTAGTCGACGACCAAGCGTGCAAAGTGTAAATAGAAGGTACATAATAATATTCATACACTATACCTGGAGGTATGAATTTACCACAAACCTCTCGTCTAGTCTATAAGATATAAAATCATTATGTGCTACTCTTACATTGAATTTATTCTATCCAGAGGCAATATACCGAACAAAAACCGAAAATAAGCCCAGAAATCAGATGGCAACAAGGTTTTGAACAGAAAGTACTGTCTGGTGGGGAAATTTACTCCACTTGCTTTAAGGTATGCAATAGATCTATAATTATTCAGATTGTATTGATAGGAATGCTCCTTGTGGGCTACATAAGCATTGGACTATATAGTCCATGGGAGAGGTAAACACCACTAGTTTTGTACGAAGTGTATGAATAGAAAAGATATGGTCGATATGTTTTCTTAACTAATGTTTTTTTAGAATAATAAGCATGAGGTTCTCAAACCTAACTGTGTGTAAACATCACCAGCAATATGGAATAGAAAAGTCTGGGCTACAGAATAAGGTCTGCTTGTACTAGAGATGCCTAAAAATGAAGTTTCAGTTAACTATTTCGTGACTACTCATAACTATGTACACATAATGGTCTGCACCAATGCAACGTAGAGTAACTCTGTTTTTTTAAAATCTCTTTTTAAATTCATGTAGAATCTGTCCTGAAGAAGGTAGAAATACAAGAAACCGAAACGCCGCGTCGACCTGTGATTCTTTGTTTTTAATTGTTTTTTATGCAAATGTGTTAACATTGTTTCCTTGATTAATTGTATACTTTGTAATGATGGAATTTTAAATTTGTATGTATAATAAATGTGTAACAGAGCAACTCATGGTGTGGTAAACTTTTCCTTTTTTTAACATTTATTGAAGACATTGACTTATGTACATAATTTTTTGTTGAAAACTAGGCCTTTTTGTTCATTGTGGGTATTACTAGAAAACTGTCATTTCTAATGTTGATTATACGGTGAGACAATAGTCCCCTTTCAATAACAGTTGGCATCTTTAGGGATACAAGTAACTAGAATAGTAAATATACATAGCTCTTTTTGAACATACACGGATAGTAATTAAGCACGAATCACTGTAACTTTACCTTTCCCGCCAGATTATTGGCATGCTTTATAAAGTTGCTTCTTGATAAATGGAACACTCACCCTAGATTCCAGGAACTAGGTGTGATAGACAGTCCTAGACTGTCCTCTCGTGGGGACGCCCTGGTCTCTCATTTTGAAGTCTCTGTCACTCCTCCACCCCCAGAGCGCATGAAGGGAGCATTAAATAAGAATTACAGCAGTGGGGGAGAAATGGGTAAAAGAGAAAAACTATGAGGTGATATGAGGGAAAAATAAGGAAGGAAGAGCATGAAGAGAACACTAAAGAGAGACAGGTGAGATACTGAAAGATAGTGATGTGACAGAGAGAGGGATTAAATACATAAGAGACGGGCGACAGGTGTAAGTGAAATATAGACGTGTGAAAAAGAATGAGGCAGGTGACAGCGATAGGTGACAGGTGACAGAGAGACAGTCAAGAATCAGAGAGAAACGGAAACTGGTGACATGGGATGACAGCATGAGAGTTGTGTTATACACAGAGGCAGATACCGAATAGAGAGAGGCGAGACCAATGTGAGTGAGGGGGGATGAAGAGACAGGGTATAAAGACTGCTGAAAGGGTGGGCTGGTAGACAGGTGAGAAAGTACAGATGAAAGAAGGGAGACAATTGAGAGTGGGGTGATAAAGTGGCAGACAGGTGATGGCGTTTATAGTGAGAGAAAGAAAGAGAAACTGGTGATAAGAAGACAGATACAGGTTAGAAAAATACAGCTGGGGGAGAGGCAGGAAGGAGGAAAGGAGAGAGGTCTGGACCTGACACTAAGACTGGTGCAAAAGAGACAGACAAGGGGTTATAAGAGCGGTGGAAGACAGGCGAAAGAGGTGAAAAAGTGACAGAACAGGTAGGAAAGTCAGTTGAGATTCCTACCAGGCGCGCAACGCCCATTGGACTCAAAGGGCTTCAGCCCCCCCCGTCGTGTGTCGCAGCCCGGGATGAGACAGCTTCCCGGGCACACACACAGCCGTACCCGTGTACTTCACACGTCTTTAGAATACCTTTGATTTTAAATCCAGACAATCTATCATGCACTCAAAAGCTGATAAATGACAAATCGAGGCAGGATGAGCAAGCATCATATATTGACAGCTAGGCTGAACATCTTCACCTTTAGAGATGAACAAAACAATTGATAAGGTTTCTTGAATCATAAACCTGATTTACCAAAAAGACGCTGTGATATTGATATATTTTGCTCCTGCTCTCAGGAAGTCTAAGGGGCCCATTTCAAGTTGGACAGGATATTGCTCTCCAGATTCCAACTTTACTGGGTGCAGAAATGCAAACGGTAAAAACAAATGTGTTTCTTCTGTTGAATGTGCAGGCACAAGGCCTCGAATCGGGAAACACATTTAAAATTGAACTTAAGAATTGCATATTCAGCATGATTTCCCCGAATTTGGGCCCAATAACTCGTGACTCCTTGTAATTGGGGAAGACAGTGACTGAAGTCACTAACTTTGGCACAGTATTCCCCATCTTGTTAACAAGCGTTCATCTTATCTATCTAGAGAGTGAAGCATAGTTTGAAGAGGAAAAGGGCGAGAGATAGCTAGAGAGAGCCCCAGAACGAATACACTAGGAGAACAGTGAAAACAGCAGACAAACTTCGCACATTTAAAATAAAGATGAAAAGCACTTTTATTCAACTTACCGACTGTTTGAAGTTCTTTGTGAGGGGTAATGGAGCCCATGGCTGACTCTGAGATAGTCTGCAGGCCTGGCACACGACGTCACTCTCACAAAAATGCAAGAGTCTTACCCTCTAACCACGAAACCAAAACCGAAAGCGTGCTTCTGCACGTACTACAGTAATGTAAGGCTGGTGCCCTAAAGCTGTTCTCATTGGCCCTGAAGCATCAGGGCCTATGCGAACACTCCTGCAGTGGTTCAGCGAGCACTAGGATTGGCTGAAGGCTTTCAAGCCAATCCTAGGTTCTCCACACACATTCTTGGGCAACCATTTGAGAGTGAAAGTCACAAAATTATTCTATGGCAGGACGGAGGCTCCGATTATGCTTTCTCAACTTCTTTACTGAACAGCAGCCAATAAGCACAGTAAAGCAAAAACTCAGACTACACATAAACCCTGGGCAACCATAGAGTCCACATAACTATAAATAAGGTGATAGAGGTTACAACTTGCTCTTTCTTTGCTGCTGCGCAGCCAGTTAAGTGCTTTTCCATTATTTACAATGTTTTAAACGTTTGGCTTACCGCTTTATTTGCTTGCATATTTGATACTTGCAGGAATTGTTGTGGCGCTGTGTGCGTTTCTTTTAGGTGCGGCTTGCCGCTTTATTTACTTCATTCATTGCCGGTTTCGTTATTGCGTGCGCGCTGTTCGGCGCGTCTTCGTTACTGGTCCGGCTTTAGTGCCGGTGCTTTGGGAGCGTGTGCAGCACCTCCCGACGGGGTTCTTTATTTATCCCAGGTCTTTCTGTGGAGCGGGAGCGGAGCTGGAAGGGCGCGCGTCTCTCGCACACCTTCCTAGGCGGCAGCGGCTGTTTAGCGCATGCGCGGTGGTTTGTGTACACGTCTCTTCGAGCGTGTAGTTCTTGACGCCGCCTGTGCCTCAGCCTGACAAGAAGCTATTTTTAGCGCGCCCTACTTGCTGCCGCTTGAGCTCCCTGACGCCCTCTGGAGAATTAAACTTGGAGGGTTGTATACAATTTTACATAGGCTTTGCCTAGAGTGGGGGAAATGTATTAATTTTCTTCTATTGTTTGTGCAAGTCTGCTCCCTCCACATTCAATTTGTTGCTTAATGACAGGGTTCCCTATTTTCTTCAAAATTGCGCAAGGGGTACCACTCCCCCAATTATTTGGCTTTGCCTCTCTAATTGTTTGACCTTCACTGGGCATTTCTTGGCTGACTTTGTTGCAATGGCAGACTACTGCGAAGACGAAGGTTATGACTATCATGAGGAAGAGGAATCCTCTACTTCCTTTGATGACTTTATGGGCCAAGCACTTTGTCAGGCAATTGCGCCTCTGAAAAAACATCTGGCAGATTATGCTGCGCAACACAGCTTGGTGCCTCCTTCCTCTGGGCGTTCTAAAAAGTCGCCAAAAAATCCGCATTCCAGACATTTTGAAAAACTTGCGCAAACCCTTTCTGCTCCTTCTTCAAAGAAGCGCAAGGTGTCCTCTCGGTCAGATCCTCCTTCTGATACGGATGATGGTTCGTCCTCGTCTTCATCCTCCGAGCCTTCAAAGCCTCCTCCCTCCAAAAGGTCGAGGAAAGAACATTATGTTGATGCTCCTACTGCACCGCAATTATTGACCTTTAACCCCTCTGACATTATCCATCCTCATTCTTCTTCTTGGATGCCTTCCCCCGAGGTGGCTCTTTACATCCAATCCAACATCCGTCATTCCTTTGATAAGGATGTGAGAGCGCGTTTGCGCTCTGAATGCCCACGTCCTGACTTGGCAGACAAGCTGGCAGCCACTCCTGATGTTGATCCCACTATGATCACTTACATGAGAAAATATTCTAAGGACCCTACCAAAGGTTTGGATAGATCGTGGCGTTCGTGCCAAGACAAGCTTTTAGATCTCTTGGCCCCCCTCACAAAAATTCTGGACTTGGGATACAAAGCCAAGGAATCTGGTTCCCTCATTGACCCCGATGAGCTGGTCGGCTGGGCTCAACGGGCTGTCTGTATGTTTGGCAACGCCAACTGTGCCTTGTCCACTGAACGTCGGCGTTCCATCTTAATGAAACTGGATCCAAGACTTACAGATTTGGCCTCCTCGGAATCGGGCCCTCTAGCCCAAGGTTTGCTTTTTGGTGCACCTTTTTTGAAGGAGCTGACGAACTTTGTTTCCACCTTTAGCGGCCTTGACAAGGCCCAATCTAATTTGAAACAGGCATTCCGTCCGATTTTTGGCAGGGCCGGCCGAAGGGGGCGTTCGTCCGGCCGTGGTTCCGACAATGCCCCCCAGCGAGGGAACAAGTCCCAACGAGGCGGTCAACAACAGAACTCCTCAAACAAGTCTTCTTTCTACCCCTCTAAGAGAAATAGAGGGCAGCCTGGCAAAGGTGTATACTCCGGAGGACAAGGAGGACGTCAAGACTCTTCCCCAGCAGGGGAGCTTGATTCCAGCTGCTACTGTAATCTTGGAGGGCAGGATTCATTTTTTTCTAGACAATTGGCGTTTGATCTCAAACGATGCCTGGATACTGGAGACGGTGCAAGGGTACAAAATAGAATTTTACTCTCACCCTCACCAAGATCTTCGGCCTCGCCCCCTTGTTTTTTCCCGACAAGATCAGGAGTTCATCTCCGCTGAAGTTTCCTCTCTTTTGACAAAGGGAGCCATCGTTCCCACTTCTCCTCATCCCAAAGGTTTTGTCAGCAACGTTTTTCTCGTGGAGAAAAAGGGGAAGGATCGCGTTTAGTCCTGAATTTGAAGGACTTCAATGGCGGAGTGGTTTATCGCCACTTCAAGATGGAGGGCATTCATCTTCTGCGAGACCTTCTTCAAGAAGGAGATTGGATGGTTCGTCTAGACCTAAAAGATGCTTATCTGTCAATTCCAATTTATGCTCCGCATCGCAGATACCTTCAGTTCCAATGGTTAGACAAGTGGTACGAGTACAAAGTTCTTCCTTTCGCCTGTCCTCCGCTCCGTGGTGCTTCACGAAGCTCCTTCGTCCTGTGATGGAGTCTTTGAGGTCACGCGGGGTGCGTCTTATAGTCTATCTAGATGACATTCTCCTTTTGGCTCAATGCCCTTCTCTTCTTCAATCTCACTTACACTGGTCCATAGACCTTTTACAATCGTTGGGTTTTCTTATCAATCCCCTGAAGTCCGACTTTTCTCCATCCCAGTCAATGTCCTTCCTGGGGTTTCAAATAGACTCTGTCTCTTGTCAGCTTCTTCTTCCAGGACAGAAGATAAGGTCCATCAAGAGGGACTTGAGGTCGTTTCTTGCACAACAGACTGTTTCGCTAAGGTCAGTAGCCAGGATTGTAGGTCTCTTATCGTCTTCCATTCAGGCGATCTTTCCGGGCCCTCTGCATTATCGGGCTCTCCAGCGCCTCAAAATACGTAATTTGCAGAAGGGTCTTTGGTATTCCGATCACATTCTCCTGTCGGAGGATGCCAGGGCAAAAATGATGTGGTGGTTGGATCACATGGAATCCTGGAACGGCCGAGCTCTCTTTGGGAGCACTCCCGATGTTGTGATAGAGTCTGATGCCAGCCTTTGGGGCTGGGGAGCTCGTTGCGGCTCGGTTTCGATGGGGGGTCGTTGGTCCCCAGAGGAATTGACCCTGCACATCAATTGCCTGGAGTTGCTAGCGGGCTTCTTCGCGATTCGGTGCCTCACCCCTCACAAAACGTATTGTTGCATTCTTCTTCGAATGGACAATGTTTCAGCGGTTCGTTATGTGAACAAACTGGGGGGTACCAGGTCCTGTGGTATTGGGTTCTCCAGGCCTACATACTCCGCAGAATACCCTCTACACCATAAGAACAGTTGGCACGGAAACTAGAAAATGCAAAAGACAAGTTTATTAAGACCCCATGGGGTGGTGGTACATTCCTACAGCACCCTTCGGCAATGCAAGAAGTATCACACCGAACATCGGTGTAAGTCCTTCTTTTATACAGTTTTACAGACATTAAAAAGATGGGCGGTACATGGTTACAGAGTTTTAAGTACATACAACACCACTGGTCAGTTTGGCGAAACATTCCTAAGCGATGACTGGTCAATCAGAACTGCGCATGTGCGGGCTTGACCGTTACTAAAAATAGCCTGTTGCTGGGCAAACTCAAGTGGTCAGTGGTACAGAGAAAGGACTGAAGGGCATGCTGACCACGAGGCGACGCATTCTCTAAAATGGCCGCCGTAACATACAAAATGGCGTTTAACAACTATAGTCAAGATAAGGGAATAATGTGTAGCAAAGCTTAACGCTAACCCAGTCATTGTCAAATTACGACAGACGACCCTTTTAGCGTCTAGCTGAAGCTACCTCATAATGGACATAATCAGGATACTCATCTTCTATATCGATGGACATAATCTGGGCCACTTCTTTATGAATCATTTGTTCATTTTTAGCAAAAGCTCGTCTGGATGGAATACAAGCTGATAGACACATAGAACACAATGTAGGGCCACATTGAATACATAAGCATAAGAAGAATAATATCCCAATTATTATACATAGAATCGTCAGTAACTTCCAGCCCCATGTACTAAGCATTGACCAAAACCACCCCGAAAAGGTCCACGTACCATTGTCAGGATGTATCTCAGCAGCAATTTTATGTAATTTGGATATGGCATCATACACAGATGGTGAATTATCTGGCATGTAAACACAGCAACTACTTCCGATAATGCGGCATGCCCCCCTCGGTCGGCTAGAACTACATCTAGAACCATCCGGTTCTGGAGCGTTACAATTCTAGAGATCCGAAGCTCTTCAGTTAAATTCCCTAATGCAAAAGCAGTATCATTGGCAACAGCTTCAACAACACGAGTTAATTGTCGTATTTTTCGGCTATTTAGAGCAGCTCCCACAAAAGAAAACAAACCCAAATTGAAATCAACATATTGTTGCAACGCAGTGTCTGTTTGGTCTATCTCATCAAGAACTACTGCTCTCTTGACTCTATTCAATATAAAATCATGGTACAATACATAATCATTATGATACATAGGCGGAGCAATAAATACAGGGGGCAATACAAAAGAGATGTAGCATGTTCCTAACCATCCTAAAGGGAGACGATGATAACCTTTATTGCCACATATGAAGTACGTATTTCGGGAGGCCACAAATGAAATGCCATTCGGGGTATCAAAGGTGAGAGTGGTGTTACATTCACTTCTGCCAACTGGGATTGTACCTTTATTACGTACACAGAGATCGGCTTTTGTATCAATAACATTAATAACATGAGAATTGGACATGTTAACACTTCGATGATTACTGTAAACTCGTGGTGCAGACACATTGTCCGGGCGGTATTCCTCCCATTCAAACTTAGTTCCTTCAGCTTGTGGATAGCCATCTCGATCATTGAAACAAATTTTATTTAAACAAAAAAGCAGCCCCCCTTTTGTTGGCCATCGCAAAGTAAACAGGAGGGTGTAGCAGGCATTGCAAGATCCATTGTGAGAAAATGGGAGTGGGATAAGCGGTGTGCCTCCTTTCTTCTGATGTCCAGGCAACATCCCACATACCCAGCAGTTAGAAGTGTTCGTCATATTATGAGTGTGATGCAGAATTTGAACGAAACTATTGTTCAAGTAAGTCTGTCGGTGCCGTTCTTCATGATATGGTAGAGTGAAATGAAAATGTTCAGATGGAGCCGGGGTAGTCGGTAGCAAATGTTCTCGCACAGGTACCACAAGTTCTACTACCCAGGCTATCACAGCTATTACCACAATTGTCAACACGAATAATACAGCACCAAGAATTCTTTTGTCTCGTGCTGCAGAAGACGCCATAGTTCAAAGTTCACAATGTCTCAAAAGTACAACTAAAAAAAATAAAAATATGAGTGCTGAGCTCCGAGGTAGCCGTTGGTTTCTTCTCCGGGGTCAAGACGGGTGTCGCTACACTTGGCAGAACGGATCCCCCCCCTTGAGATTCCCGGCTTCCGTTTCACAAACCTGGAGCGGTAACTCAACCAGTCTCGCACCAAAAAAAATTCTTCTTATCGTGGTCGCAGATTGTATCTTTCTCGTCCAGAAACAGTGTGGTCCGGGAAGGCTCCCTCCGATTCGGCAGCTGTTACAGCTGGGCTCTTCTCCTCGTCCAAGATGTCTCGGTAGTCAGACAACGAAGTCGGGCTCACCAGATCCGGAGAGACACGACGGCAGTGAGTAGAGTGGACCCACCGCTTCCTGTTGGTAACTCGCACAGCCGTTCGAGTTGCGAGCAATACCTGCTCGGGGCCACGCCACCTCGGTTCCAAGCTGTTCGTCCTCTCAAACGAGCGAATCATCACATGGTCGCCAGGACGAAGATTGTGAGCCTCTCCAATGGAATTGTCAGGGAGCGCTTCTCGAACCTTTTGATGAATGGAAAGTAAATCATTTGTTAATCGTGCCAAATAATCGTTCATCATTATACAAGGCACATCATGTAACAATCGAGGCTTAGGAACTCCCCATATGTTCATCGGCCTTCCAAACACCACTTCATAAGGTGTGAGGCCAGTTCGGGAATGGGGCACTGATCTAATAGAGAGTAATGCTAAAGGCAGGGCATCCAGCCACTTCAAAGATGTGGATGCCACAATCTTTGCTAACTTTAGTTTCAGAGTAGCATTGTACCGTTCAACAAGACCTGCCGACTGAGGATGGAACACAGCATGAAACTTCTGCTGGATTCCCAATCCCTTCAACACGTACTCCACAATTTTCCCAACAAAATGAGGACCATTGTCGCTCCACAAAAATTTGCAAACGCCGTATCGAGGGAAGTACTCCTTGAGCAAAACCTTAGCTGTTGTCAACGCTGTATTATCCTTCGTGGGGAAGGCCTCAACCCATTTGCTGAAAGCACACACCACCACTAAGACATACTTAAGGTTATTGCAACGCTCAAGCTGGATGTTATCCATTTGCAGTACTTCAAACGGTGCAGTAGGTGGAACGAACCCTCCTTTCGGAGTATGCGTCCCTTTTTCAGGATTGTGCTGTAAACATATCAAACAGGTCTGCACTACTCTCTTGGCCGTATTGGCAATCTCAGGATGCTCCCAAACTCGCGTTAGCAATCGAGTAATTGCAAGAGCTCCAACATGTGCCAACCCATGTGTCATCTGGACCATCGCTTGCAAGTAAGCTGCAGGCAATTTCCATCGTTCCATATCTTTGCTCCTCCAACAACCCTCATCATCCAGTACTCCCTCTGCTGCCCAGGTTGCAAGTTCTGCTTCAGTCGCTGATTTCTGAATGTCTAATATCTCCGCTCTAGCATCATGCCATAGCTCAGCCTGCGACTTCACCACATACATTGGGGAGTCATTTCGTGACATAGCTGTTTGTCTTGCTATACTGTCTGCAAAAGCATTGCCTTGTCCCACTTTGTCAGTGACCTTTTTATGTGCACTGCATTTGATTATCGCCACTTTCTTTGGACAAAGTAACGCATTCAGGAGATCACGCACTAGCTCTCCGTGCATAATGTGTACTCCATGCGAAGTCAAAAACCCACGCTCTCTCCAGAGTAGGCCAAAATCATGCGCTACTCCGAAGGCGTACTGGCTGTCTGTGTAGATATTCACACATAAGCCAGCACTCAATTCGCAGGCTCTTGTCAAAGCTATCAGCTCCGCTGCTTGGGCCGATTTCTGTGGTATTTGTGCTGTTTCTACCACTGTCTTAAGTGTCGTGATCGCATATGCTGCAGAAGTTGTGCCATCTGGCAGCCTTAAACACGATCCATCAACCCACAGTTCCCCATCCACATCTAGAAGTGGCGTATCCTGTAAGTCGACACGACCCTTTGTTTGTTCTTCAGTCAGGAAAACACAGTCATGGTGTTCTTCCTCTTGGCCCTCCGCAACCGGATACGGCAATAAAGTGGCAGGGTTCAGGGTAGCACATCTTTTTAGTGTGATATGTGGCACCAAAAGTGTAAGCTCATATCCTGTTAAACGTGCACTCGTAAGATACTGGGTTTTCATTTGGTTTAGCAGAGCGTCCACCGCATGGGGAAAGAACACCAACAGTTTGTGTGACAAAACTATTCCCTCACTCTGTCGTATAGCTACTGCTGTTGCTGCTACTGCTCGGAAACACCCAGGTAACCCTCGTGCTACAGGATCAAGAATGGCCGAAAAGTACGCACAGGGCCTCTGCTTATCCCCGTGTGTCTGCACTAACACTGATAATGCGCACCCATCTTTCTCGTGCACATACAACGTGAAAATCTTTGTGTAATCTGGTGTACCTAACACGGGTGCAGAACAAAGGGCCTGTCTCAATTGTTCAAAAGCATTCTGACATTCATCTGTCCATTCAAGGGGCATTGGTGTAGTTTTGGACAGTAACGCTAACAAAGGTTGTATAATATGCGAAAACCCCATTATCCACTGTCTACAAAAGGACGTTAATCCTATGAAGGCACGTACATCTCTCTGAGTGCAGGGGACTGGTGTATCTAAAATTGCTTGAATTCGATCAGATGTTAATGCACGTCCCTCCTTAGACAAAAGATGACCGAGGTAGGTCACCTTTGGTCTACAATATTGTAACTTTTTCCTAGAGACTTTGTGATTATTCTGAGCCAAAAAGGAGAGCAAGGCAAGAGTACTCTCCTCACATTGTGCATAGGTGTCTGCAGCCAATAGGAGGTCATCAACGTATTGAATAAGAGCTACTCCAGATCGCAATTCAAAAGAATCGAGCTGTCTTTTTAAAGCCTGGCTATAAATGCTAGGACTTTCTGTGTAACCTTGAGGAACACGACAAAATCTATACGATTTATTATTTAACGTGAAGCCAAATAGCTATCTGCTGTCGGGATGGATGGGAATGGAAAAGAACGCATTCTTGAGATCAATGACAGAGAAAGTAGTGGCAGTGGGGGGGACCAAAGTAAGTAAGGTGGTGATGTCAGACACCACCGGGTACTGGGGTACTACAATTTTGTTTATTTTTCTCAAATCAATAATAAATCGATAGACTTTGTCGTCAGTATCTTTCTTAAGGATCGGAAGAATAGGGCTGTTACAAACATTGTAGGGAACTTCCTCCACTACTCCTGCAATAATCAAATCCTGAACGATGTGCGTCAGGGCAATCTCACCTTCTCTGGATATCTTATACTGCGGTACACGTGGCAAAGATACTCCCTCCTTGACAGTAATTCGAATAGGCGGGATGAGCATCTGTCCCACATCCGTATCTGATGTCGCCCATAACGTGTGTGGGAGAGAGGCTAACGCTTCAATTTCTTGCATGGTACATAGTCTGCCTGCATCTGGATAATTGTCATTCAGAATAACCCGCACTCCTTCAGGAGCGCAGCGTATCGTTGCTCGAAAATACTTGAGCAAATCTATGCCCATAATATTGTCTGGGGTATGAGGCGACAACAAAAATGGGCATAGACCAAAAAATTTATCAATGCAAAATGCAAGAGGTTGTGATAATGGGCTTGGAGAGGGTGTGCCATCGAACCCTATACATGTAATCGTTTCGCCAGACAGGGGAGCCCTAGGAACCAAGTTTTTAGACAGAGCACTACGAGTAGCTCCTGTGTCAACTAAAAACTGATCAGTAGAACCCAAAACGCCCGCTGATACATATGGACCTCTTTGATCTACTGGCACTTCAACCGATTCCACACCCCATCCTACGCAATCCTATGCGTGCACATAATCCCGACTCTCCACATTTTCACCCTCCGATATCTGATACTGATTTCGTCGATCAAAAGTATTTCGTTCATCCTGACCACGACCCCTCGCCTCAAACCTACCACGATCACTCCCTCCACCTCTCGCTCCCGAATAACTATTCCATGACCTTCCACCACCTCGACCACGCTGGCTACGTTGCTCACAAAGCACCGGACAATCTTCAGCCCAATGCCCAAACTCTTTACAATATGCACATTGGTCCTCAGCAATATCGGTACGACCATACGACGCATTACCCCCTCCTCGCCTGCCCCTATCATTCCCTCTAGATTGCGCACCACGAACCTGCGCCAACATCACCTTTGTCTTTAACTCCTTCGCTTTCTTGTCGACACTTTCTTTAGCCTCTAATTCCTGTCGCTCGTAATACTGAGCCATAGTTAACAAAGACGCAGGGGTCGCCGTGGTCCAAGAACTTTCACTAGTTTTCAACCGCTTTGCAATCTCCGGTAGGAGATTAGCCACATACTTGTCGACAAACAGATGCCTAACCGTATCATCTGTTAACAATTGTCCACTGTAATCATGAAACGCTTCTTCAAAACGTGTGAAGAAGTCAGATACCGACTCGTCTTGTTTCTGTTTGCACGAGGCTAACATAGTCCAATCAATCTTTTTAGGGGGAACAAGCGTTTTCAATTTATTCAAAATAGCTGTTGGGAGATCTAAAATCAGCTGACAGGGTTTACATGCAGGCTCCCTGTCTAAATCAGCTTGGCTTATATCTTTCCAATTTGCTCCTAACATCGTTTGATCATCAAACTTATGAATCGCTCTCCACATATCAGGGGGGAGTATTAGTCCAAAGAAAAGATCTATATCAACTAGCGCCATAACACAGGAAGAAATAGCCCCCTCCACTCCTTCATAAAAAGCTGCCGGATTTTTACGGGGATCAGGTAAAGCATTT
Organism: Lissotriton vulgaris; assembly: GCF_964263255.1. Classification (NCBI taxonomy): domain Eukaryota; kingdom Metazoa; phylum Chordata; class Amphibia; order Caudata; family Salamandridae; genus Lissotriton; species Lissotriton vulgaris. The sequence continues at coordinate 336,298,904 of NC_141693.1, read as the reverse complement.
TTCAATGCCATCACATCAGCTCCATTCCAAGGCGTATACACCCAATTATATATGAAATACCCTTTTGCATCCCCAGACAATTTATCATCACTAGTACCTTGCCCTTTAGGGGGAACATACAAAGGTGCAGCTTCACGCATAGGCATAACATGCACTTTAGAACTCTTATCTGCTCCAAAGATAGGACACTCTTTGGATTGCTCCGTCGACCCCGGCACGGACTTCTCTGATGCTTTTCATGCTTCCCGCAATCTGGGCGCCTCATCCCGTAGCTGGACCAATCGTAGGAAAAAGGCATCCGCATCTGAAATATCAAATAGACCTTTACGCATATTCTCATGATGGACTGATATATCCTTAGATTTTAAATCCTCTGAATTCTTACGAAATCATTCAACAACTTCATCTGCAAAGGTACTTAAAAAACACAACTGTTCTCGTTCTGACCACTTATTCCTTTCAGCATTAATCTCTGACATAGTTATTTTATTCAAATTCAGTTTCCTAGCGAAACTGCGCAAATCCGCGGCTCTACCAGCAGTTAACCTCGTACTCGCACTATCTCGATCTTCATCACCAAAGTCCTCGTCCGGAGCCGTAGGCAGAGCATACGGAGGCGGAGACCGATCTAATAACGAAAAATCATCAACTTCATTAGTAAGGACAGGATAAAGCGGACGTCGAATAGGAAATTGACCACTCGTTTGCAAATTACGTTCCCGTGCCTCCCTCTCTTTCTTCTCTTGCAACTCCTTCTCCTCCAGCTGTAAAGCTTTATCTCGAGCAGCCTTGCGCTGCTCTTTTTCCGCCAAGGCAATTTCACGCTTCATACGTTCACGCACTGCTTTCTCCCACATTCGCACACAGTCAAACATATCCTGTCTAGACTTGCGTTGAAACAAACATTGCTCCACAAACTGAACCTTTCGTAAATCAAACGACCCATGTAGTGGCCATTGCAACTCGGGATCAGACTTGGTGTATTTGTTCCATAATTTACTATACAATATAGGGGGAAGGCCGAATTTAATATACATTTCACGGTTAGGAGTCCCCTCTGGGGGAGCCGGCTGAGACTCGTTTAATCGGTATGTGGTACCATTCCCAAGACAGCACATCCCTCGGAGTGTGCTTAAAACAGGCATGTTCAAAAAGTACCACGGAAACGTGATACCGTAAAAATGGCACTTACTATACTTCACACAAATGTGCCGCTCAAAATACAAACAAAGTTAGAGAAACATCTCTAGATGCCTGCCTATGTGAAGTGCACTACACATATAGGATCAATTCATAGAACCAAATGTTAGCTAACTCAAAACTTATTCATATTCATAGAACCACAGTAAGCGTCCGCAGACTACCTTACCAATCACAATTCTTACCCAAATCTCAAATATCCAGGTTCCAACTGCCAAAGTCTTTGATCAAATCAGCCAAACCGGCACTGTACGACAACGCAGACGAGCACGATCTCAGTCGGGGACCGGCGCCACCTGGAAGGTCAGATCAGAAGGAAGGGAAGAAAACACCGTGGGTGCCAAGACTCGGGTCACTCAGTGGCAGCGTACGCGTCCATGGCAAGTTTCCAATCCTTCGTCACGACCTCTCCTTCGGGCATCCGAGTCGCCGATGAGTCCCTTCGTGGTCGCCAATTTGTGGTATTGGGTTCTCCAGGCCTACATACTCCGCAGAATACCCTCTACACCATAAGAACAGTTGGCACGGAAACTAGAAAATGCAAAAGACAAGTTTATTAAGACCCCATGGGGTGGTGGTACATTCCTACAGCACCCTTCGGCAATGCAAGAAGTATCACACCGAACATCGGTGTAAGTCCTTCTTTTATACAGTTTTACAGACATTAAAAAGATGGGCGGTACATGGTTACAGAGTTTTAAGTACATATATGGTCATTTTTGGAACACAGCCAACTCATGGGAAGGGTTACACCACTGGTCAGTTTGGTGAAACATTCCTAAGCGATGACTGGTCAATCGGAACTGCGCATGTGCGGGCTTGACCGTTACTAAAAATAGCCTGTTGCTGGGCAAACTCAAGTGGTCAGTGGTACAGAGAAAGGACTGAAGGGCATGCTGACCACGAGGCGACGCATTCTCTAAAATGGCCACCGTAACATTAAAATGGCGTTTAACAACTATAGTCAAGATAAGGGAATAATGTGTAGCAAAGCTTAACGCTAACCCAGTCATTGTCAAATTACGACAGTCCAAGCTTCTCTTGGAGATTGCAAAGGACTTCTGGCACCTTTGTCTGGAGTGCAAGATCACGATTATTGCAGAATACCTGCCGGGTTCTTGCAATCAGATCGCGGACTGGAACTCTCGTCACCTGAGAGACTTCAGCGATTGGAGGCTCCATCCTCGTGTGTTCCGCAAGCTGTCCCGCTTTTGGGGGACTTGTCATCTGGATCTCTCTGCCTCCCGGCTCAACACCCAGCTTCCCCGCTTCTACAGCTGGCGTCCGGATCCGGAGGCTCTGGCCACGGACGCATTTCTCCAGACCTGGCCTCGCCATCTGTGCTATGCCTTCCCACTGTTCCTCATGATTCCCCGGGTGCTGGCCCGAGAACGTCTATTCTTGGCGGAACTGGTTCTAATAACCCCTCTTTGGAGGGCTCAAGCATGGTTTCCAGTTCTTCTGGAGATGAGCTGCTCCACGCCGCTTCTTCTTCCCCACATGTGGAACCTGCTATTGGATCCGCTTTGCGAGCCTCACCCTCTGGTGCTGTCCGGTCAACTCCTTCTGGTAGCATGGAGAATTTCGGGGGACGCTGGCAAATCCAGGGCTTATCGAGAGACGCTACCAGATATATCAATGAGGCTTGGGCACCCAACACAAGCAACCGTTATGCATCAAGTTGGAAGCGCTGGTGTGATTGGTGCTCACAGCGGTCGGTGGATCCCGTTTCAGCGGATCTTTCTTTAATCCTTAATTTTCTGGCATCCCTAGCATCCTCTGGGCTAGCTTACAGAACAGTTAATAACTTTCGTTCTGCAATTTCTGCAGGCCATGTGCCTTTGGACAGTAAACCAGCGGGAGAACATCCCTTGATCTCTAAATTGTTAAGGGGCATCCGGATGGAAAAACCTCCTTGTCCCAAATATGTAGCCCTTTGGGATGTCTCAGTTGTCTTGCGTTTTCTGTCAGCCAGGCCTGGCCTTCTAACTCTCTTTTGACACGCAAACAACTTTCAGCCAAGCTCACTATGCTTTTGTGCTTGGTCTCTTGCAAAAGGGTTTCTGATGTGCGAGCCTTGGATCTCGCTGGTCGGTCTTTTTCTCCTGAAGGTGTTACCTTTATTATCTCAAGGAGGACTAAGTGTAATACGCCTTCAGGCTCTTACCCTTCTTTCCCCCACAATCCTCAATTGTGTGTAGTTCAATGTATTAAAGATTATGAGGTAAGCACTGCACCTTTTCGGCATGATTTACAGGGACAATTACTTATTGCTTTGCAGAAACCTTTCAAGCCGGTAACTCCAGCGACTTTGGCACGTTGGTTACGTTGGCTCATGCATGAAGCAGGCATTGACACTTCTCTGTTTGGTGCTCATTCTACTAGGGGAGCCATGGCTTCCAAAGCTTTTTCCATGGGTGCCAGCCTTCAGGACATCATGAAGGCTGCAGATTGGTCATCTGAAACTGTGTTTAAGACCTTTTACTTTAAACCTATTATTGATGTTGCATCTGTTGTGGTGGATAAGCTTTAAACAAGCATAATCGGAGCCTCCGTCCTGCCATAGAATAGAAAATGTGCTAACATTCATGCCAAGAATTTTCAATTCTATTAAGGACAGGAGGCGAGGATTATCCCATCCTTCTATTTTCATGTTAATGAAATATTTTGTACATTTCTACTGCTTTATGATACTGTTTATGCATGTACTCTTTCCCGCCCTGTTGTGATTCTAATGATCCGTTGGGGATGGTCTTTACGGCTTTGTTCTTACTCCTTTCAGGCTCTGGCTTTAAATGAGATGTGTGCCGAGTTTCTCCTGTTGGTTGGACTTTTGCTGTTCCTTTGGCTCTGGGAGGTTCCAGTTTCTCCTACCTTTGGATGATCTCTCCGTTGGACGTCTTGGCCTCTGGATCTTACTGTTGAACTTTATTACTGTTTGCAAAGAAAGAGGAAGTTGTAACCTCTATCACCTTATTTATAGTTATGTGGACTCTATGGTTGCCCAGGGTTTATGGGTAATGTAGTCTGAGTTTTTGCTTTACTGTGCTGATTGGCTGCTGTTCAGTAAAGAAATTGAGAAAGCATAATCCTCTCCTCCTGTCCTTAATAGAATTGAAAATTCTTGGCACGAATGTTAGCAAATTTTCTATTGTCTGTCACTCAAATGACCAGAATTACGGACAAATGGAGTCCGTTAAAGATATTGTCACGGGCAACGGACAGAAGGAAAAAAATACAGACTGTCCGTGAAATTTACGGACGGTTGGTCACCGACAGGGCCCGATCGTCGCTGCTCCGTAAAGTGGGGCCACTGCCGCGCGAGCAAAGGTTCAGTTCCCCTCCAGGTGGCCCTGCCCCAAAGTGGAGCGGTCCAGACAGCCCCTCCCTCGCCACGGGATCCGCCCGGTCCAGCGCCCACTATGCCAGGCCTCCTCACCTGCAAAGACGTGACCAGTGGAACCTCTCAGCTTAGCCGGCACCGCACTGGAGCTGCCATAGAGGCCGCACGGGGAGCCTCGAGGGGCCCATGCAGGTTGTGGCCTGCTGCCGATCTGCTGGCCGATTGCCCGCCTCCCCTCGTGTGTGTGGTTGAGTGCTTGGCAGTCAGGGGTGCCTCAGCGCAGTTCTTAGCGCTCGGGCCAGGCCAGCAGTGTCCCTGCTGGTTTTGGGATCTCCCCACAGAAATCCGCAGCAGGTGAGTCGCACAGACCATTTTACCCCATTGCGTCTGCTGTTCAATGTGGCAGCAGTCTCTACAGTACGTAGGAGTCCTCTGCAGTGACGGTATCAGCGCAGACAGGTCACTCGTCCATTTTGGAGCAGTTGGAAGTGTCCCTCACTCCCAGAGTTCTGCGTGGATGCGAGTGGATTATTTAGGGGTCTGGAGCACTCCTAGAGGACGACCACCATCTTGACGCTCGTATCCAGGCCCAGACACTTTACTTAGTAATGTGGAAATTATAAATATTTGCCGAAACCTGATTTCCACACATTGTCGTTTGGTTGTTATAAAATTTTATCAACAAAACTTCATGTCTGAAAATGTTGTGACAATATCAATGAAAACTGTACTGTTTATAAGTGATGTTGTGCTACCGCACCATACTTTAGTAATATATTTGAAACAGTGTGCTCCAAAATGCACCAATGGCTACAAACCACAACCTTATCATTGTAATGGTGAATGTTCATGGTTACTTTGCCATACTTGTTCATTGTGCGACGCTTGCATTTTTCACAATACCTACGACTTCCGTTATGTAACACTGATGGCAGCACCCCCACTCTGAAAATTGTAACAGCACCACTGCTTGACCGAAAGAGAAAAGGGCAATCAATCAAGGATCTCAAGGTGGCCACAATAGTGTCATTCATAAACCTGTGTAACAGCCATTATAACGCTGCCTTTACCACACATGGTAAGTATTGGTAAGATCTATATATATAACGGTTAGGGGTGGGCAGTGATAAAGGTTGATAAGGGTAATATTAGAGTTTAAGGGCGGTAGAGGTCATTTTAGGGTTTAGGATGGGTAGTGGTAAGAGTACATTTAGGCTTTAAGGGTGAGTAGTGGGAAAGGTTAATAAGAGTAATTTTAGGGTTGAGGGTAGGGTAGTGGTACTGGGTGTTAATGGTGTTTTTAGGACTTAGCGGCGAGTAGTAAAAGAAGGCTTGGAGTAAATTGAATAGAAGGGGTGGGGATGGTTTCTCCCCTCCCCAAAAAATACATATAATAATTAATATGAATATTTTATTATACTTACCACACATGGTAAAGGCTGCGTGGAAAAGCATGCATGGCAAAGGCATGCATTGTATTGTCAGACATCCCCCAGGATGAATGTTCATTGTACAGGCCAATTTCTCTCTTGCATGTGGAAACTAGGATCTTGGACAACGTATGGTAGCCCGACTGGAAGAGGTAATAACTGCATTCATGCATCCAGACCAATCAGGTGTTGTGCTCCCACATAAGTACTACAAAGTTTATAAGGAGATTTTGTTGTGTGATATATACTGAGAAGGTAACTAAACCAGCAGTAGTGTTGTCACTGAATGCATCAAAGGCAGTTGACTCCCTTCAGAAACCCTACTTATTAGAGGTCCTTAAAAATATGGGTCTTTAACCTCTTGGGTCGTGGCCCAAATCTCCAGCTGTCCACTAGAGTAAATCAGAAGGGGTTCACATTCCTGTGTATACAGATCACACATGACTCAGACAAATTATTTAATTGTAATCTGTACAATTTACTGAATAGATTAAGGGATAAAGTAAAATGCACCTTTTATCATTGGAGCGAACAGACATCTTAAAAATAATAGTGCTTTCTAAGTCCCTATATGCCCTCAGACAAAAACAACTTACTAGGTTCCCAGATGTGTTTCCTTCAGAAACTGGAGTGTGAAATCAGATAACTTCTATGGGAGGGGGGTTCACTACTGATATCACTTCAGAAGTTGGTCAGGGGTGCCTACGACTGAGCAACTGCACTTTTGGACTTCCGGGCATACTACTGGCTTCACAACTTGCATTTCTGAAAGAAAGTTTTTTTCTCCTTGGGAGGGACCATGGATCATTGGGGACGCCTTTGGGTCACAAGATTACATAGCTGCACTATGTGTGTGTGTGTGGGGGGTGGTAGGGGGAGAAGACGTAGGGAAACAACTGATCGGCCCAGGGGAAGTGGGAAGAGCCTAGCAGGCTGTGACAAAACACCTTGAATGGGAGGAGTTCTGACAAAAGAAATCCTCTATAGGACAGAAGTTGAAAAGAACTGAGCAATTTCCAAGAATTTTAAAAAATGGGACCTAGTAGGAATAAATGAGGTAGGTGATGTGAGACCCGAGCACAAAGTTCTTAAAAATTGAATATGAAATGACCGATGCAGAGATGTTTCGCTACATGGAGCGTAAGTCTGCCACTGCAGTACATGGTGTTAAAACAACAAATAGAAGAAATTAACAACTCAAAGGTATCACAAACTGATGGAAAAGTGGATAGTATATCTAAAAAGAGGAGGAATAGATCGAAGCAATAAGACGGTCTAGGGAGGTGGCAATCAAAGCAGGTTGCACATTTAACCCCTTCGCTGCTCATGACGAGCTCAGCTCGTCATGAGGCACGGTTGAGCTGTGCTTATCACAAGCTGAGCTCGTCATGTATAATGGGAAACATAATAGTCAGCATAGAGGAGAATTGCTGCAGCAGCGATGGTGTTAAACAATTAGGAATCCTTTGCAGGAGTTAAAATTTTAGAGGACAAGTTGTTAGATCTGGTAAAACTAGTACTGATAATAAATGTCTCAGGGGGTGCGTTCTAACTTCTGGCAGGCCCCTTCCTACACACACTATAGGACTGCCCCCACCCCCCATTTAAACCCTTGTTGGGAAAGTGTAAAATCATGCCTAGCGAGTATTACAGAGTTTCCAATGGATCTAAAAGTGAAGCTGTTTGCAGTGGGAATGTGGCCAGAAGAAACACAATTAGGAGGGAACGCTCCTATCACGCCCCCTCTTGGGCCCAAATTTCTTTTTAAAAAGGTAATCATAGAGGAGGGTCAAATGGAGTGAAACTCCCAAAACGTACTCTATGATTTATAGCCCACCCTATGAACATGTCTGCAGTACAATGGTGAATGTGTTCATGCTATATTTTCTGAACACAGACTACAAAAGTGAGCTTCTGTCTTCAGAAAATAACAAAAGGAGGACATTTCTCTTATGTGCGTTTTCTCCAAGAGCTTATGGGCCACTTTCTGTCTGGAACCACCATGGATTAGATGGCTGACTTAGACAGAGAAGAAGCTGTCGCATATTAAGGAAGCCCTTACTATGCAACGTCTAAGTACCAGCAGATGCCCAGTAAAGAGTTTTTTCCATAGGCAGAGCCTGTGCCAGCTCCACCTCTGTAAAACCAATATCCCAGCACCGTACGGGATGCAAAAGGTGTGTTTATGACAGGCAGTCAATGTTTGGCAGCTATCCCTTTGCCACCCACATTTGAGCCCCCAAGTCTGTTTTCTACCTAACACAAACATACCAATATTTGAAATGTTTTTTTTAAATGTTATTATTTTCAAGTGGTTTTGGGCAGGAAATTTCTGTAGGTGGCACCTGTACTTCTGCAAGTGTGATGTTCGCTCCTAGATCTCTGCCATGTGGTCTTCAAGAAAGCTGCAATTCTTATGCACCAAAAACATTAGGCACTGGCGGTGGGAATTCTTGATACGATTCCAGCTGAAAGCAACAAATTCCAAAAGCGTAATTTCAGCAAAAGTGATATTATGCACCAGAGACCACATCAACTAATAACAAAAGCCATGAGTGCAGGCAGGCCCTATAAGGCCATTGCGTCTATTACAAAAAAACATCGGACAGCCACTGTTAATTAGTAAACCTAGCAATGTACAAACTCTTGTTTCATTTAGCACGCTCATGACCAAGGCAATGTTTTAAAACATTCGTCAAAAGTTGTAATTTTACCAAAAAAGGGATTAAACATTGTAAATAAGAAAATGAGTTACTTACCTGTAACTACGGTTCTCCAGTATTGGTATCTTTCATAGATTCACATGCTTGAATCATCCCTGTGGTTGTAGTGGGAGTCCCACGGAGGCGTGGCTACGGGGCCGATGCGGATGGCAGCGTGAGCTCCGTGCCAACCCCATCATTTATCCTGCTGGGGGCTGTTTTCTTAAGGCCAAAAAGACTCCTGGTAGCATGGCACACGATTCCAGAAGTGCTGGTGCCACTTGCTTCTGGACATGACTTCGCCGCTGAGGACCGGTAACTGCAGTGCGGCGGGACCCTGGTCGCTCAAAATGGTGCCGGGTCTGGCCGCAGAGAATGGAGCTGCAGAGGAAGCGGCGATAAATCAGCTGAGCCGCTGCTGCCTGCTGAAAGCTCAGGACACTCGGTGTGTACTAGGGCAGGTGCAGCGGGGGCGGTGCTGGAGCGGCGGCGACCGCAGAGAGAAGCAGAGCCTTCCCCCTCCCCTCCCGTTCGTCCTCCCCCTCTCGGCAACGCAAGGAGTGCCCGAGAGGGCAATAACGGGTGATGGGTGGCTGCAGGGGGGCCCCGGCGCCCACAGGAACTTATTGAGGGCACGAATCAGAGGAGCTCCCCTGCCTGAGGTCACAGGCTGAGTGGGACACAGACTGCTTGCGGCCCCTGCGCGGCCGCCATTTTGTGTCTCGGCGGAGCGGCGCTGCAGGACAGTCGACTACAGGGACAGGCTCGTACTGCATCAGCAGTCAGATTGCAGGGGGGAAGACTCCTGTGGCATTGGATCCAGCAGGGCGAGGCAGCGCACTTGTGCCTCACGTTGGAGCCCCCTATCACTGATTCAGAGCTTGGGGAACCACCCGGACCTTGCAGCTGTGGCAGGAGGAAGAAGTGAAAAGGTATGTGCAGACATACTGGGGCATGAAGAGGACTATCTGGAGTTGGCACTGGAGCTGCCCCCTCTGGTGATGGAGGGTCCCCAGCGACCTGGAGATGACGACATCGGTTTGCTGGTCTGAGGGTATCCAGCCCCAGCGCAGTGCCAGGAGAGGAAGCAGAGACTTCTGCCTGCTGGTTCGGACCTGGGCGCAGGGATTGAGGACCCTGGAACACCACATACAGCCGGGTGTGATGGCGGACAGGTTGAGCATTCTTTGCCAGGAGCATCACATTTACGACAGGGATGGTTACTACCATTGATGCCACCCATAGTACTGAGGGGAGCTCCTGAGAGTGGACCCGCCTGGAGGACCACAGGTATGGTTGAGCGCTGCACTGGGAGGAGTCGTGACTGGCAGAAGGGATCTGGAGGGTGCCCCGAGAGCCTTGCAGGCCGTGGGGTGTCCGGCTTCTACTGAGAGGTGAGGGGACAACACTGAGGATTGGTGGTGATCCGGTAGTCAGCCACCTAGGTCATCGGGCATGGGGAACGGGCAAAGATTGGAAAACCACAAGGCAAACAGGGGGGTTCACCCCCGGAACAAGAAGAGGTTACTACGGATGACCGGAGGACAGAGGCGTCGGAGTTGCAGCCTGAGGGGATGGCGCAGCAGCAAGTGGATATGATACTTAAGGGCATCACGGATACTAGAAATGCCCTTCAGCAGGACATAGCACAGGTGTCAGTGGGGCTGGGCCTTCTCCGGGCGAACCATGTAAAATTAGCGGACCGGGTAAAGCAAACCGAGGCCACTCTGGAAGTATTGGATCCAGCACAGAAGGCGCTTGAGACACAGATGGGGGATGTGCACCGTCGCTTGCAGATCTTGGAAAAGAGAGCTGAGAACGTCGAAGGGCGGAACAGAAGGAACAACATACGGGTGATTGGACTGCCTGAAGGAGTGGAAGGAACCGATATGGCGACTTATCTGTAGGCCTGGTTGAAGTCAGAAGTCGCCCTGGACGGACTGTCCCCTTTCTTCACCTTGGAAAGGGCGCATAGAGTACTGGCGCGTCTGCTGAATCCTGGGAGGCCACCCAGACCTGTGGTGGCACGTTTGCTCCACTAAAAGGACAGAGATCTGCTTTTGAATAGAACGCGCACCGTGGGACCCTTCAAGGTGGATAACAGTAGTGTGATGCTGTTTCCCGACTATACCTTTGATGTGCAGCAACAGCGATCCTCCTTCTTGAAGGTCAAGAAAGCACTCCGCACAAAAGGTTTGCAATACTCTTTGATGTTTCCGGCTTGCTTAAGAGTGGCCATGGACGGTGAAACCTTTTTCTTCAACACCTCTGAGGAAGCATGGGACTGGCTGGAATCTTACAAAGCGGGACAGGGAGAAGCCGGTCGAGGCCGGTGGGCCGCTGAGGGGATGCCGCGTCCCCCTCGGCCGCGGCATGCAGAGACGGCAGCTCTGCTCCCAGAGACCAACGAAATCCCAGACGGAGAAAGGAAGAACAGCAGAGCTCAAGGCGGTGAAGGAGCTATCTCAAGAGCAAGGGCAGGATTCGTGGGGAGTGACTGAATCTGAGACGGGGTCAGCTGGGCAGCATCAGAGGAATCGGATTCAGCGAGCGTCGCTCTGCCACATGACCAGGACTGAGGATGAGCTGGTCGATGCGTAGCACAGTAAGACATTATCCAGGACTGGGTGGTGCTTTTGTATATTGACATTCCCCATTGTCTTCTTAATGGTGTGGATTGTGGGGTGCTGGTGGGGGGGTGCGAGTAGAGGGGTGGGGGGGAGGGCATTGGGGTGGTGGCCCCCCTAATCTGGGGTACCGCAGCAGTAGCTGTGGCGCTACAGGGAATGGGGTATGGTGTGAGATGGTTGTTTAATTTTTGATTTAGCGGCGTTTGGCCCCTAGCCACCCCCCTGTTATTATCGTTAGTGTTCCCCGGTAGCTACAGAGGAAGCTGTTTAGTGGAGAATTTAGATAGGAGCTGTTTTGTTAGGACCTGTTCTGGGGAGGGGTAGTTGGGGAAGTTGTTTGGGGTTATAGGGGGTTATAGGGGCTGATGGTGTGTCCATGGTAAAGATGCAGAGGTACCCAGAAGTGGAAGAACAATATGGGGACCCTACATGATCTTAAGTACCTAACGTGGAATATGAGAGTGATGCATACAATGCGGAAGCATTACAAGGTGCATGCCTATTTGGTGCGGAGGGGGGTGCATATATTGATCGGGTGGAGAGCAGCGCATTGCAGCGAAGGAGGCAGGTCCAGGTCTATTGTACGACGTACTAGGCTTTTGCTAGGGGAGCATTGATATGGGTTCGAGCGGGGGTGCCCTTCCAAATGACTCGCCAGTTTGCTGAGCCAGATGGGAGGTTCGGTGTGGGGGGGGGTGACTGAATGGTTTAGATGTAACATTATGTAGCGTATATGCCCCTAATGTTGACCAGATGTCCTTTTTTACCCTCCGCCCTACTTGACTGGTCCTGTGATGTTCGGAGGAGATTTCAACTCAATAGCTGATGTAGATATGGATAGGTCGCATCCCCCATTTCCGGAAGCCCCATCATATAAAATATCTAAGGGGAGAAGAGACTGGCAGGACAGATGGGGATAGATAGGGACTGGTAGATACCTGGTGAATGCATCATTTTGAGGAACGTGACTTATTCTTTTCTTTCTGCATTGCATGACCTGCATGTGCGCTTGGATGCCGTATTGTGCACACATGATATACCTGAAAAGGTGCTACACAGCGAGTACTTGGCTAGAACAATATCGGACCATAATCCTCTGCTCCTAACGATTTGGTGGGTTCAGGAGAGGCCTGCAATTCCAATGTGGTGCCTACCACTGGAGACGTTAGAGGACGCTGTCTTCCGTGGTGATATAGAAATGGGCATTGAGCAATATTTTGCTGAGAATGAAGGAACCGCATCTGCAATAGCGATAGAGTGGGATGCTTTTAAGGTGGTGATGAGGAGAATGTGATTGCCAAACAGGCAGGTGTAAGGAAGACGTTACTATGGGAAGTGGAAGTGTCAGAAGCTCGGCTGCGAGGAGTAGAGAGAGAGCGGCCTGAGCACCCCAAAGTGCAGGGTGAACTATCGGGTGCAAGGGAGGAAGTGGCGAATCAGATAGAGAGGTTTCGTTATGATTATAGAGCTTATTTAGCACGGGCGCACGCAGAACGTGACAAGACGAGTACACTGCTGACTTGGCTAGCTAATCCGGCACCCCTATAATGGTGCTGAACTCTTCCCTAGGAGTTCCAGTCTACACCCAGAGAGGGATTAATGACCTGTTTCTAGAATATTATGCTGGGTTGTATAGGAGTCGCGTGGGGGGCCCTGATGATACGCTGGAGTAATTTTTGGCGGGTATACAACTGCCCCGGCTGAAGGAAGAACAAGCGACGCTGCTAGGGCAGGACATTACATTGGGGGAAATATAGAGTGCCATTAAGCACATGGCACGTATTAAGACGCCGGGATCGAACGGCCTGCCTATTGAGTTTTATTTAACTTATATTGATAAACTGGCTCCAAAATTGGTGAGGGTCTATAAGGAGGGCCGAGCAGTGGGGAGGCTTCCAACTTCTATGAGGGAGGCTGTTGTTATCCCACTACCGAAACTGGGAAGGGACTCAATGGATAGGTGGGCGTACCGCCCGTTATCCATGCTGACATCAGACTACAAGATATTAAGTAGGATTCTGTTGACTCGACTCTTGCCCCGTATGGTACATTTGGTACACCGTGATCAGGCGGGTTTTATTCCAACTCGGAACACAGCCGTTAATATATGTTACCTCCACCGCATATTGTATGCAGATCATGGAGACGCTCCTGGTACTGCAGTACTCTCAGTAGACATAGAGAAGGCCTTTGATAGCCTAGAGTGGCCGCATCTGTACCATGCTATGCGTGCATTTGGCCTTGGTGAGGCGATTGAGGGATGCATGGGCTTATTGTATGGAGATGCGACAGCTAGGGTGTGGGCAGGGTCGACAATATCCTCCCCCTGTGCGGTAGGTCGAGGAACGCGACAGGGATGCCCGCTGTTCCCGCTGTTATTTGCATTAGCTATCGAGCCATTGGCTGTACAGGCTAGACTGGGGCGCCATTACCAGGGCCTGGCCCTGCGGGGCATTGAACAGTATATATATATCCCTGTACGCTGATGATCTACTAATTATTTGGGCCAACACAGGGGTAGCACTGGGCGATGCGACACACCTGCTGCAGGCGTTCTGTGAAATGTCAGGACTGGGGGTTAGTTAGGGGAAGACATGCATCTTCCTGGTGTTTCCAAAAGCGGGAGGCCCTGATCGATTAGCTGGAATTCGGTGGGAACCACCCCGTTTGCCCTATTTGGGACTAATATCTATCATTCCCTTGCGGATCTGCTGGAAGGGAACATGGGAAGGTCCCTGTAAGGGCTGCAAGGGAATCTGGCTTTTGGAAGTGCTCTGCCACTCTCCGTTGCCGGAAGGGTGGCGCTCCTGAAGATGGTGGTGCTCCCCCGCCTGCTATATTATTTTCGGACATTGCCGATTTGGATACCGGGGCAATTTTTAGGCAGATTAGGTCGATGGTTAGCGGTTTCTTATTCGGAAAAGGCAGGAAGCGGTGGCGTTACCCACCATGACGAGACCCAGAGTGGACGAGGGGCTAGCGGTACCTGATTCTGAATTTTGGGGTTCAGTGGGCCAGGAGGGTCGGTGGATCCTGCGGCATGTACTCTCATTTACCATATTGCAGTAACCCTTGCATCTTGGGTCGCTCACTGCTGAGGAGCGGACATTTAGACAATGCTGGAATCGGAGCCACCGCAGAGTCAACATTATTCGCCCATATGCCTCGGAGATCCCCCTGGGCATGTACACCGCCGTCCCCACACAGGGGGATTGGTCGGCACTAGCAGACTGGGAAGCGGTGGGAGTCCAGGTTGTGGGGGATTTGAATGAAGACGGGGTGCTACTACCTTTTCACACATTACCGGAAAGGTATGATCTGCTGCAAGGAGACTATTTTCTACATGCCGCTTTGATCTCAGCTATACAGCGCCACTGTAAGGAAGGGCTCTCGGAACCCCAGACTTTTATGACGTGTCAATACGTGGTGATGGCTGCAGGGACGTTTAGGGTGATTACATGTCTCTACAGGCGCTTCACTACAGAAAGCCTGCACCCACTGACGGAGTTACAAGTAAAATGGGAGAAGGATTTTGGGAAGGAAATACCGGAAGTAACGTGGGCTCAATTGATCCGAAGGGCCTGGAAGAGCACACGGAATGCAGGTTTCAATTAATACATTTCTTTATATTGCATAGGGCTTATTTAACCCCAGCCAGAATCAATCGATATTTCCAGATGGATACCGCCCAGTGTCCGCGTTGCGGCCTGGAGGAGGCAGAGTTACCTCATATGCTGTGGACTTGTGGACAATTGGGAACTTATTGGGAGGAAGTAGTCGAACGGCTTTGTGGCGTTACAGAGCACAGTATAGAAACTGATATGGGTACCTGCATATTACATTGGTTTCCACACACCTCTGAGGCAAAAATTACAAGCAAGTTTCTGGACATAGATATACTGCTGGCTAAGAGAGAGTGAGATCACGGCCCAATGGAAGTCGCGCCGGGGTTCCTACGATAGGGAAGGGGAAATCGGAGTTACTCAAATGGGCTAAAAGTGTGAGTACGGTTAGATTGCAACAAGCTATAGGCACTAATAATGAGAAGGCGCTGGAAGAAGCCAGAGTGTGAGAAGCATTAGTGATAGCACTACAAATGCCGGAAACTGATTTGGAGGTGGCCCCTGCTGAGGATGCCCCAGAGGGTTCCCCTTGATCAGCCGTAAGTAGGGAAGGTTGGGGACCAAGTCCGGGGGTGAGTGAAAATGATACAGTGGAACGCATGGCTATGGGCAGGTATAGTCCCCAAAGTATCCCGAAAAGAGATGAGAAGATTCTGATGTACAAATTGGATTCTGCGATTGGGAACTTGGACACACCGGAGGCTGAGGGGGGGCGGGGGAGGAAGTTTGATTGGGTTTGCCTATTGCTCATTTTTTGGCTTACACTGTTAAGAAGTAGACATAACACGATTGACAATGTGCTCCTATTATTATGGATATGGGTACGACAGGATGATTATTGAGAAATAACCTATATTGTGTCAGATTTTGGAGGGACCATAACTCATAATGCGTAATTGTGGGTGCACAGACATTGTTGATATGATGTAAGGTATTATGTTATACATTGATGTATGATTGTTATATGTGGTTTATAAAACAATAAAAACAGAGTTACAAAAAAAAAGTAGTGGGAGTTCTACGGTATACATATAAAAGCAGTAGATAAAATCACCAGAGGCTACCATACAATGAAAAGTCAGGGCAATTGCCTATTGACATTCTTGTGTAAAAAAAGAATCAAAACTAACCAACATCCAATCAGGCTATGGCACCCTCTAGAACAATCCCAAGAGAGGCTAGGTTCCTCAGGATTTTCTAGCACAAGTGTGCAAGCATAAACCTTAGAGAATAAAGGAAGCCTCTCCGGTGAGGAGGGTAGGTCGCATGTGAATCTATGAACGATAACAATACTGCAGAACCGTTACAGGT
The DNA here is from genome assembly GCF_964263255.1 of Lissotriton vulgaris. NCBI lineage: Eukaryota > Metazoa > Chordata > Amphibia > Caudata > Salamandridae > Lissotriton > Lissotriton vulgaris. The sequence continues at coordinate 336,282,665 of NC_141693.1, read as the reverse complement.
AAGTAACTAATTTTCTTCTCCAGTATTGGATCTTTCATAGATTCACATGCATGAATCAGAGTAGATAGCAGTTTTATAAACATGCATGGTTAATAGCACTATAATATGAACTCTTGCACCTTAGAGTATGGTGGGTTATAACATACATGCCAATATAAAATACCTAATGAGATAATACTGAACAACATATCAATCATATAAACATATACATACGTGTGTTCAAGATCGCACTGGAGCGATCGAAATGCGTCATGGCGGACATTTGTCTGATTTCACTATGCGGTGATATCATGAATAAAAACATTCCTGCGAAAAAGCATTAATCGAGCAGGGGCATTTCGTGCTCTGTACCTGGAAGGAACCCCCTCAGAGAAGAAGGTGAGCCAGGATTGCTCAAACTTGTGTATATATATATATATATATATATATATCTATATGTGAAGAAAAGCTGAGACAACGCAGAGAGGCCGCGGCAATGCACGGAGCATTGCTTGATGTTCGATGTTCCACGATAAAGTCAGCTCCGCTCCCTGCTCATCACCCCTACTTAAGGGGATTAATACGGATGTCAAATTGAAATTTAACAGGCAACCTACTCAAGGATTATTATACACTCACCCCAAGGACTACAAATACCATCATTCCCGATGGACAAGTTGAGAAGCCACACCCACTAAGGGCAGTTACAGTCAAATCAAATAAAGGTTGATTGAAAAGGATGAGTTATAAAAAACAACAAGGGCACCCAATCGAGTCAGCACAGGACCTTGGGGAACATATGAGTAAAGACAACAGCGGTCCTATGCAAGGAGGGATATAGTCAATAGGTAAATATAGACACAATGGAAACTATATTGTAAATTGACTTGCCCAGCCGGGCAGAGGTCTAATATTTAATTTAGAACCACAATATTAGGAGATACCTTCAACAATTTCTTGGAGATGGGCACAAGCCTGTGCCCAGACGATTACAAATTGTCATGGTTAGCGGAGTGGATAGAAGGTAGAGAAAGGTTTTTAGGCAAAAGCTATTGTTTTCTGTGCATATAGCAATAACAGAATTCGCATTTACACCAATACTTGAAATATAGTAACAGATACACAACAGAGTATATGGTGTAGAAGTTGTCGACGGCGTTTCGATCCCATTACATAGTTACAGGGATCATCATCAGGACTGAGTAAAGCCTAATCATTCCTAGCCATGATAGCCGCATTGGGCGAGGCGCACACAGTGGGTGCCGGCCGGTGGCAGGGAGTGGGGGGCAGCCGTTTTCCGCGGAGGAACCGGATAGTCCCAATTTAAACGGGCAGCCTAAACGGTGATTACGTTTCTGGCCCCTACTCCCTGCCACCGGCCGACACCCACTGTGTGCGCCTCGCCCAATGCGGCTATCATCGGCAACTTCTACACCATATACTCTGTTGTGTATTTGTTACTATATTTCAAGTATTGGTGTAAATGTGAATTCTGTTATTGCTATATGCACAGAAAACAATAGCTTTTGCCTAAAAACCTTTCTCTACCTTCTATCCACTCCGCTATCCATGACAATTTGTAATCGTCTGGGCACAGGCTTGTGCCCATCTCCAAGAAATTGTTGAAGGTATCTCCTAATATTGTGGTTCTAAATTAAATATTAGACCTCTGCCCGGCTGGGCAAGTCAATTTACAATATAGTTTCCATTGTGTCTATATTTACCTATTGACTATATCCCTCTTTGCATAGGACCGCTGTTGTCTTTACTGAAAAGGATGAGTGTCATGCCTGTATACTTCTGAAGACCCCATGAAGAAGAGGAGTAGCAGCCTTGAAACGCGTCGGGCGCATGGCACACAAGAGTGGAGAACAAAGTTTGCGGAGCTACGAGGGGCTTACATAGCTGGATGGCAGGAGGATCGAGAGTGCCTTTCGGAAGAGCAGGAGCGCATTGCTTGGTTTGAAAAAAAAAAAAATATATATATATATATATATATATATATATATATATATATATATATATATATATATATATATATAATTTCCAAAAACCAGAGTTTGCTCTGCATAGAGACGCCACACAGTTTGTGAAGTTTCACCTTCCTTTAATGCAGGCAGCGAGACAAAGCGTGTCAACCCCTCCACAAAGTTGCGCCACTTGGGATTTATTTTTTATGTTAGAAGCCGTCTCAGCTTCCACTATGGTTCCTGCAATGACTACTGGCCCCAGAAAGCAATGGTGCAATACGAAGTCTCATTTGGGCGGGGTTAACAAGTAAGTATATAGTCTGCAATTGCTGTTGGGACTTCTTTCATATTACCAATGATTAAGGGCATGGAGCCCGAAACGCATCTGGCGCAACTTTGTGGAGGGGTTGACACGCTTTGTCTCGCTGCCTGCATTAAAGGAAGGTGAAACTTCACAAACTGTGTGGCGTCTCTATGCAAGGGCAAACTCTGGTTTTTGGAAATTAAATTGCGGCGCGCCTCGCAGCGGAGACACCCCGCCGCACAACCAGCGGCCCTCAGCGCCTGGAATGGTGGGCGCTTGGAGAGGAGTTGTGAAATCGCCGCTGATGTGGGGATAAACATTGGTGAGAACAGCGCTGTTTCCCGTCCACATAACCCACTTGGGATTTATTTTTTATGTTAGAAGCCGTCTCAGCTTCCACTATGGTTCCTGTAATGACTACTGGCCCCAGAAAGCAATGGTACAATACGAAGTCTCATTTGGGCGGGGCTAACAAGTATATAGTCTGCAATTGCTGTTGGGACTTCTTTCATATTGCCAATGATTAAGGGCATGGAGCCCGAAACGCGTCTGGCGCAACTTTGTGGAGGGGTTGACACGCTTTGTCTCGCTGCCTGCATTAAAGGAAGGAGAAACTTCACAAACTGTGTGGCGTCTCTATGCAGGGCAAACTGGTTTTTGGAAATATATATATATATCTCCTACTGGCAGTCGCCATTAGGTAGTTATAGTTAGGACCTAGTTACCATAGGAAAATGGCAACATTCTAGTCCCAATAACTTTGGCGCCGATTGACGAATCTTCGTGAAATTTACAAAACAAATTCTTTGTTGAGGTCAGCTCCTATGTTCGGGGTGATTCCTCAAGGGGAGGGCCGAAAAAAAGGGGGGTCTCAAAACGTGTTTTTTCAATGTTAATTTTTATAGGAAACTTTAGACAATGCTACAGGTCGAACGGGTGAACGGAGCCCCAAATTTGGCAGGGAGAAGGGTCTTGGTCTAGAAAGCACGCTTTTATTCATTTGGTGCAAATCCGTTCAGTAGTCTTTGAGAAATATCAAAAGTTACAGATATCGATATTTGGGAATTCTACCGTCTGATTGGCTGAGGCATTCCGAGCCCGAGCTTGCTGCTGATTGCCTGCGAGCAGTGCAAGCAGTTGCAACTAGGAAGTGTTGGCCGCCATTTTGTGATTCTGTTGAAGTGAGTAAGGGGAAATAAGGGCGAAAAATGTGGGAAAGAGGAGGGTAGGAGCACTGTAACCTCTGTGGAGTGTTTAGCGTGTGCTATAGAGGAGGTGCGAAGCAAAGTATTCACCCCTACCGGTGTGAAAGCGCTGGTTTCATTCTTGATGAAGTCGGAGCTTTACATGCAGTGTGTGAGGAAGAAAGAATTCAATGCGTGTGTGATATTTGAATTCTGGATAACAACTACAAAGGTGAGTTAGAAATGAATAAGGTGTGTTATGTGTTCTATAATAGTGATTACGTATTGGCGGTGATGTTTTTAATTTTGAAAGTATTTTTTATTTCAAAGTAATATAGTGTTAGTAAAGGGTGGTGTTTGATATTGGTTATAAAATACGCATAAAATTTGAGCTGTTAAATAAGTACTTTATATATGTTTAGGAATTTTTCGCAGAGAATAAGTAGTTTGTCATCTTTATAGGACTGTATGGTTTCGAAAATGAGGTACAGCGTTAATTTGGGTGTGTAATGTACTCAGGGAGATAAACGAAATGTCGCACGTTTGCAAATGATACTTTTTGTGGAAATAGTGGGGTGGGAAGGTGGTGGTAGGAGATGTATGTGTTATTAAGTTAAAAGCGATAAAACAAAATCTAGAAATGGTATGTGGGAAGGTAGTGCTCTCATATGTGACACTGAGAGGTTGATTTGAATGTAAGTCAAGGTAGGTTGTTGTACAGTGGGGCCGTCTACAGTGTTTGGAGATTACATGGAGAGGAGATGGAGATAGGAAAAGTGATATGTTCCTTTTATATGTACGTATATTTTGAATCATGTGATCCTAGGTTGAGATATAATATGAACATATATAACTGGTTTGAATTTGGGTATAGTTAATAGTTTTCGTAATTTCTGACTAGTGAATAATAAAAAGGTAGATATACTAAAATATATGGTAGTAAACGTATTACTGATTGTCTGTTCTTATGGAGTAAAAGTTGTTGGAGGGTGCTTCTTTAGAAGAGATGTTTTATAAATGTGTGAGATAAAAAAAATTAAATGTGCAGCATATTTTCTGTATGACTTTGTTGACATTAGAGAATTAAATGTGAATATAAGTGATACTATTTGTCAGGCTGTTTGCTGTGGTGGATATGTGTAGGTGTTGAAGTGATCAGTGTTTTATTGATGCTGAGCTTTACTATCCCTTTTGAGACGCTTGTCAATTTATTCAACCCATTTAATATCTTTAATATAGATATAGTAAAGGGACGGTATATCAAAGGTTTGGGAATTAGCACTTTGTTTACACCCGTCCATCCCCTGCTATACACTCTACAGAGTGAACAACTTTCGTAACATATAGATGTCTAGCTAGTAAAGGTGGTGTAGTTTGACTGGGTCTATTTATAAACTGTGCTATGGGATGGTTTATGTTTTACTCTACAAATTTGGCTGTTTGAAAACTTTTTGCTGATAAGTATTCCGGCAGACACTTGTTAAAATTAATGCTGTATATGGGTATAGTGGCGCTAGTGGGAATGGAGGTTTCTGTTTGATTTCGAATGGTTAACCAAGGGCGGGGTGGGTGTGGAGGAGGTGGTTATGTTGCTGATTAAAACACAGAATATAGTAACGTGCAGATGTCGAGCTACCAAAGGTGATGTAGTACCAGTGGGAGCACTTATAAAGCGCCCTATGGCATGGAATATCTTTTACCCACAAATTTGCATGTTTTAATATGTTTTGTTGATTACCTTTTCGGGAGACATCTGTTGAAATTAAGCATCTGTATGGCTATAGTGGTGCTTCTACGTTTGCAGGAGCTCTTTCTTTTATTGGGTAAAGTTAAGCAAGGGCAGTTGTTGAGGTGGTGTAGTGGTACTGTGAGTATTTATAGACCGTCTTATAGTATGGTGTATGTTTGAGTTGCACAAAAGCAGGTTTGAATAACTTTTGCTGATGAGCGTTCTGGCAGTCACCTGTTGACATTAAGTCTATGTATGGTTATAGTGGCAGTAACGGGAGTGCTGGGGCTCATTGTTTGATTTCGTAAGGTTAAGGAAGGGTATGGGTGGGGGTGGGGGTGGGGGTGGGGGAGTTGTGTATGTTGCTGATTATTAGACAGATATTTGTAACGTGGGCATGTGTAGTTATTAAAGGTTATGTAGTTTCACTGGGCCCATTTATAAACCGTGCTATGGGATGGTTTATGTTTTACCCGCCAATTTGTAGGTAGACACCTGTTAAAATTAAGACTGTGTATGGGTATAGTGGTGCTACTAGGAATGGTGGGGGTTGTTTGATTTTGTATGGTTAACCAAGGGCGGGGGTGGGTGTGGGGGATGTGGTTATGTTGCTGATTGAAACACAGAATGCAGTAACGGGCAGATGTCGAGCTACTGAAGGTATGTAGTACCAGTGGGAGCAAACTTCTATGTTTTAATACGCTTTGCTCATGAGCGTTCTGGTAGACAGTTGTTGAAATTAAGTTCCTGTATTGCTATAGTGTGTCTACTAGGTTTTGTGTAGCTCTTTCTTTTAATTTTGTGAAGTTAAGGAAGGATGGGGAAGAGAGTGGTGCAGTGGCAGTGTGCCCATTTATGAATCGCTTTATGGTATGGTATGTGTTTTTCTGGCACAGTCCCATGTTTTAATACCTTTTGGTGATAAGTGTTCCAGCAGACAGGTACACTAATGACACAATATTTCTGTGGATAAGGAACCTTAGTGCTGATAGATACTCTTGTAGTGTGGTAGAAGGCTGATAGCGTTGATGGAAAAGGATGACACTTGGTGCCATTGTAGATTTCAATAGAAGTTTACACTGTTTCTTTGTTACTACGGTGTAGTTAGGGTTGTAAGTGGGAGAAAAAAGTGGGGGTGCTCTAAAATGGGGGGCAAAGCTCTTAAAGGAGTGTGGGCTATGCAAGTTGGGCTGTGGTCTAAATCAAGATAAGTATTGTGGGCTTTAGAAAATCCTCTCCAATTATTCTACGTTTGGAAAAAACATTCTTTAAAGGATTTCCCTTCCTTCTTCAACCTAGCATGATGCCTCAAGTTCTCAGTAGTGAGCAAAATAAGCATGCGTACATCGATGTGCATGCTCTCACTGCAGTGCAAAAAAAAATAATTGACTGTTTGCGAGGACTGAAAATAAAATTGACTATGTTTGCGAGGGTTGAAAATAGAGCCCAATAGAGATCTGTTTGGAGGCTCCCTGAAAATAAGTGATGGTCCTCAGACACGGCCCAATTAAAGCCCAGCATCCATCTATCCTAAGCACTGCGCCATCCAACCATCTTTTAATTGATGTATACATTCCTACTTATATATATATACATACATCTGTTCCTGCACTTATCTTAAGCATCTATGAGTCCACTCGCCTATTGTAAACACTGTGCCATTCATGCAGCCATACGCCTATATATCCATAGATACATCTGTCCCATAACCAATCCTAAGCATCTATCAGCCCACCCGTCTATCATAAGTACTGGTCCCTGCATTCATTTATCCTTCCATCCATACATTGATACATCCATCTATGTCTCTATGCATTGATGTATCTGGCCATGCATCCACTCGCCCTTTATTCAACTATACGTTCGCCCCGATCCTAAATATGACGTATTATACTCATACATCCAGCCTCTTAAGGGGTCGAAAAGGCTTGCGAAAAGCATTGACAGGCAGATTATTTTATAAAGAATAACAAAGCTTTGAGTTGCTCTATGCGAAGCATTTTTCACCATCCTTCTCTGGTGGTGTTTTAAAGAAAGGTACATATAGCAAGCTTTTAAGTGTAAGATGTTAATTTAGAAACAGAACGTTTTGTCGAGTTTTATATAGGTACACTGTTTAAAAGTGGCTGTGGCTGACAGATACTGAATACCTGTATTTCTTACATTTGAGAAAGTATACCAGAGAGGTAATTTGGTGTGGTGAGAACCTTGATTTCTATATTTCCATGTAAAGCACAGTATAGGAATATAAAAGTAATTGGAAAGCTTTTCAGTTTTTATTAAAGTAGGGGTGTGAGAACTAAGTGAGGCAGGCAAAGCGTGTTTTTTCGTAGCACTAAAACAAGAGAATGTTTAAGGTCAGAGCAGGTTCGTGCTGGAGTTGCCTGCTTGTGGTCGTTTCCAGAGGCGCAACCAGAGCGAAATTTCGGGGGAGCCTAATTCTTTCAGCAATAGGCAGAGTGGGAATGTAGGGGTTGTAAAAAGAGGTGAAAAAGAACAGAGTCTTCTTTACCAAAAAATGATCTTTTGAAGACCTGTGAAGTACTCTGGTGCAGCTGTGTGTGTGCACCCAGGTAGCTGTTTGAGAGAGTCTGGGGCAATGGGCGTTGCGCGCCTGGTGGTCTGTTTGCTAATTACCCCACGGTGATGTTGCTTTTGCGTTGTAAAAAGAGAAGGGAAATTCTGAGAGAAAATTTGTCTTTTTAAAGGATTTCCCTTCTCCTACAGTGCAAGTCATCTGGCATGATGTCTGCACTTCTAAGTAGTGTGTAATGTGCATGCTTTCACAGTCTCGCTGCAGTGTAATAAAGAAAAAAAAACAGATGAGGTTTGCGAGCCCTGAAAATAGAACCCTCATAAAGACCTGTTTCGAAGCATCCTAAGATAAAGTGCTGGTGCTCAGACCCCTACAGGCCCCCCCTCCACTTAAAGCCAGGGGGCAGTGTTATGTTTGGAAAGTTGTAGATAAAATTGTAGGCTAATAATGGTAATTTTTGTGTGTGCTGTTTGGTTGATATCATCTTAAGTACATAGATTAAACATTTTAAAAATACTATCTATAAAGCTGTCTGCGGTGGGTTGTAGAGAGAGTGGTGTGGGGTGCGGCGGAGAGATGAAAAGTTTGAGGTAGTGTAGTTATATATAAATAGTAAAGGTGTATGTAAATATTAAATAAATACTTGCTGTTTGTTCTATGGCACTACTTGTCATCCTAGTGCTGCTCTGTCGTGCTCAATCACGTTGCAGCACTGGGTGTGGAAGTGGTTAGTGGAAGTTTTGTAAATGTATGTTATTATTTAAACATAATGAAGAATTGTGAAAAATAATTGAATCTATTTTTTGTTTTTCAGAAAATTATTTTGTTTGGATTAAAATTTGGAAATGCCAAGAAGAAGTAAAAAAAGAAAAAAAGAAAAGAAGAAAAATATATATTTCAGGAAAAGGCAAACATTTGCGTTAGAAAAAAATGGGAGTACTACAGAAACAGTTTGTTCTACTATAAGTACAAGATGAAAAAAAAGATCACACGAGGAAAAAGAAGAATTTTCAAGTAAGGTGACACAGAGTTCAATTTCATATACCAGGAAAAGGAAAGATGATAAAGAAATAGTATTTGTTACTCGGAGACAAAAGCAGTTTTATGAAAATTGTCAGAGACTTTTTCGATCTAAAGTGATTCAGAATTCAGTGAAAAGAATGCTGCAAATATAAAATGAACTTTTTTGAATTGAAAGAGAAACAGAGTATTGAAAGTATAGTGGATAGTGCTTTCAATTTAAAACAGAAGTTATTCATTGTGATTTTGAAGAGAAAGTATTAAACAGAACGTTTAGTTGTTACAAGGACCAGATCCATGTCACGTTAGAAAATATACTGAGAATAATAATAATAAAATATCTTTATTCGATTGTTTACATATAACAATCATAAAAGTGCATTTCATAAACATTTATCACACAATAAAATTGATAGGCAGAATGTTTGTAACCACATAAACACGATCACAAGCGGAATTACAAATTTATAATTAAAAAAGATAAAAATACAATTTTAATTTAAAAAAGGTTCCTGTCAGTAGCAAAATTAATTAACCTTCCATGCTTTTTCTATGTTTAAGTGCTAGTTTTAAAAAACTGCATACAAACAAGGTACAATCGCTATTTAGCATTTGAAGGTAATAAAGTGCTGGTCTGAATTGTGCAAAATGTAGCTGTTTTAGTAAAGGTTTTAAAAACAGGTTACGAGGAACTGTATAATGCAAGCAAAAAAATAAAAAGTGTGCCAGCTCTTGCGGAGACTTATTGTCGCAGCCGCAAGCTGGCAACACTTGACCTCTATTGCCCCACTTGGCACAGCTAACAATAGGTGGAACATATCAAATCGGAACCTGGTCAGCAAAAAGCGTTCATAACCCGACAGAGGCCAGACTAAATAGGGTTCCATGTGAAGACTCGTTTTTGTGAGAGCGTGCAATCTCACACTGTTTTTCTTATACTCTCGCTCCTCCCTTGCCAGGTACCTAGATGTCATAAAGGTGTTCTTCACATAGATTACATCTGTTTTGGTTATTTTCTCAGGATCTAGAAAAAGGTCCGGCCGACCTAATTCAGAGAGACATCTTCTGATATATTTTATCCACGGGATCTTATGCCTCCCTTCCCACTCTAGTGCCTCTCGCAAAATGTTTCTGGTGAGGGGTATGTCTATGTTTAGCCAGCTATTTAGCCAGCATAGCAAGGGATTTACAGCTATCCTGTCACTTAGATAGGGCATACCAAGTTCCTCATGAACAGAAAAGTTTGCCGTACCCCTAGGGAGCCTTAAAACCTGCTTTAGAAAGTTATTTTCGGTGACCTCAAGGGCATCTAGGGGTTCAGATCCCCAAATTTCACTCCCATAGCACGCAACTGCAATGCTTTTGGCTTGATATAGCTTCAGGACAGCGGCCACCGGGCTATTACCCATTTTCTTAGCAAAATCCATTATTGCTGCGTTAGTGCGCACTACCTCGCCCTTTTTCTTTTGTATTGCAGGTGCCCATATTAATTTATGGTCAAAAAGGACGCCAAGATACGAAAAAGTCTTTGTTGTCGGTATTTTTTCGCCATTTACGGAGTGGGGGTATGTTTTTTTTGGACCTGAGCCTGTCATCATTGCAAAAGATTTCAAATTGTTAATGCTCAGACCACGGGAATTCATAAATATGAAAAAAGAGTCCAACAGAGTTTGAAGGCCAATCGCCGTTCTAGAGATTAGGACGGCATCGTCCGCGTATAGCAGGACGGGCACGCCCTTCCTCCCTATGTATGGATAATCTATTCCAGTTTTTAATAAATGTTCCTCCAATTCGTTAATATAAAGATTAAAAAGGAACGGGGCTAAGATGCACCCTTGTCTAACCCCCCGATTTATCCTAAAATCCCTGGTTACTTTCATATCTTGTGTAAAACGGACATTTGCTCTTGTGTCCGAGTGGAGATCAGCTAGAAAGTTAATAAGATTTTGCTCCACACCCATTTTTTGCAAGACCTCCCAGAGCCTGCTTCTGTCAACGCAATCGAATGCGGACGATAAATCCATAAAGGCCATATATATGGATCCTTTTCTTGCCATGGTATATTTGCCGTTTATTAGGTACAGGTTCTACCTCCCCCACTGCGAAACACAACAATTCTTCATCAGGAATATTAAAAACAATGTCCGCTTGTGGCTCGTCACTTTTGAAAATTATACTATAATGTGACATCCACTCTTCCTCAGGTATGTTGGTCCCAAGCGTAAAATTACTGGGGTCGTCGAACAAAGGCTTGTTTATAATATTCCAAAACTTAGAACTATTTCCCAAAATTACGGGATCACACAGAGATTCCCAGATGCCAGCTTTCACTTCTTTTTTCCGAGCAGCTAAAGTTATCTTGTAGTTGGTTCTCAGAGCTTTTATAAGGACGGGATCTCTTGGTTTATCCTTTAGTGCTTTTTTTAGATTACGTCCGACCTTGGAACAGGCTTGGTCGAACCATCTTGGTTGGGATTCACAATGTCCCCTTGCTGGTGTAGTTAGCAATTGACCAACTCTATCGTCCACAACGGAAAAGGCGGTTACGGTCACTTCAGGCAAGGTGGTAGTAGAAACACAGAGTGCTAGTTCTTGGCCACAGCTGTTATTAATTGAATTATATAGGGTGTCACTGTTGACTTTTGACCACTTCAGGCGACGATTTCCGTTTATTGTCTTTAGAGAGCCACAGTCCTTCCAAGGCTTCCGGAGTTCAAAAAAGCCTCCTCTAATTTGAATAGAAATGGGGTTATGGTCACTGAAAATACGTGTTTGGATTTCAAAGTCAGTAGCTAGATCAGCAAGGTCTCTTGAAAGAAGAATATGATCTATATAAGAACCATTTCCAGGACCTTTATACGTGGGGACATCAAAAATGTGAGAATCCTCCGATATGGACATTGCAGCAGTCAAATTCCTGTTGTCGATTAAGTTGTTAACGTAGGTACCACGCAGCGTATGGTCAAAATGGAAGCCAGATCTGTTGTTACATCCTAAAAGACCAATAGGTGTCACTACAGGGTTACCGCATGGATGTGTATTAAAGTCTCCAGCAATAAGGGTGCTTCGGGGCAGACTTAATGCTTTAGCTTTTAGGAAGTTATGTAGATGGAGAATATTACACTCCCTGTTTGAAGATACAGCATTGTAAAAGTTAATAAGTGTCAATGCCCTTTTGCCCCTCCTGAGCACCAAGACTTGGATATGTCTGTTATCGGATTCCCTGATTGAGACCTGGCAAATGAGTGCAAGACTGATGTAAATTACCAGGCCCCCCTTTGATCTTCCACTATTCGACGGGGCTGCAGGTTGAAAAAAACTTTGGAAGCCCTCAATATGTACATTTACTTCTTCCAACCATGTTTCTTGGAAACACAGGATGGTATAGTTTTTTATAAATGATATCCATATGGGGTCCTTTACCTTAGTAGCCAGGCCAGCTACATTCCAGGATAAAAGTTTTATAATACATGCTGAAGTATTGCCTAGACCTGCTACCTGGGCGTTGATTGTAGATGGAGATATCACATGCTCCCCTTGAGCAGTTATTATATCTACTTGTGTTTCATCAGTGGTGTATAAGGGGTTTGCATCACTGGGAACTGCACATTGGACTGGAGTGGGAAAATGTAAAGGACTAAGCCCATTTAAGGGCGGCATGCTCTCTAATTGACTTACTGATAAAGCTGCCTTGAATGTTTCCCCTGACTCTTGGATGAAGTTATTTGTGCACTCTGATGTGGTACTCGCTGTTTTATGGGAAGCTACTTCCCTGTATGGAAACTCAGAGTGAATAGAGGGGGGAATTAGGGGTACTATTTGTCAATCAATCTCATCCAAATAATCTGGGGCGTAAAGAGTGTCAAATCTGTTTGAGATAGAAACCCCATATTGCATGTTTAGGTGATGTGGATGTGGGTAATACTGTTGCTGTGGGCAAAATGAGTACTCCCTTCTCTCGTGTTGTCTTGTGGGATAGCAATTTTGCCTACTCGGCCATGGGGGTTCCTGCCTATGGTTTATATAGTCCGTTGAGGTGGACGGGCCATAAGGCCATGAGGTTTCCCTAGGTTGGTAGTAAGCCATTGGTTCGAGCGAACCCCCCTGTCCATGGGTTAACTGTGATTGTTTTACATTATGACTAGGGTTATTAGAAGGATACAAATAGCTCAAATCCATTGTGCGAATCAAACTATTTGTCGCGCCGTTTTTCCAACTATTGACAAAGCTAGCTGCACGACTATCACCAAAAGTAACCACGATACAGTCACCCTCAGTTGATTTAAATCTGGTACCCACCCAATCTACTCTTTTCACGTGGGAAATATGGCCATTTATATGTTGGGGAATCGGTCTGTGGGTTGTAAGCCAGTGACTCACCTTGATTTTTAATTCCACTTGAGATTCTGTTCTCTCTTCCGTTAATTTAGGTACACCAATCATAACGGTGGTGTACAAACTGGATTCAGGAGGAAGGTTTATGTGGAGTGGTCTTTTAGCTACCACAGGTTTTAACAATTTATCTCCTGTTTGTTTTGTGGGTATACTCAATTGTGGAGTTTTAATTTTGCTCGGTAGTTCTATATGGGTTGGTGCTAGTTTAGCTGGGGAGCTCTCGGCGGCCCATTCACTTTCCTCAGTTTCAGTGTCAGATAGAATTTGGGCATTAGTTAGAGTTGTGGGCACTATATGAGGGGGATTGACTTCTGTGTCTAAGTTTTTATCAGGTTTGGTGGAGAGAGTTTTTTCCTGACGAGCTGGCAAGTTTTGTTTACTAACAATGTTATGAGTAGCTTTCTTTGTCTGTGCCTTTTTGTTGTTGATTGAAACAAGGGAGCTACTAGCTGGTACAAAGGTGGAAGTTGTTTTTGGTGCGTTCAGTATTTTGAGCAAGGTAGATGATGCATCATTTTGGGCCCTTTCAAATTTTCCTAAAGCCTTCTCGATGTTAATAACTCTCTCGCTAATGGGCATCAAGAGAGTCTTAAGTAGGACTTCTAGTTCACTCAGAAGTAGTTTGTTATTTATCAATGGGTGATCTGTCTGCTCTGTATGGTCTATGGTCATGTGTGTAAGATCTGTCTGCTTTTTGCTCAAGAGCGGACCTGAAACCTGGCTAGTTGTAGATGGACACAAGTTTACTGTTTTTGATATGGGATTAGCCAATCTAAACGTGGACCAAATATCCTTAGCTGAGTAATGTTGTTTAGCCTTTAGGCGAGACATTTTTTTGGCTAAAGAGGTTTTTTTACTTCGTGTTCCAAGACACCTATTTATGTTTTTAATCGCTTGACTTTTCCCTGGGACAGATTCTATTGCTGTAGATGTTAAACCTACCATAGGTAGGGGTCCTTGTTCTGGGCGGACCATAGGCGACAAACATATGTTGGTGCCGTTTTCACTAAGCAGCATAAGACTATTGTCCTTACTATTGCCTATAGAGGGTATAGACAAGGCTGTTGAGGTGTTGTCTCTGGTTTGGGGACTAGGAAGCCCCGTAAAAGACAACATTAAGATGGACTCTTGAGAATTCATTGTATTGTCCTTAGAATTAACATTTTCAGTAGTATGTAGAGAAAGGTCCGGAAAACACAGGTCTGCAGTTAAAGATAGACGTCTTTCTGTATCCTGGATAGCATCTGCCACTACGCTAATCGTTTTCTGTAACATTAGATCGATAGCGGTTATTGTAGGAAGAGGGGTAGTGGAGATACTTTTTATTCTTGTTGCAGATCTCGTGGCCACAAGTGTCTTTCTAGTTTTAGACATCTTGACTTGAATTAACTAATGACTAACAGTTGTAAAAAGCTCCTTTAGTACGCAATATATAGGATACAAGTCAAATTAATCACCTTTGCACAGGATATCAAGGGGGGTGGCCCGTCCCGTCCTCCTCGGTCCCCTGAGGGCCACAGAGGGCCCGCCCTTTGCCCGGGCTTAGCCCGGCGCTGCCCCGCGCGCTCCCGCGACGCGGGAGGTGAGTGCCGTTTCATAGCGCCTCCTGGCCCGCTCCGCCTCAACGCGACTTCCGGTCGCGGAGGCCGCTGGGAGTTGTGGTTTTTCTCTGTGTCTCCCCCTCACTGCGGCAGCATGTTGGAGTGAGGCTGCGGCGGGGGGATGACAGGCAGCGGTGGAGCGGCGTCGTAGGCAGCAGTCCCGGTGTCACAGGAGTCCCTCAGGCAAATTAGGCATCCGTTTACTGTGTGGCAGGAAATAGTTTTACAAGCGCCCGCTCCTCAGCAGGTGAGTGCCGATTTATAGCGCCTCCTGGCGCGCTCCGCCTCAACGCGACTTCCGGTCGCGGAGGCCGCTGGGAGTTGTGGTTTTTCTCTGTGTCTCCCCCTCACTGCGGCAGCGCTGTTGGAGTGAGGCTGCGGCGGGGGGATGACAGGCAGCGGTGGAGCGGCGTCGTAGGCAGCAGTCCCGGTGTCACAGGAGTCCCTCAGGCAAATTAGGCATCCGTTTAACAATGTAAAAAATGTCCAATGGGACTCTCGTCACGATTGTTTGGTGTAACAGTTGTATAAGGCGTCCAAAGATGATCTTTCTGTACACAGTAAAAACTCTTCCGATAGTAGCTTGTATCGATTCTTCACAGTAACAGGGGCAGAAGTGTTGTCAAACAAAGTTATTTCAGTACCTTGAATTCGATTAAAGTCGCGCGCCGCCCGCACCCACAGTCTGCAGCAGGACCAGGCAAGAAGAATGGTGGACTCCACGCGCGACGGGAGGGGCGGGGCGGGGAGCGCGCGGCGCGTAACGCGTCACACTGGCTGGATACTGAGAAGTATGGGCATTCTCTGGTTTGTCTTTGAAGAAAAGTTTGTAGAAGTGTTTTTGATCAGTTGAGGATGTTAGCAGTATGTGATTCACAAACACTGAAGTTTATGAGGAAAGTGTACTATTTAAAACGTTCTGCAATATTTTTAAGTGAACGGAGTACAAGTCTTTTATATGCTTCTTTATCACTTGTTCCAAAAAAGTGTGATGATATCGAAATGTGATATTTTGGTTCAGAGGGGCAGTTCAGATGTTGGAGGAGATGGGAAAGTGATTAGCACAGTTTGAAAAAGAAATTGGAAAGTTTAATGTAGTGTGGTCTGAAATACGAAACTATGTTTGTGTTTGTTGTCGACGTACTGATTATAAAAGTCAAAGTAGGAATGTTGATTTGTATTGGAAAAGTGAAAAGGCGAACAATGTAAGTGGCTAGAATTTACAATGTACTTGTTGGTGGAAGGTCAATTTGTTAGGTAGTGATCAACGTATATGTAAATATTGTTATAACAAATTAGAAGAGAACAAAATGCCTTTTAGAGCGGTACATAATAACTTAGAATTAGCAGCTATTCCGGAGGAACTGGCAGAATTGAATACATACGAGTCTGTTCTAATTCAATGTGTTCATTCTTTTCAAAGTATAATTTGGATGGAACCTAAAACAGGTAAACTGCAATCAACAGACTTGCAAAGATGTTTGAAGGAAGAGTGGTGAAGTTACATTTGGTTTTTAAGAAACATTTTTAAACTATTGCTGGAGTGAAAGAAGAAAATTAGGCATTAGTCATTCTAGGAAATGGTGTAGTAACAAAAAGTCGGAAAATATGGCAAGAATTTGCGGGTGTTATTAAAGTTGAAAAGGCTACCTTATATCTTATAGAGAACAATATTTATTACAAAACTGTAAATGTGGGTGAACAGGTAATACGTATAGAAGATGAATCTTGTTGACCGATATTCTGAAGCCGCAATCTATGTAGTTTGGTCATTAAACCTTCCACCTTCTCCTGTAGGAAACAGCTGTGGAAAATAATGATCTTCCACGGTTTTCTCCCATACACTCATTAGAGTTCCCTGTGCTTTTTTTATTTCAAATAACTTAATGTTGCTTCCTATTACTTCTTTTAAATGCAAAGATATACTGTGTAAGGTTCATAAATATCAATGCTTGACTTGTCCACTTTCTCAATATGATCACTTGAAATTTCAGAATATATTCTGAAGAGCATAGATTTCGACAGTGCATTTTATAAATATTTCACCTTTTGTTTGAAAGTGTTGTGTCTTCTGTGTTGTTTGCAGTGACCAACATACTTAAAACTAAAGTTCATCAATAAGTTCCTTCTGCGAAAGAATTTGTGGAGAATGTTCAAGAAAGAGATGGAAATTTAGAAGGACACTTACTCAATTTGATGGCATGTCAACGTGGAACAAATGAGTATTGGTATTGTCGTCATGAAGAACTCAAGTGTATGTTATGGAACGTAGGTACAAGAACATGGTTTGTCTCACTTAGTTGTGCAGAGTATGCATGGGAAGATTTGCTTGACGTTGTGAGAGAAGCAAATTCCAATACAAAAAATTTTGAAATAAAGACTAGTGGTGAACTGTGTTCATAGGATCCTGTAAATGTGTTGCAGATATGGATAAGTTACTTACCTGTAATCCTAGTTCTCTTCCAGGGGTATCCGCATCAAAGTCATAAGCACTGATTATTCCCTCCCATGTGCGGGACCCCGGAAACAATATAAAAATATATATGTAAAGAGCACATATATCTCGCTCCACATATATGTATGTACATATACTATTTTTCTCACCACAATGCAGCTCCATAACTGAGGGTAAAAACAATGTAAACACATATACATGCACTGCAATTATTTAGGAAACAAAAGAAAGCAAACGCATTAGGTCAAATAATCTTTGAACTTTGTGTTTTAATGAGTAAACCACTCATAAATCCTGAAAATTGCTTATAAATAGACATTGTTAGCCCTCAGGCTGCATTGTAAAAACAATAGCATAGAAAATGAAACCATTATCAACAAAAAACTGGCACCGTGCCTTTAAGGCAGCCATGACCCCAGGCTTCCCATCATGCCTCAGGGGTGACAGTTAGGTCAGTTGTTCTTTGCATAACCCTGAAGACAGGGCTCAACCACAAGATTGAAAAACAGTACCGAATCTCATTTACCTGGGGAGGCGGGTGGGTTGCTTATGACTTTGATGAGGATACCCCTGGAAGAGAACTAGGATTACAGGAAAGTAACTTATCCTTCTCTTCCAGGGGATCCTCATCAATAGTCATAAGCACTGAATAGAATAGCAAGCCCATCAACCCCCTGCAGGTAAATGAGAAGTACATGACCCAACCAAATTATAACAGCCAAATCCTCAGCTGTTAAACAGATTCCTCAGGGAGGCCTGGCCCACCTGGGTATCTGCTCTCGTGTCAGAATCTAGACAGTAATGTCTGGCAAATGTATGGACGGGCCTTCAGGTCGCCGCTTTACAAATCTCAGACATGGGCACATCATGCAGGTAAGCTGCCGTGGCTGCTCTACCTCTAGTGGAATGCGCCTTAGGAGTACCCCCTAAAGGCTTCTGCGCCAATTGGTAAGCAAGCTTGATACACGAAACGATCCACCTGGAGATAGAACGTTTCGAGGCAGCATGACCAGTTCTGATCGATCCCTAGTTAACAAACAATTGATCAGAATGTCGAATAGACTTGGACCTGTCCAGATAGAACTTTAAAACCCTTTTCAGGTCCAAAGAGTGTAACGCCCTCTCAGCTGGTGTAGAGGGATTAGGAAAGAAAGTGGGTAAAGAGATAGCCTGATTGACATGAAAATCTGATACCACTTTCGGCAGGAAAGAAGGGTGCGTTCTAAGCACCCCTCTGTTCAAATGAAAAACTGTATACGGTTCTTTAGTACAGAGAGCCTGAATTTCGCTCACCCTACGGGCTGACGTAATCACTACCAAAAAAGCCGCTTTCCAGGAAATATGCTGTAAAGTAGCTTTATGAATGGGCTCAAAAGGAGGGCCCATCAATTTTGATAGGACTAGGTTCAGCTCCCAGGGCGGAGCAGGAGGCCGTGCAGGAGGGTACACCTTTTTCAGACCTTGCAGGAAATCTTTTACTGCTGGAAGCTGAAAAAAAGAAGTTTGTGAAGGTGATCGCCTATAAGCTGTTGTAGCGGCTAAATGCACCTTAATGGAATTAAACTTCAAACCTGCTTTAGTCAGGTACAACAAGTATGGGAGAACTGCTTCTTCCTGACTCTTTACTGGATTGTGACCATTCTGCATGCACCACATATAGAATCTCTTCCACTTGCATGCATAAGAATGTCTTGTGGAAGGCCGTCGTGCTTCTTTCAGAATGGACATGCAGCCCTGTGGCAGTCCTAGATGGCCGTACTGGATGACCTCAGGAGCCATGCTGCCAAGTTCAGTGACGGAAGGTTGGGATGGTGAATCCTCCCGTTCATCTTCGATAACAGGTCCTGCCTGCATGGAAGCCTCTTGTGAGGAGACACTGACAGGTGAAGTAGGTCCGTGTACCACCATTGCCTCGGCCAGTCGGGGGCAATCAGGATCATTGTTGTGCACGAGTTGTTCAGCTTGCTCACCACCTTCGGGATCAGCGGAAGGGTAGAAAGGCGTACACAAACTGCCCTGACCAGTCGATTAAAAGAGCATTCCCTCTCGTTCCTGGTCGATAGAACCTGGAGGCGAAGCTTGGGCATTTGGTGTTTTCGTCGTCCGCGAAGAGATCTATGGAAGAACGACCCCATGACTGGAAAATGTTGTCTAGCACTTCGTCGTTGAGAACCCAGTCTTCTTTGTCTTCGAAGTGCCGACTTAGTGCGTCCGCCCTCACGTTCTGCTCTCCTGGGAGGTGGACTGCCTGAACAGACAACTTGCGAGCCAGAAGCCAATGCCAGATGCGCTGAGCTTCCAGAGACAGAGTCCTTGAGCGTGTTCCACCCTGCTTGTTCAAATAGTACATCGTGGTGGTGTTGTCCGTCTGTACTAGAACCATTTTCTCCTGAAGCGAGGGAAGGAACGCTTTGAGAGCCAGGTGAACCGCTCTCAATTCCAGCAAGTTGATGTGATATGTGCTTTCTTTGGAAGACCACAGAACCTGCACTTGTAGAGGACCCATATGCGCCCCCCATCCTTGTAACAATGCGTCTGTGATGATCGTTTGTGTGGGAGGAGATTGATGGAACAGAATCCCCACCTGCATGTTCTGTCTCTTCGTCCACCACTTGAGGGAAGATTGAGCTACCTCCGACAAAGTGATCTGATCGTCCCATCGATCTGAGTATTGGTCCCATTTGTCCTCCAGATCCTGCTGAAGAGGACGCATCCGAAGTCTGGCGTTCGGTATCAGGAAAATGCAGGAAGCCATCGACCCCAAGAGTGAGGCTATCTTCCGCACCTTCTGAGACCTGTGGTGAAGAATTGTCTGGCATTTGAGGGCTATCGAAAACTGTCTCTCCTCTGAAGGAAACACTTTTCCTAGCTCGGAGTCTAGCAGAGCTCCTAGGAAGTGGATCTTCTGAGTGGGTTGAGAAACAGACTTGCTGTAATTGACATGCAGTCCGATACGCTGACACAGTTCTATGCATGTCTGGAATTGATTCCTTACGTTGTCTGGAGTTGGACCTTTCAACAGCCAATCGTCTAAGTATGGGTATACGAAGACTCCCCTGCGGCGTAGAGCTGCCGCCACCACTGCGACACACTTCGTGAACACCCTGGAAGCCGACTTCAACCCAAACGGAAGGACTTTGAACTGGTAGTGGGAGGTCCCCACCCGGAACCGAAGGAATCTCCTGTGATCGGGCCGTATTGGTATATGAAAGTACGCATCTTGAAGGTGCATCGAACACATCCAATCCCCCTTCTTGAGATGTGGATATATTTGGTGAAGCGCCAACATGCGAAACTTTTCTTTTCGTACATGCAGATTGAGTGTTCTCAAGTCCAGAATGGGCCTGTATTCTTCCTTTTGGCCCTTTTTTCTGACCAGAAAATACCTCGAGTACACTCCTTTCCCCCTTTGGGACACCGGCACTCTCTCGATGGCTTCTTTTTCGAGGAGTGTAGCTACTTCCTTCTTTAACCTTTGTAGCTGGTGGCTCGATGTTGACATCGGGGAAACGGGTGGAGGTAGACGATGGAAACGAAGACAGTACCCATTCTGCAGCGTAGACAACACCCATTGATCTTTTATGATGGCCTGCCACTCTGTCCTGTGATGCGCAATGCTTCCCCCCACTGGAGTGGGTAACGGCGCTGGGGGAAGTGAATACTCATTGCTTCTGCTGAGATTTATTGGAAGTTGTTGCCTTGGCGCTGATTTCCATTTCCTTTGGAATTGCCCTTGCCCTTGTATTGAGACTTTTGTTGGCTCTGCTGGTTCTGGCCTTTCTGCCAGTGAGGGGTTTGAACCCTCTGTTTCGAAGAACCCTTGTTGTTCGAACGGAATTTCTTCCTGAATTCCTTTTTCTTCTCAAGCCCCACGGCTTTGAGGGTGTCCAACTCAGTCTTCATGCGTTGCATCTCCTCATCCGCACTTGCTCCAAAAAGAGATGTGCCTGAAAAAGGAATGTTTAGGATTCTGGCTTGAGCCTCTGGTTTCAATGCTGTGAGGCGTGACCAAGAGGTTCTCCTTGCTGTGATTCCATGTACATAGCCATGCGCAGCCAGCGTTGCCCCATCTTCCGCCGCTCCTATAATCTGATTGGAGACTTGACCGCCCTCCATCAGAACCTCCTCAAAATCCTTTCTATCTTCCTGAGGAAGTTTAGCAGTAAATCTCTGAAGTGAGTCCCACAGAGCTCTGTCATACCTGCCGAGCAGTGCTTCCGCATTGGAGACTTTGAGGAAAGAGGCTGAGGTGTTACAAACTCTTCTCCCCCATGAGTCTTGCACCTTGCTATCCTTATCCGGAGGTACCGTGGATGAGGAAGCTACCGCATTGGATTTTCTAGCCGCCACAATGATTACTGAATCTGGCGGGGGATCAGCCTTGAGGAACAGAGGATCCTCCTCCGGAGGGCGATACTTTTTGAGAATCCTCGCTGGAACGGACTTCACCGTTGCCGGAGTGAGGAAGACTTTGTTTACAGGTTCCATTATACCCGGAACCATCGGCAACAACGGTTTGGGTGCTGTTCTGTGTTGCAGGGTTTCAAATATGACAGTCGTCTTGATTTGTGGAGCTGTCATCGGTACTCCCAGCTTCAGGGCTCCCCTGCCCAAGATATCCTGGAACGAGAAAATATCTTCAATTGGAGATACCCTCGAGCGTGGGCTGCTTGTAAGGGTCGGAGAGTAAGCTCTGTGAGAACGGGTTCTGGAAGAACTTGAAGAACTACGTGACCTCCTGGACCTAGATCTTCTGCTTGAACGCATTTTAGAACGAGAACGCTGTCTGTGACGAGAATGTCTCTTACTGGAATGCTTAGAACGAGACCGTCTCTGCAGGGCAGAGTTTGGTGTCGATATCTTTTTAGGCGATCTGCCGTCTCCTTGTCCTTTGCCCAGTGGTGAAGAGGTCTATTCCACCTTGGGGAAAGATGAATAGAAGGAGATTTGTGGATGGGATCCTTCACTGGTGAACGTGACCGTGGAGGTCGATCCGTTCGATCCTGTTGCGATCTTGCAGGAGATTTGGACCTCTCCCTATTTGATGCACAGCTTTGTCCATCCGAGTATCTGCCACTGCAAGATGATGAGGAAGATGAAGAAAGACTCACTAGAGATCCAGAGGAAGACCTCGACCGAGATCTCTCTTCCGCAATCCTCCGTCTCTTGGCAGGGGGATCTTGCACTGGAGATTGTCCCACCTCCGCAGCCGATGCTGAACCTGGAGAACCCAACTGTGGTCCTAGGACTTGAGCCTGGTCCAATGAGCCACTTTCCTTGACCTGAACCACCTGTGCCAAAGGTGACGTCTCCTTTGATCTTGCAGGAGAAATGTTCTCTGGCTGCGAAGAGCTCCGTTCCCTGGATCTTTGCTGATCCATCGACGGTGGTCCTAACGACGTCGAGCGCCGAGCAGGCAGACGCTCTCTCGACGTCGACCGTGCTTTCTGTAAAGTCGACCTCGGGTGGCGATGACTGTCCTTCGACGTTGAAGGTTGTTTGCTCGACGTCGATGGAGGCTGTTTCGACGCCGATCGCCGTTGGTTCGTCGGCGACTGGGCGTGCCTCGAGTGTGAATGACGCTTCGACGTCGAACGCTCTTGACCAGGCGTTGACGTTGGCTGCATCGACGTCGACCGATGATGTGTCGACAGAGGCTCCCTCGACGCCGAACGACCATGACTAGTCGTCGATGGAGGATGACTCGACGTCGAACGCCGATGGCCCGGCGTCGACGGAGAATGCCTCGATGTCATAGCATGACGATGCTGCTTCAACGTCATATGACTCGCCGTCGAGCTCTTCCGCTTCGACGGGGATCTATCCCTCGACGCTGACTGTAGCGGAGGTACCTTAGATGTAGACGCTGAAGACATCTTCTTCGTCGCCGTCGACTGCTTCTCCAACGCCGATCCTGACGTCGAATGTGAACCAGTCGGGGCTTCTCTCGACGTCGACCGCGCCTTCCGACTTTTCTGCTTCTTGGGAGATCTTCCTCTCTCAGAAAGCCCATAAACTCGAATCCTCTCACGTTCCTTAAGAGTCCTGGAAGTTAAAACCTGGCAGTGTTCACAGGTTTTAGAGGAATGAGAATCTGGTAAGCACAGGATACAGACTGAATGAGTGTCTGTCTTGGCCATCTTCCTTCCACACGAAGGACGTTTGTCAAAGAGAGATGGCATCTTTGACAGGAAAAACACCTTTTTTAAGCCTAAAAAAGGTTTAAGCAACACCCTATGTCAAAAAGACATCGAGTGAAAGCAAAAATTGTAGATTAGTTGTAATATTTTTTGACAGAAAGTCAAAAAAGAAAGGAGCTGTTTCACCAGGGTCCTGACTGAAGGAGCTGGAAAGAACAACTGACCTAACTGTCACCCCTGAGGCATGATGGGAAGCCTGGGGTCATGGCTGCCTTAAAGGCACGGTGCCAGTTTTTTGTTGAAAATGGTTTCATTTTCTATGCTATTGTTTTTGCAATGCAGCCTGAGGGCTAACAATGTCTATTTATAAGCAATTTTCAGGATTTATGAGTGGTTTACTCATTAAAACACAAAGTTCAAAGATTATTTGACCTAGTGTGTTTGCTTTCTTTTGTTTCCTAAATAATTGCAGTGCATGTATATGTGTTTACATTATTTTTACCCTCAGTTATGGAGCTGCATTGTGGTGAGAAAAATAGTATATGTACATACATATATGTGGAGCGAGATATATGTGTTCTTTACATATATATTTTTATATTGTTTTTCCGGGGTCCCGCACAGGGGCGGGAATATTCAGTGC
Source organism: Lissotriton vulgaris (assembly GCF_964263255.1). NCBI lineage: Eukaryota > Metazoa > Chordata > Amphibia > Caudata > Salamandridae > Lissotriton > Lissotriton vulgaris. The sequence continues at coordinate 336,258,709 of NC_141693.1, read as the reverse complement.
TTATGACTATTGATGAGGATCCCCTGGAAGAGAATGTAATGATAGGTTTCAACCTATCATATCTGCAATAAAAAGAATACACCTCTTGGAGAGGTTACCGATTTCCTTTGAAGAAAGGAGTATCAAGCAAGAGGTGCACCTCATATACATATTCTATTATGGATCAAGGATGAATCTAAATTTGGAAATGATTCTGATGGAACAGTATTGTCTTTCATTGAATAGTATGTGACGTGTGAGATACCAAGAGAAGAAGGAGATAGAAGCTTGAGATAGCAAGTGTTACGTTTCCAAAGTCACAGTTGTTGAAAGTATTGGAGAAGAAAATACAAGTCTAAAGGAACATTTTACACCAGATGTTGATTTGATTTTTCCTGTCCAGTCTTTTGTAAAGGAAGAGTAAATATTTTTTTTATTCTGAAAAGCACACAATAACTTGGAAATTTCCGAAGATTAACTACAAGTTAAAAAGAAGAGAAGTGTCAAAGTATATCAAATATTACAATCCAGTAATTTTTAAAATGTGGAATGCGAACATGGACATTCAGTAAGTTGCAGATAACTCAATTGCTGTTGCATGTTATGTTACATCGTACATAACAAAATCAGAAAAAAAGAGATGAATGAACTGTGGGAAGAAATTGCACAAGAGAAAAGCCTTAGTAAAGAATTGTCCAGCTTTACTTTGAAAATGTTTTCCTACCGAGAAATTGGATTGTATGTATGTTCAGACTGATTGTGCTCTTCAAGTTTAAATTCAAAGTTACGAGGAATCATTTGGGTAAGTTTAAATCTTGCCTTCAAACGAAATTGAGTCTTGAAATCATTTAAAGAAATTGAACAATTAGCAGTAAATGAAGTAGACAGTACAGACAATCTTAAAACTAATATGTTGGACACGTACTAACCAAAAAGGAGTCAGCATCTGGAACAGCTATTTCTGTATGAAGTACTTCAACATTATAGCTTCAAAAGAAATGTGAAAGAGAATCTAAAAGAAGGAAAATATGCAGTAGTTGGATGCCATGGTTGTTTAGAAAAACATGCAAAGAGTAATCTCATAAACCACAAGAAAGTTAGTTGTGAAACTTTAGATAAGAGAGAATTTTACTATTTAGCACTTCTGCAAGGTATAGTGAAAGTAAATTATTTGGAGACTTTGACGGTTACGAAGATTTTTGTAATACATGTAAAGGTAGAGTTGCATGTACAATTTTCGCTATGTATTTAAAAATGTTGAATGATGAAGTTGAACAGGAAAAGACTATTACAGCTGAAATTAGTAATGAAAGTGCTCAAGATAGTGAAACTAATGGTTCATGTAGTCACAATCTTCTTGGATGACCAATACTGGAAAATGAAGCAGCGATTGCTATGCATGAAGTTGAAATTGCAATGCGGTACAGCAGGTCCGAACAATGAAACAGTACCTTGATTCTATGATTGAGAATGACAGAAGTTAAAGTCTGTGATAATTTTTGTGTACCCCCTCTTACCAGGTGCAATCAACTGTAGGTCCCAACAGTGGAATGGTGTCTTGATCCCACAATGGATGATGTTAGAATTGAATCTGGGAGTGGAGATGAAGGTACTCCCTTTAACTGTGTGTAACCAACTCTAGGTTCCAATAGTGGAACGGTGTCTTGATCCCACAGTGGACGATGTGCGATATAACTTGCTGCTTGTTTTTCACAGAACTCCCTCTGTTGAGGTGGATCACAGTGTGTTCTTATGTAGTCAACTGTTGTAAAGGATTATTGGGCTTGGTTGAATGTAGTCGCTGGACTACAGCATGCTATAGCAGGTCCAAGCAACTCTAGGTCACAACACTGGAACGGTGTCTTGATCTCACAATGGAAGAGGTCCGATATTACATGTTTTTTGGTTTTCATCGAACTCTCTCTGTTGAGGTGCTGTACACTCTGTGCTTCCATAGCTAACTGCTGTACAGGATTATTGGGTTTGGTTGATTGTAGTTGTTGGAGTACACTGCGGTACAGCAGGTCTGAACACTGAAACGGGGTCTTGATCTATGATTGAGGACGTCAGAAGTTAAAGTCTGTGTTTATTTCTGTGTACCACGTTCGACCAGGTGCAACCAGCTGTAGGTCCCAATAGTGGAACAGTGTCTTGATCCCAAAATGGAAGATATCAAATATTATTTGTTGCTTGGTTTTCATAGATCTTCCTCTATTGAGGTGCATCAGACACTGTGCTTGCGTAGCTAACTGTTGCACATAATTATTGTGCTTGGTTGACACCAGTCAGTGGAGTACATTGTGCTACAGCAGGTCCGAATACTGGAACGGGATCTTGATTCTATGATTGACGATGTCAGAAGTTAAAGTTTGTGATGATTTCTGTGTACCCCTTCCGATGACGTACCTCAAACTCTAGGAGTGGAGATGAAGGTACTCCTTTTGACCAGGTGCAACCAACTCTAGGTCCCAATAGTGGAACGGTGTCTTGATCCCACAATGGAGGATGTCCAATATAACGTGCAGGTTAATTTTTACACAGGTCCTTCTGTTGGGTTGCATCAGACGTTGTGCTTCCGTAGTTAGTATTAAATCTGTTTATTCATAGCAAAAATACCGACCCATGCTTATGAAGGCACCGGCCACACAATTACAATGCTAAGTAAAACCATAGCGGGTACCAGTGTCATTCAGGATGCATTAAACACAGCAAGCCGCCTACAACCCAGTTGGGCCGGCCGCGTTGAAAGGCAATGGAGCGTGTCGGATGCTGTAATTATCTGTGCAACAAAACCAAACCCCGAACAACCCCAAACGACCCCCCCCTTCCCTTACCCCCCACCCCCCTTCTTGTCCGCGGAGTAAACCCAAGCAAAACCCCTCCAGCCCAACAGCCCTAAAGGGCCGGTTGTCGAAGTGGATCATATCTGGACTCTGCACCTGCGGGTCGTGGCCTTAGGTTCAGTGAGCGGGGTGTCTGCGAGATGCAGCAGTCGTAGATATCGGGGGCAGCTCAGCTCCCGTAATTCCCCGGTAAGCAAAGTCAAAAATGGCCGCCAGAGATCTGCAAACTCCTCGTTTCGCCCTGCTGCTGTCAGGGACAGCTTCTCCATTCCCAGGATCGTCCAGAGTCGATGTAGCCAACCAAGTTGTATGGGGGGCTGTGGATCTCTCCAGCATGCCACAATGTTCTGCACCGCGGCTCCCAGTGCTATGGCGATCAACCTCTCTCTCATGGATTTCAGGCGATACATCAGCGCATTTGGCAAGCCAAGAATGATCTAGGCAGGGAACCTGGGTGTCTAAGTGCGTGTCTACGAGATCTAGGATGGTGGACAAATGTTGTCGCAGCCGCTCACCGCTCCATAGCAGGTGTTCAAGTGTTCCCCGCTCCCCACATCCCCTCCAACAGCGATCGCCCGCCTGGGGGTCCCAACGATGAATTCTCGCTGGGGTATGGTACCAATATGTGGCTACTTTCGTCAGGGTCTCTGTGAGGCCGGTGTGATAGGCCGAGTGCCTGGCTCTGTGATATATCCCCTCCCACTCCGTACGCGTGAGTTGCCTCCCCAGGTCTTCCTCCCATCTAGCCTTCCCAGGGTGGTAGGTGCATTTGTTGGTGAGGAGCAAGTGTTGATATAAATCTGAGAGCAGTTTCTTCTCAGACGTGCGCGTGAGAAGCCATTTCTCGTATGGCCTGAGGAAACGCTGCGCCCCCGGCTTAATGGAGGGGTGTAAGACCCAGTGCCGGACATTCAAGTATGGAAGTTGGTCTGCCTCCTGTATCCCATACTCCTCCTTCACCTTCTGAAAGGAGAGGATGCCCTCCAGATTGAACATGTGGCCCGCTTCCCTACAGGGAGTGGTCCTCCACGTTTTAAAAAGCTGTGGGTCCAAGCCCGGTGTAAAGTCGGGATTCCCGAATATTGGCGTCAGTGGGGAGGGAAACGAGGTGAGTCCTCTCCGGACAGCCACTTGATCCCAAACTTTCATCATCGTGCCCGTGATGTATGACGCATAGAGGTTAGGGGGCCTATGCCGCCGCGGTAGAAAGGGTACACCCTGGAGCTGTCGACCCGCTACGGCTTGGTCCTGGAAGAGCCAATGCTTGCAGGACTCAAGTTGGTACCATTCCACCAGAGTGCGCAGCTGCGCTGCTTGGAAGTACAGGGTGAGGTGCGGCAGGCCAACGCCTCCATGAGCCGGGGGGAGAGTCGCGATCCGCTGCTTAAAGCGGGGACGACGCCCGTTCCAGACATAGCGCGCTAGATCTGCTTGTGTCTTCTGTAGCCATCCCGTCGGTGGGCGTAGAGGAATGGTCTGAAAGATGTAAAGGACCTGTGGTAAAAGGGTAATCTTGACCGCCGCTATACGTCCGAGCCAGGAAAGTGTGAGGCGATTCCATTTCGGCAGCGTCTCACTAATTTGTGTGCTCAGCCTGGCGTAGTTGGCTTCTGCCGTACCCGGCACCGTCGGTGCTAGTAAGACCCCCAGATATGGGACCGTGGAGCTGGACCACTGCAGGTCAAACTCGGCTTTGGCATCCGCCAACACTTCGGGGGGCAGGGACACATTCAAGGCCACAGATTTTTCCACGTTAATTTTAAAACCCGAGGCCTGTGCAAAGGAGTGCAGTTCGACCAGAAGCGCCCTCAGAGATTGCATAGGGTCCATTAGGGAGAGCAGGATGTCGTCTGCATATAAGCTGATCTTGTGCGTGTCTCCCCCAAAGGGGATGCCTCTAATGTGGTGGTGATGCCTGACCCTTTGTGCTAGTGGCTCCATGTAGAGCACAAACAGGAGAGGAGAGAGCGGGCAGCCCTGCCTGGTCCCTCTGCCTATCGGGAAACGCGGTGAGGTATGACCATTAACTCGTACCGTCGCGGTGGGCTGTCTATAGCAGTTAAATATCCGGTTTCGGGTAGTCTCCCCGAGGCCGAATCTCTGAAGCGCCTGTTCTAGATAGGGCCAGTGCACCCGATCGAACGCCTTCTCGGCGTCGATGGTGAGAAGCATACAGCCCGGCCTCGTGCGCGATCCGGCCTCGATAAGGTGAAGGACGTGTCTGGTATTATCGCTCGTTTGCCGCTGAGGGATGAAGCCGGCCTGATCGGGTTCGACCAGCTGCTGCATGTACGGCGCCAGCCGGCTCGCGATGATACCCGTATGCAGCTTAAGGTCGACGTTCAATAGAGATATCGGCCTGTAGGAGCCGCATCGAGTGGGGTCTCTGCCGACTTTGGGAATTACCGAAATCGCTGCCTCCAGCAGTTCGGGGGATAGCCCCGGCCTGGTCGAAGGTGTTGAAGAGATCCCGCAGTAGGGGGGCCACTCGCTGGCAGAATTTCTTGTAAAAAGCCGTGGAGTAGCCATCCGGGCCTGGAGATTTCCCCAGCTTGAGGCGGGAAATCGCGGAGATGACTTCCTCCAGACCTATGGGCCTATCGAGGAACTGAGACTGCGCTTCGGTCAGCGATGGAAGGGTTGCCCCGTCGAGGTAGTCGCTACCACGTTGTATGTCTAGCCTGTTTGCCTCATACAGATCGGCATAGAAGGTCCCGAATGCAGCCGCTATGGCAGCGTCATCGGTGAGTGTATCCCCTTGTGCGGGTCGGATGGCGTTGATGCGCCACTGCTGCCGCTGTTCGCGTAGTTTGCACGCCAACAGTTTCCCGCAGTGGCCCCCACCTGTATAGTAGGCATGCTTCAGGCGTATCGCGGCGAATTCCGCAACATCCTGATCTAGTGCAGCTAGCATTTTCCGCTCCGTGCAGAGCTGGCGCCATGCCCTGGCCGCCCCGGGGGTTGGTGCAATTGTTCCAGCTCCTTTACGCGCTGTGTGAGGTCAGCCCTTTTCTGCGCTCGCTCCCTATTGTTGGCCGCTGTCAGGGAAATAAACTCGCCACGGAGGACAGCTTTTAGTGTTGCCCATTGGGTAGCTTTGGAAGTGTCACCGTTAGCATTGTGTGTAAGGAATTGGCTGATGGCTGCCTTGATCTTCTCCACCGAAGAGGGGTTCTGCAGCAAGCCGTCTCGCAAGCGCCAGTGACGTTGTGGGCTGGGTGTGTCAGGCACCAAAAAGGATGCTGTAACCGGGGAATGATCAGAGAGCGAGGCCGGGTGGATCTCAACCTCCTGTACGCGTGTCGCAAGTTGGGCGGAGCAAAGCAGGTAATCTAGTCGCGCATAAGATTTATGGGCTGCTGAGTAGTGAGTGTAGGCTGTGGCGTGGGGATGAAAGTGCCTTCACAAATCGATCAGACCCAGGTCTGCAAGGCGTGCGTGGCCCTCCACTGACAATGCCCCTACCTGGCCCACCTCTGGTTGGAGCGATCGGCGACGTTGTGAAACACCAGGTTCAGGTCCCCCCCCTAGTAACAGGTGTTGGTGCGTGTTAGCTGTGGCCGCCTCAAGCGCGGAGTGCAAGTACTTTTCTTGTCCTTCATTGGGTGCGTATATGGAGCCTATTAGTAGCGTCTGCCCTGCCACAAGGAAGCGGTGGATTAGTAGTCTACCTTTAACTTCCGCCTCCTTCTGCAACACCCATCCCTTAAAGGACCTTGCCACCGGTATGGCTACCCCAGCCACTTTCCTGGACGTGGACGAGAAAAGCTGCTCAGGGAAGGCACGGGACCGAAGCCTGTGGTGGTCCTTGGACAGCAGATGTGTCTCCTGTAGGAGGCAGATGTCGGCCTGCGAGCGCTCTAGGAAGGAGAGGATCGCCCTGCGCTTGTTGGGGCAGTTAAGCCCCCTGACATTTAGGGAAAGAATAGTCAGCGGATGCATCATTCCAGGCACGGAATGGGGGCAAGTGCATGTGTAATGGGGGCTGGTGGCCTGAAGGATAAAAATTCAACTGTACATCTCCGCATCCGTGGACAAGAAGGTTCCCCCCTTGCCCCCCTCCCCCCTCCCCCCCTCCGAAGGACCCCCCCACCAAACAACGTACACCTCCATGTCCCACCCTGACCCCAACTTGTGGTTCCCAACACAAAATCATAGTCTCAGGCCTATCCAAAGTCAGTTCAGGCCCGCAGATTAGAAAAGTAAAGGAGTCTGTGGCAGTGGCAACCCCCGCCGCTCCCACCCCTCACCCTCCCCCCCACTTTCAGAGAGAGTGCGTTAGGCATGGCCCCTTGTCTGAGGCACACTAGGATTTAGCGGTAGTGTCTTTGACAACCTCTTTGATGGCTGCGGCTTTGTCCTTGGCAATCGTCCCCGGGTCCGGGCGTAGACGCTTTTTGGGCGCGCGGCGTCTCCTAACTTGCTGCCAGTCTCCCCCAGACGGCTGGGCCCGGACCGCCTGCGAGGGTCCCGGAGTGGAGTCCCCGCCCGAGGTGTCGTCGGGGAGCTTGAGGCCCAGTAAGGCACAGGTGTCTTGAAGCGAACGGAGTTGGTGCAAGGCTCCCTCCCATTTGAAGATCAGGCGGAACGGGTGACCCCAGGAATATGGCACTCCTTTGTCTCTGAGGAACGTGGTGACGACCTTGAAGTCTTTGCGCTTCTGGAGAGTGATGGCAGAGAGATCTTGAAAGAGTTCGATGGGGCAGTCTCGGAAGCGGATGGGTTGCGCTCGCCGCGCGTCTCTCAGAATCCTCTCCTTCAGGGGAAAGTCCGGGAGGAACGCCAAGATGTCTGGTGGTAGGGCAGGAGCCCGGTGAGGGAGTCCCACACAGTGTGCCCGGTCGATGCGGATCGGAAAGTCAGCAGGTTCTTTGAGGACCTCCCGAAAGAGGTCTTGAAGATATTCGGTGACGCAATTCCCCTCCGCTTTCAATGGCACTCCCCGCACCCGTATGTTGTTCCGCCGAGAGCGGTTCTCGAGGTCCTCCGCGTGGGCCTGGAGGCCCACCTACTGCTCCTTACGGATAACTTCTTGCTGGAGGAGCGGCAACTGCTAGTCCTCACAGCGCGCATGATTAGATTCCTCCACCGCCACCACTCTTTCCCCTAAACCATCCAAGTCTCGGCGCAGTTCCCTTTGTTCAATCACCAGTTCTTGCTTTAGAGTCTGAAAGTCTTCCCGTAACGTGTTGAAGAGGGTTTCCAAAAAGGATTTAGTGGGCATCTTCAGCCTCCTTGGTTGGAGTGGTTGTCTGCGCCTTTGGTGATGTGGACGCTTGAGATTTCTCCGTTTTAGAGGAAGTCTTCATCAGTAGCTCATTAATCGGCCGCCCCTCCCCCCCCCCCTCCGGTTGGCGTTCGACATTGTGGGGTGTCAAGAAGAACAGACTATGCCCGGGAGGAGCTGAAGTATAGCGTCAGGTTAGGGCCTGTAATTCTAGTCCCTTGAGCCCCTCTTCACTGGGCCTCGAGATGTGTGCGAGTGCGGAGTATGCCCTACCCCCGCCGGAGGTCCGGTGTGTGCCCCCCCTGTTGGCAGGGGGCAGCACAGACAAGGGCAACACGCTACTGTCCAGTTGGTCCACAGAGCCCCCAACACGCGCTTGGGGTGTGTCCGGAGGTTAGCTCTCGCCCACTTGGGCGCCAAAGGCCGTTTTTACGTGGATCACGAGGGGGGTCCGGCCCCGGATCGACACCAGCTCTCCTCCCGCCGGGGGCGCGACCTCCAGGCCCCCCGAGTACCCCCAACTCCTCACCTCAGGTGCAGCTGTGCTTCGTATCGTCCACTCCCCAGCCGGGTTGTCGGTGCCACACCAGGATCTCTCACGCCTGGAAGGGAGGCCTGGATGCAGAGGCCGGGGCAGGCCTCGAGAGTGCACAGCAGCCACCTCGGGGTGGGAACCCCACTCCCTGCCTCCTCCTAGCTCATGGTCGCAGCCGGTGAGCCCAGGCCGGGGCTTGGTGGAGGTGCTGGCGTCTGGGGCACACCACTATCGCCCCTGGCGGGCTTCTTGCGTTAGCGCGCCAACTGCTTTTCCCCCCTTCGGCGTAAGCCCAAGCAGGCCCAAGCCGGGGCCTGGCGTGCAGCGCACCCCGACCGCAGTCCGCCTCAGGTGCGCCGGCCACGGCACCCTCCGCTCCACATTTCTTGCCCAGAGGGCAAAGGGCTCGTGTCGATTCCAGGCAGGCCGCCTGGATGGCGCAGTGCAGGAGCCGCGCCCGCCCTCACCACCGGGTCTGAGGTCCGTTTAGGCCGTAGCCGGGGGCTAAAGTTGGGGGCCACCCGGGATCCGGCGTTTCCCCGCTGCAAGGTGGTTCGGCACTCTAGGCAGCTCCCCTGTGCCCTTGAGGGCCCCGCACGTCAGGGATCAGTCTCCGCTCCGCTGCTGTGGCTCCGTAGCGCGAACCAGGCGGCCACAGGGCCGGTGCAGGCCGGCCCGCGCAGGGTCCGTGTCCCGGCCGCGGCCGGCGGCGGTGGCAGGTATGAGCGGCCACAGCTCCGTTGGCTCCCACACCGGAGTTCCGGGTCTGCCCCGCGTTGTGCGGCGTGCGGGGGGGCCAAATCAGCTGCTACAGGGGGCTTTCGTGGGGGTTACTGGGGGTCGGGGCGAGGAGCTCTGCGGCTATGCGACTGTCCCGGTCGCTATCTTGGCCACGCTGTGCATCCGTAGTTAACTGCTGCACATGATTAATGACCTTGGTTGACTGTAGTTGGTGGAGTACACCGTGGTACAGCAGGTCCGAACAGTGAAACAGGGTCTTGATTCTATGATTGAGGATGTCAGAAGTTACAGTTTGTGAGGATTTGTGGTAACCCCTCCGATGAGGTGCATCAAACTCTATGTCCCAACAGTGGAACGGTGGCTTAATCCCACAATGAATTATGTTAGAACTTCATTTGAGAGTGGAGATGAAGGTACTCTATTGACCAGGTGCAAGCAACTCTAGGTCTCAACAGTGGATCAGTGTCTTGATTCCACAATGGAAGATGTGCGATATTACTTGTTGCTTGATTTTCATATAACTTCCTCCATTGAGGAGCATCAGACTCGGTGCTTCTGTAGCTAACTGTTGCACATGATTAATGTGCTTGGTTGACACCAGTCGGTGGAGAACACCGTGGTACAGCAGGTCCGAACAGTGAAACGGGGTCTTGATTGCGGATGTCCGAAATTCAAGTTTGTTATTATTTCTGTGTGCCCCCTCTGATCTGCTGCTACCAAGTCCATGCTTTCGAATTGATTGGTACATTGCTGTTAGGTGTTCATAAATAGTGAGTCCGGCCTACAATGCAGACAGAAGTGTCCACAATTCAGATCGAGTGCTGATTGTTTAATTATAGAATCCAGTAGTCAAGTAACTACAACGTGTATTGGAATATACATATTATGTTTTCAGTGTACTTGCTTGAAGACATTTTTTGAAATTACTTATAGGTTTACTACAATGATCAAATTTAATTTGCAAGTGCAAAGGAACACTGAATAGTCTACACTGTAGACAGCAGAAATGGTATTTGAATTGTTTTGTTTTATTGTAGATTTTTCTGCAATTTATGTTGTTGTCTTTTGTAAAGAGGAAGTGAGAAAAAGTATTCATGAATGTCTGTGTGAGTACTGTCTACAATTAACACTGCAGATAGCAGTGTTCACAATTCAGATTGAGTTGGTCTCGTAGATGACGCAGTTCTGTAGGAAAAGACATTGCTGCAGTGCGCTCTGTCTACACCATGCATACCTATTATTACAGGCTCCAGACACTCTTTTTGTTGCTTCACGTATGACAAACTGTGTATCTCAATTCCACCTTACGTAGCTGTGGGCCCTTACTGGCCACTCTCTGTGGCCTACACTGCAAACAGCAGTGTTCACAGTTCAGATCGAGTCGCTATTGCAGATGAAGCTGTGTTGATGGCAACAGATATTAGTCCTAGTACAGCCTGCCCTTAGCACGCATCGATCGATCAAGCGTGGTAGACTTCTGCTACGGGACTGTAGTTTTCTAAAACAAAAAAATTATATACATATTTTTGGGGGAAGATATGAAACATTACATCATTTTTAAAGTTCAAAAAAAAGGATAATAGAGTTGCAAAATATAAAAAAACTATTAGAAAAAATATAGGTTTCATAAATATTAAAATATGAAATTAACATTTAGAAAACCTTTGAAATTCACTGAAAAACCCATAGGTTTTACAGACGTTATAGTTAGGAATTAGCATTTAAAAAACATTAGAAATTCACTGAAAAGGGGGGGCGTGGCTTACGCGCCGACGTGTGATGGCGCTGCCCGGCTGAGCTCCGTGTCAACGCGGGAGCTATTCTTGGATTTCTGTGTCCTCTCCTCATACGGACACCGGATAAAGCTACTTTCATACGGCGGAACATGGTCCCCATGCACTACGAGCGGCGGCGGTGCTTCAATTTGCCGTTTTGACGTCTTTTTGCACTGCAGCCTCTGTTTTGTGTACAGGGACGCGGGCGGCCGCCATTTTGTGCCGCCGCGCTCGCGTCCCGTTTTTTGGCGGTTCTAACATCGTTCCTGTGAATATGCTGCCGCTACAGGTCACATTTCGACAAGGTATGTCGTGAATACTGCGCTTCATGCTTTCCCTGCATTTTTTATGAATCTTGGCGCCAGAGTTCTCCTCAGCTTCGCTATTAATACTAGTTTTACATCTAGGCGGCCATTTTGAGGTGCTACCTGCGCACTTGCTGTATACCTGCATCTCTGTCACCATTAACCCACCGTTCCTCCTTGAAATAAATCACATGGTTTCCAATCTCTATGGACGCTTTGCTGCTTTCTCCCTCAATATATCCATGGTTGGTTCTTTGGCTGTGACTATCTGATTTTTGCTGCCTCTAGATGCCTGTCTTATAGGTTGGAATTAGTGCTTCTCCAGTGCTGCCTATCATCTCGCCTAGGTCCTCTTCCTCCAAGTAATCTCTATATATTTACTTTGAGGGTCTCACAATCTTTAATTTTTTGTTTGGCTTCTAACCCTGCGGTCCTCCTAGCTTGCCCCCCTGGTGGCACCATGTCTCAGGACGCAGGCCATGTGAGAGCGTCTGTCACCGGAACAAAACCAAAACGCCCTAAGAATGACCCTCCGTCCCCAATTCGCACCTCTCAAAACCCGGTGCTGGACTCCATTTTAGAAGAGGTCCGTGGCTTACAACCGTTCATGCTGGCAACTAATGAGAAGCTCAAACAGATTGAAGACAGATGGGTAGTCATGGAAAACAAAGTCTTGCAACTAGAACAACGTATTAGTGACGTCCAGGATGTATCTACAAAAATTCCTACTCTTGAAAAGGAGATACAGCAGCTGAAACTTCACACTGAGGACCTTGAAAACCGTAACAGGCGGAACAACCTACGTATTTATGGTGTTCCGGAGTCCCTTGGGGAGGGCGATATGGTGACCTTCGTCCGCAAACTACTATACGAGCTTTTGGACCTACAACCAGAATCTGTCCCACTAAACATTCAGCGTGCGCATCGACTGGGTCGACCAACGTCTAACCCGGCCAAACCCAGAGGTATCATCTTGCTTTTTCTGGAATTCGCTGAATTGATGACTGTACTTAAAGCTGCAAGAGCAAAACGTCGCCTCATATGGTCTGACCACACCATCTACATATCCCAGGACTTATCGAATGCTACTAATGCTCGTCGCAAGGAATTCCTTAATCTACGTCCACGCATGAGGGAACTCAACATCCAATATGGAATCCTTCATCCTTGTCTCTGCAAAATAACCCACAATGGCCGTTCACGTACCTTTGAGGATCCGCAGAAGCTTCGAGAATTTCTTCTCACCGTCTCTTCACCCTCGATGGACACCAATGACTGAAACTAACTATCTTCTATTCTCTGCAATCATTTTTCTACTGTCTTGACGACTGTTGTGGCCTTGTCCCGGTTTCTTTCTTGTCATATCTGGCTATAACTTTATTTCTTATTGAATATATCCTACCTATATTCCCGCGTTTTCCCTGCTCTGTTGGCTAGGCGCCCGCGTTGGCGTTTCCATGCCTCTAGCACTTAGATCTTCTTTCTCTTCTCAGGTCTGGCATCTTTGCCTTGACCTGTTTCTTAGCTGTTTTCTTCTTTTTTTCTCCTTTTCTTTCCCCTCCTTTTCACAGGCCATTGTTGCGTATTCTTTGCTCATTCATGTTCCGTTATCTTCTTTGTTTCCCTTTTTGTCTTTCTTCTTGTAGTCTCTTGTTCTCCTCATGGTTACTCCTTATTCTTTTTATGGATTGTGATGCTCCTCTATATTTTGTTTTCCTATAGTTACCCGATTTGTATTGCTAACATGTTTGTCTTCCGTGTCTCTCCCTTTAGTTTCCTACCTGCAGTGTATTGGATCCAAATGTTACCCTCCTCCCTTACCTCCCATCATGTGTAACTTCGTAACGTGGAATGTTCGTGGTCTCGGCAACCCAGTTAAGCGTCAAAAGGTATTGTCCCACTTATCCAAGTTGAATGCTCAGATTGCTTTTCTCCAAGAAACGCATTGTACAGATGTCGAATCGCTGAAGCTTAAGAGGGCGTGGGTGGGTCAAGTGGTGTTTTCTCCTGCGATTGATAAAAAAGGGGGTGTTGCTATTTTATTCCGTAAAGGTCTGGATGTTCAAATTTTATCATCTCAATCGGATGCTGAGGGTCGTTGGGTTATGTCAAAAGTGTCTATACAAAGTAAAACTATGGTGCTCCTAAATATATATGGTCCCGTCCGTCCTGACCCTAAATTTTGGAATGATATTAAAATCCTCATTTCCTCTATTGACTGCCCTAATGTTGTCATAGCTGGTGACCTTAACCAATGGTTGGACCCATTTTCGGATAGACTATCCTCCTCCAAATTCCAGCCGGACAAGACTCATAAAGCATTCCAATCTGCAATTGCCTCCCGTCCCCTTTTTGACGTGTGGAAAACCTGTAATCCTGACTCACTCGAATACACCTTCTACTCTAATGTACACCATACCAGGTCCAGAATTGATTATATTCTAGTCAGTAAATCTCTTCTCCCGGCGATTCAAAATTCTGAGATTGGATCCATTTTCCTTTCGGACCATGCACCTGTATATGCCACTTTTGACCTGTCCCACACTACCACCTCTTTCAGTCGCTGGAAATTTAACACTTACCTTCTCTCTGATTCGGTTTTAATGTCTAAAGTTAAAAGTTTCATCTCTGAGTACTTCTCCCTCAATTTACCCCACGACACATCAGTTTCAAACAATTGGGATGCTTTTAAAGCGGCACTACGAGGTTTTACAATTTCTTATGTTTCTAGGAAAAAGAAACTCATTAGGGCCAAATACACCGCCCAACTCGCCAACATTAAGACCCTAGAGCACTCTTACTTCTCTTCCAAGAATCCCGACGCTCTCCTCCAACTCATTAAAGCCAAATCTGAACTCAATCAAATTGCCACGGTTGAAGCTTGCAACACCCTTTTAAAGATCAAATCCAAATTTCATGGGGGCCAAAATAAGGCGGGGAAAATGTTGGCAAATTATCTTAAAATCAAATCTGAACGCAAATCAATTGGCTCTATTCTTAATGAAGACACTAATACAAAGGTTTCCTCTGATGAGGATATTGCTCAGGTATTCCATAATTACTATAAACTCTTATATACAGATGATACATGTCCTGGAGATGAGGATCTCTCTCGTTTCTTCGAAGGCCTTCCCCCCCCTCCATCACTTCCTACTGAATTTCAGCAGTTAGAAGCTGACATTACCCCTCAAGAAATACTCAAGGCTATTACCTCCCTTAAGAAAGCGAAAGCCCCTGGTCCAGATGGTCTCCCTATCGAATTTTATGCCAACATGCATTCCATTTTTGTTCCTCACCTTTTACAACTTTTTAATTCCTTTATTGCAAATGCCAAGGCGTCGGGTTCCTTTTTGGATGCCCTCATAATCATCATTCCCAAACCAGATAAGGACCATTCCCTATGCAAAAATTATCGTCCCATATCCCTTATTAATTACGACTGTAAAATTTTTGCCAAAATTTTAGCTGCCCGCCTCGAATCCCTTATACCTCTGTTAATCACGACCGATCAAGTTGGCTTCGTGAAAGGCAGACTTGCTGCAGACAATGCCCGTGTCTTTACCAATATTATTTCCCATAGTAACCGTTTCAAGGCCCCTCTAGCTGCCCTTTCATTAGACGCAGAGAAAGCGTTTGATCGAATTAACTGGAAATTTATGTTTAAGGCATTACAATGGTTTGGTTTTGGCCCCCACTTCATTTCCTTGGTTAGACTCCTTTACTCTGCTCCCCGTGCCAGTGTTTTTGTCAATAATCAATTCTCTAAGTTTTTCCCCCTATCTAGAGGGACAAGACAGGGCTGTCCTCTCTCCCCGTTACTTTTTATTCTTTGCCTTGAACCCTTCCTTTTTAAAATCCGTTCTAACCCCCTCATCCAGGGATTCAAACAATCCTCGATTGAGACAAAAATCTCGGCATATGCCGATGATGTTCTGGTCTATATGGCCAATCCTGTCTCATCCCTTCCACCATTCTTAGAAGAGGTCCACCTATATTCATCTGTCTCTGGCTATAAACTTAATCTCTCCAAAACAGAAGTACTACCCCTTAACTCATCCTGTTATCAATATATGTTTGATTCCACCGATTTTGCATGGTGTCCCTCCAAGATCAAATATCTGGGCATTTGGTTCTCCTCCACCCTGCGTGACACACTCAAACTGACCTTTACCTCCCTTACTCAAAAACTTCACTCCCTCCTACAGACATGGTCTCCTCTTTTCCTTTCATGGTGGGGTCGCTTAGACACCATCAAAATGATGATTTCTCCACATATACTATATACTGTGTCCATGCTTCCTGTAAAAATTCCTAAATTGTACTTTAATAGGCTAAACTCCATCTGCTCTAAATTTCTATGGAACAATAAGCGACCCCGAATTTCCCTACCAAAACTTATACGCCCTAAATCTGAAGGGGGGGTTCGCTTCCCTGACTTCCAATCATACCATTCGGCCTTTTTACTAAAACAAGCCTTTTCATTGGCGTTTGATTTTACTGATACCCCATTACCCAGATGGATTGCAGTTGAGAGATCTTTGTTAAAGGATTTCACTTTTCAACAATCCCTTTTTATGTCCAACTGCTCATTTTTGACGCATTACCCTGTGTTGAAATATTCCCATACACTGCTACACAATATTTTTTCAAAAGACTCATCGCCCTTACAGATTTTTCTTTCCTCCAGTATTTGGTACAACAAATATCTTAAATACAAGGGTAAATCTTTCTACTTCAAGTATTGGAAAGAAAAGGATATTATGTTTGTCTATCAATTCTTTTCAGATTCATCCATTATCTCATTTGATGAAATGCTAACTAAGTTTGATTTATCTGTACAACATCGTAATGAATTTGATATTATTACTAATGCCATTGTGTCTCACCAATCTACCCTCCCTACATTTGATATCCTTCCCTCCCTTACTCCTTCCACCCCTCTGTACCCGTTGTTTACTCAGCAAATACCCAAAGCTGCTCTGATTTATAAAATGTTATTAGAGAATGTTGGTCCTAGACCTAAAACTGTTAATGAAGTTGCTTGGGAAACTGATTTCTCTTTATCACTATCTATTGATACTTGGGATCGATTATGGTCCAAACTGTTTAAGACTTCGGTTTCGGCCCGTATTACTCAATCACTTTTTTTCATTTACCACAGAGCTCTGTTTACCCCTATAAGCATTACTAAATTCTCCCCTTCCTCCTCTCCCCTTTGTTGGTCCTGTTCATCTCACCCAGGCACACTTAAACACCTCTTATTTGATTGCCCACGAGTTATCACCTTTTGGAAATCGGTTTGGAAATACTGTATGCGTATTTTTCATTTTTCTGAACCATTTTCATCGTTGCATATTTTTCTAGGTTCTATATCTGATGTTTTGGACTTACATTCTTATAATGCAAAATTGTTTGACCTATTCATTGCAACTGCATACAAAGTAATCCTGTCTTGCTGGAAGGATAACTCTAAACTGTCTGTGCAGACATGGTGGAATTTTGTGTGTGATGAGCATAGAATTGCTATTGCTTCTTCTTCATCTGTCACCTTAAAAATTAAGTCTGATCTTACCTGGCTACCTTTCTCCACCTTCTTATCCTCCTCTCTCCCCCCTTAACCCCCCTTCCTTCCTTTTTCTTCCTCTTTCCCTCTTTTTCTCTTTCCTGCTTTTTCTTCTTTCCTTTTCTGTACGGTTTTCTCCAATTACATGCTTTTACTTCCTCGTTTCTCTTTCTCTATATCTCAAAAATGTCTTTTATGATTATCTCCTATGGATTTTGCATTATCTTATGTTGTAATCTTATGATGTACCATTTTGCTTATGCTCAATAAAACTTTCTTAAACTGAAAAAAAAGAAATTCACTGAAAAAAACCATAGGTTTCGGAGACATTATAGTTAGTTGGACATTTGACTCATATAAAACCAGAGAAATTCGCGAATTTCCCTGGTTTTATATGAGTAAAATGTCTAACTAACTATAACATCCCTGAAACCTATGTTTTTTCAGTGAATTTCTAATGTTTTTTAAATGCTGATTCCTAACTATAATGTCTGTAAAACCAATGGTCTTTTCAGTATACATACATATATATATATATATATATATATATATATATATATATATATATATATATATATATATATATATATATATATATATATATATATATATTACCTACTGGCAATAGCCAGTAGGTATATATAGTTAGGATTAATTCCCTATGGGATTTCTGAAAATTCTATGTCTAATAACTTTTGCGTTTGTGGACGGAATCGGCTGAAATTTTCAGGAAAATGGCACATTTTGTTTCTGAGCAGCCCCTGAAAATTTGGTGGGGTTTCGTCAAGGTGGGGCTGAGAAAAAAGGGGGGTCCCAAAACGCGTTTTTTGCATTGAGTTTTCCATAGGGCGGTTGGACTCACTTTTAGCTCGAACGGCTGAATGGATTTGCACGAAACTTGGCAAAATTGTAGGGACTGTTAGCCCGATGTGCCTTTGCTAGGTCTCAATATATGTGCTTCAGTGGATTTTGAGAAATTAACGTTTAAATCAAGATATATATCTGTAACAGCGCTCCGGGCAGCGATCCGGTCCGCTTACTTTTCGCTTATCGGAACTTTGCGCGCAGAAAGCTGATTGGCTCTCCGGTGTCTGTCAACATTCTAAACAGTCCGGAGCGGACGCCATCTTGTCTCTCGGTAGGATCGAGAGAGAAGAAGAGGTGAAAAACGAAAGGGGAATTTAATGAAAGGGGGCAAGGTATCCCCCTCTTGACCCCCTAGGAATGTTGTTGGGGTTATTAAAGGGTCCCGTGGGGAAAATAAAAAAAAAATGATTTTTCACGGTAGAAGCGCGGCCGCGAACTGGTAGCGAAACGGGAATTCGCCATTTTGTGCTTCGTTAATTAAATTACTAGTTATAAGTGGGTGCGGGAGACGTATCCTAATCCCCTATGTTTCCTGAGGGTGGCTGAGGAGGCTGATATATGTTGATACATCTCTTCCAGCGGCTGTGCGTGAGCTTTTTTTTTTTTTTGCTGCGTGACAGTCCGGAGCGGCCGCCATCTTGTCTCTCGGTAGGATCGAGAGAGAAGAAAAGGTGAAAAACTAAGGGGGAATTTAATGAAAGGGGGCAAGGTATCCCCCTCTTGACCCCCTAGGAATGTTGTTGGGGTTATTAAAGGGTCCCGTGGGGAAAATAAAAAAAAAATGATTTTTCACGGTAGAAGCGCTTCACGGGCCGCGAACTGGGCCGCAAACTGGTAGCGAAACGGGAATTCGCCATTTTGTGCTTCGTTAATTAAAGTACTAGGTATAAGGGGGTGCGGGAGACGTATCCTAATCCCCTATGTTTCCTGAGGGTGGCTGAGGAGGCTGATATATGTTGATACATCTCTTCCAGCGGCTGCGCCATCTTGCCTTTTTTCGAATGCCACAATTTTGTCGTGCACGGCAGCCATTTTAGATGCCAGGCTGGTCCCAGGCTATCACCTAACCCTGCGGATGTAGTTTATGGCCCCAGCTGTAGAGAATTCAGACATGCCAATCCTCCTGATTCAGGCGTGTGACTACTGATTTCAGTGCTAGTCTCCCGCCTCCCGATTTCTGCAAGCAAAAACCCGGGGGCATATTACGAACAACTAGCGATAATTTTTGTCTCTAACTTGTTTAGAGACAAAAATTATCGCCGCACATCGGCGATTTTTATCGCAGATAAACCTTGCTATTATCGCAGAAAAGTCAGCGATATTCATGTATTATCGACCTAATGCTCTTAGCCATGTTATCCACCTCCCATTGGATAACATGGCTAAGAACTGCTCAGGGCAGGTGTTAGATTTTGGAGATATTCGCGCTTAGCGCGAATATCTCCAAAAGTTGGTAATAGAAGGTAGCGATGTTAGGGACTGTTTCCAGTCGCTAACATCTTGGCACGCCACTTTGCATGTCATTAGTGATAAGTATCACTGACATGCAAAGCGGGGCCCAAGATGGTCGCTATCTCCTTTTAGCTGTCACTAACTGGTGTTAGCGACAGCTTGGTAATAGGGAAATAATTTTATCTCCGCTTTCATGGCTTTTAAAGCCAAAAAAGCGGAGATAAACCCCTTGATAATATGCCCCACGATTCCTTGGGGGTTTCAGCTGACAGGGCTTGGTATTGTGTTACATGGTAATTTTTCCATGAAACGTCAGAGGGTCGATGCAGGGGTTCTAGAAGAGGTGATAAACCATTTAAGCCTCATGAACAAGCGCATGGTCTTTTAAAGATTTGTGAAGTACTCGGGGCGGCGGTGTGTGTGTGCCCTCTTTCAGGAGCGGGCGGGGGGGCACTGCCAGCAACTTGCCAGGTCAGGTAGTGTTCAACACGTGCATCACCCTTTCTCTGCCTGCTATTGCGCTCCATGCTTCGGAAAGGTAAGAAAAAGAACGTGCATTTGAGTTTGAAATGTCCGATCCTGCAGCAGCACACTTCCAAAGCCCACACATGACAATAACCCGATTCAAGGCCCCATTCACCCGTTTTTAAAAAAATAGATAACACTCCAACAAAGTAAGGTTATAAAACTTTATTAACTACTAACTTTAACGAACGGAACAAAAACTAAAAACATTTAAACATTTCTCAACACAAAAAGCAACAATGGTTAGAAGCTGTCTTTTGTGCGAATAGTCCCAAGGCAGCACAACGTGCAGAGTTCTGGACGGCACCCAGGTGATGTCGCCTGGGTGCCGCACTGGTTTAGGGATCCTACAATGCTGCTCCGAAAATTGGCGTGGGGCGTCCCGGGTGGGGCGGGGGGAGGCCTCGTCAGTAGCGGTCTGTTGTGCGAATAGTCCCAAGGCAGCACAACGTGCAGAGTTCTGGACGGCACCCAGGTGATGTCGCCTGGGTGCCGCACTGGTTTAGGGATCCTACAATGCAGCACAGAAAAACAGCGTGGGGCGTCCCGGGTGGTGCGGGGGGAGGCCTCGTCAGTAGCGGTCTGTGTCCAGTGTCACATGGCTGACACAACATGTACGACAGGCACCCAGGTGATGTCCAGTAAACTGCCGCACTGGTTTTGGTATCCTACAATGCTGCTCCGAAAATTGGCGTGCGGCGGCCCGGGGGGGGGCGTGGGGGAGCCGGCGTGAACGGGCCTCCCCAGGTGGCGGCCATCTAGCTGAGTTGCGCTCGCTCTTGCGGCCACAGCGTCTCGCTCACCATGTTGTTGAGTTGCTCCCACTCTTGCAGTGCAGCGATAGGCGGCTGCCACATGGCTCTTAAAATGGCGGACAGCTCCTCGGTTTTAGGCCTGGTCCACTGAAATGGCCCTGGGACACTTTGGAACTCGGACGCTTGCCTGCTAGGGCTTGGGCTCCATTCTCGAAAAGCGTCCCCTCAGCCGTGAAGATTGTATAAAAGTCTTGGGGGCCCCCGACTCCCGCAGGCTTCCGGTGGGGAGCGGCTGCCATGATTGCTCGCGGAATGACCACGACGGAGCCACGAGATGGTGGTGCTCTCATGCTGACGCCAGCTTCAGTCTGAATGATCCAGAAACAAGGTGGGGCTTTCATCGTTTGGGAAAAAAAAATGTTCTAAACCAATGAAAAGTGTTATTTTTAGGTCTTATGACCAAGCCTTCCATCTTTAGGAAACCAAAAGTAAAATGAACCAATGAAAAGTTTTATAAACAAGTCACATGACCTGTTATGCGGCATAGGGCTACAAAAAGCGTAGAAAATCCGTTGGCACGTGAGGCGGCGTCAGTAGCGGACCGATGTGCGAATAGGCCGAAGGCAGCACAACGGGCCGAGATCCGGATGGTACCGAGGTGGTGTCCAGCAAATTGCCGCACTGGTGTGGCCATCCTACAATGCTGCGCCGAAAGACGGCGTGTCCAGCTGAGTTGCGGTCACTGTTGCGGTACAGTGACTCGAACGCGCCGAGATCCGGATGGCTCCGAGGTGGTGTCCAGCAAATTGCCGCACTGGTGTGGCCATCCTACAATGCTGCGCCGAAAGACGGCGTGTCCAGCTGAATTGCGGTCACTGTTGCGGTACAGTGACTCGAACGCGCCGAGATCCGGATGGCACCGAGGTGGTGTCCAGCAAATTGCCGCACTGGTGTGGCCATCCTACAATGCTGCGCCGAAAGACGGCGTGTCCAGCTGAATTGCGGTCACTGTTGCGGTACAGTGACTCGAACGCGCCGAGATCCGGATGGCACCGAGGTGGTGTCCAGCAAATTGCCGCACTGGTGTGGCCATCCTACAATGCTGCGCCGAAAGACGGCGTGTCCAGCTGAGTTGCGGTCACTGTTGCGGTACAGTGAGTCGAACGCGCCGAGATCTGGATGGCCCCGATGTTGTGTCCAGCAAGTTGCCGCACTGGTGTGGCCATCCTACAATGCTGCGCCGAAAGTCGGCGTGGGGTGCCCCGTTGGCTTATGAGGTGATGTCAGTAGTGGACCGATGTGTGAATAGGTCGGAACCAGCACAAGGCACCAAGATCCGAATGGCAAGTCCTGGATGTTGAGTGCCTCAGTTGAGAGTTCTGAGCAGTGCTTGTAAGACTGTCTGAAGCTTATTTGCACCTGCTGCAGCTTCACTAGGTCCGGCGGAACTTTTTTCCTTTTCCTTTCTGCTTCTTTTCCTACAATGCGTTTCATCTGAAGACACGACCAGGTCCCTGAATGTGTGCAGGGGGACGCTATTGATTGAATGAAAATGGCGGCTTGACACAAAGCTGACTCAAGCGTTACTGTTGGTGCTATACAGACAAAAATTGGTTTTCAGTTTGTACATTCTTCAGGTTTTTTTTTTCCATCCAAGTCTGATTGAGAGTTTGTAGAAAAATGGCTTCAGATTTTCCACATACTACTCTTCAACATTCTTCCTAAATGTAACAATGTGAAACTCACTAGGAGAACGGCTGTTTCTGTTTCCTTTCAAAATGCTGCCACCAATATTTTCTGAATGGAAGACACCATCTTGTAGCATAAAGGGCCGAAAGGGGTTCTGGTCTGGCCGATGGTTGGTGGAGACATTTTGACTATATCTTGGACCTGCCCGGCCTCGCCCAAAATGGCGCCGGTATAAATGGGACTCGTAACTCCTTGCCCGCAAATGTATATCTAGAAAATGTTATTGTAAGTGGCCCTGTCGTATTTTAATTACAAAATGTACGTCCACCGATTCCGCAACTGTTAGACACCTTTGTTCTTGTCACCTAATGGCCCGCTCGTTACGTTCTTCTACAGTGTAAATGTCTCCTCATCATATACGATTTCAGTTTGCTCCGTGGCCGGCCCACGTGGTTATAGGCCCGTATTTGTATACTGACATTTTCACAATAAAGGTTTTTAAAACAAAACACGGTAGTAGTATTTACATTTGTAAAGTTTTTACTTTTAGTGACTGTTTTCGAATCAGTAAAAGGCAAGTGAAATAAAGCAGTCCAATTACATGACGGATAAAAGGTATAATATGTAGGAACGCAGTAAAGATAAATGGTCAAGGGCAGTTGTGTTTTTCATGTCTGCAACATAAAGTGATCGATAAGAATCTGATAATCAGGCGTATCGGCGACTAAGACAGCAGGCCGAATCTCTTTTACTCAACGGCTCCGTCATGGAAGGAAGAAACGCCCTTTTTCTCGAAAAAGGAATATATTTTACTTGCAAGACAGTTGTAAATTTTCCGGGAAAGTACATTAGCCTGGAATATTATAACATATGTTTGAAAAAAAAATATTGTTCGAAAATAATAAAAAGCGTAATTTTTAGGTCATATGACCAAGCTTTTCATCATTAAATTAACAAAAGTAAAATGAACCAATGAAAAGTTTTATTAACAAGTCACATGACCTGTTATGCTTACGTTACGCGCTGCGCGCCGCGCCTCGGATCACTTCCGGGTGCGCTAACGCGGCGTGTCATAAAACGCATTACGCGACAACGTAGGTCAAGAATATAGTCTAAATGTCTCCACCAACCAGCGTTCAGAACACAACCCCTTTCAGCAGTCCAAAAAGTTCTGTTAAATGACAACAGAGGGGACAGGCAACAAGAACCATCAGTCAAAGAGGGGAGGGCAAGTTCTTCTCTTCCGGGTCATGTTGGGGCGCTACCGGAACTGATCGAATTGGTAGTCTATAGTGTTTCTGGATGTTTCAGACTAAAGCAGGCGTCAGCATGAGACCACTACCATCTCGTAGCTCCGTCGTGGCCATTCCACGAGCAATCATGGCAGCCGCTCCCCACCAGAAGCCTGCGGGAGTCGGAGGCCCCCAAGACTTTTGTAGAATCTTCACGGCTGAGGGGACGCTTTTCGAGAATGGGACCCAAGCCCTAGCAGACAAGCGTCCGAGTTCCAAGGTGTCCCAGGGCCATTTTAGTGGACCAGGCCCAAAACCGAAGAGCCGGCCGCCATTTTGAGAGTCCTGTGGCAGCCGCCTATCGCTGCACCGCAAGAGCGGGCGCATCTCAACTACATGGTGAGCGAGACGCTGTAGTCGCAAGAGCGGGCGGTAAACAGCTGAATGGCGGAAGAGGCACAGTGTAGCAAAAGCGGGCGGAATGGCAACTAAAACGATAAAGGGGCGCCCCACTACAGCTTGTCTTCAGGTCAAACGGATTGTGGGACAAGGTCCAGAATTGAAGAGTCATCAAAAGGCAAAAAGTTCCGCCGGACCCCGGGAGCCGGCCGCCTATGTCGGGGGCGATCTCAGGCTACACCAGTGCTATAAGACTTGGGGAGGGTGTCGGAGCCAAGCGTCTTCTCCGAGTCCATGGCCATCTCAGGGGCCCCTCAGGGGCCTCCGTCAAGCTGTTTAGGAAGGTAACATATCACATTGTTTTCTAATGCAGTCAGGTCCACAAACGACACTCACTTACTTTGAGAATAGTGAAGCTGCAGTAGGTGGAAATAAGCTTCAGACAGTGTTACAAGCACTGCTCAGAACTCTTAACTATGGCACCCAACATCCAGAACTTATGCTATTTGAGAATGGTAGTGACATCGAAGCATCTCAGGGACCAAAACCATTAACGTACTTTCACGTATGAAAATCTTACTTGGGGAGGGGGCAGGAGCGAAGCGCCCCCTCCCAGTCAGCGCCACCACACCGTATGTTGAAAATCTGAAGCCATCGTTCTACAAAGTCAACCAAACTTGGATTGAAAAATCTAGAAAAATGTACAAACTGAAAACCAGTTTTGGTCTGCATAGCATCAGTAGCAACGCTTGAGTCAGCTTTGTGTCAAGCCGCCATTTTGATTCAACAAAGCACAGGCATTGAAAAAGGCTGAAATTCAGAACTCTAAACGATGGCACCCAACATCCAGGAGCTTGCCATCCGGATCTTGGAGCCTTGTGCTGTTTTCGATCTATTCACACATCGGTCCACTACTGACATCATCTTATAAACCAACGTTATGTAAATAGTTTTTTAATAAAATGTTTTACCCTGTTTCTTTGCTGGTGTGTTGTCTATATTTTTAATATTTGCATAGGGTTTGTCGTTATTTTGTGCGGGATGGGTGATGGAGCCGAGCTGTCTTGCAGCCCTCATGGTGTGGAGCTCAGTTCATCTCACTATTTTCGTATTTCTCATGAAGGGTTGTTCCTAATATTTCTATTTTAGCGAGGTCAAAAAGAGATCCAATTAGTGGCCTACTGATTTTGCTCGATTACTTTTATTTTTTTACACGATTTTTCACTATCTGCAAAGACTAAACAGAGTATTGCGACTTTGTGCTTGTTTGTAAATAGAGAATGATCCAAAGAGAACCAATTCTAAAACAGTAAATGCTTGGACAACAATCAATCAAATGGAGAGACAAGGAGGCACGACGGATTACAACGGGGGTAAAGGCCTGCGTTAACTACCCTTCAGTATCTGCAAAGAGAGAGTACTACTAAGACAAAAGAGGGGAGGGGGGGGGTGCAGCGTTCAAAGCACATCAGCGTGCATAAATACGAAAATGTTTTTATCTATCACGTACTTGACATTTTAAAGCTTTTCATATTTGCTATTAAAAAACCAATGAAATTCACAGAAAAAACCATAGGTTATAGTGGATATATAGTTAGGAATTTGCATTTACAAAACCTTGAAAATTCAATGAAAAAACCATTGGTTTTAGGCCATATATAGTTAGGAATTAGCATTTACAAAACCTTATTTTACTCGCATAAAACCATTGAAATTCCATATATAGTTAGAAGCGCTAACTATATATCGCGCACCCGCAATCCACTGCTGATGATGTCACATATTACATCATTCATGACATGGTCAGTGACATCACTGATGACATCTCAAATGACATCACTGATGACAACTCAAATGACATCACTGATGACATCTCAAATGACATCACTGATGACATCACTGATGACAACTCAAATGACATCACTGATGACATCTCATTTGTCATCACTGATCACATCACTCATGTGATAATACAATGAACCTCTTCAGACTCTAATATAACCTTACATACACTCAGTATAAACAGACACTCACAGACTGTCACTCATCCATGGAGTTACTCACACACCTAGTCAGTCATGCAAAGAATCAATCACACCTCCATTTCCTCAACTATAAAGTTATACACATCTTACTTATTCAAACATATAATAACACATATTTATTCTCTTATATAATCCCTGATACAAGCTCACAGTGATCGATACAGCCACTCACACATTCACTGGCTCTTATGTTCAGTTATTTATATATCTCAACTCTCACATGTATTGTGTTTTACATACGTACTTACTTGCACATGTAGCAATGAGAAATCCATTCACTCACCAACACACCCATGCATAGTCAACCGCCCATATAGCTGTTTCCACATGCACTCTTGAACTCATACTCCTAGTGAATCAACTGCTTACACATCTATGCACAGAGTCACGCACCTCCCAGCCACCCACACACACACTCAGCCTCCCATTCAAATACTTGGGCAACCAATCAATAACCCATATGGCCACTCTTATAGCTACTGATCAACACATGCAGCAGCTTACACAACAACAAACATACTGATGCACAAATTAAGACAGTTTAGTCACTAACCCATGCACTCAGTGAGACACATTTAATCACTCACTCATACAGTCAGTCATGCACCTACTAAATTCTTCATCCAGACACTTATACATCCACTCATTCTTCAATATGTGAAACATATTTAAACTTTACAGACACATACACTCACTGGATGTTGTGATCAGTGATGTCATCAGTGATGTCATTTGAGATGTCATCAGTGATGTCATCAGTGATGTCACTGACCATGTCATGAATGATGTAATATGTGACATCATCAGCAGTGGATTGCGGGTGCGCGATATATAGTTAGCGCTTCTAACTATATATGGAATTTCAATGGTTTTATGCGAGTAAAATAAGGTTTTGTAAATGCTA
Source organism: Lissotriton vulgaris (assembly GCF_964263255.1). NCBI lineage: Eukaryota > Metazoa > Chordata > Amphibia > Caudata > Salamandridae > Lissotriton > Lissotriton vulgaris. Next base: position 336,231,873 of record NC_141693.1, on the reverse strand, counting down.
ATTCCTAACTATATATGGCCTAAAACCAATGGTTTTTTCATTGAATATATATATATATATATATATATATATATATATATATATATATATATATATATATATATATATATATATATATATATATAAATATACATACATACATATATATATATATATATATATATATATATATATATATATATATATATATATATATATATATATATATTAAAACAAATGCATGTCTGTCTGTTTGTCCTTTATGCTTTACTACACCATTCATCCGATCGCCATGAAACTTTGGAAAGTTGTTGAGAACACTCCGGCGAAGGTTTCTGGCATACATTTTTTTTAAATATCGGCCCTCCAGGGCCCTTATAATCTTTCGAATACTGATGTACGCACCAGACGGAAAAACAAAAAATCGTTATCCACAAGCACTTGAATGAATAAATAAAATTAAAACAACACTTTGAAATGTTTACCATATTAAAATGAATGTGTCAATAAAAATTACACAATGTAAATTGAATGTTATCATAACGAGTTCCCTTGAATTTCCTTTCTTCGGAGATCGCAGCAACGGCGACGGGTAAGCTAGTATATATATAAAATTCTGTTTTGCTCGGGTTTACCCTGCCGCAGCTCCTAAGCGAAGGGCGTGTCGTTAAGAGAGACCTCCAGAGCCTGGTCCCGAATATACAAACAATTCCTCACATAAAGGACGACGACGCCATGTCTCCTTGTGCGTGTGCAATTTAATGACAGCAGTGACCGGTGATTAAATTGCACACACACAAGGAGACATGCCGGCGTTGTCCTTTTTGTGAGGAATTGAATATATATATATATATATATATATATATATATAACACATATATATGAGAAGAAAGAATACCTCTATAATTAGAGGCCTACAGTATTGATATAGATAGCGCAGGACTGCCTGTCCCACTGCTGCCTTTGAATGGCACAATTGAATAGTGTGATACCAAAGAGGATGATGGACTGAGTGTTAGAGCAAATCAAACACTCACCCCCAGTCAACTGATCTAGGTTAAATCCATCACCATTCTTTAGCTCACTCCACCACCCTAGTTCAGACATGGCCATATGCAAATCAGTCTGACCCTGTGCCTCATGGGAACAGTCCAGCCCGAACTGCCAAGCCATGTCTTCCCTGGACCGGAAAGCATCCTGGGACCGGTTTCGGGTTCACATTCCTCATCAGCCAGGCTATCTTGAATCCAGTGGCAAAGTGAGCAAGGGACCCACGTCCGGGCATACCCTGCCAACTTAGGGCGGACAAACCGATACCAAAGGGAATGATGGGGGGAGCGTTAGAGCAAATCAAACACTCACCCCCAGTCAACTGATCTGGGTTTAATCCATCATCATTCTTTAGCCCACTCCACCACCCCAGTTCAGACATGGCCATATGCTAATCAGTCTGACCCTGTGCCTCATGGGAACAGTCCAGCCCAAACTGCCAAGCCATGTCTTCCCTGGACCGGAAACAGCATTCTGGGACCGGTTTTGGGTTCATAACCCTCATCAGCCAGGCTATCTTGAATCCAGTAGCAAAGTGAGCAAGGGACCCACGTCTTGGCATACCCTGCCAACTTAGGGTGAACAAAGCGACGGAATGGCATGGTGAGCAAAAAAACGATGGATTTAGGCCCAGATCGCTATCCTGGGGTGAATGTATGTGATTGTTCTGCATTCTGTCCATCAACTTGTTTTTGTATTTGCCACCCCGAGTGGGACCGGTATGCTCAGATGTGGGTCCAAAACCAGTCCTAGTATGCTTGTTTACAGCCCAGGGAGGACCTGGCTTGACAATTCGGGCTGGACTGTTCCCATGAGGCACAGGGTCAAGACTGATTTGCATATGGCTGGGTTCAAACTGGAATGGTATGGTGAACAAAGAAACGATGGATTTAGGCCCAGATCTCTGTATTCAGGTGAATGTATGACATTGTTCTGCATTCTGTCCATCAACTGTTGTTTTTGTATTTGTCACCCCGAGTGGGACGGGTATGCTCAGACGTGGGTCCCGTGCACTCCATGCCACTGAAATCAAGCTATACTGGCTGAAGAGAGGTGAAACGGCTGGACTGTTCCCATGAGGCACAGGGTCAAGACTGATTTGCATATGGCTGGGTTCAAACTGGCATGATGAGCAAACAAATCGATGGATTTAGGCCCATATCTCTGTATTGGGGTGAATGTATGACATTGTTCTGCATTCTGCCCATCAACTGTTGTTTTTACAATTGAATAGTGGCGGCAATCCATTGTGCAACAGTCCGTTTTGCAACAGCAGATCCTAGTTCAACAGGTACATAGGAAACTAGGAGTTGATCCGTTCTGCGTAGATGCTTTTTCCTTTGTAAATAAAACATCAGGCATCTTTTTACATCTAAACAGTTGAGAGATTTCTCCGCTGAAGATGAAGGATTCGGAAAAAAAGTGTGCAAAATTACAGGTTCATTAAGGTGAAATTGGGATGGCACTTGTGAAATAAATGTAGGATTTGTCCGTAACATAACCTAATCCTCCGTGAAACATAAGTAAGGTTCTTTAATGGTGAAGGCCTGAATTTCACTTACTCTTCTGGCCGATGTAATTGCTAGAAGCCAAACTACCTTCCATGAGAGAAATTTGAGCTCTATCTTGTGGATCAGCTCAAAAGGTGGTTTCATTAACTGCGAAAGGACCACATTAAGGTGCCAGTCCGGTGGTGGAGGCCTAATAGGAGGAAATGTTCTTAACAGGCCTTACATGAACTGTTTGATGATGCAAGCAGAACGAAGAGAAGAGATGTCAGACATCCATCTATATCAAGAGATGTCTGCAAGGTGTACCCTTATTGAAGTATACGCCAGACCTGATCTTGCCAGAGATAAGGCAGGATTTTATCTGGGAATAGGGTGAGTATCATTGCAATGGTACCAAGAAAAAAAAAACGTTTCCTTTTCAGCCTGTATGTTTTAGTAGTAGACTCCGCTCTTGCCCTGGACAAAATATCTTTACAATCATGAGGGATCACTAAATCCTTGTACACATTGTACTGAGGTTCCAGGCATGCAATTGAAGAAAAGCTGGGTGCGATTGTAGGATCTGTTCCTTGTTCATGGTTATTAGGGTGGCTGACATAGGAAGACGATAAGGATTGGACTGCAACAGCAGGAGCCGCTGTGAACCAGTGCTGACATGGCCAACGTGGAGCAATGAGGATGAGTTGGCACAGTTCCCGTTTCATTTTCATTAGCACTCTGGAGATTAGGGGATAAGGGGGGAAAAGCGGACGCAAATATTCCTGACCATCTTATCGAAAACGCATTACCCCATGACCCTATATGAGGTTCCCTGCTGGCAAAGAACCAGCATTTCTGGTTCTGAGACGCAAATGGATCCAAGTTGGGTGTTCCCCATTTTTGGAAGATGTGGTTGAGAACCGATTGGTTGAGTTCCCACTCGTGATTTGATTGATTCAACCTGCTCAAGGTGTCTGCCAGGTTGTTCTTTATTCCTGGGAGATGCTCCGCTTTGATAGTTATGTGATGTTGTAAAGACCATTCCCATATCTGTTGAGCTTCCCAAGATAGGATTGGAGATCTCGTTCCTCCCTGCTTGTTCAGATAATGCATGCAGGTGGTGTTGTCCATGCGTATGAGGACTGAGGATGCTCTTATCCTTGGGAGGAATGATTGGAGGGCTAGAAAGATTGCCCGTAGTTCGAGAAAATTGATATGCAGTTTGGAGAGAGACAGACACCATTTGTCACTTATTTGGAGGTCTTGCAGATGTGCTCCCCAACCTTCCAAAGATGCATCTGTTGTCAGAACAAACTCTGGAAGAGGAGAAATGAATGACAGTCCCAGAGAGAGATTGCGAGGAGATTGCCTCCAAAGGAGTGCATCCTTCATGATCGGTGTTATCCGAACTATGTTGTTGAATGACCCTGATATTTGAAGCCATTGGGTGTCCAACTGCTCTTGAAGTGGTCTCATCCTTAGTCGGGCATGAGGCACCATGAGAATGTGGGAAGGCATCATCCCTAGAAAGGATTTGAGGAGACATACAGAAGTGCACTTTCTTTTGTAAAGGTAGTGAGCCAGCGATAAGATGGCTTTCAGTCTTTCTGTTGACAAGTATACCCTATTTTGTAGTGTCTATTAGAGCTCCTAGAAACGTTACCAGATGAGAAGGAGCTAGAATGGATTTTTGACAACTGACTGTCAGCCCTAGAGAGCGGAATAGTTGTAGGCAGAAAGTGATGTCTTCTGGAGCCTGACAAAGAGAAGGGGGTTTCACCAGCCAATCGCCGAGGTATGGGAAGATCTGAAGGCCTTTCAGCCATACGAATGCTGCCACGGGAACAAAGCAAAACCAAAGGGGATGATGGACGGAGCGTTGAACATTGCAAGCACTCACCCCCAGTCAACTGATTTGGGTTTAATCCATCATCATTCTTTAGCTCACTCCACCACCCTAGTTCAGACGTGGCCATATGCAAATCAGTCTGACCCTGTGCATCATGGGAACAGTCCAGACCGAACTGCCAAGCCATGTCTTCCCTGCCAAGCATCCTGGGACCGGTTTCTGGCTCATCAGCCATCATCAGCCAGGCTAGCTTGAATCCAGTGGCAAAGTGAGCAAGGGACCCATGCCTGGGTATACCCTGCCAACTTAGGGCGAACAAAGCAAAACCAAAAGGGATGATGGAGGGAGTGTTGAACATTGCAAGCACTCACCCACAGCAGATAGTGTGCCTTTTTGAGAGTGTTCATGTTAATTTGCGGCTCCTGACTTGCTTTTGCTCGGGCTGCATTTAACATAAAAACTTTCAAAAAGGTACACAAACTGCTGCGCCTTGGGATGGGTATGCTCAGACGTGAGTCCTGTGCTCTCCATGCCACTGGAATCAAGATATCCTGGCTGATGAGGGCTGAAAACCCGAAACCGGTCCTAGGATGCTTGTTTCCAGTCCAGGGAGGACTGGCTTGGCAGTTCGGGCTAGACTGTTCCCATTGGGCACAGGGTCAAGATTGATTTGCATTTGGCTGGTAATACTAATAATAGAAGTAACCCATTGGAGATAGTAGAGGAAGGGTTTGGAGTTGCCTCCACTCTGGAATTCTTCCCAGCCCCATCTGAATTGCATTTTATCAATGTAGCCCAAAGCATCACCTCGGGCTCCCCCCGGGATCCCCTTCCGCCTAGAGTCTGGAAGGTCTTTGGATGGGAATCTTTCTCCTGGCTGCGGGCAATCTGTAACCAGTCCCTGGCAACAGGTGTGGTACCAGAGGCCTGGAAACAGGCAGTAGTCACTCCTCTACTCAAAAAACCGTACCTAGATCCTGGAGTCCCAGCTAATTTTAGACCCAATTCTCTGTTACCGTACCCAGTCAAGATCGTGGAGAAAATAGTTAGCAGGACTCTGTCAGACTACTTATAGGGACAACCATCTATTATACAGGGATCAATTTGGCTTTCGTCCGGGCCATAGTATGGAAACTGCCCTGGTCACCGTCATGGACAACTTAAGGATGCAGGCTGACAATGGAGATCGATCAGTGCTGGTGTTACTAGATATGTCAGCCGCATTTGATACGGTGAACCACACCATTCTGGGAGAAAGACTGAATAGCCTAGGGGTCAAAGGACGAGCCCTGCAGTGGCTGCAATCCTACCTATCCGGGAGACAACAGGAGGTGTCAATGCCGCCGTTTGAGTCTAGCAAGTCCCCAGTACATCACGGGGTGCCGCAGGGGTCTGCGATAAGTCCCATTTTGTTCAACATATACCTACGCCCTCTGCTTACTCTGGTCAAGTCCTTTGGAATTGAAGTGATCAACTACGCGGACAAAACCAAATTGGTGTTTTCCCTGGAAGGGAAACGGGCGGTGTCTATGAACAAGTTCCAGGAGTGCATGTGCCAGACAGTAAGCTGGCTCAAACAAAACTCCCTACAATTCAATGGGGGGAAAACAGTGGTGATATTCTGCCTTAACCCGCTAGCCTACAGCTAAGACCGATACCAGAGTTTAGGCTCACCCCTGAAGAGGCTCCTCTTGTCCCTGCAAAAACGGTGCGCAACCTGGGGGTATTAGTGGATGGAAGTCTCCAAATGAAATCTCAGGCTAATAAAATGGTCAGCGTCTGCTTCTCCCTGATGCGGATGTTGCGACAGATTCTTCCTTTTCTGCCTAGAGAAACCCGCTCACTGGTGGTGAGGAGCGTAATACTCAGTAGACTGGACTACTGCAACGCCCTGTACTTGGGTGCCCCAAAATACATCTTACAGAGCTTGCAGAGAGACCAGTCTAGGTAGCCAGGTTGGCGGTAAATCGGCCACGAAGGTCCTCTACAAGCTTAGTCTTAAGGGACCTACATTGGGTGCCTATTAAGGAGAGAATCTGCTTTAAAGCTCTCTGCATCGTGTATAAAGCAGCTCATGAGGAGGGCCCGATTACTCTACAGGAGAGGTTTATATGGTATAACCCAAACAGACAGCTTCGCTCCTCGAATGCAAACCTTATCAATGTCTCCAGGTTCAGGAAAACTAGAATGGGGGGCAGAGCCTTTGGGGTGGCCGCTGCACGAGTATGGAATGATCTGCCCCAGACCATCAGACAGGCCGACTCATGGACCTGTTTCAGAAAGAACCTGAAAACCTGGTTATTTCCCAGGATGGATAACTAGTTCTCCCACTGCCTATTACTGGCTGTTAACGTACTGTCCATCACCATATCTAAAAGCGCCAGGATACCCGTAGGGTGACAGTTTTGCGCTATACAAGTGCTTTTTACATTACATTACATTACATTACAAACTGGAATGGCATGGTGAGTAAAAGAACAATGGATTTAGGCCCAGATCTCTGTACTGGGGTGAATGTATGACATTGTTCTGCATTCTGTCCATCAACTGTTGTTTTTGCATTTGTCACCCCGAGTGGATCGGGTATGCACAGACGTGAGTCCCGTGCTCTCCATGCCATTGGAATCAAGCTATCCTGGCTGATGAGGGCTAAAAGCTTGAAACTGGTCCTAGGATACTTGTTTCCAGTCCAGGGAGGTCCTGGCTTGGCAGTTCGGGCTAGACTGTTCCCATGGGGCACAGGGTCAAGACTGATTTGCATATGGCTGGGTTCAAACTGGAATGGCATGGTGAGCAAAAAAACAGTGGATGTAGGCCCAGATCTCTGTACTGGGGTGAATGTATGACATTGCTCTGCATTCTGTCCATCAACTGTTGTTTTTGCATTTGTCACTCCGAGTGGGACGGGTATGCTCAGACGTGAGTGCCGAGCTCTCCATGCCACTGAAATCAAGCTATCCTGGCTGATGAGGGCTTAAAGCCCGAAACTGGTCCTAGGATGCTTGTTTCCAGTCCAGGGAGGACCTGGCTTGGAAGTTCGGGCCGGACTGTTTCCAAGGGACACAAGGTCAAGACTGTTTTGCATTTGGCTGGGTTCAAACTGGAATGGCATGGTGAGCAAAAGAACGATGGATTTAGGCTCAGATCTCTGTACTGGGGTGAATGTATGACATTGTTCTGTATTCTGTCCAACAACTGTTGTTTTTGCATTCGTCACCCCGAGTGGGACGGGTATGCTCAAACGTGAGTCCCGTGCTCTCCATGCCACTGGAATCAAGCTATCCTGGCTGATGAGGGCTGAAAGCCCAAAACCGGTCCTAGGATGCTTGTTTCCAGTCCAGGGAGAACCTGGCTTGGCAGTTCGGGCTGGATTGTTCCCATGGGGCACAGGATCAAGACTGATTTGCATATGGCTGGGTTGAAACTGGAATGGCATGGTGAGCAAAAAAACAATGGATTTAGGCCCAGATCTCTGTACTGGGGTGAATGTATGACATTGTTCTGTATTCTGTCCATCAACTGTTATTTTTGCATTTGTCACCCCGAGTGGGACGGGTATGCTCAGACGTGAGTCCCGTGCTCTCCATGCCACTGGAATCAAGCTATCCAGGCGGATGAAGGGTGAAAGCCCGAAACTGGTCCTAGGATGCTTGTTTCCAGTCCAGGAGGACCTGGCTTGGAAGTTCGGCCGGACTGTTTCCTAGGGGCACAGGGTTAAGACTGTTTTGCATATGGCTGGGTTCATACTGGAATGGAATGGAATGGTGAGCAAAAAAACGATAGATTTAGTCATAGATCTCTGTACTGGGGTGAATGTATGACATTGTTCTGCATTCTATCCATCAACTGTTGTTTTTGCATATGTGACCCAGAGTGGGACGGGTATGCTCAGACATGAGTCCCTTGTTCTCCATGCCACTGGACTCAATCTATCTTGGCTGATGAGGGCTGAAAGCCCAAAACCTGTCCTAGGATGCTTGTTTCCAGTCCAAGGAGGACCTAGCTTGGCAGTTCGGGCTGGACTGTTCCCATGGGACACAGGATCAAGACTGATTTGCATATGGCTGGGTTCAAACTGGAATGGCATTATGAACAAAAAACCGATGGATTTAGGCCCAGATCTATATACTGGGGTGAATGTACGACATTGTTCTGCATTCTGTCCATCAACTTTTGTTGTTGCATTTGCACGGGAACAAGGCACTTGGGGCCAGATGTATCAAAGGGTTTTGCCCATTCTGTGTCCATGGGGAAATGTGTTGATAATATGGCCTTTGGTGATAACCCGTGGAGCTGAGCGAAGGCCAAAGGAAAGGACCTTAAACTGATAATGCATGCCTGCCACAGAGAAACGTAGACATTTTCGATGTTTGGGGTGGATAAGGATATGGAAGTAGGCATCTTCCAAATCCAGGCTTGATAAAAAATCTGAATGGTTCAGAAGTTGTAAGATCTCCTGAAGAGTAACCATGCAAAAGGATTTCTTAAGCAGGTATTTGTTGTGTTTTCTGAGGTCTAAAATGGGATACCATTCCCCCTTCTTTTTTAATCGGGAAAAAGCGAGAGTAGAAACCTTATCCTTTCTGACATCGTGGAACACGATCTATTGCTCCTTTTTGAAGCACTATCAATGTCTCCTTCTTTAGTAACTGAAGATGGGGTGGTGTTGATCTTTGAGGTGGCTGATGAGGTGGCGTTGTGGTGAACTCCAAGGTATGGCCATACCTACTTATATCTAGGACCCATTTGTCTGATGTTATTTCTTCCCAAAGATGTTAAAAATGTGAGAGAGGGGTTTTCTTCAGAGAAGACTGAGGTGCGACAGGCGGCGAAGCGTATTCACTGTTTACGGCCCGAATCTCTGGGCTGAGTCTATTGCTTTTGTCTAGGCTAGCCGGAGTAGGTAGCCTGTGGTGGTTCACGATATTGCTGTTGCTGCTGGTAGGACGGCCGGTAAGAGGTGTGGGTTTGAGGCTGGTACCTTTGATAACCTCCTCGAAAAGAATAATTCGGCCGGTAAGAGGTGTGGGTTTGAGGCTGGTGTCTTTGATAACCTCCTCGAAAAGAATAATTTGGCCGGTAACAGATGTGGGTTTGAGGCTGCTACCTTTGATAACCTCCTCAAAAAGAATAATTTCCTCTGCCCTGCGCTCCACGAAAGGGGGTCTTTCTGTATTGGAGAGCTCCTAGAGCCTTAGCCGTGTCTGTATCTGTTTTGATGGTCTGCAAGGCGTCATCGATATGCTTGCCAAAGAGTGAGTCACCATCAAATGGCATATCCAAGATCTTGATTTGAACTTCAGGACGGAACATAGTTGCCTTCAGCCAGCCCTGGCGTCTCAGGACAGCGGCTCCAGCAAGCTGACGGAAAGCCAAAGAAGCAATAGCCATGGAGGCATGAATAATTTCGGATGCTGACTTTTCTCCTCAAGCAGGATTTTTCTAGCTTCCATTCTCTTGTCTTCCGGAAGGAGATCTAAAAATTGGGCAATGTCTGAACACATCTGTCGATCATAACTGGCTAAAATCGCAAGAGCGTTAGCAGTTCGAACAGTTGCTCCTGATGTATTCGTGAACCTTTTCCCAATATTATCCCAGCGCCTCTCTTTCCTGTCCGGTGGAGCAGTAACGGGCGCGAGAGGGTTCCTCGATCTCCGCTATTCGGCCTGAGAAATTACGATGTTAGGCTTAGGATGACTTATTAGACACGCTGGAGCATTGTCCGGAGCCTTGTATTTCGTATCAATTCTAGGCAAGACAGGGATAACCGTGGCTGGTGTCCTCATTACTTTAAGTCCCTCTTCCCATGTGTGGTCAACAATAGGTAAAGACCTAACCAATTTTCTAGATAAGTCTTTAAAATCATAAAAAAAAGAAGTCTGATTGCTTTAATGTTAGGGATAGCTGAACATGTGATGCTGCTCTCTCAATTAACAAAAAGGGGAGTTTGGACCAAAAGACAGTAGCCAGGTAGTGCCGAGCTAAGTAATACACAACAATGGCTCATTCATTTAACTGTTGCACTGTTTAAGCAAAGATCACTGGAACCAATCCAACTTGATCTGGTTATCTATTTAACCTTTTAATATCTCATTCTATATGGAGCTGGCGTTTGGGGACACGCGGACGTTAGTGCTCTACAGGTGGCAGAAAATGTATTCTTAAGATTCCTTCTTGCAGCACCCAGAGGAGTTTCTACATATGCATGCCACATGGAATTATGGATACCACACATAGAGGATCTGGCAAAAATCCAACCTTTGCTACTCTGGCGACGTATATGGACCTCTGGAAAAAACATGCTAACAAAGGCAATTGTGGCAGATACAATGGCCCTAGACTATTCGGTGAAAATCAGGTGGCTTCGTTACATTAGAAATTTCCTCACTGATATAGGCCTAGAGATTTTCTATAACACACCCATAAAGATCAAAGAGATATCTAAGAAGGATCTGAAACTAACGGCCCTGAGCCATTTAGAAGGACTAAGGCTTGCAAATGAGTCAGGTAAAGCCTCTGTCCTCCATTCAACTATGGTTCAGACCACTGTCATGATTCAGCCTTATTTAACGCTTGACATTAGTATCTTTGATCGCTTTCTGTTAACCAGATTTAGACTAAATCTCTTCCATCGCCTAGTAGCCTTTCGGACGAGGAAAACTTGGGAGCCAACCCTCAGACTTTGCCCCTGTGATGATACATCAGCACAGACTACCATACACACTGTGTTGTTCTGCAAATTTTATCATGTTCACCGCAAATTTTGGCTGTTATCACTGTTAAAGCTGTGGGGTTTCAGACAGTACCCTCCAGCTATGTTGCGTCTCCAATATTTAGAGTCCGAATGTATCTGCTATCATGTGGTTAATTTCCTGAAATGTATTTTTAGGCACATGAAAAACCTCTGAAGGAGCATGTCTAAATTCCAGAATAATGTTTTTAAAGTGCAGAGACTTTGTTCTAATCATTTTTATGGGAACGTAATTTTAACTGTGTAATTGATTAACTAATGTGTATTGATGTGGATAATGTTGCTTTTATGGATTTCTATTTTGAAATACCGAATAAAGAAATTTATATAATATCTCATTTTGTAAATATTTTTCTTTTTTCAAATAATCTGAGATGAGACAAACACTTGTTCATTCAAAAATAAATATACCGTGCAAATACAGACAACATGTATATACATTTTGCATTCGTACATGTGAAACAAAACAGATTTTGATACACCAAGCTTAATTCACAAAAGGGGGCAAACCCTTCAAATTATTATTCCTTTCATCATAGAAGGAGGATGCCCTACATTGGGAACATTAATGAAAACAGTTGGGGTTAAATTGACTTCATGGTTCCCTCCAACGGTGAATAGCTACCATATGGCTCTTCCTCAATGTAATTCCAAAATGCTGACGCGTTTCAAGACCCTTGTCAACGACAGGGGCTCTCATCAGGGCCTCATATTTAAATGAGTTGGTGTAGTCTACAAAAAAAAAGGACATGGGATATTTAGGGGCTTCCCTTTTAATAAGCTAACCATATAACAAGATTACTTACACTTCAAGGGTATTCCTAAAAATTACCTGATGGATGTCGCTTATTGCCATCAGTGAAGTCCCTTGTGAATTATGTGGGGAGTGTTTAAACGGAACCCTTTTTAGTGCAAGAGCTGCTGGAAACAAACATTGTATATGGGTTTTAGTCTCTACATATGCAGAAAAAGTCAAATCCACTAAGGTCCAGAAATTGAAAAGGCTTGTACCTGTGATGCAGTAATTTTTAGAACTGCAGCTTGGCTCCTCTCTATTTTACCCATAAATTCCTTAAGCGACATCCATCAGGTACATTTTGGGAATACCTTTGAGGTGTAAGTAATCTTGTTATATGGCTAGTTTATTAAAAGGGAGGCCTCGCAATATCCCACGTCCTCTTTTTATAGACTACACCATCTCATTTACATATGAAGCCCTGATGAGACCACATGGAGTTGACAAGAGTCTCGAAACGCGTCGGCATTTTAGAATTACAGAGAAAACTGAGCAGAGCTCAGGGAGACTCCCTTGCACACGACGTGCGGTAAAAAATCTGAGGAACCCAGCCTCTCTTGGGATTGTTCTAGAGGGTGCAGTCGCCTGATTGGCTGTTGGTTAGTTTTGGTTCTTTTTTACAAAGAATGTGGATAGCCTATTAAACTGACTTTTCATTGCATGATAGCCTATGGTAATTTTATCTACTACTTGTATATGTATACCGTGGGACTCCCACTGTGACGACGGGGATGATTCAAGCATGTAAATCTATGAAAGATCCAATACTGAAGAACCTATTTCCAGACAGCAAGAGCCTGCCTTCCTTACGGTGGTTGACAAAACCGGTTTGAAAATACCCAGAAAAGGGTACGGCCAAAGTAAAACATCTTAAATATAAAATCAGTACATCCAGGTTTGACTGCCTCCTGGAAATCATTCAATGTCACTGAGTAATTGATGTGACAAAGTTAGAATGGTAAAGAACATGGCACTAGTCCTATAAAAAGAAGTGGTGGGACTGACCAAGATGGGGATTATGCAAGTGACATAGAACTAGAGAAGAGGCTTAGGCGCACAGCAAACGTGGGATAAACACAAATTGTAAAGGGCGGTTGATGGGATGGGACACAATGAAGGTGCTCCAACAGGTGACGTAACTAGCCAATACGTCCAGAAATATAACAAAGCAGTGTGTTACGTGATACGTAAGCACATCCCTGTATACGGGCACACTTGTAGAGTTCAGCGTCGCTGATTCAAGAAATAGTTCAAATGAGAAGGTTTTCAAAGTTTGTATATATTTAGTACATATTCAAGACATCCATTGTACAATGGCGTTACATCACGCCATATGTTCCATTGACAGTAATCCAATGATTGATATTGCAAGGTATGCTCCAATGCATTTCGGACTCGTGTAGTCCTTTGTCAAGGAGCACTGTGGGAAGGATACAATAACTGCATATTAGATCAACGGAAAAATGAGCAATTAAAAAGTTGTGTGCGTGCAGTCAAAAAAACGCGTGGGTGGAAGAACGCCAAAAAAAAGTCGGTGCATGCGGTTCAAGAAAGTGACATTAAAGCATGCGGTCAAAAGAACGACAGTTTGTGAGCGGATGTGTACCGGTTTGTTTAGGTGGAGGGAGGTGATATGGTGAATAAACATGCATAGAGGTGACTCCCATTGTGCGGGGCGTTAAATAAATGCTGAAGGCAGCGGTAGTTTAGAGAGTGATCGAAGACCAGGACGATGGTGAAACGGGGGTGATTATACAATATGAAAGGAGGCTTACACTTCCACATTAACGAGCGGCTCACGTCAGTGCTGCAAGCAACAATGAAGGAAATCAATCAGCGGTTGTCATACAAGCGCAGACGTTTGTGAAAACGGATAAACTAACCGCCATGCGGTCGCAATAACTTACTGTGTGGGGTTCGAAGAAGTGGACTACATGTCTCGAGCTTCGCGGAGGTACTGCGGAGTTCGTGGGGAGGGTAGAGAGTGTTAGAAATAGAGGAAAGACACCCAAGTAAACGTGAAACCGTGGTGGCCATCTTGTGATGGTGAAATAAGCGGTGAAATGAATAACAATACAGTAATAACAACAGGTACAAGTCACAATATACATGTAGAACGGGGGTTCAACATATCAAGCAATCAGGTTATAGGTAACAACTCAGTTCGGTTCTATCATTGAGCCCAAAGGGCTTCAGAGATTGGAGTTTGTAAATCCACGATGTCTCCCGTTGTAAGAGGGTTTTGTTGTTATCTCTACCCTCGCAGTGGGTGACCATTTCCAATACCAAATATTTCAACTGAGCTATGCTGTGATGTGCCTCGTTGAAATGAGTGGCCAGAATAGACTTAGTGTTCTTAGTTCGGATGTTTGACTTGTGCTCATTGAGTCTGACTTTTATTTTTCTGCTGGTTTTACCTACGTAGATCTTCCCACATGGGCATTTCAGCAAGTAAATCAGGTTGGCTGAATCACAGGTGGCATCAACTTTTAGGGGAATCTCAAAACCTTTCATGGGATGATGTATGACGTTGCCCACTATGACATTGTTGCAGTTACTGCAGTGATGACAGGGACGTGTGCCTGTGTGTTTCCTTGGTGTCTCAGTGGGTTTTGATAAGATTTCTCTGATGTTCATAGGACAGTTGTAAGCAAAGATCGGGGGATCTTTGAAAAGGTTTCCAAACTCCGGTTCCGACGATAAGATGCGCCAGTGTCTTAATATGATTTTTTTGTAACATTTACTCACAGTGGAGAATTTGGAGACCAATGTCAATCTGGGATTGAGATCCTTTTTTCTGCTTTTCAAAGCTTCAGTCCTTGGGATGGTAAGTGCTCTGTTTTGTGCATCCTTAATGATGTTATCAGGATAACCTCTAGTGGAAAACCTAGAGGCCATGGTTTGAATTTGGGAGTCTCTCCTATGTTCATCTGATACTATCCGGGTAACTCTCAGCATCTGGCTGAATGGAAGATGTCTTTTTAAAGATTCTTGATGGAAACTACTGTACAGTAGAGTGTTGTTGCGATCTGTTTCCTTGCGGTATAAATCAGTTTCAATGCCATCTGTGGTGATTTTTACAAGTACATCCAAAAATGTAATTTCTGTGGCTGAAATATTCCAGGTAAACTCAATGCGGTCATCTCTGGTGTTCAGTGTAGATAAGGCCAATTCCAGATGTTCTCGGGAGTCTTTCCAAATAAAGAAAAGGTCATCTATATATCGTGCATATAGTATGAGGTTGTCTTTCCAATCCGTATTATTTTCGATGTGGTTAGCTTCAAAGTTGCCCATGTAGATATTTGCGTATGTCGGCGCGGCGCAATTGCCCATTGCCATCCCAGACATTTGTAAATACCAATGATCCTCAAAACAAAAATAGCTGTGATACAAAGTAAAGATCATGAGCTCTAAAATGAATGTTTTCAAAGAATCTGCAATGTCCGATTCTAGTAAGGCTGATTCAATGGCCTCGATGCCCCCAGCGTGGGGAATAGAGGTGTATAGGCTCTTAACGTCAGCGGTGCATAGTAGTATTTGTTCATCTTTCTTGATTTCAACAGAGTTTAATTTATTGATGAAGTCGGTGGTATCACGGATGTAACTTTTCAAGTTTGTTACCATGGGTTGCAGGTGGCGGTCAATAAATTTGCCTGTGGGTTCGTGGATTGACCCCCGTGTGGACACAATGGGCCGGAATGGAGGATCCATTAAGTTCTTGTGTATCTTTGGCAGCATGGTGAGAGTAGGACTTTTAGGATAGTCCACGGTCAGATATCGCTTAGTTCTGTCATCGATAATGTTGTTTTCTCTTGCTGTGTCGACGATATTGAGTAGCATGGTTTTATACTCTTTGGTGGGGTTACCCTCAAGTGGCTGGTATGTTTGAACGTCTAAAACGTGTTCTCTGGCTCTGCAAGTGTAGAGATCCGCATTGAGGATGACTAAGGCACCACCCTTGTCAGCTTTCAAACATTTGATCATAGTGTTATTAGCGATGTTCTTCAGTGTGTTATGTTCCTTGTTAGTGATGTTCCTTCTTTTGGTTTTTTTGAAATTGATCTTAGCTATGTCCTGACGGACTAAAGTTTCAAAATTGTCGATACTCTTATGGCTGCTTGGAGGCATATAGATGCTTTTAGGTCGTAGGCCCAATAGTTGATCAGGTTTAGTTTCCGCAACTGGTTCCAAAACTTTTTCGAAAAAGTGCTTTAAGCGTAGTTTTCTGGTGAGCTTAAATGTACTGACTTCTAATTCAAGAAGGTTGGTATTGTTGGTTGGGATGAATGACATACCCTTTTGTAATGTTTTGATTTCGAAGGGTGTGAGATTAGTATCAGAAATGTTTATGACTAGCGATTCTTTCTTGTTTTGGGTTTGTTCTGAGGTTGGCTCTTCTCGTTGTCTTTTCTTTGATCTTTTGCCCCGTCTGGGTCGTCGATTCTGTCTGGGCCTAATTCTAAAAAAGGCTCCGTGATGGTTGTCGATGAGGTGGATGCTTGAGCTGGTCGCTCTTTGGAGGTTGTTCGTTCAGTTGGTTGAGGTCTTGGGGGACGGTTGGTGGTGTCGCTATCAGATGATGAGGTGTCAGTGTTCTGAGAATATGGTTTGTTTCTTCGTCGTTGGGCGTAAACTTCCGCCCAAGTGTAAACTTCCCCAAGTTTGTAGTCTAAAATGTCACGCCGAAATTTGCGTAACTTTCGTTCATTGATTTCCCTGGTGTGACGGTCAATTTGTCTATTGATGTCTTCCAATGTGGTGTTTAGTTCCTCAGGGGTCATAAGATCTTTAAGTTTAATGTCACTTTCTTGAACCGCATGCACCGACTTTTTTTTGGCGTTCTTCCACCCACGCGTTTTTTTGACTGCACGCACACAACTTTTTAATTGCTCATTTTTCCGTTGATCTAATATGCAGTTATTGTATCCTTCCCACAGTGCTCCTTGACAAAGGACTACACGAGTCCGAAATGCATTGGAGCATACCTTGCAATATCAATCATTGGATTACTGTCAATGGAACATATGGCGTGATGTAACGCCATTGTACAATGGATGTCTTGAATATGTACTAAATATATACAAACTTTGAAAACCTTCTCATTTGAACTATTTCTTGAATCAGCGACGCTGAACTCTACAAGTGTGCCCGTATACAGGGATGTGCTTACGTATCACGTAACACACTGCTTTGTTATATTTCTGGACGTATTGGCTAGTTACGTCACCTGTTGGAGCACCTTCATTGTGTCCCATCCCATCAACCGCCCTTTACAATTTGTGTTTATCCCACGTTTGCTGTGCGCCTAAGCCTCTTCTCTAGTTCTATATCTATATCCCACTGCCTTGTAGGCTGGCAGCACGCCCTCTGGATCATCTTCAAGATGCAATACGAAGACATATCTAAATCCACTGAAGCACATGCCGAAACATTGGCATTTGATTCTGATGCAACGGAAAGGATATATGCATTGATCAACGATGATTTAACTCAAACACCTTCTAGTAGAACGAAGGAACAATGTCTCAAGCAACTACTTTACTTATCGAAACGTCGTGTGAACCAAAAACTTCACGCAAACACCTTAATCAAGTACCATAAATCACTCCGTATTCCCCGCGGCCTACGCATTGCGTTAAAACCTTCCCTATGCAAGAATTCTAAGACCTTCCTTGATAGATGGTACGCTATCCTAAACAAGTGCAGCCTGGACTTAATCTTGTTAATCATAGAGGAACTGTCAGGAATCCTCCAAGAATTATCTTTGGAAATCACCACCACCGAAAGCGAACTTAAAGATCTTATGACCCCTGAGGAACTAAACACCACATTGGAAGACATCAATAGACAAATTGACCGTCACACCAGGGAAATCAATGAACGAAAGTTACGCAAATTTCGGCGTGACATTTTAGACTACAAACTTGGGGAAGTTTATACTTGGGCGGAAGTTTACGCCCAACGACGAAGAAACAAACCATATTCTCAGAACACTGACACCTCATCATCTGATAGCGACACCACCAACCGTCCCCCAAGACCTCAACCAACTGAACGAACAACCTCCAAAGAGCGACCAGCTCAAGCATCCACCTCATCGACAACCATCACGGAGCCTTTTTTAGAATTAGGCCCAGACAGAATCGACGACCCAGACGGGGCAAAAGATCAAAGAAAAGACAACGAGAAGAGCCAACCTCAGAACAAACCCAAAACAAGAAAGAATCGCTAGTCATAAACATTTCTGATACTAATCTCACACCCTTCGAAATCAAAACATTACAAAAGGGTATGTCATTCATCCCAACCAACAATACCAACCTTCTTGAATTAGAAGTCAGTACATTTAAGCTCACCAGAAAACTACGCTTAAAGCACTTTTTCGAAAAAGTTTTGGAACCAGTTGCGGAAACTAAACCTGATCAACTATTGGGCCTACGACCTAAAAGCAACTATATGCCTCCAAGCAGCCATAAGAGTATCGACAATTTTGAAACTTTAGTCCGTCAGGACATAGCTAAGATCAATTTCAAAAAAACCAAAAGAAGGAACATCACTAACAAGGAACATAACACACTGAAGAACATCGCTAATAACACTATGATCAAATGTTTGAAAGCTGACAAGGGTGGTGCCTTAGTCATCCTCAATGCGGATCTCTACACTTGCAGAGCCAGAGAACACGTTTTAGACGTTCAAACATACCAGCCACTTGAGGGTAACCCCACCAAAGAGTATAAAACCATGCTACTCAATATCGTCGACACAGCAAGAGAAAACAACATTATCGATGACAGAACTAAGCGATATCTGACCGTGGACTATCCTAAAAGTCCTACTCTCACCATGCTGCCAAAGATACACAAGAACTTAATGGATCCTCCATTCCGGCCCATTGTGTCCACACGGGGGTCAATCCACGAACCCACAGGCAAATTTATTGACCGCCACCTGCAACCCATGGTAACAAACTTGAAAAGTTACATCCGTGATACCACCGACTTCATCAATAAATTAAACTCTGTTGAAATCAAGAAAGATGAACAAATACTACTATGCACCGCTGACGTTAAGAGCCTATACACCTCTATTCCCCACGCTGGGGGCATCGAGGCCATTGAATCAGCCTTACTAGAATCGGACATTGCAGATTATTTGAAAACATTCATTTTAGAGCTCATGATCTTTACTTTGTATCACAGCTATTTTTGTTTTGAGGATCATTGGTATTTACAAATGTCTGGGATGGCAATGGGCAATTGCGCCGCGCCGACATACGCAAATATCTACATGGGCAACTTTGAAGCTAACCACATCGAAAATAATACGGATTGGAAAGACAACCTCATACTATATGCACGACATATAGATGACCTTTTCTTTATTTGGAAAGACTCCCGAGAACATCTGGAATTGGCCTTATCTACACTGAACACCAGAGATGACCGCATTGAGTTTACCTGGAATATTTCAGCCACAGAAATTACATTTTTGGATGTACTTGTAAAAATCACCACAGATGGCATTGAAACTGATTTATACCGCAAGGAAACAGATCGCAACAACACTCTACTGTACAGTAGTTTCCATCAAGAATCTTTAAAAAGACATCTTCCATTCAGCCAGATGCTGAGAGTTACCCGGATAGTATCAGATGAACATAGGAGAGACTCCCAAATTCAAACCATGGCCTCTAGGTTTTCCACTAGAGGTTATCCTGATAACATCATTAAGGATGCACAAAACAGAGCACTTACCATCCCAAGGACTGAAGCTTTGAAAAGCAGAAAAAAGGATCTCAATCCCAGATTGACATTGGTCTCCAAATTCTCCACTGTGAGTAAATGTTACAAAAAAATCATATTAAGACACTGGCGCATCTTATCGTCGGAACCGGATTTTGGAAACCTTTTAAAAGATCCCCCGATCTTTGCTTACAACTGTCCTATGAACATCAGAGAAATCTTATCAAAACCCACTGAGACACCAAGGAAACACACAGGCACACGTCCCTGTCATCACTGCAGTAACTGCAACAATGTCATAGTGGGCAACGTCATACATCATCCCATGAAAGGTTTTGAGATTCCCCTAAAAGTTGATGCCACCTGTGATTCAGCCAACCTGATTTACTTGCTGAAATGCCCATGTGGGAAGATCTACGTAGGTAAAACCAGCAGAAAAATAAAAGTCAGACTCAATGAGCACAAGTCAAACATCCGAACTAAGAACACTAAGTCTATTCTGGCCACTCATTTCAACGAGGCACATCACAGCATAGCTCAGTTGAAATATTTGGTATTGGAAATGGTCACCCACTGCGAGGGTAGAGATAACAACAAAACCCTCTTACAACGGGAGACATCGTGGATTTACAAACTCCAATCTCTGAAGCCCTTTGGGCTCAATGATAGAACCGAACTGAGTTGTTACCTATAACCTGATTGCTTGATATGTTGAACCCCCGTTCTACATGTATATTGTGACTTGTACCTGTTGTTATTACTGTATTGTTATTCATTTCACCGCTTATTTCACCATCACAAGATGGCCACCACGGTTTCACGTTTACTTGGGTGTCTTTCCTCTATTTCTAACACTCTCTACCCTCCTCACGAACTCCGCAGTACCTCCGCGAAGCTCGAGACATGTAGTCCACTTCTTCGAACCCCACACAGTAAGTTATTGCGACCGCATGGCGGTTAGTTTATCCGTTTTCACAAACGTCTGCGCTTGTATGACAACCGCTGATTGATTTCCTTCATTGTTGCTTGCAGCACTGACGTGAGCCGCTCGTTAATGTGGAAGTGTAAGCCTCCTTTCATATTGTATAATCACCCCCGTTTCACCATCGTCCTGGTCTTCGATCACTCTCTAAACTACCGCTGCCTTCAGCATTTATTTAACGCCCCGCACAATGGGAGTCACCTCTATGCATGTTTATTCACCATATCACCTCCCTCCACCTAAACAAACCGGTACACATCCGCTCACAAACTGTCGTTCTTTTGACCGCATGCTTTAATGTCACTTTCTTGAACCGCATGCACCGACTTTTTTTTGGCGTTCTTCCACCCACGCGTTTTTTTGACTGCACGCACACAACTTTTTAATTGCTCATTTTTCCGTTGATCTAATATGCAGTTATTGTATCCTTCTCACAGTGCTCCTTGACAAAGGACTACACGAGTCCGAAATGCATTGGAGCATACCTTGCAATATCAATCATTGGATTACTGTCAATGGAACATATGGCGTGATGTAACGCCATTGTACAATGGATGTCTTGAATATGTACTAAATATATACAAACTTTGAAAACCTTCTCATTTGAACTATTTCTTGAATCAGCGACGCTGAACTCTACAAGTGTGCCCGTATACAGGGATGTGCTTACGTATCACGTAACACACTGCTTGATTATGCAAGTGACATCATGACACGTGCCATCACAGCTCATGACGTCACGACGCATGACTGTTAGGAATGGGTATCAAGCTAAATAACTCAACTGGTATTATTGTATAGACAGTTAAACATGCATGCAGAAAGCATTGCGAGAACATTGCCTCTTCCGGAAGTCGTATCCCGGTTGCGGCCCGATTACACCGTCCCCCACTGATTCATTCAGACCAAGGGTTGGTCCTACACAGGCATCACCCTCTGACCCTCTATGGAACACGCAGCCTCCCGGCCTTACCACCGCCCCCAAGGATACCAGACGTCCCCCCGCATGTCCCCAAGATCATTCATATCCCGACCTGCCGTCCTGACCTCTTGCCCCAAACTTCGCTGCTCCAGCACCGTTTTTCAGGAATACAACCAGGTCCTGATGAAAATCCTGATTTACAAGGATCGAAACGTCGTCGACCCCTCAGCTCATTAAATGGCGCATCCCCCAGTTTGGCTCATCTGAATCATTGTTGCTAAAAAGAATACTTACCTGTGCATTGTAACTGAATTTGAGTCACACTATGCGCCGTTCACGCTGAACACAATTGTCACTTGCGTCGCCATCCATGTGTCACTTGCACATACCCAGCACCAAGTCCAATTCGGGTTGTTTTGTTATTTATTCATGTACAGTGCTGATACAACTGTGTTTTCTACTGTTATCCTAATTTTGTTGCCAAATATAAGATGCCATGTGCACGTTCTAAAACAATTTGAGTCTCCTTACTTCTGTTCTCGCAATGCTTTCTGCATGCATGTTTAACTGTCTACACAATAATACCAATTGTGATATTGTTTATTTAGCTTGATTGCCTACCCTGATCCCAACATGGTCTATGGGGCATACTCCTGTAGTTAGTTACATGTTGGGAATGGGTAGCAGACAACGTGCAGGAGCTGTTGAATGTGTCCCGCCATCTGAAAAAGACACTGGGACAAGTTCAACATATTTCTGTGGGGCCCTACTTTTTGGCAGGGTGGTCGGTGTCCATCCTGTGAAAATAGTGGGTGGAAGGCGTGTACCTTTACCCCCCCCCCCCCCACTCGTGCCCTGGTAAAGTCACACAAAAACAACATTGATCCATAATATACGGTTGTCTTCTGGTTCCTTGTTAATCTAATGCCCCAATTACACAAGTATAGGACTACTTTGCAATATGCTCATTAACATTTGTTACGGAATTCATCAGAATTCTGTATCTCGGGGCAAACACTATACCCCTGCAATTTTCCCCAGGTAAAGTATAGCACATCAAACCTTCCTACATTTCTCAGGGGGAAAAAATGCAGGTGAAAAATCTGATGCGTGTGAAATTGGTGTGGTTTACATTAAATTCCAGATGTATCACTTCGCTTTTCGCTTCATTTTTTTAGTATCAGATTCTCGTTCATTTAACTGTGACCCAATTTACTCCGCAGCCACCAAATTGTATGTTGGATCATTAAATACGCCTGGACACTGCCATTCTCACATGCTCTAACGGTCCTGGGGGGCCGCAACGCTCACCACTGAATCCCTGTTGCTACCGCTGCCTTGCCACCACCAGCACCGGTCTAAGGACTCCAAGTCCCGGCATCCCTCCTGTGGCGCCTGTCAACCACGCCATCAGCAAGCACCAGGAGGAGCTTGATAAGCGGAGTGGGGCTTCTGCTCTTCGGGCATCGCGAACGCCCGGACACTGCCATTCTCACACGCTCTAACGGTCCTGGGGGACCGCAACGCTCACCACTGGCTCCCTGTTGCTCCTGCTGCCTTGCCACCACCAGCACAGGTCTAAGGACTCGAAGTCCCGGCATCCCTCCTGTGGCGCATGTCAACCACGCCATCAGCAAGCGCCAGGAGACGCTTGATAAGCGGAGTGGTGCTTCTGCTCTTCGGGCACCGCTAACGCCTGGACACTGCCATTCTCATGCTCTAACGGTCCTGGGGGACCGCAACGCTCACCACTGGTTCCCTGTTGCTCCCGCTGCCTTTCCACCACCAGCGCGGGTCTAAGGACTCCAAGTCCCGACATCCCTCCTGTGGCGCCTGTCAACCACGCTATCAGCAAGCGCCAGGAGGAGCTTTATAAGCGGAGTAGAGCTCCCGCAGCGGGGACGCTCGCGGGGCGCACGCCGGGCGAAGCCTGTGCCAAGGGCAAGCCCGTTCGAGACTGGATGAGACTGGACTGGGCCACTCTTCCGACAAGTTGTGTAAAGTGAGTCTCTATGTGACTGTTTGTGCATTTTTAAACTGTTGATGTTCATTATAGCCTGTTGACGGGCCTAGAAAGAGCAAAGATTTTGGCCATTAGTGTTCGAAGCATTGCAGAGAGTGTGCTTGTCTTATTACTTGAGATCAATTACATCCTTTGCCCTTTTCTTGCTCTGAGCAATCCTAGCTATCACATAAGCATGGGGGAGAGCCCGCCTCCGCCTGCAAGGCCCAACACCCGATATAAAGCTTCTGTGCGCACACCCATATCGAAACTAACAGCTATCGATAAAATGTTACGGCAGGCAATAGGGGCTGTCTCTAACGAGATAGAACGCACAGAACGGCGGCTTTCCACGATGCAAATAATTCCATGCTCTCCCATGGTTTTGGAAACAGGAGTTTCTGATTTGTCACAGATAGTAAATGTATCTAATACTCCTGGTCTAATGCCAGCTTCGTAAATGGCAACTCCTGTAATTGTTCATAAATCTGACACAGTGACAATTAGGAAAGGAGGTCAAAGGAAACAAAAAGCCCACAGGGGGGGAAGCAAGTGTACTCTTCCTTGAGATCAGCGCCAAAGGCTCAGACTGAAGGCAATATAGCTGGTGGAAGTAGCCCACTAGTATTGGAGCCCCCATTATGGGCCACAAATATGGCAAGAGAATTTAAAACTCATATGGAAACCTATATTCGTAGTGAGATAGAAGCCGTAAAGAAACACTCAGAGAAGCTCACATTGTTGGTTGATTTATGGGGAAGCAAAATGAACACTCTTTCTAATACTTTGGTCAATTCCAAAACTCTAGACTCAGCACCCACCCACCATAGCAACCAAGTGACCATATCTGCCCATACTGCCCTTGTAGACTCTAATGCCGTAATGGGGCCCCTCTCCCTAGCTAATCAATCTGCAGACCCGGGTGGGTCAAAACCTGGGGCACCAAAGGAGGGGGTTGATGGCCAAGGCCCTTTGAAAATGTTAACAACCTTGGGCCCGCAAGTGGAACTTAATTTTCCTAGTAAAAGTAGAGGATATTATGGGAACAATGGTAATTCTAACAGAACTACACTTAAATCCAATTTGCAATGTATAGATCTACCCACAGCCTCGACCCCCTATACTGTTATCTTAACTGGAGTCCCTGAGCTGGAAACAGATAGAGTGGAGTCATATCCTGAATTAAAAATAACGTCATCTTTTGGTTAAACAAACATAGACCATTGCCCTCCTCAATCCAGAGCGAAATTCTCTTTACTATGCATGTTAGTTGGCTGGGTCAGAGGAAGAAAGATATCCGGGGGGATTGCGTTTTGATCAATTTCAGGGACACCAGGGCGGTTCAATATATCCTAAACTGGGACCAAGTAAGGGAGACTAGCGGCATAAGGACGCTTTCTCTTGGTTATTTCTCTCCTTCTACTCCCTTGATAGAAAGAATGGGAGGTGTATATAAAAAATGAGAAAAGAGAGCCCAGACTGGCCACTTCCTAACATGGGCCGGGCCCTGAAATAATCCAGTCCTTTAACATTCCAATTAGCAATAGATTTAGCAGCTTAGACCTAGTTGATTGACTGGATCCCTCAGTAGAATCAGCCGAAGGTATAGCCATCCAGTCACTACTGCTACAAAATTGTGATAGATTTGAGTTTGGGGTTCGCCCTCTCGGGGGAAACACTTGAGGCTATAGTAGATCCGGGTGGACTGGAAGCCCCGCTGAATACATTGGGGGACCATTCGGGAAACACACAAGACTGGGAGTGGATACTTTGTCAAACACTCCAGCAGGAGGTGGAAACTCTCAATCTTCTGACTGCAAAAAACAAAAGACCTACATAACACTAAGGTTCTATCATGGAACATAGCAGGTCTTGCTTCCAAGCTGGACCATCCTGACTGGGGAGACTACATTTATATGCATGAGCTATGTCTCTTCCAAGAGACATGGTCTGCTGATCCACTATATAGGCTAGGATATGTAGCTTACTCAATCCCAGCCCTGCAAGGCCTTAGAGGGAGACCCTTAGGGGCCTATGTATTTGGGATGCTATCCATCTGGGGTGTACAATTAAAGTCCTTGATACTGGATCCTTGGATATACTGTGTATTCTCCTCTCACTTGACGACCAATTTAAATTGGCTGTCATAAATGTATACTCCCGTCCAGTGAAGTTGGGGAAAACCTCACAGACCCTAGACTCTTGACTTCTTTTCTGCTTACTCTACCTGAGTCTGTCCACCTAGTTGTAGGGGGGGACTTCAATTGTCACTTCGAACCTCTCAATGGTATAAAAACCAATATCACAAGCGAAGAAGACTGTCTGGTCAATCCCTGATTGTAATATTTATCCAACAAGGGGTTGGTCCCCCCTTGTTCTTCAGATGACCTCACTTACACTTACTTATTCGCTTAGGGCCTGTAATGGTCGATTTCCTTCAGTTAGCCCGGGAAACCCAACTTTTAATAAAATAGGACAGGCCTCCACAATTGATTATATTTTGGTTGATGTTTAGAATTGGTCCAAAATTAGGGATTTCACTGTCCAACCACAATGTGAAAGTGACCATAATCCATTAATACTTGAGATATCCTACCCCCAATTCAGTAACCACCAGGGCTTGCCAATACAACCCCCACCCCCAAAATGTAATTGTGAGAGAAGGTGGCAGAAGAGTTTTCTGGGGTACATTAGCTGCATCAGATGAAAAAATTGCTTCTTTGTACACAGAGATTATCCTTTTTTAGAGTTTGCTTTCTGTGCGACTGAAAATTACCAAGGCCATGAATCTATGCTGTCGATAAATACCAACCACCGTGATATGTTCTTAAAGTTGGCAGACTTTTTCTATAAACAAGAAAATAATAACATGCTCGACCCCAAACCAAAACATCCATGGTTTAATAAAGCGTGCAGGGAAGCTAAAAGCGCAATGATACATGGAGTTAAGAATCAGTATGTCCTAGGTACCAGAGCAGCCAGTTCTCATTATAAAAACACCATGGCTGAAGCCAAAACAGCCTGGGAGAAAGAAAAATGGGCAGCGATCAAGAAAGCTTTGGACACTAAAGATATGAGAGGCTTTTGGAACCTAGTGAAGACAGGCTACTCCGAAAGCAACTCAGCTGCTGCTCCAAATCTAGTGGACGAAGCTTGGAGATTGCATTTTAAAATTGTATACTTTAGGTCCCTAGATGATACTGTAGCACATGGGAAAGTAGATGTTCTTCAAATCCCCTCAAAAATTGATCCACCACCTTGTACACTGCTGGAAGTCACTCTGGCATTGGGCAAGTTACTTCCTAATAAGGCACTGGGTCTGGACAGAATCCCTGGTGACCTGTTCAGAACTGAACAGGCTGTCTCGGCACCCTATCTGCAGACATTATTTAATGCTATTATCCAAGGTATGGAGCACCCCCCTCGACTGGGGCTGGTGCGGAAATTATTCACATTTTAAAAAAAGGCTCCCCATTAGATCCAGAAAATTATCGGCCTATTAGCCTTATTGATGTCACCCAAAAGATATTTGCTCTTGTTCTCCTGGGGCGACTGCAATCATGGATGGACGAGTCAAATGTCCTAACCCCTTTACAAGCAAGATTTAGGTCTAAAATCTCGACTATAGACCAACAGCTAGATTCATGAAAGGAAATTGCGCTCGCAAAGGGCCAGATTCTGAGAAACTGGCCCTTTGCAAGCACAATTTTTGCATTTGGGATTCATCATCCCAAATGCAAAAATCGCTATTTGCGAAATCGCATATTTGCGAGGAATTGCATTTAAGGAATCTCTATTAGAGATTCCTTAAATACAATTCATTAACCCATTTTAAATTGCGAATTTGCAATATTTGGCCGCTATTTACCCCGAAGTCTGACTTTGTGGTAAATAGCGAAAAAATAGAAAAATGCACTTTAGTGCATTTTTCTCTGTTGCATGTGACACACACACATGTCCTTTGGACATGTGTGTGCGCAACACCTGTGTAAATTTGCATTTCAGGGGTGCTACAGGGTGTCCTTTGGACACCCCTGGCACCCTTGAAATCGCTATCTTATTTGCGATTAGCAAATTGCTAATCGCAAATAAGGAATACTCCCCATTCATTCCTATGGGCCTGCCTTTAGGCCCTTAGGAATGAATGGGGAGTATTCCTTATTTGCGATTAGCAATTTGCTAATCGCAAATAAGGAATGTGTAGGAATTGCAATTTATTTAGCGATTCCTACATGAATCCCGTTTTGCAAGTCCTTAATAGCGATTCCTTAATAATCGCTATTAAGGACTCGCAAAACGGCTCTTTGATGAATCTGGCTGCTAATCTTTTGATTGCAATTTACTGGAAAACAGTAACCTTGGAAGAGGGTAGCCTTTATCTGACTTTTGTGGACCTTAGGTCCGCCTGTGATATGGTCCACCATGAGCAGTTATGGGGACTCCTACACAACTTGGGGCTGCCGGTTTATCTTTGCCAGCTTTTAAAGCTCTTACATAAAGGCACTTATGCAAGGGTAAGATTTGGCAAGAAAGGAGAATTGAATGCTCCCTTTCCTGTGGAGAAAGGTGTGAGGCAGGGATGCGTGTTAGCGCCAACCCTCTTCTCCCTCTTCCTGAACGGTTTAATTGATACTCGTTTAGCTGCAAAGGATATAGACTCACCAAGGTTAGCAAATAGGAAAATACCAACCTTAATGTTTGCTGACGAGACGCTACTTTTGTCTAAATCATCTATGGGCATGCAGCGCGTTTTGGATGAGTTTAGTGCATTCTGTAGGAAAAGGAATCTGGTGATAAATGTTAAAAAAACAAATACATGGTCTTCCACGCAAAAACTACCAACTGCCCACATCCCCAAATGGATGGTAGGCCCCTAGAGAGAGTGCCCATCTTCGACTATTTGGGCATTACATTGAATGATAAAATGGACTGGTGGACACAAATAATGAAGGCCAATTTGAAATTAACGCAGTCAATGGGAGGCATCCTGAAAGTCCACAAAAATTGTTCCCAAAAAGTAATTGGTCCCCTTGGCTGAAATCTACAAAATCCAAGCAAGGGGAGCATCCCTATATGGAGCCGAACTTTGGGGTCACTGCCCATCTCACACCTTAATGGTGACTGAGAACACATTCATTAGACAGTTGTTGGGTCTTCCAAAAAGTACGCCCTTAACTCCACTTAGGATGGATTTGGGTATTGGCCCCATTTCAGATCTAATTGCCTCTCATCCTCTCCTTTTCTGGCGTCGTATTTGGAGCACGCCAGAGTTAATTAGTTTTAGGGAGGAATTGAGGGATGTTATGTGCAAACTGGGGGCTATCAACCTACCATGGCTGTCCTATGTTAGGAGTGTCTGTTTTTCATTGGGGTTTGGTAACTTGTGGTCAAATCCGGAGGAGACCTGTTCCAGTACTTCCAAAAAGACCCTAGCTCTAGCTCTTAAGGAATTTAAACTTGCCCAATTGATTCGAAGTACGATCTCAGGCTTCTTGACATGAAGGTTTCTGGATGCCAAGCAGTAGTTTAAACTGGAATTGACCTTGGACAGTATCCAACCATTCATGGCAAAAAAAATGCTTCTACAATTTTGGCACGGTACACTTCCGTTACGTGCATTTACAAATAAATGGAAGGGTGCAGCCAAATTAGATTGTCCTGGCTGCTCCGCTTCGGAAGAAACAGAACTCCATATAATGCTCTTCTGTAATGCTTAGCATAGGTCTAGATCGAAGTGGGTTATTCAATTATGCAGACATTTGGGGCTCAGAAACCACATTGAGGTTTTCAGGCTACTTAAATTCAAAACATTCCCACTATTTGTAGTCGCTACCTCGAAATTCCTCTTTGCAATGTGGTGCATACGTAGAGGAATCCTAAAGGGGAAAGAGATGGGCAACAGTTGATGCTGCCCTCCAAAGGATATTTGTAGTACCCTTTTCTGCTATATAGGGCCCCATTAGGATAGCGGGCGGAAAACCACCCCGCCCGCCATGGACGCGGGAAACAACCGCCCGCCATGGAGGCGGTGCAACCGGCAGACAAATTAGGATCGACCGCCACTAGAGACCGACCGCGGCGGTAGCGGTGAAAATGAAACCGCCCGACGTGTGCGGTGATGACAAAACTCCGACCGCGGCGGTCGGAAAAGCAGCTGGAAATACAACACCGCCCACAGGGAAAGCGGAGACACCGCACAGGAAATTACGATATCCCCGAGGGTGGCGCGGGCGGACCGGCAGGCACCGACCGCCGCGGTCGAAGGCCGGATTGCATGGGAGAAATGACGGACAAGCACCAGCAAAGTCACCGCAGCGGACGAACACGAAATCCATCGCGGTCGATGTCAAAGCACCGCAGCGATGCAAAATACTGCATAAACAAAGTAGCCCAGCAACAAATACATACAACACACACACACAGATACAGAAATGGCAAAGAAATACACAATACTACATAACCACACCCACTACACACCTGACAACCACTATCCAATTGGACACACCCACAAAGCTGAGTACAAATCCACACCCTCCACTCACCACAATCCTTTGCATCTTCCCAGAACAGAAGGCCACACACCACATCTGAGAGAGGCAAAATCGCACACAACACCCACCACCACCATCAACACCACCATCACACCATCACAATCAAACCCCCAGCACAGAACACACCTCATCACCACACCCTTGCACCCACACACCCCTGCACCCACAAACACCTCAACACCCCCACACCATGACCTCACAAAAAATGCCCAAATTCACAGAGAGTGAGTTGACAGTCATGGTCAACGAGATTGTGAGAGTAGAACCACAACTATTTGGGAACCTAGTCCAACAGACACCATTAGCCACCAGGACACAAATGTGGGAAAGGATTGTCCAAAGGGTGAATGCAGTTGGGGCCACCCCAAGATCCAAGAAGGAGATCATGAAGCGGTGGCATGATCTCAAGAGGGTTGTCAAGGAGAAGAGGAGCAAGAACTGGACTGTGGCAAACTTGACTGGCAGTGGCCCTCCCCTCCCAATGAAGACATTCACACCATGGGAGGAGAAGGTGCTTGGTATCCTGCTACCTGAGAGTTACACAGGAGTAGCCGGGGGAGCGGAGGCTGGTAAGTACAGACAACCACATTGACTTTTACCTCCTTGCAATACCCAACCACCAATACACTGTCCATCCCTAAACAAGATGTAGCCAGCCATTCTGCTGAGGAGGCCTGTATGGGGCCGGAATGTCAGTACAACAACTCCCACCATAGCCCCTGTCCCACAGCCCAGCATCATGGAGGCCTGCCCCACCCAGGAGAAAGTGTCAGCCATTGCACTGTTTAACAAACAAACTTACAGGTTGGTAGCCATCTGCACTTGGAGGGTGTTTGTGGGTGCGAGGGAGGGAGGGAGGCCTGTCTCACTACTCCCAGCATGCCCCCTGTCCCACAGCCCAGCATCATGGAGGCCTGCCCCACCCAGGAGAAAGTGTCAGCCATTGCACTGTTTAACAAACAAACTTACAGGTTGGTAGCCATCTGCACTTGGAGGGTGTTTGTGGGTGCGAGGGAGGGAGGGAGGGAGGCCTGTCTCACTACTCCCAGCATGCCCCCTTGTCCCACAGCCCAGCAGCATGGAGGCCTGCCCCACCCAGGAGAAAGTGTCAGCCATTGCACTGTGTAACAAACAAACTTACAGGTAGGTAGCCATCTGCACTTGGAGGGTGTTTGTGGGGGTGAGGCCTGTACCACTACTCCCAGCATGCCCCCTGTCCCACAGCCCAGCATCATGGAGGCCCTCCCCACCCAGGAGAAAGTGTCAGCCATTGCACTGTTTAACAAACAAACTTACAGGTTGGTAGCCATCTGCACTTGGAGGGTGTTTGTGGGTGCGAGGGAGGGAGGGAGGGAGGCCTGTCTCACTACTCCCAGCATGCCCATTGTCCCACAGCCCAGCAGCATGGAGGCCTGCCCCACCCAGGAGAAAGTGTCAGCCATTGCACTGTGTAACAAACAAACTTACAGGTAGGTAGCCATCTGCACTTGGAGGGTGTTTGTGGGTGCGAGGGAGGGAGGGAGGGAGG
The DNA here is from genome assembly GCF_964263255.1 of Lissotriton vulgaris. Taxonomy (NCBI): domain Eukaryota; kingdom Metazoa; phylum Chordata; class Amphibia; order Caudata; family Salamandridae; genus Lissotriton; species Lissotriton vulgaris. Next base: position 336,200,228 of record NC_141693.1, on the reverse strand, counting down.
CCTGTCTCACTACTCCCAGCATGCCCCTTGTCCCACAGCCCAGCAGCATGGAGGCCTGCCCCACCCAGGAGAAAGTGTCAGCCATTGCACTGTGTAACAAACAAACTTACAGGTAGGTAGCCATCTGCACTTGGAGGGTGTTTGTGGGGGTGAGGCCTGTACCACTACTCCCAGCATGCCCATTGTCCCACAGCCCAGCAGCATGGAGGCCTGCCCCACCCAGGAGAAAGTGTCAGCCATTGCACTGTGTAACAAACAAACTTACAGGTAGGTAGCCATCTGCACTTGGAGGGTGTTTGTGGGGGTGAGGCCTGTACCACTACTCCCAGCATGCCCCCTGTCCCACAGCCCAGCATCATGGAGGCCTGCCCCACCCAGGAGAAAGTGTCAGCCATTGCACTGTTTAACAAACAAACTTACAGGTTGGTAGCCATCTGCACTTGGAGGGTGTTTGTGGGTGCGAGGGAGGGAGGGAGGGAGGCCTGTCTCACTACTCCCAGCATGCCCCTTGTCCCACAGCCCAGCAGCATGGAGGCCTGCCCCACCCAGGAGAAAGTGTCAGCCATTGCACTGTGTAACAAACAAACTTACAGGTAGGTAGCCATCTGCACTTGGAGGGTGTTTGTGGGGGTGAGGCCTGTACCACTACTCCCAGCATGCCCCCTGTCCCACAGCCCAGCATCATGGAGGCCTGCCCCACCCAGGAGAAAGTGTCAGCCATTGCACTGTTTAACAAACAAACTTACAGGTTGGTAGCCATCTGCACTTGGAGGGTGTTTGTGGGTGCGAGGGAGGGAGGGAGGGAGGCCTGTCTCACTACTCCCAGCATGCCCCCTTGTCCCACAGCCCAGCAGCATGGAGGCCTGCCCCACCCAGGAGAAAGTGTCAGCCATTGCACTGTGTAACAAACAAACTTACAGGTAGGTAGCCATCTGCACTTGGAGGGTGTTTGTGGGGGTGAGGCCTGTACCACTACTCCCAGCATGCCCCCTGTCCCACAGCCCAGCATCATGGAGGCCTGCCCCACCCAGGAGAAAGTGTCAGCCATTGCACTGTTTAACAAACAAACTTACAGGTTGGTAGCCATCTGCACTTGGAGGGTGTTTGTGGGTGCGAGGGAGGGAGGGAGGGAGGCCTGTCTCACTACTCCCAGCATGCCCCTTGTCCCACAGCCCAGCAGCATGGAGGCCTGCCCCACCCAGGAGAAAGTGTCAGCCATTGCACTGTGTAACAAACAAACTTACAGGTAGGTAGCCATCTGCACTTGGAGGGTGTTTGTGGGTGCGAGGGAGGGAGGGAGGGAGGCCTGTCTCACTACTCCCAGCATGCCCCTTGTCCCACAGCCCAGCAGCATGGAGGCCTGCCCCACCCAGGAGAAAGTGTCAGCCATTGCACTGTGTAACAAACAAACTTACAGGTAGGTAGCCATCTGCACTTGGAGGGTGTTTGTGGGGGTGAGGCCTGTACCACTACTCCCAGCATGCCCCTTGTCCCACAGCCCAGCAGCATGGAGGCCTGCCCCACCCAGGAGAAAGTGTCAGCCATTGCACTGTGTAACAAACAAACTTACAGGTAGGTAGCCATCTGCACTTGGAGGGTGTTTGTGGGGGTGAGGCCTGTACCACTACTCCCAGCATGCCCCCTGTCCCACAGCCCAGCATCATGGAGGCCTGCCCCACCCAGGAGAAAGTGTCAGCCATTGCACTGTTTAACAAACAAACTTACAGGTTGGTAGCCATCTGCACTTGGAGGGTGTTTGTGGGTGCGAGGGAGGGAGGGAGGGAGGCCTGTCTCACTACTCCCAGCATGCCCCTTGTCCCACAGCCCAGCAGCATGGAGGCCTGCCCCACCCAGGAGAAAGTGTCAGCCATTGCACTGTGTAACAAACAAACTTACAGGTAGGTAGCCATCTGCACTTGGAGGGTGTTTGTGGGGGTGAGGCCTGTACCACTACTCCCAGCATGCCCCTTGTCCCACAGCCCAGCAGCATGGAGGCCTGCCCCACCCAGGAGAAAGTGTCAGCCATTGCACTGTGTAACAAACAAACTTACAGGTAGGTAGCCATCTGCACTTGGAGGGTGTTTGTGGGGGTGAGGCCTGTACCACTACTCCCAGCATGCCCCCTGTCCCACAGCCCAGCATCATGGAGGCCTGCCCCACCCAGGAGAAAGTGTCAGCCATTGCACTGTTTAACAAACAAACTTACAGGTTGGTAGCCATCTGCACTTGGAGGGTGTTTGTGGGTGCGAGGGAGGGAGGGAGGGAGGCCTGTCTCACTACTCCCAGCATGCCCCTTGTCCCACAGCCCAGCAGCATGGAGGCCTGCCCCACCCAGGAGAAAGTGTCAGCCATTGCACTGTGTAACAAACAAACTTACAGGTAGGTAGCCATCTGCACTTAGAGGGTGTTTGTGGGTGCGAGGGAGGGAGGGAGGGAGGCCTGTCTCACTACTCCCAGCATGCCCCTTGTCCCACAGCCCAGCAGCATGGAGGCCCGCCCCACCCAGGAGAAAGTGTCAGCCATTGCACTGTGTAACAAACAAACTTACAGGTAGGTAGCCATCTGCACTTGGAGGGTGTTTGTGGGGGTGAGGCCTGTACCACTACTCCCAGCATGCCCCTTGTCCCACAGCCCAGCAGCATGGAGGCCTGCCCCACCCAGGAGAAAGTGTCAGCCATTGCACTGTTTAACAAACAAACTTACAGGTTGGTAGCCATCTGCACTTGGAGGGTGTTTGTGGGTGCGAGGGAGGGAGGGAGGGAGGCCTGTCTCACTACTCCCAGCATACCCCTTGTCCCACAGCCCAGCAGCATGGAGGCCTGCCCCACCCAGGAGAAAGTGTCAGCCATTGCACTGTGTAACAAACAAACTTACAGGTAGGTAGCCATCTGCACTTGGAGGGTGTTTGTGGGGGTGAGGCCTGTACCACTACTCCCAGCATGCCCCCTGTCCCACAGCCCAGCATCATGGAGGCCTGCCCCACCCAGGAGAAAGTGTCAGCCATTGCACTGTTTAACAAACAAACTTACAGGTTGGTAGCCATCTGCACTTGGAGGGTGTTTGTGGGTGCGAGGGAGGGAGGGAGGGAGGCCTGTCTCACTACTCCCAGCATGCCCCTTGTCCCACAGCCCAGCAGCATGGAGGCCTGCCCCACCCAGGAGAAAGTGTCAGCCATTGCACTGTGTAACAAACAAACTTACAGGTAGGTAGCCATCTGCACTTGGAGGGTGTTTGTGGGGGTGAGGCCTGTACCACTACTCCCAGCATGCCCCCTGTCCCACAGCCCAGCATCATGGAGGCCTGCCCCACCCAGGAGAAAGTGTCAGCCATTGCACTGTTTAACAAACAAACTTACAGGTTGGTAGCCATCTGCACTTGGAGGGTGTTTGTGGGTGCGAGGGAGGGAGGGAGGGAGGCCTGTCTCACTACTCCCAGCATGCCCCTTGTCCCACAGCCCAGCAGCATGGAGGCCTGCCCCACCCAGGAGAAAGTGTCAGCCATTGCACTGTGTAACAAACAAACTTACAGGTAGGTAGCCATCTGCACTTGGAGGGTGTTTGTGGGGGTGAGGCCTGTACCACTACTCCCAGCATGCCCCCTGTCCCACAGCCCAGCATCATGGAGGCCTGCCCCACCCAGGAGAAAGTGTCAGCCATTGCACTGTTTAACAAACAAACTTACAGGTTGGTAGCCATCTGCACTTGGAGGGTGTTTGTGGGTGCGAGGGAGGGAGGGAGGGAGGCCTGTCTCACTACTCCCAGCATGCCCCCTTGTCCCACAGCCCAGCAGCATGGAGGCCTGCCCCACCCAGGAGAAAGTGTCAGCCATTGCACTGTGTAACAAACAAACTTACAGGTAGGTAGCCATCTGCACTTGGAGGGTGTTTGTGGGGGTGAGGCCTGTACCACTACTCCCAGCATGCCCCCTGTCCCACAGCCCAGCATCATGGAGGCCTGCCCCACCCAGGAGAAAGTGTCAGCCATTGCACTGTTTAACAAACAAACTTACAGGTTGGTAGCCATCTGCACTTGGAGGGTGTTTGTGGGTGCGAGGGAGGGAGGGAGGGAGGCCTGTCTCACTACTCCCAGCATGCCCCTTGTCCCACAGCCCAGCAGCATGGAGGCCTGCCCCACCCAGGAGAAAGTGTCAGCCATTGCACTGTGTAACAAACAAACTTACAGGTAGGTAGCCATCTGCACTTGGAGGGTGTTTGTGGGTGCGAGGGAGGGAGGGAGGGAGGCCTGTCTCACTACTCCCAGCATGCCCCTTGTCCCACAGCCCAGCAGCATGGAGGCCTGCCCCACCCAGGAGAAAGTGTCAGCCATTGCACTGTGTAACAAACAAACTTACAGGTAGGTAGCCATCTGCACTTGGAGGGTGTTTGTGGGGGTGAGGCCTGTACCACTACTCCCAGCATGCCCCTTGTCCCACAGCCCAGCAGCATGGAGGCCTGCCCCACCCAGGAGAAAGTGTCAGCCATTGCACTGTGTAACAAACAAACTTACAGGTAGGTAGCCATCTGCACTTGGAGGGTGTTTGTGGGGGTGAGGCCTGTACCACTACTCCCAGCATGCCCCCTGTCCCACAGCCCAGCATCATGGAGGCCTGCCCCACCCAGGAGAAAGTGTCAGCCATTGCACTGTTTAACAAACAAACTTACAGGTTGGTAGCCATCTGCACTTGGAGGGTGTTTGTGGGTGCGAGGGAGGGAGGGAGGGAGGCCTGTCTCACTACTCCCAGCATGCCCCTTGTCCCACAGCCCAGCAGCATGGAGGCCTGCCCCACCCAGGAGAAAGTGTCAGCCATTGCACTGTGTAACAAACAAACTTACAGGTAGGTAGCCATCTGCACTTGGAGGGTGTTTGTGGGGGTGAGGCCTGTACCACTACTCCCAGCATGCCCCTTGTCCCACAGCCCAGCAGCATGGAGGCCTGCCCCACCCAGGAGAAAGTGTCAGCCATTGCACTGTGTAACAAACAAACTTACAGGTAGGTAGCCATCTGCACTTGGAGGGTGTTTGTGGGGGTGAGGCCTGTACCACTACTCCCAGCATGCCCCCTGTCCCACAGCCCAGCATCATGGAGGCCTGCCCCACCCAGGAGAAAGTGTCAGCCATTGCACTGTTTAACAAACAAACTTACAGGTTGGTAGCCATCTGCACTTGGAGGGTGTTTGTGGGTGCGAGGGAGGGAGGGAGGGAGGCCTGTCTCACTACTCCCAGCATGCCCCTTGTCCCACAGCCCAGCAGCATGGAGGCCTGCCCCACCCAGGAGAAAGTGTCAGCCATTGCACTGTGTAACAAACAAACTTACAGGTAGGTAGCCATCTGCACTTAGAGGGTGTTTGTGGGTGCGAGGGAGGGAGGGAGGGAGGCCTGTCTCACTACTCCCAGCATGCCCCTTGTCCCACAGCCCAGCAGCATGGAGGCCTGCCCCACCCAGGAGAAAGTGTCAGCCATTGCACTGTGTAACAAACAAACTTACAGGTAGGTAGCCATCTGCACTTGGAGGGTGTTTGTGGGGGTGAGGCCTGTACCACTACTCCCAGCATGCCCCTTGTCCCACAGCCCAGCAGCATGGAGGCCTGCCCCACCCAGGAGAAAGTGTCAGCCATTGCACTGTTTAACAAACAAACTTACAGGTTGGTAGCCATCTGCACTTGGAGGGTGTTTGTGGGTGCGAGGGAGGGAGGGAGGGAGGCCTGTCTCACTACTCCCAGCATACCCCTTGTCCCACAGCCCAGCAGCATGGAGGCCTGCCCCACCCAGGAGAAAGTGTCAGCCATTGCACTGTGTAACAAACAAACTTACAGGTAGGTAGCCATCTGCACTTGGAGGGTGTTTGTGGGGGTGAGGCCTGTACCACTACTCCCAGCATGCCCCCTGTCCCACAGCCCAGCATCATGGAGGCCTGCCCCACCCAGGAGAAAGTGTCAGCCATTGCACTGTTTAACAAACAAACTTACAGGTTGGTAGCCATCTGCACTTGGAGGGTGTTTGTGGGTGCGAGGGAGGGAGGGAGGGAGGCCTGTCTCACTACTCCCAGCATGCCCCTTGTCCCACAGCCCAGCAGCATGGAGGCCTGCCCCACCCAGGAGAAAGTGTCAGCCATTGCACTGTGTAACAAACAAACTTACAGGTAGGTAGCCATCTGCACTTGGAGGGTGTTTGTGGGTGCGAGGGAGGGAGGGAGGGAGGCCTGTCTCACTACTCCCAGCATGCCCCTTGTCCCACAGCCCAGCAGCATGGAGGCCTGCCCCACCCAGGAGAAAGTGTCAGCCATTGCACTGTGTAACAAACAAACTTACAGGTAGGTAGCCATCTGCACTTGGAGGGTGTTTGTGGGTGCGAGGGAGGGAGGGAGGGAGGCCTGTCTCACTACTCCCAGCATGCCCCTTGTCCCACAGCCCAGCAGCATGGAGGCCTGCCCCACCCAGGAGAAAGTGTCAGCCATTGCACTGTGTAACAAACAAACTTACAGGTAGGTAGCCATCTGCACTTGGAGGGTGTTTGTGGGGGTGAGGCCTGTACCACTACTCCCAGCATGCCCCTTGTCCCACAGCCCAGCAGCATGGAGGCCTGCCCCACCCAGGAGAAAGTGTCAGCCATTGCACTGTGTAACAAACAAACTTACAGGTAGGTAGCCATCTGCACTTGGAGGGTGTTTGTGGGGGTGAGGCCTGTACCACTACTCCCAGCATGCCCCCTGTCCCACAGCCCAGCATCATGGAGGCCTGCCCCACCCAGGAGAAAGTGTCAGCCATTGCACTGTTTAACAAACAAACTTACAGGTTGGTAGCCATCTGCACTTGGAGGGTGTTTGTGGGTGCGAGGGAGGGAGGGAGGGAGGCCTGTCTCACTACTCCCAGCATGCCCCTTGTCCCACAGCCCAGCAGCATGGAGGCCTGCCCCACCCAGGAGAAAGTGTCAGCCATTGCACTGTGTAACAAACAAACTTACAGGTAGGTAGCCATCTGCACTTGGAGGGTGTTTGTGGGGGTAAGGCCTGTACCACTACTCCCAGCATGCCCCCTGTCCCACAGCCCAGCATCATGGAGGCCTGCCCCACCCAGGAGAAAGTGTCAGCCATTGCACTGTTTAACAAACAAACTTACAGGTTGGTAGCCATCTGCACTTGGAGGGTGTTTGTGGGTGCGAGGGAGGGAGGGAGGGAGGCCTGTCTCACTACTCCCAGCATGCCCCCTTGTCCCACAGCCCAGCAGCATGGAGGCCTGCCCCACCCAGGAGAAAGTGTCAGCCATTGCACTGTGTAACAAACAAACTTACAGGTAGGTAGCCATCTGCACTTGGAGGGTGTTTGTGGGGGTGAGGCCTGTACCACTACTCCCAGCATGCCCCCTGTCCCACAGCCCAGCATCATGGAGGCCTGCCCCACCCAGGAGAAAGTGTCAGCCATTGCACTGTTTAACAAACAAACTTACAGGTTGGTAGCCATCTGCACTTGGAGGGTGTTTGTGGGTGCGAGGGAGGGAGGGAGGGAGGCCTGTCTCACTACTCCCAGCATGCCCCTTGTCCCACAGCCCAGCAGCATGGAGGCCTGCCCCACCCAGGAGAAAGTGTCAGCCATTGCACTGTGTAACAAACAAACTTACAGGTAGGTAGCCATCTGCACTTGGAGGGTGTTTGTGGGTGCGAGGGAGGGAGGGAGGGAGGCCTGTCTCACTACTCCCAGCATGCCCCTTGTCCCACAGCCCAGCAGCATGGAGGCCTGCCCCACCCAGGAGAAAGTGTCAGCCATTGCACTGTGTAACAAACAAACTTACAGGTAGGTAGCCATCTGCACTTGGAGGGTGTTTGTGGGGGTGAGGCCTGTACCACTACTCCCAGCATGCCCCTTGTCCCACAGCCCAGCAGCATGGAGGCCTGCCCCACCCAGGAGAAAGTGTCAGCCATTGCACTGTGTAACAAACAAACTTACAGGTAGGTAGCCATCTGCACTTGGAGGGTGTTTGTGGGGGTGAGGCCTGTACCACTACTCCCAGCATGCCCCCTGTCCCACAGCCCAGCATCATGGAGGCCTGCCCCACCCAGGAGAAAGTGTCAGCCATTGCACTGTTTAACAAACAAACTTACAGGTTGGTAGCCATCTGCACTTGGAGGGTGTTTGTGGGTGCGAGGGAGGGAGGGAGGGAGGCCTGTCTCACTACTCCCAGCATGCCCCTTGTCCCACAGCCCAGCAGCATGGAGGCCTGCCCCACCCAGGAGAAAGTGTCAGCCATTGCACTGTGTAACAAACAAACTTACAGGTAGGTAGCCATCTGCACTTGGAGGGTGTTTGTGGGGGTGAGGCCTGTACCACTACTCCCAGCATGCCCCTTGTCCCACAGCCCAGCAGCATGGAGGCCTGCCCCACCCAGGAGAAAGTGTCAGCCATTGCACTGTGTAACAAACAAACTTACAGGTAGGTAGCCATCTGCACTTGGAGGGTGTTTGTGGGGGTGAGGCCTGTACCACTACTCCCAGCATGCCCCCTGTCCCACAGCCCAGCATCATGGAGGCCTGCCCCACCCAGGAGAAAGTGTCAGCCATTGCACTGTTTAACAAACAAACTTACAGGTTGGTAGCCATCTGCACTTGGAGGGTGTTTGTGGGTGCGAGGGAGGGAGGGAGGGAGGCCTGTCTCACTACTCCCAGCATGCCCCTTGTCCCACAGCCCAGCAGCATGGAGGCCTGCCCCACCCAGGAGAAAGTGTCAGCCATTGCACTGTGTAACAAACAAACTTACAGGTAGGTAGCCATCTGCACTTAGAGGGTGTTTGTGGGTGCGAGGGAGGGAGGGAGGGAGGCCTGTCTCACTACTCCCAGCATGCCCCTTGTCCCACAGCCCAGCAGCATGGAGGCCTGCCCCACCCAGGAGAAAGTGTCAGCCATTGCACTGTGTAACAAACAAACTTACAGGTAGGTAGCCATCTGCACTTGGAGGGTGTTTGTGGGGGTGAGGCCTGTACCACTACTCCCAGCATGCCCCTTGTCCCACAGCCCAGCAGCATGGAGGCCTGCCCCACCCAGGAGAAAGTGTCAGCCATTGCACTGTTTAACAAACAAACTTACAGGTTGGTAGCCATCTGCACTTGGAGGGTGTTTGTGGGTGCGAGGGAGGGAGGGAGGGAGGCCTGTCTCACTACTCCCAGCATACCCCTTGTCCCACAGCCCAGCAGCATGGAGGCCTGCCCCACCCAGGAGAAAGTGTCAGCCATTGCACTGTGTAACAAACAAACTTACAGGTAGGTAGCCATCTGCACTTGGAGGGTGTTTGTGGGGGTGAGGCCTGTACCACTACTCCCAGCATGCCCCCTGTCCCACAGCCCAGCATCATGGAGGCCTGCCCCACCCAGGAGAAAGTGTCAGCCATTGCACTGTTTAACAAACAAACTTACAGGTTGGTAGCCATCTGCACTTGGAGGGTGTTTGTGGGTGCGAGGGAGGGAGGGAGGGAGGCCTGTCTCACTACTCCCAGCATGCCCCTTGTCCCACAGCCCAGCAGCATGGAGGCCTGCCCCACCCAGGAGAAAGTGTCAGCCATTGCACTGTGTAACAAACAAACTTACAGGTAGGTAGCCATCTGCACTTGGAGGGTGTTTGTGGGTGCGAGGGAGGGAGGGAGGGAGGCCTGTCTCACTACTCCCAGCATGCCCCTTGTCCCACAGCCCAGCAGCATGGAGGCCTGCCCCACCCAGGAGAAAGTGTCAGCCATTGCACTGTGTAACAAACAAACTTACAGGTAGGTAGCCATCGGCACTTGGAGGGTGTTTGTGGGGGTGAGGCCTGTACCACTACTTCCAGCATGCCCCTTGTCCCACAGCCCAGCAGCATGGAGGCCTGCCCCACCCAGGAGAAAGTGTCAGCCATTGCACTGTGTAACAAACAAACTTACAGGTAGGTAGCCATCTGCACTTGGAGGGTGTTTGTGGGGGTGAGGCCTGTACCACTACTCCCAGCATGCCCCCTGTCCCACAGCCCAGCATCATGGAGGCCTGCCCCACCCAGGAGAAAGTGTCAGCCATTGCACTGTTTAACAAACAAACTTACAGGTTGGTAGCCATCTGCACTTGGAGGGTGTTTGTGGGTGCGAGGGAGGGAGGGAGGGAGGCCTGTCTCACTACTCCCAGCATGCCCCTTGTCCCACAGCCCAGCAGCATGGAGGCCTGCCCCACCCAGGAGAAAGTGTCAGCCATTGCACTGTGTAACAAACAAACTTACAGGTAGGTAGCCATCTGCACTTGGAGGGTGTTTGTGGGGGTGAGGCCTGTACCACTACTCCCAGCATGCCCCCTGTCCCACAGCCCAGCAGCATGGAGGCTACCCCCACCCAGGAGCAAGTGTCAGCCATTATACCCTGCACGCTCACCTTACAGGTATGTAACTACCGTTTATCTTCATGAAGTGTGTGTGTATTAATCTATTTACTATTGTACAAAATGCATAGACAATCAACCTTTAGGACACCATGATCTAACTATCCACTATGTAATGTAACACGATGTTGCCATGATTTGTACAACTGATGACAGCACAATGCACTAGTGTACAGACAGCTGATGATACACAGATGACACAAACACTGACCACTCCCCATCTACTCCACAGGTGATGAAGAACTCACTGCTGGGGACAACACCAACGACCCGCAGAGCCAGTCTCCACCTCCGGCACATGGACTCACAGATGCAGACTCCCAGGACAGTATGGACGATGAGCTCCAGCCCGGCACATCCGGTGTTCCACACACCCAGAGGTCCCAGGCCCCCATCCTCCCCACCACCACCTCTGCTGCAACGACAACGCAGCAGACCCCTGCTGTCACAGCCTCTGCCTCCACCGCAACCACCACCGCAGCCACTGCCACCAACACCACCACGACCACCAGTACCACCTCCCGCACCCTCCCTGTCCCTAGGGATGACCAGCCCACACAAACAACTGTGGAGGGCAGGGAGCCAGTGCGTGGCGCACCAGTGGCGAGGGAAGAGGTTCGTGGCAGCAGAGCAGGTGGGAGGGCCAGGGCCAACACCAGACCTCGGGCGGAGTGGACACCATCCCTGGACCACTTCACCAGAGTTGTGGATGCCTATCAAGAGGTCCAGGGACAAAGTGGCCGGTCGGAGGAATTTTTCAGGGAGCTCATCCTGCTGATGAGGTCCATCAATAACCACATGGGACAGATGGTGGACCTCATGGGCCAGCAAGTGGCGTTGCAGAGGGACAGGCCTGTGTCCCAACCATCACCGACATCCCCTCCTGTTGTGCAGCAGGATGCCAGTCCACCATCCTCCCCTGCGCCAACAGAGAGGGGCGAGTCCTCTGACGCCGCTGGCCATTCAGCAGGCCCCCCACCGCCAAAAAGATCTAGGGGGCGTCCAAAGAAGAGCCTGGGAGTCTCTGGAAGCCAAGCACCTGCCACACGCCAGTCACGGAGCCAGCCTTGAAGACAACCCTCTCCCCAACTGCATTGACTCTTTTGGACTATCTTTCCCCACATTGCCTTGGCAATGGCACCTGTCTGTTGGACTGGGTCACCACATTCATGTGGTGTCTACTCTTGCATCTCAGCGACCATGACTGTCAACTCACTGCTCATTCCCCACCTTCCTGTAAATATTCACGCACAATTCACATGTCCACCCCGTAAATAAAATACCTTACAATCCAGATTTTGTGTAGTGAATTCTTTAGTGCATAATTTACAATGATGATTATGTCCATGATATGTAAACATGATGTACAGTATGCAGGGCAGGAACACGCTGGAGAACCTAGGGAGACACAACAGAACTACAGTCACTGGTCTCATCGTGGCAACACACACAGATCACTGATCCACAAATATCCTAATTATCACAGGTACCCTACACAGTGTCTATCTGAAATGCTGTAATGCCGTCCATAATACATCTCCGGACGTAACGTCCATTCCAACAATCCCATACATAGGTGACAGAACATGTGGCTATTGGGAACATCTGCGCATAACCATTCATAAGATAAGCTAAGACACTAGACTATGTAGACGTTGTAACTCGTCACACACCTTCAAGTGAAGTAGCGTTGGATTAGCTGCTGCCGTTGGTCAACTCCTTCCTCCTCTCCACTCTCCTCATCACTGGATTCAGGTCCCTGAGCAGGTTGTGGCCTTGGTTCCTCACCGTCATCCAGGAGCAGGGGGACCCCCTTGTGGATGGCCAGGTTGTGTAGCATACAGCATGCCACAACGATCTTGCACACCTTCCCAGGCGAGTATGCAAGTGCGCCTCCAGTCCTGTCAAGGCACCGGAACCTTGCCTTCAGCAGCCCAAAAGTACGTTCTATTACCCGTCGTGTCCTGCCATGGGCCTCATTGTAGCGGATCTCTGCAGGTGTCTGGGGATTACGGAGTGGGCTCAACAGCCATGGCCTACTGGGATAAGCCGAGTCCCCTGTGGAAAAAAAAATACACATTGCAATGTTGTACGGCCACAGTAAAGGCAGTGACACACAGCACGCGATAGCAGTTGTGTAACTCACCCACAATCCAGGCACGTTCGGGATGCAGATTCTCCATCATCCGTGGCACCATGCTGTTCCTCATGATGAAAGAGTCATGTGCCGAACCGGGATACTTAGCACACACATGTGAAATTGTCATGTCTGCAAGGCACACCACCTGCACATTCATGGAGTGGTAGTGTTTCCGGTTTCGAAAAATGTGCTCCGTCGCCTGCGGTGCCACCAGAGCCACATAGGTGCAATCTATCGCACCGACTACATGTGGGATGTGCCCAAGTGGATAGAAGTCCCCCTTAACGGCAGCCAATTCACGTCCCCGGGGGAAATGGATGTAGCGATTCCGATAGATCATCATGGCCTCGAGTACATCCCTCAGCACCATGCTGAACATGGGCTGCGACATTCCCCCAGCGTTAGCCACGGTCTCCTGGAAGGAACCAGTCGCAAAGAAGTGTAGTGCTGCCATTACCTTGTGGGCGGGTGTGAATGCCGTAGGATAGTGACGGCGAGGCTGCAGGTGGGGCTCCAATAGATCACACAAGATCTTCAATGTCGGTCTGTCCAACCGGAATTTCCTGATGATTGCCTCATTCTCCATGTCCTCAAGCACAATCACCTGACGTAGGAGATCTGGCCTCCTCCTAGTTTAGGATTAAAAACAATAGGTCAATGACAAGCATCATGAGATGGCCATAGCACAAAACATCATTGATGTAATGGGTAAAAAACAATGGCCAGAAAGCTGCATGGCACATCTGGTTACATGGCTGCCCAATAGCTACACACAGAGGGCAGGCCTCTCCAGTGACAATACCCAAGTGACAATAATGTGGATACAATGATTAAACGAGTGACATGCGCAGACATGGAGCTACAAGAGCCACAAATCTAATGTGACTTAACATGTCTGTCATACCCATCTGCCGTACCTGCCAGACCTCAATGCATCATGTACATTGTGGAAGCATTCATCAACACAATGATCACAATAGCAGGGACACTTCTGGTTGTGTGCATGATCAGTTCTGAATGCACAAGTCAGGTACGATACAATGCAGTGCCACCAGCCTGGTCAAGGTCTGCACTGACCAACAACACATTAAACCTCACTACATCTATGTAGAGCACCTGACGTCTGTCAATTATCAGCACCCATCAAAAGCCTTACTAAAATGGCACAAACACATGCTAAAGTGGCTCAGACTGAACGTGCGTCCTCCTGTGGATGCAATGGCTCTGTGGCATCGTGTGTACAATGATGTGCCCTACACCATGTAGCTGCATGGCACTTATACATTGTCCATGATTGACATACACAGCAATGTGTACGAAAATGCCAGAACCTAGCGCCAGTCCCTGGCGGTGTGACCCCAGCACCACCATCTACCCAGCCAAGGTAGCCATTGGCACATGGACTGGTGTCCATGCCGCTGGCTAGGCTCCGCCGCATCAGTCGCGGTACCTACCGCCGGTCCCCGGCGGAGCGTCACCGCCATGGTGCATTGCATACAGCCAATGGCATGGGCGTTCAATGTGGCATGATGCAGATTTGAATAATGCGGAAGCGGCGCGCCGCCGCCGCGGAGCCGGTCATTGAATGCTTTTGAATGATGCACCATCGCGGTAGCGCACCCCGGACACCCGCGGTGCGTCACCGCCATGGTGCATTGCATACAGCCAATGGCATGGGCGTTCAATGTGGCATGATGCAGATTTGAATAATGCGGAAGTGGCGCGCCGCCGCCGCCGCGGAGCCGGTCATTGGATGCTTTTGAATGATGCACCATCGCGGTAGCGCACCCCGGACACCCGCGGTGCGTCACCGCCATGGTGCATTGCATACAGCCAATGGCATGGGTGTTCAATGTGGCATGATGCAGATTTGAATAATGCGGAAGCGGCGCGCCGCCGCCGCGGAGCCGGTCATTGGATGCTTATGAATAAGGCTGACCCAGACAACCAATTGTAGCACCTTATCAGCTTCCTAACGACCCCATGGGCCTATAAATCTGTGGGAGTGAGCCACACATTCCCACTGCTCACAGAGCCTGCTGCCTGAGACCCTCTCCTGCTGCTGCCTGGGACCCTCTCCTGCTGCTGCCTGGGACCCTCTCCTGCTGCTGCCTGGGACCCTCTCCTGCTGCTCACAGAGCCTGCTGCCTGGGACACCTCACAACTCACTTCCGCCACAGGTCTGCCATATCCACAGAGATGTCAAGAACAGATAAGATCCGTGCCAGTCCATTCACGAGTGAGGAGCTGGATGTCCTTGTGAACGAGGTGCTGGCACAGTACCCACGGCTGTTTGGTGGCCCCAATGTCGTGGTAAGTCACCATGTAGGGAGCAGTAGGGCAGGGTGGTGTCAGACGTGTATTCATGATGCAGCTGTATGTTATTTTGGATGTGTGGTGCTGACAAACACTGACAGACAAGATGTTTGCAGGTGGTGGGAGTGTGTGTTTTGCATTATGACTCTGTCCTAGGCCAATACTTGTATGTGTGAGTGGGATGTGCTACTTTTTGGGGCAGACATGACCAACGGTTGTTTGCCTTGTAGCTGGTTGGACAGTGTCCGCTTGTGATGTAATTTCAGGGTGCCCCTGTAGTCATAGTCAGTGTGCCCCACAGAGTAGGTTCAGTGGCTGCCCTTCCAAAGTTTGTCCATCAGCCAACTTACATGCTACAGTTGCTGCACACTGATTAGTGGATATGCCACATCAATGCCCTGTACAATTTATGATTTACACAGTGCTGTCGATGCATTTGTGTTGAATCATCATTCTTCAGTGTGATAATCATGGAGACTACGAAGCTCAATGTGTGCATGCATTCACTAATGTTTATGCCATGCAGAGTGGCCTTGTGAGGGTACCCCCAGTTCTGGAGGGAGGGGGGTCACTGTGCGTCCTGATTCAGTGTCTGGCTGCTGTACTGATAGATGCTGACATATGACAATGTGTAAATGTTCATTAGTCCTTCTTTACTCTCATACCTGCAGCTCAAA
The DNA here is from genome assembly GCF_964263255.1 of Lissotriton vulgaris. Classification (NCBI taxonomy): domain Eukaryota; kingdom Metazoa; phylum Chordata; class Amphibia; order Caudata; family Salamandridae; genus Lissotriton; species Lissotriton vulgaris. The sequence goes on along the minus strand of NC_141693.1, from coordinate 336,184,721 downwards.
GTACACCAACGTAAGGCTGTCTGGAGGGCCATAGCAGCAAAGGTGCGAGCCCTGGGGGTATCAAACAGACGACACACACACTGTCACAAGAGGTGGGACGACATCAGCCGGCTGGCTAAGCAAGTGGCAGAGATGAAGTTGGGGATGGTACCACGCACAGGGCGTGTGGCACGCCGCACCATGACTCCGCTGATGGCACGCATACTGGCAGTGACCTATCCAGACCTGGATGCACGTCTGAAGGGGCTTCAGCAGCAAGACAGCGATGGTGAGTATCCGGGGAGGGAGAGTTTGTCTGGGAGTGGATGCATGTGTAGAGTGCCTGTGTCTGCGGTGACACATGTGATGTGCGTGTGCTGCCATGCTGTGATATGTGATGTGAGTGGCAACTGTGATGTGTGTCTGTATGAGGCATTGGCCCACCATGGCCTTACTCTGCAGCTCCTGGCTGCAGTTTTCAGTCCTTGACATATATTTTGTTGTCCACATGGTCACTCTTCTTTGTGATGGTGGGTGTAGTCCCTATTATGCTGTACAGCTGTGTCCACTTAATGAGTGTTACACCATGTCAGTCTACTTTGCATGCACCTGCATGGTAGTGGCCCACACATCTGACAACAATGTGAACCCACATTGGCACATGGTGATTGTAATGGCCTATTTGACAATGTGGCATGTGTAGACAAAACAGGTGTGTGTATTCCCCTCTGGATCCCTTTAGGCTCTGGAAGTGGTGATGTTAGTTGTGGCTACATCATGTCCGTGGGGCAGGTCCATGTGGGCTAGGGGAACACCATCCATGGGCAGGGTGTAGTGCTGTGTGTCATCGACATTGGTCCACTCCTGCCTGTTTGTCCGCATGACAGGCTCAGTTGTGGTGTAACTGGTGTGTAGCAGCACAATGATTTGAGGGTGTGGTGGTTACCATGTAGCTCTAGGCCTCTCATGTGCTGCATTGCTCTGATATCGTGTGACCAGACTATGACACTTATACAACCATGTTTCTGTCACTAATGCAGATTCGGAAGACACCACGGCGGAACATGATCCTGAAAGTGGTGGGGAGACCAGCACGACAGCGGCAGCAGAGCAGGGTGAGACGGAGCAAAGTGACACTGACCACACCAGCGCTACTGAGGGTGACAGGAGTATGCATGAGGAATCTGTGGCTGAGACACAGAGTACCACTTCATCTGATGGCAGGGGGGATGAGTCCCTGTTAGCAGCCACAGGGGATGGGGACTCTGCTGCTGCATCTGACTACCAACGGCCACTGCCCACCCTCCCATCCACTTCCTCTGGGGCTGGCCGTATCCGTGTCACTAAGAGGGGACGTGTGACATTCACACATGGCACCGCAGCACCTGCACCTGTCCCCCCTGCTGCCCTCAGTGCAGAGTGCGTAGAGCTCCTGCGGCAACTTTGCGTGGGCCAGACCGCCCTGCTGAATGCCTTCAGTGCCCACGATTACAAAATAGGGCAGGTTCTGGCATTCATGGAGGGCATACACTCTGACGTGGGTGGCCTACATTGTACACTCCTGTCATTGTCAGGTACAGTGACGTCAGCCCTCCAACATGCCCCCTTTGCAGCTCAGGTGCCTGTGACGTCCACCCAGTCAGTGGCCACATCAGATGACAGTGAGCACTTGGGACATACATCAAGTAAACGTTACAACACTAGGAGCACAGCTCAGACCCAAAGCAAACAATCCCGTCCACAGACTCCATCCCCAAAGAAGGGCAGGGACCCCCCAATATGCACAGACCAGGTGGAGTCACAGAAGAGCAAGGCCAGAACAACATTGTGTCAGACATCAGGCTCACATGCTGCTGAGCCATCACCAGATATTGACTCTGCTATGCCCACAGAGGATGTGTGGGATGTCATGACTACACCTGGGGTGAACACAGGGACACACCCACCTACCACTTCAACCCCAGAACAAAGTACATCGAGGCAGGTGGAGGGAAGCCCTGTTGTGACCAGCCCAGTCATTGTGGCAAAGAAGGGCAGTGTAGTGGCCATCCCTGGCAAGAAGGGACAGGAGGGCATTGTAGTGGCCATCCCTGGCAAGAAGGGACAGGAGGGCAGTGTAGTGGCCATCCCTGGCAAGAAGGGACAGGAGGGCAGTGTAGTGGCCATCCCTGGCAAGAAGGGACAGGAGGGCAGTGTAGTGGCCATCCCTGGCAAGAAGGGACAGGAGGGCATTGTAGTGGCCATCCCTGGCAAGAAGGGACAGGAGGGCATTGTAGTGGCCATCCCTGGCAAGAAGGGACAGGAGGGCAGTGTAGTGGCCATCCCTGGCAAGAAGGGACAGGAGGGCAGTGTAGTGGCCATCCCTGGCAAGAAGGGACAGGAGGGCAGTGTAGTGGCCATCCCTAGGAGGGCAGTGTAGTGGCCATCCCTGGCAAGAAGGGACAGGAGGGCAGTGTAGTGGCCATCCCTGGCAAGAAGGGACAGGAGGGCAGTGTAGTGGCCATCCCTGGCAAGAAGGGACAGGAGGGCAGTGTAGTGGCCATCCCTGGGGTAAGTGGGAAGGTGGTCACTGTGGGGGGTACACCTTCCAGAGAGGCTAAAGTGGTCCGGAGGCGTAGCCAGCACAAGCGTACTGCAGGATCAAGCACTTCTCCAGAGGGAGTGGCAGTGTCTGCCCCTGAAGTGGAACAGTTGGGGGGTGTGCAGGTGGTGTCAACGCCACTTCCCATCAACCCCATGACAGGGAAGCAAATTCATATTCCAAAGAAGTGGAAGGGCACCCCTCCAACCTCTCCCACCCACACTGCGTCAAGGGCGTGCATGACTCCACCTCCACGTGCCACGGTGCCACCTGGTCCGCACAGCCCTCCACCTTGCAGGCCCTCTGTTATAGCCACACCACATGTCCCTCTGTCAAACCAGTCAAGTCGACCTGCAGTCCCTGACACACAGCTAGGTTCCACTCCACATGACAGCCAGGAGTGAGTTGTCAACACCCTCAGACGCCTCTGCCACACATAGGTGTGCTACAGTACACCATTGTTAGCGATGTGGGTGTGTTCCTGGGCCTGTTGCTCTGATGTGCTGTACCCTGCCCTGCCAAGGACACTGGGCCTGTTGCTCTGATGTGCTCTCCCCTGCCAGGGACTCTGGGCCTGTTGCTCTGATGTGCTCTCCCCTGCCAGGGACTCTGGGCCTGTTGCTCTGATGTGCTCTCCCCTGCCAAGGACTCTGGGCCTGTTGCTCTGATGTGCTGTACCCTGCCCTGCCAAGGACTCTGGGCCTGTTGCTCTGATGTGCTCTCCCCTGCCAGGGACTCTGGGCCTGTTGCTCTGATGTGCTGTACCCTGCCCTGCCAAGGACTCTGGGCCTGTTGCTCTGATGTGCTCTCCCCTGCCAGGGACTCTGGGCCTGTTGCTCTGATGTGCTCTCCCCTGCCAGGGACTCTGGGCCTGTTGCTCTGATGTGCTCTCCCCTGCCAAGGACTCTGGGCCTGTTGCTCTGATGTGCTGTACCCTGCCCTGCGAAGGACTCTGGGCCTGTTGCTCTGATGTGCTCTCCCCTGCCAGGGACTCTGGGCCTGTTGCTCTGATGTGCTGTACCCTGCCCTGCCAAGGACTCTGGGCCTGTTGCTCTGATGTGCTGTACCCTGCCCTGCCAAGGACACTGGCCCTGTTGCTCTGATGTGCTCTCCCCTGCCAAGGACTCTGGGCCTGTTGCTCTGATGTGCTGTACCCTGCCCTGCCAAGGACACTGGGCCTGTTGCTCTGATGTGCTCTCCCCTGCCAAGGACTCTGGGCCTGTTGCTCTGATGTGCTGTACCCTGCCCTGCCAAGGACTTTGCACTTCCCGATTGTGATTCACCAGTGCATAGTCTATGGCATTTGCACATGATTTTGAGAGTTGCTGTTGTCTACTTATGTTGTGTAGCTACATCTGTGCAATATGTGAATAAATACAGTACATTATGGTGTGTTTTCTCTGTCTCCTTACTGATTAAAGTCATTTTCTTGTTTGACTGAGTTCCATGGTCTATTTTGTACATCACCATTGCAAGGTTGTATGTGGCCATATGATTTTTAGACAGGGGGACAGGTTCTTCAGTCCATTGTGGCCCTGCTGATGTTGTACTCTGTGATGGTTATTTGGCAGGCCATGCAGTTTTCGTGTGGGTGAATTGCTATTGCTGCATACACTGTTCACAGGTCACCTTGGGGGGCACTGGCAGCACAGGGTGTGCAGCTGTGCTGTGGTGTAGTAGATGTTTATGATGTGATGAGGTGTGTGTTTCCCATTCTGTGTGCCCTGGCGTGTATGTGTATGGTCGTCTTGTGTTGGCCCTTGGTCCTGGTGGCATGGCTTACATGGCATGTGTGTGGCAGAGGTGTGCAGTGTGAAGGGTGTTAGTTTGTAGTGTATGTATGTGTGCCCCTGTATGGTGTGAGACACACATGTGTCAGGCAGGAGTTGTATGCCTGTTGTATGTTTTGTCTTGCCCTGTGTGGATGTTTGTATACAATTGTGTGGGCTGTGGGGAGTGCACTGGTGTTGTGTGTCCGTTGTCAGGCAATCCTGCTGTGCCTTTGTCCCTGGTTGTGTGTCGCAGTGTGTGTGTATTGTGCTTGTTGTTACAGTGCTTGTTGATGTGCAAGGGGGTGCACGGGATTGGCACCTGGCCTGTGACTACTTCGGGTGGTGTGCAGTGTTGGTCGGGGTGGTGTGTCGCTGTGATGTTTGGAATGTGTCCATGCCTTGCTGTTGCCCTGCCTTCTGCATTGTGCGCATGTGTTGACCGCGGCGGTGACGTGTCCGTGACCGTGACGTTGCTGCAGGTTGGCCGACGTTGTGTGTTCCGGATGCCGTGGGGTGCCTTGTTCTGAGGTGGGTGATGTGTGGGTGCCCATGTGGATGTGTTGTGCCCCCCAGCAGGATGCCAGTGTTGTGCTTGGGACCTGTGTCGGCATGTGTGTTGTGTGGTGTATATGTGTAGTGACGTACCTGCGGCGGCGTCCGCGGCGGCCCATCTGGCGATAGTGTTGCAGCAGGTACATGACCGGATGCATGTGGAGGGCTGGGTCCATGGGGTTCATGTCGGATCTCGGCGTGCGTGCTCCGCTGTAGACTTTCCGCCTGCTAGAGCTGTGCGGTGTCTCCGGTGCGGTGCATCAGCTTGTTTGGCCCATCCTAATATGTCGAGCGGGGCAGACGTCATCGACCGCGGCGGAGGGTCTCGATTGGCTGCAGCCGCCGCGGTGGCGGGCGCACCTTGATGGCGGAGCGAGGCGCTCCGCGGCGGACGGGAAATGACCTGTGTTTACATATCCTAATGTGGCGGACGTGATTTCCACTGCTAGCGGGCGGAAAAAGCTGTTTTTCCGCCCCGCCATCGTTTCGGTAGTGCCACCGCCCGCTGTCCTAATGGACCCCATAGTGTCATCCAGAGAATTGTGATGACAATAATTGTTGTTTATTTTTCTTGTGTAGGTAATGTAATTTTGAATGTTTTTCTTTTTAGGTTTTGCCTGTCGTAAGCTGCGCAAGCAGCGTTTCGCGCAGGCGAAATCTTTTGTTTAGAGTATGTGAGTGTAGTCCCGCCGCTCTGTTCCATTGGCTAGCTCCATAAATGGAGGCTAGCCATTGTAACAGAGATCTGTCCGTCAAGCCGGAGCGGATTCGTGGGCGTTCCTGAGACTTTTAGGATTTTGCCTACATCATGCGGCTGTGGGCGGTGATTTTTTTTTGTCGGGGGAGGTTTGTTTTGGTCATTTCTCCTGGAAGGCACCGCAACGAGGGACGTCTGCCTGCCATCGGCTAGCAGGTAAGCAGCATATTTTACTCCCGTTCCCGCCCCCCCTCCCGCTGTCCGTGAGCCCGCCCGCCCTCCTGCTGTCTGTGTGCCCGTCCCCCCTCCCGCTGTCCGTGTGCCCGTCCCCCCTCCCGCTGTCCGTTAACCCATCCCCCTCCCACTGTCCGTTAGCCCGTCCCCCCTCCCGCTGTCCGTGTGCCCGTCCCCCTTCCCGCTGTCTGTGTGCCCGTCCCCCCTCCCGCTGTCCGTGTGCCCACCCCCCCTCCTGCTGTCCGTGTGCCCGTTAACCCGCCCCCCCTCCCGCTGTCCGTGAGCCCATTCACCCACCCCCTCCCGCTGTCCGTGTGCCCGCCCCCCTCCCGCTGTTTGTGTGCCCATTAACCTGCCCCCCCTCCCGCAGTCTGTGAGCCCGTTCACCCGCCCCCCTCCCACTGTCCGTGTGCCCGCCCCCCTCCCGCTGTCTGCTACTTTCACTCTTGCTCCTTAGAGCACCCGCGCGTGGGAGATGCGCGGGCGCTGTCCCACCAACTCGGCGACTTCCCTGACCTCTGATCTGGAGGAGGACAGAGCAAACTATGTATATTTCCCCCTTTGTCTTTCAGAGCGCGGTGTTGTTATTCAGCGCCCGTCTTCAGGAATTTATTGTTGCTTTCAAAGTAAACTGCTGGGGGAGGAAAAGAAAAGCGGCCGAGGGGCTGACGAGGAGAGGGCAGGCTCCCCCCAGCAGGATACGACACCAGGAGTGCTGTAAAGGCTGTCTGTCCCCCTAGAGAAGGTGCTATTGTGCTGGCTGCCTTTATCTAAGCGCTTGGTGAGTGCCAGCGAGCTCGTCTCCTTCAGACTCCCCAGTTCCTTCCACGGGCCTCTTTATTTGCAAGGGGACCATTCAGGGACTGTCACTCGGCGCTCCCCACTTATTCACCAGCGTCATCAATCAAAAGGACGAGCAGCGGGCAGGTTCCCCCTTTGAAATGGGAGGACAATGGGGTTCTGAGCTGAAAGCACCCCTCTCCACTTCTGCCGGCCCCCTCCCCCCAAACGGGGTTTGAATTTTTTAAAGCCGCTGCCCCCGTCCCGGCTCCGTAAATATTTGGAGGAAAGAAGGTGCATTAGAGGAGAGAGAACGCAGTAAGTGGCCGGGACCTTTAAAACCCAATATATCAAAATGAGCCAGTCGAAAAATAAGGAGCATCGACCTAACGCCGCAAAATCGTGTGCGGTGTGTGTAGTTCGTATGTGGGTCATGTTGGTATGTACGTGCATGCCACATTTGCTCTTTGTAGTCTGCATTTTATCTCGATGCGGGGTAGGCCGGTTTATGTGTGTCACTTTTGCTTTGTGAGTATGTGGGCTTTGTGTAGGGAACGTCAGGGTGTGCACCTTTGTGTAGTTGTGCATGGCACCTTTGCTTTGTTTAGTCTATGTTGTGTCTCTCTCGATATAGGGAGACTGCTCACTTCTTTGCATAACTTTGGATGGAAAATGTTTAAAGATGTCCGTGACGCCAGTTTGGTAGCAGCAGTGTTAGTGTGGGCTAAATGCAGAACTCTGTGTCTGACACTTACACCTGTTGTTGGAAACTCGCGTCCCCTGTTGCGGCAGACGTATCCCATGCCGTTGAGTGTGCAAGTACCCACTCAAAGGTTTGATCCGACACGGACTAAGAATCTTATTTCCTCAAACATGGAGTAGGCTCATGTATTTCACGTCACGTTGCTGCTTTCTGCAACCTCTCACCGAACTCCCTCCACCTTGCCACCAACTTTTTTGCACTCATTCTTGAGCCTTGCTCTACTCATAAACATAAACCCTCTGGTGCTTCCTAGTTAGGTGCTTCCTGTACCTCCAATTCACGTGTAAAGGTGCTATGATTGTGAGTTGCCTCACCCTTTTATGCGCAGGGATTATTAAAGCGAGGCTCTACTACTGCTGGCCAGTGGATTTTTGTGGGAAGCGGTGGTCAAGAAGTGGGTGGATAAACCTTTATGTTAAATTTGTGATTTTGTGTACACACTTCTCATATTCTTTCCATGAGACAGTCAAAAGCATTTAAAGTGATTTTCAGTCCGTAGAACAGACTGCAATTTTTTTGCAATGTTCAGGTTAGCACTGTTGTGGTTCTGCTACAGTAGTTTGTAAAAAGAGGTTGTACATTTTGTATATTGCCTATTCCTTCTGCATTTTCATTTGTTATACTTTTTAGGTTTCGCCTGGCGTGTGTGTGTGTGTGGGGGGGGCTCTGGGTGTGTGTGTGTGGGTGTGTGTGGTTCTGGGTGTGTGTATGTGGCTCTGGGTGTGTGTGTGTGTGTGGGGCTCTGGGTGTGTGTGTGTGTGTGGGGGGGGGGCTCTGGGGGTGTGTGTGTGTGGGGCTCTGAGTGTGTGTGTGGAGGGGCTCTGGGTGTGTTTGGGGCTCTGGGGGTGTGTGGGGCTCTGGGTGTGTGTGTGTGTGGCTCTGGGTGTGTGTGTGTGGTAGAAATTGCTGTCTGCTGAGCTCGTCCGTAGGGTACAATAGGTCTCACATTGCGAGAGATTAAGCTAATGGCAATGTAAATGACAAAACCAACACATAAATACAAATTTTGTCATTTACAATGCCAATAGCTCTAACTTTTCTAAAGGCGAAACCATTGCATTGTAAATGCTTGTTAATTTATCTTTTTAACAAGTAGTGCAATAAAATCTGAAAATGTATTGATACTGGTTTTAATAGTTTTATAATCCTTAAGTAAGAGACCCCGGATTTACTGACGATTCGCAAGCCATTATCTCGGGTAGTTATTTAATGACCGCTAACGCTGTGGTAAATATGTAATCTATCTTTGTTTATTAAGGAATGTCTGTTTTTTGAATATTTACTCCTAAATGCCCTTTTCAATGTAATATCCTATTCTATTTTATTGATTGTAACATCTGTTGTGCTTTTAAGACTGTATAGCCGAAGTGAGGGTTGCTGGGGAAGCCAATAGTAGGTCTACAGATACAGCTATTGGCGAAGCTTTTAATGAGTTCTTTCAGAATATTTACACAGAGGAGCTCAATGTTAACAGGAACGAATGGTTGAGTAATATAACTCTCCCAGAATTGGAAAATCACCAAATGGAAAAAATAGATAAAGCTATAACAGAGTTGGAAGTTTCTAACACTATTAAGCAACTAGCTCAGGGCAAAGCTGCGGGCCCAGATGGTCTCCCAGGAGAATTATATAGGGTACTCAATTCTACTCTTACCCCTGTCCTTACGAATCTTTTCAACAACATAATGATTAGGGGGGAGACACCACCAAGCTCTTGGGGAGAAGCCAATATAGCTTTAATATTGAAAACAGGTAAAGACCCAGCTGAGTGTGGATCATACCGCCCAATCTCGCTCCTCAACAACGATTACAAAATCTTTACTTCAATCTTGGCTGAGAGATTGGGAAGCGAGATTGGCACAATTATCCACCCTGATCAAAAGGGATTTATTAGGGGCCGGCAATTGGCCGACCTAACCTATGACTTGGTGGGAGCTGTCGATATTGCCTCAACTTTCGGTCTACCCCTGGCCATCATGACCCTAGATGCTACTAAAGCATTTGATAGGGTAAACTGGGAATATTTAAACTTAATTATGAAAAAATACCATCTGGGCCCTAAGTTTTGCAGGGCTATAAGTTTATTATACAATAATCCTAGAGCATCCCTATTAATTAATGGTACACGGACCACTCCTTTCAAAATTAGTCGAGGAACAAGGCAGGGCTGTCCCTTATCCGCACTTCTTTTTAATTTGTATGTAGAACCATTTGCTCAGTCAATTAGGGAGGATACTAATATACCACATTTTAATTTTTCGGGTTGGGAAAAAAAGATTAGTTTGTACGCCGATGATATAATTATTTATACAACTGATCCTGCGTTGGCATTTCCAATTATTATAAAGAGAGCGGAGGACTTCGGTAGATTTTCAGGATATGAAATTAACGCAGGGAAAACCGAAATTATGGTCTCGAACATTCAAAATCTTCAGCTTCCGATAAAATCTTCGTTGAGGTATCTGGGAATTACAATTACTAAAGAGTTAGAACATCTGGCCCAAAACAATTTAGCTCGTATTTCTCGAGAATCTCAAACCTTGATGAAAGCTTGGTCCTTTCTCCCGCTTACCATCTATGGGAGAACCAGCTTGATAAAAATGAGTATCCTCCCGAAATTTACTTTTATTTTTAATTCCATCCCGTTATCTTTTGACACTAAACAGCTTGTAAAATGTCAGCAAAATATCAATTCATTTGTTTGGGGGTATAAATCCAGCAGATTATCCTGGAAAAAGCTGAGAAGGAGAAGAGAAAAAGGAGGGCTCGCACTGCCAGACCTAGAATATTACTCCTGGGCATTCCATCTGACCCACTCTAGGATGTTGCTTAAGATTCCTTGGGAAAATGCAAATGGGCTTATGTATAAGGCTATGCTAATAGGTTCGGACCTTCCTGTGAACGGATTCCTCTTCAAGTTCGGGCACCAGAAGTTCTTCAAAAAAATTAGATTAAAAACATTATCAGGCACTGCAAAAGAATGGTTTCGAATAAAATCTAAGATTGGGATAGGTTACCTATCCAAACATGCCCCGATTTGGGATTTACCGGGATTAACATCACAAGAAGCCAACACAGTTAAAAGAGTTTTGTTAGATGCGGATATCACACAGTGGGGCGATATACTGGTGGAAAGATCAATCATAAGCTGGGATATTTTCAATCTTAAGGTAACATCACCACTCTCTTGGTTAGTATATTTGCAATTAAGTAGCTGGCTTCGGGCTCAAACTAAGAAGAAAGCAATGATGGGCGAGGAGAGCTTGTTAGAAAACACCCTAGTTGAAAGACCTCCTGGGAAAAAGGAAGTAGCACTTTTTTACTGGCATATCATAGAGGATGGAGAGAGAGACCTCAACCTACCGGAAAAACTCTGGGGTGCGGAGGGGGAATCACATATGGAGGACACATCGGAGGAATCTTTTCTCCTTCTCTATAAAATTATCGAGCCTGCATGGTTGCGGCGCAACCACTTTTATACACTTCATAGAGCATATTATTCTCCTAAACGCTTGTCAAAATTTCAACCAGGGAAGTGCTGTTCCAAATGCTCTCTTCCAGCTGCCTCGGACCTCCACATGTTTTGGGAATGCCCGAACATTGCTACTTTCTGGAACGAAGTTAGAGCAACACTTGAATCTATTCTTGGCTTATCTATCCGGTGCTCATGGCTTTTGATCATTTTTGGAACCAACGATAACATCAAGGGACTAGAGAGAGAATTTCTGTTTTACGCCATTTTAATGGCAAGAAGGGAGATCTGCAAAAATTGAATAAGCATAAACCCCCCAACACATGCAGAGTGGCTGTCCTCATTATATGTAATATCAAAGCAGGACTTATCCAGAACATGTAGCCCCCGATCGTTGAGATTTGGGGATTTTTTGGTCAATTGGAAAAGGGACAGTTAGCCAACCCCGGGGTTTTTTTTTTTTTTTTTCCCCGGGTCCGATGATTAGACCTAAAATCTCCTTGTCCAAAGGGAGGCACAGTACAGATATTGGACAACTGGTCAAACTGCCCTGAAGGGAGAAGGTTCGTCCAAGCTCTGCGGGCGACATCGGGGCGGACTTTCGGTGTACTGGGAGTTCATTGTTTGGCTTCGCGGTGCTGAGTAGAGAGCTGCCCCGATGGCTATGCGGTTAGGAGCACAATTGGACCAATCCAAGGGCTAATGAGGACTAATAAAAAAATAAATAAATAAATAAATAAAAAAAAAAGACTGTATAGCCGAAATAAAGTATCTTTTGACTGACTTGAATGACTGTATATGCGATCGGGTGCTTTAATTTCAACGTCCCTCCGTTCAGTTACTGTGCCTATTTAAATTGTGCCACCTCGCCTCAACACACACAATCCGATATTTGAGGCATTCTTAGAACCAATCCATTACCTTCAGCTGTACTGCAACGATTTTAAAGCAGTCCCATGGAGAAGATAATACTGCATTTGACCCCACACCTGCTCTCCAAGTGAGGTCACGCGCTATGAAAAGAATTGCATAGTAGAACTAGTTTAAACCCTTAAATTCAGCTGTGACAATTAATGCAGAAACATTTTCATTCTATACGTTAATTATTTCCCTTTTTCTAAAGAGAAAAGTGGTTATTAAATCGACGGCTTACACACACTCTCCTCTCATCGCACAATTGGCCCCAGTACCCACTGTATAAAACTCATATGGTGTACACCGCAGTTGTCATCATACCATTATATCTGTTTGACATGTTTTAACAAAAACTTTTGGCTTTTTGTTTAATAGCTGTACATATCGGCGCTTCACGTTTTTTCTTTTGTTTCTTCACCTTTTAGAATCATATCATCTGAGAAACGCTCAATGTATCGTGATGTAAGTATTATAGTTTTTTTTCTTTTCTCTTTTTCCCCAAATAATTGTGATTTTATTTTAAATTCAAATATGGAATTACTATATAGTAAATCATTAATGCCCACATGCATCAAAGTCAATTGCATTCGCAAACGGTGCGAATCGCATTTTTCGGCCGTTTGCGAATGCAATTGACCAATTTGGAATGCATCATGCATTTCGCAATTTTAGGAATCGCAACCATGTTGCGATTTCTAAAATTGCGATTGCATTTAAGAAATCGCAATTTCAGATTTCTTAAATGCAATGCATGATCATTTTGTAATTGCGAATTTGCAATTTGGAAGTGGTAAATTAGCATGAAGTTGAACTTCATGCTAATTTGGAAGTGGTAAATTAGCATGAAGTTGAACTTCATGCTAATTTACAGAAAACTTTCAAATATGCACAAATTGCATTTTTGACACTTTTAATTTACACACGCCCTTGGGGCATGTGTGTGGGTAAATTGCATTCAAAGTTAAATTTCAGGGGTGCAGGGAGGCGTTCTTCGGACCCCCCCCCCTGCACCCTTGAAATTGCATTCACATTTTGCGATTCGCAATTTGAAATTCGCAAAATTTGAATGCCTTCCCATTCATTCCTATGGGCCTTTTGGCCCATGGGAATCAATGGGAAGGGTTTTCCTTAATTGCGATTCGCAAATTGTGAATCGCAATTAAGGAAAAATACTGAATTGCAAAAAATATTGCGATTTTTTTTAATGCATAGCATTTTGCGATTTCTTAATTGCGATTCCTTAATTAAGAAATCGCAAAATGTAACAATGATGCATGTGGGCCCAAGCTCCCTCAAATACAATGAATTGGAACTCAGTCAGGTAGCAATGAAGAGAATCAACTGTAATATTCTGTAGAAATATAATTTCCATATCTAGTATACAATAATATTGTTACCCAGATTAGTCACCATAATATTGATATCCTAGTATTTAGTAGTATTCCTCTTTTTTTGTCAGTAATCCACCATTTCGGTTTAACCTTGTTTGAAAGCAACTTTATGTCAACACTATATTACGTTTTACGTACCTGCAACCTATATCTCTGCAACTCTATCAAGGTACATATAATGGTAAACCATAAATATAACATTATTACATCACTGCATGATGGACTCACATGGATGTCATGTTTTTAACTTTTAGTTTATAAAGGTTACAGTTTTGAGCAGATATTGCGCTGTACAACTGACAGATACAACTTGGTGACCACTATCATAAAAATAGGGTAAATTCAAATTTTCTTTTACCCTCCCCTTATTCATCCAATTGGTGTCCACAAGTAGACACATATAGGTTTCAGTTGTGTGAAGCCTTGATTCATATCTTGCAGGTTGGGGCTTTTCTATTAGTCACTATGCACGTCATTCATCCACAGTTTTAAATCCCTCTTATATTATTTTCAGACTATCAACACCCATCTCACTCGGAGATAGCTGAAGAAATTCCTTCTCTCCACCTCTGATATATTTTCCATTCATCACCTTAATTCAGTTAACTGCAAACATAAAAATTAATTTTGCACACTATCTAGATGCTTTGTATCAATTATTTGAAAGAACCATTTATATGAAATATTGTCTTTTCCGATATCATCGTTGTCTGATTGTGGCCTTTCCTGATGAAGGCACCCCTCCAGTGCGCGTAGAATACAACAGTCAAAAATTATTGTGCCACACTGCTTGTCTATGAAAATGAATGCTAACTATCAATCTATATGAACAATTTTTTGTCATTAGAATGCTGTTTTTCTTGAACATATGCAGAAATGGGCACGCAAATTCTTGGATGCCAATCGGTACAGCGCATCAAGGAATTCTGTGTGGGATTCATTTAAAGCAGTATTAAGGGGGGAGGTTATTAGTTACTCTGCGCAGTCTAGGAAAAAAGAGCAAGCCACTAAGGTCAGGCTTTTGGGGGAGCTAGGCAAGGCAGAAGAACAACACTGCCAGGATGGTACACAGACAAAATATCGATTTTTAAATATCGATATACAAAAATATCGAAGTTTAAATATCGATGGGACAAAATATCGAAGGTAAGTAATATCGACAGTCTTAATATCGATATTGGTATGATATCAGTAATATCGAAGTTGTAAATATCGATGTTAATAATATCGAAATTAATAACTTTGATGTTACTAGTATCAATTTTTAAATACATTTAGTGTATATTATATTGTATTTATTATGTTTTATTATTTATTTTTAATGTAATTTAATTAAATATTGTCTTTTACTACTGTAGCGGGTTGTGGGTTTATAGGGGAATAGGGTGGGAAGTAATTTAATTATGTTTAATTAATTATTAATTAGTAGGAATTATGTTTAATTAATTGAGAAATAATTTTAAATTATTTTTAATTAATTGATAAATATGTTCTGTAGCGAGTTATGGGTTTATAGGGGAATAGGGTGGGAAGTAATTTAATAATAATTAATTAATTGATATATGTTTGTACATATTTTAATTAATAATTAATTGGTGATTAATTTTTATTAATTAGTTAATTAATTAATATAATTTTTGACATATTTATAATTATTAATTAGTTGGTAATTAATTAATAATAATTATTTAATTACATTAATTATAGTAATGTTTTTATATATAATTTATTGTTATTCTTAATTAATTAATTGGGAAAAATAATATTAATTATTAAATTAAATTAATTACAGCAAATGTGCTAATATATTTACTTTATTGTTATTGTTAATTAATAATTAATTGGTAATTAAATAATATTAATTAATTTTGGGTAAAGGAGTATTTTTAGGGTTCAGGGTCAGTTTTCAGTTTTTGGGTAAAGAGGTATTTTTAGGGTTCTGGGTCAGTTTTCAGTTTTTGGGTAAAGGGGTATTTTTAGGGTTCAGGGTCAGTTTTCAGTTCATGGGTAAAGGTGTATTTTTAGGGTTCAGGGTCAGTTTTCAGTTTTTGGGTAAAGGGGTATTTTTAGGGTTCAGGGTCAGTTTTCAGTTTTTGGGTAAAGGGGTATTTTTAGGGTTCTGGGTCAGTTTTCAGTTTTTGGGTAAAGGGGTATTTTTAGGGTACTGGGTCAGTTTTCAGTTCATGGGTAAAGGGGTATTTTTAGGGTTCAGGGTCAGTTTTCAGTTTTTGGGTAAAGGGGTATTTTTAGGGTTTAGGGTCAGTTTTTAGTTTTTGGGTAAAGGGGTATTTTTAGGGTTCAGGGTCAGTTTTCAGTTTTTGGGTAAAGGGGTATTTTAAGGGATAAGGGTCAGTTTTCAGTTTTTGGGTAAAGGGGTATTTTTAGGTTTCAGGGTCAGTTTTGGGTTTTTGGGGTACAGGGATATTTTTAGGGTTCAGGGTCAGTTTTGGGTTTTTGGAGTACAGGCGTACAGGGTAAAAACAAAAAAAATTACATTAAATCAAATAAATTACATGAAAAAAATTAAAATTACTTTAAATTATTAAGTGCTTTATTTATTTTAAATGTATATGTATTAGTTTTAATTTTGTTTTAATATTTTTATTTAATAGTTGTAAAATTATATGTATTTTAAATTTATTTTTACATTATTATTAATACATTTAAAAAAACGATATTTTTGATTCCGATATTTTTGTACTTCGATATTATTTTTTCGATATTTTTGTACTTACCTTAATGAAGATAGGATTCCGATATTTTTGCTGTCGATATTTTTGCTCCGATATTTTTGCATATCGATATTCTGTCTGTCGATATTATGCCAGACATTCTGCCAGGATATAACCCAAGGGAGGGAAGGTAGAGAGAGCCAAATTAACATCTGCCAAATTAAAGCCGAATTACAAAAATACTTTGCAGAAAAGGCGGCAGCAGAATATTGGACATACAGGGGGAGGGTATATGAAACTGGGGAGCAGGCTGGTAAGGAATTAGCGCTAAGGATCAGACAAGATTATACTAAGAGCATAATAACAAGCATTCGTGAGAATGGACGGGATGTGGTGGAACCCCAGGGCATCCTTTCAGTCTTTGCTAATTTCTACGAAACCCTGTTTAAGGAGGAAATGGATGGGACATACGTAACCAGCGGTTATCCAGATAATGGGCCTAAACTGGGACCAGTAGAGAGAGAAAAATTGGAGCTGGATATAACGGGGGATAAGATCCGCAAGGCATTATCTGACCTGGCTGCTGGCAAGGCGGCTGGGCCAGATGGCATCCCTCTCGAGATGTATAAATGCCTCTCAGGAGAGCTGGGTCCAATATTATTGGACCTATTCAATGGCATCATAGGTACGGGTAAGATCCCGGAAACATGGAAAGATACCAACATCATAGTTTTCCATAAAAAAGGAAAGCCGAGGGAAAACCCAGAGTCATACAGGCCTATATCTTTGATAGACTCTGATAACAAGCTTTATGCCAAGATCCTGGCTATGCGGTTGGGGAGGGTTATTGGCGAACTCGTCTCCCCATGGCAGCATGGGTTTATCCCCGGTCGTGGAACGGCGGACCATGTTAGAAGAGCAATCTCACTGTTTGAGGCCTATGCTGCTGGGGGGAGAGGAGTCGCCATGATCCTCCTTGGCGCAGAAAAAGCGTTCGACCGCGTCAGGTGGGTCTATCTATGGAATGTATTGATGGCGAGAGGGTTTGGCCCAAAAATTAGGACGGCCATTATAGCCATGTATTGCGACCCAATGGCCCGAATACAGCTGATGGGCCAGAGTTCGGAGGGGATTGTGATAAGCAGGGGCACCCGTCAAGGGTGTCCCTGCTCACCCATCCTGTTTGCTCTGTATATCGACCCCCTGGTTAGGCAGATTCTTGAGAACGGGGGAATACAGCCGGCAGTAACAAATGGATTTACGAGCAAAATATTGGCATACGCCGATGACCTGGCAGTAATTACACCAAAGCCAGCTGAGGCTATGCAGATATTGGTAGAGATCGCTAGCGAGTTTGGTATGTATTCGGGGTATCGCTTGAATGAGTCGAAGACCCAGGTAATTTGTTCTAGGGGGATAGTTAAAATCGATCAATCGACTCGGCCACTTATCTCGGGGTAATAATTAATGCTGAAATAGGCTCTATTATACAAGATAATTACCTCCCGCTTTTTAAGAAAATCGAATTGGATTTAAAGCGGATGGACTCATTGCACCTTACACTCATTGGGAGAGCCAATGTGTTAAAGATGACCATGCTACCTAAATTACTGTATCTGTTTAGATGTATACCATATTTAATTGAGGAGGGTATGTTAAAAAAGATCGAGTCTATCTTTAACAGTTTTTTATGGCAATATGGTAAAACCAGGAGGGCATTAAAATTTATGACCCTCCCCCAGGAACGCGGAGGCTTGGCGATTCCAAATATCAGATTCTACCACTGGGCTGGTTTGTTAACTCAGATGTCCATATTATTTGAGCCAACTTCCAGAGAGAGATATACAAATAATCCTACCTCAGATTTATATGTTTTACCTTCAATTTACGAACTACTGATGGGAAAGGAGGCTGTGGGGGTTTTGTTGAGAAAAACCAGTCGCAGATTTTTTTAAAAATCCTGCTATAAGGCGGCTTTAAGTGCCTGGGATTTGTGGAAAAATCTGCAGAAACTGTTCCATATCCCTAAGATAAATATATATACCCCGCTGTGGAACTCAGGGTATACACCAAATTTGGGTGTGGATGGGGCTTGGAAGTGCTGGGAGCAGTTGGGTATTCGGACTGTGGGCAAAGTGACGTTGAATGGAAGCGTCGCTAGCTTCAACTGGCTGCAAGAGAAATATGGTCTCCCCAACGACCAAATCTTTAAGTACTTCCAGGTTTCACAAACACTTAAATCGGCTATGTCTGATATCTTGCCTGAGTCATATTGCCCTGTGCTGGGGTATTTGCTAGGAGGAGGAGATAGGATCAGCAGTATATATCAAGCACTTATTGAAAAATCCCCCGACGATCTTGAGAAACACGAGGTTGCCTGGGCAGTTAGACTTCAAGATCCAGATACCGATTTCGACAAGGCCCTGAACTTGGATAAGCAGGTACTTCGATCCTCAAATTTGAAGGTTCAGCATTTTAAAACACTTTTTAACCTGTATTATACACCATCCAAGCTACATGATTGGGGCATGAGAAATGACAGTAACTGCCCCAGGTGTCAGAAAGGTCCAGGGGACTTATTACATATGTTCTTTTACTGTGAGCAGCTTAGTTCGATTAAATCTGAGATAGAGAAATTTTTAGAGGGGCTGCTAGGCTTAAAGATCTGCCTATCCCCGACAATAATGATTCTCGGGAGTGACAGTAAAACGGCTCGTCTGAATAAAGAAACAGAGGCTTTTATCTTTATAGCTGTTGCTGTTTTACGTATCCTACTATCAGCTGCTTGGAAGGATCCTAATGCCCCAACCTTCCAATTGTGGCTGACCAGGCTTCTTGGTATTCACAATATCGAATCTACTCTATATTCTTATAAGGGTAAGAAAAAGCGGGATTTTGGAAATAAGATATGGGACCCCTTTAAAATTTGGAGGGAGGGGCAGCTTTGATCACCGGACGATGAGTTTCTAATATGTATATTTATTCGTATATGCAAACCCCGGCACATTTATTTATTGAATGACTAGCGTTATGTATGATGTTTTAAATGTATACTGAAACGTATTATGAAATAATGGAATTTTTCTTCATTAAGATGTATCTGTTTTTTGTACCAATGAATTTTCAATAAAAAAAAAAAAAGAATGCTGTTTTTAAGTGTAGACTGTATCAGATGCGTGATTGGGTAAACAACCTTTACAACAAAACTTTTACAACGCACTACCATTACGACGCAACTTTTACAAAGCAAACCATTACAACGCATTGCGCTGGGGGGCGCTCTAGGATAGGGAATAGGTTTTATGTACTATCCAACACCTTCCCAACTATCCACGGGGACTGGAGTTGGAATAGTAAATTAAACTATTCACTATCCAGCGCCCCAAAGCACTATGCGTTGTAAAGGCATGCGTTGCAAAAACCGCGTTGTAAAGGCATGCGTTGTAAAAGCATGCGTTGTAACGTCATACATCCGCGTGATTGTAGACTCGATTGGAACAGTTTGATTGGGGTTTCTTATTTCTGAAATGATTACTAATAAAATATATTTTGTACTTTTGAAGATAAATAGTTTCGTTGGTTCTTCCTTTTAACCAATCCTTCTGTTATTATTGATCACTCAAATGTTTATTGTTCTGTATTATTATTGTTGCCTTAAATATTTACACTGACTTCGCTATTTACTGCACCCGGTAAATACCCCATGTTTTTCCTGGCCACTAGTAGGCTAATCTCTGACACTAATGTAAACTTCCGTTGCTGGTTGTCTTTACAGACTGAACATTTGATAAACACTATGGTTCATGGATGAGTACAGATAGCAATCTGTGCTAAACAGGAAATTTTACGAAAACGTGATAAACACAGAGAAAAAAACAAAGATCAGAATTCCGAGTTTGGTAGTACTTATCAAATTCAGTAATTACCTGTTGTAAAATTGGCAGGACAAACCTGCCAACATTTATCAAGGGGAAAATGTACGTTATTTACCTTCCCATGTAGTGTCTGGCGGGGTAAGCATCAAATTCTGCATGTCATTCCCCAAAAACTTGTGAGGAACAAATTACTTACCTTCGGTAACGCATTTTCTGGTAGAGACTCTATCCAGCTGCAGATGCCTTACCTTTGAATTTGCACAGGCATTAGGCTGGATCTGGAAACATTTAATTGAGCAATACCTCTTGTGCGCAGTGGCAGGTGGCTCAAATCAGCTCCAAGTAACCTAGTCACCTGTCACCTATATAGGCGCTACCCAGGCACGTGGACATCAGTAATTTTCTTTTTTCCTCAGCAGAAGCGCAGAGTCATGAGTAACTGACTAAAATGTGTGCTAACTAGGGCCCTGAAAAAGGGGACAACCCTAGTTCTAACAAAGTCAGTCCGCAAAGTGGGGAGGTATGAGTGTGCCTGTAAGGATTCTGCAGCTAGATAGAGTCTCCACCAGATAATGCGTTACCAAAGGTAAGAAACTTGTTCATCTGATAAAGGCTACAAGCCACAGATTCCTTACCTTTGAATTAGATACCCAAGTCATACCATTCCGGAGGTAGGTTGCGGACTAGGAAGTCCTGCAGGACCGAACAGGCAAAATACCCGGTCCTAGAGACCCTACTTCCAGGCAGAGGCGCTTGGCAAACGTGGGCAAAGATTCCCACGTTGCTGCAGATCTTAATGCAGAGAACGACCCAGCAAGAGATCTTCCTAATCTACATTGCCCACCCCTTCTTAGCACCAACTTACCCCACAAAGAGTTGGTTGTCCACCAAGAACTCTTTGGCTGTCAACCAGGAACTCTTTTGTGCAGTCAAGGTAAAACAACAACGTTCTTTTTGGGTCCAGGCAGTGGAGACTCTCCTCTTCCTTAGAGGGATACGTCATGAGCGTACGCACATGATTGACATCAGACTGCACTGACTGCTGTAGGGGATGTAAGCTGGAATCTGGAGATGCCGATGGAGTTCCAGGCTTCCGATGGGGTTCCAGACTCCAGTTGTAGCTCGTCGCGTGCACCGTTGTGTACTTTCCAATATACACACGCTCCTCTCCAACCGTCATCAACAGGAAAGAAGTGAATCCAAAGTAATTTAAGTAAAATACATTATATGAATCAGCAATTGTACGCAGTCGTATCGATGTCAATCTTCCTTCAGACAAATTCTAATGAATTTCAATTCATTTTATCGAAAAATGCGAAAAATCATTAAA
This sequence comes from Lissotriton vulgaris, assembly GCF_964263255.1. Lineage (NCBI taxonomy): Eukaryota > Metazoa > Chordata > Amphibia > Caudata > Salamandridae > Lissotriton > Lissotriton vulgaris. Next base: position 336,163,708 of record NC_141693.1, on the reverse strand, counting down.
TCGTGGTAACAGTTGCATAAATTCTCGTATCACCAGACAGCAGTCATTTGTGGCTGGAATCGTCAACAATTTTGTTAAGATAACTAAGTTTTAGGATATTTAATTAAGAAGCAAATGACTGCAGGAGATGCTCCCTTTCCAGGCAGCAATCAACTGTCTGTCAAAGGAACACACACTGCAGGAACTACAAAAAATATTCTAATGCAGACCCAAAGTACATCATATCAATTAAAGCTGTACAACAGATCATAACATATATACAATGAGGGACAGCCGGGTTTCCCCACTATGCAATGGCATTCCATTATGCTACAAAATGAGATACACTATGTGAGCTGCTATTCACCCAAAAACAACAGTAACTATCCGTGTCGCAAGGCCCATCATAAACACGTTCTAAATCAAAAATGTCATTGTTCTCTTATTTTGGCAGGAGGTTGTTACTCATTAACAATAACTTTTACCCTTGGTTTGTTCTCAAACTTTATTTAAAATTAAGAGAACACTTATGGAAATGTGCAGCGTCAAGACACAAAGTTGATGCTCTGGAAGTAGGAACTGACATTTGCAGTTATAGTTAACAACTTTTTTTAAATGGGGTTCAGTCTGATATGCAAATAATCCCCTAGTACCACGGCGGCCTCATGGACAGATCCTCCTCACCCCCACCCAATCCACAGGAAATAAGTAAAAGAGCAGTTGCACAGATGCATAGAGAGTGGGCTCAGATCCTACAACCAGCAACTATATTGGCTTACAAATCTATGCACTACTGTGCATTTGAAGTTTGTCCTCCCTACGCGTGTGATAGCCACAGACATGAAAACTAAGATTCCCTTCAAGTAATGCAAACTTTTGTAAAATACAGGAACAATGCCTGCCCAGAGTATGAGAACTGAGCAGTAGCATCTTTGCAGCTCCTGCTGCTGTTCAGCAGCGGGAGACAATCACCCATCATGGATGCCACTGGGGAGCCAATACACTGCTGTTAAAACACTCACGATGCCCGCCCTAACTGCTAAAAAGTCAACAGAAACACAAAATAAAATAAAAACATTGCAGTCAGTAAAGCAGGAGGGCATGTCACATGGCACTTAGAGCCCGTGACCAATCAAAACCTGGGCTGCACTTATTGCCTGCAGGACCAGAAATTCATTAAAGGAAATAGTGCTCACTCACTAGATAAAGCAGTCCGTGTTACGAGCCAAGTAAAAGGTCCAGCCCTTATGGGCAGTAACACATGGAGATAGGGCAGTCTCAAATGGAGACAGAGCGGTAACAAGGAGGGACTAACAAGCCTCATAATGAATCGGAAGCCGGCGTTTACCAAGACAATGACACCAGCCAATAAAAAATATGGACAGCATACCCTACTACAGCATGCCTCGCAGAGCGAGCAGCGCATGCACGCTGCTGCTAGGCTCGACCTAAAAACAGGGTTGTCTGAAAAAGAAACAAAACAAGCACTTTCAATGCAATAGGTCTTGCATTTGTGAAACTTAGAGCTATCGGCGCTGTAAACGGCAATGTCTTTTACTTAAGTGTTTTGATCTGGAGTGTATGGATGTGGTGTGGAGCGACCCTTGACCCTGCTCCAGGCAGGTCACTCCCCACGCCGCACAGCACCACCTGTTGTGCTTGTGTCACTCAGCTCGCTACTGCTACCATGCCATGAGTTCGAGGCCCTCCTCAACCCGCAGGCTACAACCTGCGCCTCATCCCTGGTGGCCAAGTGGTGGGCCATCGGTATCGGGATACTCGCGCTGCCACTGTTTCCTGTTTGCCTTATTTTTTAACTCGGCACTCTGTCCTTATTATTGTATTCAGTCTGTTTCTGCTTGTATTATGTTTTAGTCCTTGTATTTCCTTTGCTTGTTGTGCCTTGTTTTTCCTCTGCCCGTTCCGATCTCCAGTTTCCCGCTGCTGCGTCCCCTGCGGCCTGCCACCCGCTCGCCCATTTGTACCACTCCCGCCTCCCAGCAGCTCCTCCCCCCCACCTCCCCTTCTTATGGCGGCCGCTGTATGGTGAGGAGAGCGACCCTTGACCCTGCTCCAGGCAGGTCGCTCCCCACGCTGCACAGCACCACCTATTGTGCTTGTGTCACTCAGCTCGCTACTGCTGCCCTGCCGTGAGTTTGAGGCCCTCCTCCGCCCGCAGGCTACCACCTGCGCCTCATCCCTGGTGGCCCAGTGGTGGGCCGTAGGTATCTGGGTACTTGCGCTACTCCGGTTTCCTGTTTGCCTTCTTTTTTAACTCTGCACTCTGTCCATATTTTTGTATTCAGTCTGTTTCTGCTTGTATTGTTTTAGTCCTTGTACTACCTTTGCTTGTTGTGCCTTGTTTTTTTCCCCTGCCCGTTCCGATCTCCAGTTTCCCGAAGCTGCGTCCCCGCCCCCTGCTTGCCCATTCGTACCTCTCCCGTCTTCCAGCTGCTCCTCCCTCCCACCTCTCCTTCTTATGGCGGCCACTACGCGGCCGCACCGCTGGCGCACCGAAGGCAAGCCCGTCTGTGCCCATCTGCACCTGGACCGCGCCCAGTGCCAGAACCCCTGGCCCCTGCGAACACCATGACACCCGATGCCACTACGACGCCAGCAGCCTCCACGCACTCAATGCTGGCCGATCACACACCTGCTACCAGGCCACCCCAAAGCGGACCCATGGACCCTTCTCCTGCCGGATCTTCAGCTACACCAGCCTCCAAACCACCACCACGCCCACAGGGGTAGGTCGCAACATCCTCCGATGCATTCTACTCGACACCTGCTCCGCCCGCAAACATGCCATTGAACTCTGGGACCTGGATGAACCCCTCCTCTGCACCCGACATCGCCATAGCCATCCCTGATGGCTACAAGATCACATACAGGGACTGCACCAACCGAACAAGAGGCGGAATCTCCATCGTCCACAGAAACACCCTCAGAATCTCAACCAGCACCGACGACACGCTTATCACCGCCAAACACCTGCACTTCCAGATCCACAACGACCCAACACCACCCTCAGAGGAACCCTTATCTACAGACCACCCGGCCGCCGGCCGCAGTTCAGTGACTCCATCGCCGGCTTCGTCAGCATGCACGCCCTTGCATCCACGTACTACATCCTCCTCGAAGACCTGAACTTCCACCTCGAGAACACCAACAACAGCAACACCACCACCCTGCTCGACAACCTCACCAACCTCGGACTCGAACAGCTCGTCACGACTCCCATCCACTCCGCCGGACACACGCTCGACCCCATATTCTCAGCCAGCAACTACATCACCTTCAGCCACATCACCAAACTCCACTGGACCGACCACCGCTGCGTCCACTTCACCTTCGAGAAGCCTACTACGCACCACCCTTGCCTGAAACCCACCAAAGGACACTACAGACACCAACTCCGCCGCCCTCAACCTCAAGCAATAGGTCGACGACACTCTCGCCCCGATCAAGAAACCCTCGAACAGACGCACCAACAGAAAAGTCATCTGGTACACCACCGACCTCCAGGCATCCAAGCAGGCCTGCCGTAGGCTCGAGAAGAAGTGGCACCACAAACAGACACCGGACAGCAACACAGTCTACAAGAGCGCCATCCGAAGACACAACCAATTCTTCCAAACTGCCAAAAGGACCTCCTTCAAAGAGCGCATTGACAACAATGCACACAACAGCAAAGAGCTCTTCAACATGGTGAAGGAACTCCCCAACCCCAGCTCCAACTCCAACGACATCCCTCCATCAAAAGACATCTGCGACTCCCTAGCCACCTTCTTTCACCGCAAGATTGCAGACATCCACAACAGCTTCAGCAACCAGGCCCCCCCGACAGACACAGAAACTTCAGACTCACCGCCTCCCAGCCACATCAACCCCTGCTTTCCTGGACCCCCGTAAATGACGAAGACACCATCAAAATAATGAACACCATCCACTCCAGTTCACCATCCCAACCCTGCACGCACCACATCTTCAACAAAGCAAGCACCATCATCACACCCCATCTCCGCAAGATCATCAACAGATCCTTCGAGACCGCCACCTTCCCGGAGAGCTGGAAGCACGCCGAGATCAACGCCCTACTCAAGAAACCCTACGCTGACCCCAAGGACCTCATGAACTTCCAGCCCATCTCCCTCCTCCCGTTCCCGGCAAAAATAATCGAGAAGATAGTCAACAGGCAACTGACCTCCTTCCTGGACCCATCCAAATCCGGATTCCGCAGCAACCACAGCAACAAAACAGCGCTCATTGCCGCCACTGACGACATTAGGGCCATGATGGGCAATGGAGAAACAGCAGGCCTCATCCTCCTGGACCTCTCGGCTGCCTTCGACACTGTCTGCCACCAAACCCTCTGCACACGCCTCCACAACACAGGGATCCGCATCAAAGCACTGGACCACCTCCTTCCTCACCGGCAGAACCCAGAGTGTCCGCCTCCCCCCATTCTGCTCTAAAGACTCCAAGATCATCTGCGGCTTACCCCAAGGATCGTCCCTCAGCCCGACACTCTTCAACACCTACATGGCACCGCTTGACAACATCGCCAGATCGCACGACCTCAACATCATCTCATACAACGACGACACACAGCTGATCCTCTCCCTCACGAAGGCTCCCACCACTGCCAAATCCAACCTCCATGAAGGAATGAAGGCCATCTCGGAATGGATGACAAACAGCCGCCTGAAACTGTACTCGGACAAGACGGAGGGCCTCATCATCGGATCCACCCCTTCCGCCTGGGACGACTCATGGTGGCCGGCCACACTGGGAGCTGCACCGAGGCCCACTAACCACGCACGCAACCTGGGAGTCATCCTGGACTCTGCATTGTCAATCACCCAGCAAGTAAACGCCGACTCCTCATCCTGCTTCAACACCCTCTGCATGCTCCGCAAGATCTACCGATGGATCCCCATCGGTACCAGAAGGACAGTCACCCAGTCCCTCGTCAGCAGCAGACTGGGCTACGGCAACGCCCTCTACGCAGGAACCTCAGCCAAACTCCAGAAACGACTACAACGCATACAGAACGCCTCTGCATGCTTAATCATCGACATTCCCCGCCACAGACACATCACATCCCACCTTAAAGACCTGCACTGGCTCCCAGTCAACAAGAGAATCACCTTCAAGCTCCTCACCCACGCTCACAAAGCTCTCCACAAGGCCGGACTAGCATACCTCAACAAACGACTCACCTTCTACACCCAAACCGCCAGCTTTGCTCCGCTGACCTTGCCCTCGCCACCGTCCTGCGCATCCGCCGAGCGACCGCAGGCGGCAGATCGTTCTCTCACCTCGCCGCTAAAATATGGAACATCCTCCCTATCCGCCTACGACAGACCCAGGACCTGCTGGCCTTCAGGAGACTCCTCAAGACCTGGCATTTCAAGCAGTAGCAGCACCCCCCACCCTTTCCCCCCCAGCGCCTTGAGACCCTCACGGGTAAGTAGTACACTCTACAAATGGATTGATTGATTGAGTATTGATTGGAGTGCAATGTTTGGGTTGGAGTGGAATTGTTAGTTGCTGAATTGTGTGTGATGGAATTCTGTGTTACAGAGTGAACTTGTGTAGTGGAAATATGTGGCAGTGTGCAGTGGAATTATGTGGATAGTAATTATGTGGTCTTGAGTGAACTGGAATTATGTGGAGTGGGATTGTGTGTTATGGTGTGGAATTTTGAGGAATGGGATTTAGTGCTGTGGAGTGGTATGTAGTGGAGTTTCATTATGTGGTGGGCATTTGAATTTAGTGGCATGGTATGGAATTCTGTGGATTGGATGTATGTGGTATGTTGTGTAATTGTGTTTTTGAATTGAATTATGTGTGTTGTTTTCAAATTATGTGGGATGGAATTGAAATGTGTAGAGTTGAATTGTGTGGCATGGAAGTGTGTGGCGTTGAGGGATGTATGACGCTACTACGCGATCAAAATGATCGCGGTACATCACATCGCAGCTTTTAGAATGCAAGTCGTTACCACGACTTGCGCTGTAGGGTGTTGGACTTAGGAAAAGTATGATTTACTATTCCAACTCCCTCCAGCCTACGTACAGTATGGAAGGTGTTGGAATAGTAAATCACACAATTCCTTAGTCTAGAGCGCTCACCAATGCAAGTCGTGGTAACAACTTGCATTGTAAAATCTGCGTTGTGAAGGTATTGCAGTGTTTTGACAGTGTAGTAAAGGTTGTTTCCCGGCGTTGAGTGAAATTATGCAGATTGGAAGTATGTGGCATGTTGTGGAGTGGATTGTATTACCAAGTTTAAAAATGATTAAATATAATAATTTAAAGAAATGCCTCCTTCACACAAAATTAAAACTTGTTGTTTCCACCAAAAAATCTCAGAAACGCACAAATGTCTCTTTAATTTCAGACCTAAGCATGGAGGTGCTGCAAACACAACATACATGTTCAATATGAGTAGAAAAAAAAGAAAATAGTCCTAGGACCAAACACGCCAACACACCAGTGGAAACTTACCAGAAATGTAACATGTAGTGGCTTTAAAGGTATGAAATTAGCTCATTTTTCAAAGCTTGTATGCGTAAGCCAACAGAGGTGTGCTTTGAGAAAGAAAGAAGTATCAACCTTAAAAACAAAGTAATAAAATGAGGTAGACTGAGTTAGTGATGGTGGTAGGAAAGATGCAGAGGAAGGAAGAGAAGAACAAGTTACTTACCTTCGGTAACAATATATCTGTAAGAAACATTAGTTAGTTAGATTCCTTACCTTAGAATAACCCCCAGGCATCAGACTGGATCCGGAAAATTTTGCGTAGCAGTACTCTTGCACGTCGGTAGGCGTCATCTGCAGCTCCGCGTCCGTCGTCAATTCTTATACACAGCTTTTCCGTGCCAGAAACGCAGAGCCATGATAAAAACCGACACTGGTGCCATGAAACTAGGGCCCTGAAAGGGATGACCTTAACCCTAGATATCGGTTCGTAGAACAGGGAGGATGGGTGGGGTGGTAAGGAATCTAACTAACTAATGTTTCTTACAGATATATCGTTACCGAAGGTAAGTAACTTGTTCATCTGAAAGAAACATGTTAGTAAGATTCCTTACCTTAGAATAGATACCCCATTAATACCAACCCCAGTGGTGGGTCTGCGAACCAAGATAACACCAGAAAGTCCCGGAGAACGGAATGGCCAAAGAAGCCATCTCTCCATACTTGGCTGTCCAGGCAGTAGTGTCTTGCAAACGTGTGCAGCGAGGCCCACGTAGCTGCCTGACAGATGTCCTGCAAGGGGACTCCCCGACCTAGGGAAGTAGTAGCCACCGTGGCCTGAGTGGAATGGGCCCTCAGCCCACCTGGAGGCTCCTTCCTCGCCAAAGACTAGCAAATCTTGATGCACAAGACGACCCACCGAGAGATGGTTCGTTTGTGTACCGCCCGACCCTCCTTAGCGCCCACGTAACCAACAAAGAGTTGGTCATCCACCCGGAACTGACGTGTGCGATCCAGATAATATGAGAGCACACGTTTTGGGTCCAGACGGAGCCTCTCTTCCTCTTTCGAGGGATGCGGAGGATCTTGTAGTCGGTGGTCAACATTGACAGCGGCCTGTAGTCAACTGTATCTGTACCCTCCCGCCCAGGTTTTAATAATGGAATAACAAGCGCCTCCCTCATTGATCCGGTGAAGAGACCTAACTCCTTCGCTTCTTTATAGACTTCCAATAAACACAGAGCCAGTAAGACCACATATTGGAGATAGAATTCTACAGGCAATCCATCCACGCCTGGCGTCTTATTGCGGGCCATGTGTTTAATAGCGCATCTAATTTCCTCTAGCTTTATAACTTGGCCCAAGCATTTCGCCTGTTCTTCCTCCAACTGTGGAAGCAGCACTCCACCCAAGAAGGCGTCAATGTCTGATTCCCCGGCTACCAGCGAGCTGCCATATAGTGCCTCATAATATTTTAGGAACCGGTCTAAAATCTCACGCTGAGTAAAGACAGTTCCACCATCCTGATCTTTCAGTGCTAAGATGGAAGAACCCCGTTTCATGGGGACAGCCAGCCACGCTAATAGCTTCCCTGATTTGTCCCCCTCTGCATGCTCTTTCGTAACATATGTTTTGTAATCAAAGCATCGTAGTCTCTCAACCTCCCCCGCCACCGCCACCGCTACCCTAGCTGCCACTACTTCTGCTTGCTCTTTAGGATGCTCAGGTCGAGCCAACTCGGCCAACTTCAGTCAGCTCTGTCCACGTCTTGCAGTAGGACCTTCCTCACTCCCACATGTTTACTTATACAAACCCCCCGTATTACCACCTTAAAAGCGTCCCATTCCATTGCTCTCGTAGATGCAGTACCTGCATTCTCATTAAAGTAATGCGTTATTCCCTCTCCTACCTCCTTCTGGAAAACTTGATCATCTAGCATTTCAGGACGGAGCCTCCAAGAGGGTACATCAGATTTTACTATCATCCAGTGCATATTAAACATAAACGGGTTATGATCAGATAGTGTCCTAGTGAGATATTCAGTGTGTACTATGGAGGGTACTGTCTGCGTGGAACATAAAACTGCATCCAATCAGATATGTAAATCGTGCAACGCTGAAAAATAGGAGTAATCTCGGTCTCGCAGGTGCTATGTTCTCCATACATCCACCAATCCCCACTGAGTCTGCCAGTCCCGCCTACATTTGGCCAATCTATGGGTGGGAGAGTCTGTCAGAGGGTAGTGCGATCTGTCCTGTACAACATCCGCTATGTAGTTAAAGTCACCTCCCACCACTACCGGTCCTGTAAAGTAATGTGCCAATGTACTTGAAAAGCATTCTAAAAAGCGTGCCTGGTCGATGTTTGGTGCATATATACTACAGAGGGCAATGTCCTTTCCCCGCAGCCTCCCCTCCACTGCTGCGAATCTCCCCTCTGGATCAATAGTCTGTTTCGTTACCTGGAAAGGCACCCCAGCTCTTACCCATATTAATGCTCCCCGTGGAAACGCCGAACATGTGGTGCTAAATACCTGTCCCCTCCACCTTCGCTGCAACGCTAAACCCTCTCCCTAAGTAAGATGAGTTTCTTGGAGCAGTGCTATATGTATACCTCTCCTGATCAAACACGCATGAATCTTATGTTGCCTCGTCATTGTATGCAGCCCCCTTACATTCCAGGTAATACAGCGCAAATCAGGTATTCCTCCCATCACAAGACAGTAGTATCCACTTTCCCCTTTGTACTTTTGTAAACACACCTGTTACCCCCTTTCCCCATCCGTGTCCTCAACTCCCTCCCCCCCCAAGAACAGGACCTAGAACAACATTGCTAGTTCCCATCCAAACCATATCAACAAACAACACAAAGTTAAGTCCACCAGCAGTCACTGAAGGCAAGCCTAATGGGCAATAGGGGTGCTCGGCGCCAATAGGTGGCTTCGTATATTCCAGATCTATTGCCGCTTCGAAACCCCAGATGGATCTAGCTTCCACCCTCCCCCACTTACACAGTCCCTGTCGTTCAAGGTTACTTTACCAACAGTCAGGCCCACCATTGCAGAACAGCTCCCGGAGGTCCCCCTCCATACCACTCCAGGTGCCAGCCTGCTATCTCCGTTATAATGTTCACTAATCCCTACCCAGGCCCCACCAAGTGTACATCTCCCTCCCGTACCACAAACCTTCACTCATCCAAAAGTCCATCTGCTGTTGCCGGTGTGACCAGTGGTAAGCGTATACTATCTGTCTCTGACGATTCAGCTTCAGAATGTTCCTTATCTTTTTCGGACTCTGTACCCTCCGGCGTCTGCGCCTTCTGTGTCCTCGCCAAGGCCAACACCGCCGCTAGTGCTCCTTTCCGCTCTGTTTCAGTCTGTGATGTCGACGGCCTCCTCAAACCCCACCTCCGGTGCCTAATCCGCTGGGATTTTTTTCAGATCTGCAGCTCATGCGCAGATTCCTGGATTCGTCTACCTGGCCCATCCTTGCCAGTTCTGTAGGATTCCAGCCATGTCCATGCTTCCTGAGGGGTTTCATGGAAGTAAGTTTTACCGTCCAAGATCATTCTCAATTTGGCCGGAAACAGCAGGGAGTACTGGAGGCCTTTCATTCTTAATTCCTTTTTAACTGACTGTAAGGACGCGTGGCGCCATTGAATCTCGAAGGTGTAATCCGAAAACAGTGTAACCTTGCTATTCCCTACATGGAATGGTCCATCAGTACATGCCTTTTGGAGTAATAAGTCCCTGTCTCTAAAGTGTAACAGGCGCGCCACCACCGGTCTGGGAGGGCGCCCCTGCTGCGTTGGCTTCGCTGGCACTCTGTGAGCTCGCTCTTATGTATAAAAGGACGATAGGCCCTCCGGAGCCACCACCAATTTCAGCCAGTTCTCCAGGTAGCTCACCATGTCTGAACCTTCCTCTTTTTCGGGCAGACCCACTACTCGAATGTTTTTGCGCCAATTTCTACTTTCGGCATCCTCGGCGTGCTTCTCCAGGGCCAGAATCCAATCTAAGGCATTCGTTACTGTCGCGTTCAGCGTAGTTTGTGCCGGGACCACATCTTGGATTATACCCTCTACTTGTTTCACCCTATCTGCTAATTTGGAGTGGTCCGCCCGCAGAAGGCCAAGACCAGTCGCCACCTGCGCAATGTCCTGTTGTAGGGCCGTACAAGAGTCTGCGATGGCTGCCAGGATTTTGTCGAATTGTTGTTGCATACCAGGATCTTGGGGCGGCCCCTGTGTTTCCAGCTCCCCTTGATTGGTAGTCTCAGGGTCCGAGAGCTGCTGCGCTCCATCTTTCTTTCCTCTCGGTTTTCCCATGGCCAGGCCCTACAATTCTTGTCTAGGCGATATTTGGTGCTTGAACACGCTACAGTCTCCTAAGTAGATCCAGGCTTCATAGGTCTTCAATGTAGTACTTTGGGTAGCACATACTAATTAGTCTCTCACCACTTCGTTGCTGCTACCCGCCTAGAGTCCCAGAGTCCCAGGGCACCGTTGGGCAGCGATTGGACCAGTGTTGGGGTTCCGAGCAGGATGATTCGATCCCCTCTGTGCGGTCCAACACGCACTTGCCCCTAACCGCCGCTGCTCCCCCTGCCTATTTCAGGAGTATTAGTCCATACTATGCCGCAGGAGACCAATGGAGAAAGCACTACCGATCCCAGTCCCGATCAGGGTCTGTTCCCGCCACTGCTGCGATCTTGATCCAGTGGCTGGTTATCCCCCGGGCTGTCAGCAGCGCAGTCCTCAATGGTGCCCTGACTACTCCAGCTGTGCGTTATGGTTCTGTTCTCCTTCATTTCTGGCGAACCCCTCCTGCCCGATCAACATTCCTCTCTTTCCGTTCCCTGACCTTGTCCCGCAGTGTCTCACTGCTCCTTCAGGGTCGCATGAACAGCGCCCCAGGGCCTCACTTTCACTGCCCTAGGTTCCCCCGCTCCAGCTGCCGGGTGCCTTTGCTGTCTGGGCCTCCGACCAGGTATTTACCAATGCCCCTGAATGTCCGTCTCTGCATGTGCCCCAGTCGCAGGCCGATCCCAGCCCCAAGCAGGGCCCGCCTTCGCCGCCATTGTGGTCCCGAGTCCAGGATCTGGCTGCCCCTTTTCTTGCCGGCACCTCAGCCCACAGCGATGCACTAGATAGTCAGGGAGTGCTCTATGAGCCCATCCTCCCGCAGTGCCTGTGTCCGAACCCGCCTGGGAGGCAATCCGCTCTTCCTCCTCCCGCCCGAGTGTTTGAGACGCCTCTCTGCTCCTTCAGGGACGTCCCATAAGCATTCCAGGGCCCTAGGTTCTCTCCCCCAGGCTCATCTATATCAGATTTTGGGTATCCCTGTAGTCCGGGTTCGCGCCAGACATCAGCCAGTGTCTTTCTGTGGCCCCCTCCGTCCGTGCCCCAGCTCGCAGTCCGCAGCAGCCCCAAAGCCACGTACCTGCCTCCGCGGTCGAAGCTCTAGGCTCCGCTGCTCCCCACTCACCAGTGCAGGGCCAAGCTCAACTCTCGTCCAGGTGCCTCTCGGCTGGCAGTCTTCACCAGAGCGTCAGTTTTTCACTGGGCCTAGCTTCATGAGGCCGAAGCTCCTGCTCTCATAGCCGCCTTGGTCCTGCCTCCTAGTAGTCTCTCACCCAGCGCTCAGGCGTCGAGCGATGCCATCCGCATTCCTCCAGGGCGTAGCCCCCTTGCAGCTCACGGGGTCACCTCGCAGTTCCAGACACCAGTCCGCTGTTCGTTCGGTCTTTCACACGGCTGGTCCGCAGCGCCCCACGGCTCAGTCCCGGTATCTTCACTGGTATGTAGACGCCATTTTAGTTATTCCTGCGGCAGCCGTCGCGGTTTGGGGAACCTCCAGAGATTCCCGGCTCCCAGCTCTCTTCAGTCTCGGAGCTACTCCTGTGGTGTTCTCCCCCAGTTTTCCGACCCCTCGGCATCGCTAGGTGGCTGAAAGCATCTGTTTTACAGCATTATTTAGGGTTTTTTAGCGGAGCTCAGTGCTCACGCTGCCTCTCTCATCGGCTGCTAAGCCACGCCATCCACAGAGGGTGGTCCCATGTCACACCTGTTGCGTCACAGGGCTGACACTACATTCCTCCCCACACAAATTGCATGCATATCAACAGTATACCAACTGTTACCAAACCTGGCCACGACCTCTCTACTGCCTGTCATAACATACCTACAGACAAGGAAGATGTATATTATTTCAAAATGTTTTTATTGCATCAAAAGCATTACAAATGCAACAAATTGCAGAAGTTTCTTCCACCCAGGTATACAAATCATTCAGCAGAGCTACATTTTACCCCTAAGTCAAAACGAATGAAGTTTAATATATGACACAGTGTCATCATGACTAGTCGCAAACCCGGTAATGTAAGCTTATAACCATCTACCAACCCGTAAGAGTAACATGAAAAGGAAACTTACTGATGCCTAAGAGAAAAAAGGAAAACAGAAAGGAAAAAAAAGAATAAATCGAACTCATGGTGCAAATGAAAAGAGAAGAGAAATAGGTGTGAGGGTTAGGGAGACGAGGTCTACACCCCGATGTTCAGCGCAGCAGACCTAGTGCTCTGCAGTGGTGGGTTTTTAGATTAGGAATAGATGGGAGAGCCCTAAGTCTTGGATTGCAAGCTGTCAATGGGAGCCCCTCTGACAGGTAGCGGACCAGTGGAGACCAGATGTAATCAAAACCTTTCCAAGTGTCCTCAACAATATCAGTCATACGCTCCAGAGCCAAAGCCTGCCACAGTCGTGCATGCCACTGGGTCAGGGATGGGGCCTCCGGCTTTTTCCTAGCCGCAGATACTGCCATTTTCACGCCCCCCCAAGCAGAGCCATAGAACGGATTTGTCACTCTGTGTCTGTCTTCTCACGAGTGGGTCCCGAACCCCCAGCAAAACATGTCTATAGAGTCGGGAACGGGGTAGCCCAAGATGAGTTTTATTTGAGACAGGATCTCCTTCCAAAAAGGCTTGATGACAGGACAGTCCCCCCAAATGTGTCTGAAATCACCTAAGAGCCCACTCCCCCTCCAACACCTATAAGAGGTTCCCGGAAAAATCGTATGGAGCTTCTGAGGGTACAGGTACCAGTCGTACATAATTTTGTAGTGCGCCTCCCTGACTGACGACTGAAATAGGAAGCCCTGGAAGAGATAAAGTAGACGGGGAACAATCATCTTAATGGCATGAATCCTGCCTAGCCAGGTGACGTAAGCTGTGCTTCATTTTCCCAGATCGCTCTTTTTTTTTTTGGTTATAATTTTTATTTTATTAAGAAAAGAACTTACTCACAAGGCAATAAAACATTACATTCGACATGTGTTCAGGAAGGAAGAAGACCGCAGTACAATTTAACACAGGCTTCATTGACATAAGTGGGGGGGGGGGAGGGCAGTGAGGAAACAATAGCAGTGATCATAACGGTTACACAATACTTGGATGTCGGATCAGGGGGAGAGGGGAACCTCTGAGGTCTCCACGAATGGAGGCGTGCATATGTTCCCACGGTAGGAGTTCCACTGGCTCCAAATTTTGTTCCATTTCTTGGGTCTACCTTGTGCCACATACACCGTCTTCTCTCTAAACATACACCAGTCCATGTTATCCTTCCAGGCCAAGACCGTGGGCGGCCGCTGGGAGCCCCACAGCTGCGCAATGTCTCTATTAGCAATCATATTCCCAAGGGTCGCCCACTGAGTCTGTGCCACGTCATAGTCATTCGTTTCCCAGACATTCAACAGGCAACGCCTTGCTTCGGGCAGCAATGCCACCCCCGTGACTCTTTCCATCACAGCATGCACACGATTCCAGAACACCACCACTCCCGGGCACTCCCAAATTATATGGAGGAAGGTACCAACCAATCCACAACCACGCTTACATAACCCATATACTGAATAACCCATGTGTATCAAGCGCGGGCCGGTGACATATATACGGTGTAGGATTTTTTTTTTTTCCTCATATATGGCACCAGAATTCGTATGCTCTAGATGGGTCTCGCTGTTGCCTCTTATATTGACATTTTTGAGTCCGCCCTGGAGACAGTATCATAGCAGACAGGGATGTCCCAGAGGTAGGTTGTTTTCCCTATCCTACTCCCCCTAGCCAATGTTGGAAAGGCTTAAGCCAGGGGGAGGACAGGGCCGGCACAACCTCTGGCATAATCATCGGACCGTTTACTTGTTTACCCAGACCACCAGTTTAGACCAGACATTCTCAGTATTCTCGTTACGTCCAACCATATCCATCTTGCATACTTCCATGATGTATTTTAAACATAATGCAAATCTGGGGGGAACTGTTGACTTCCACTCCATGCAAATGTCTCCTAGCAATGACTACTACATAGAAAATAAACTGAGTATCAAAACTATTAATGTTCTAGTCTTTCAGTAAACCGAAAAAAACAAGTCTAGGTGAACATATAATAGTTGTTGACAATACCTCACCTAAGAAATCACCTATCGCTCTCCAATAGTCCTGAATTGCTGGACAGTCCAAAAAAATAGGGATATCGTCAGCTGCATTGTGATTACATCGGGGACAGTAATAGTTCTTTTGCGTTATCTTATGCAATTTGGCCGGGGTCCAATATACTCTGTAAACTGTGAATAGATGATTACGTCTTAAATTGGCTGGTTTAATTAACCTCTGGGAAAGGGAAAAGGAATCTGACCATACTTTGCTAAGTTCTTCGGGAAGTTCAGCTATACTATTTTCCCATAATTTTGTCACCTCCAAGTATAGTTTGTTCTCCTCATCCTTGATTATCGACTTATACCAAAACGATACTTCTTTTATCCATTCCCCCCCCTACAAACTGCATCAAGAATAGCTGGGTCTTTTTCCCGCTGCAGATTCTGACTTGACCATCAAGCAGATAATTGGTAATATTTAAACCTAGTCAGGTGTCCATTTGTGAGTTGTGTTAAAGAGTTCCAATCCATAAGACCTGAATCTACCCATAGATCTCCCCACTTTTGTAGTACAGCTATTTTCAAGGGTTGTGAAAGCTGATCTTGAAGACATAAGGGCGTACCCGGGGAATCCCAGATTGGAGTGTGTAAATGATAGTAAGGAATATTAAAAACCTTCCGAATAAACCCCCAGTTTTTAAGTGCAGTCTGAAGTATCTTAAGGCGAATTTTTTAAAAAAAATTCTGGTCTCCGAACTTGAATAAAAAGTAATCGTGGTCATAAGGTAAATCGTTTAATAATGCCTGAAACAAGCGGCCCTGTGATGATGCGTCTAACGTGTTCGCAAGTAGCCTAAAGTTTTTAAAGTGAAACGCATGACAGTATGATAGTAGGTCTGGAAGGGCTAAACCTCCAATTTTTAAACCCCTTCTCAATTTTTTCCATGCTATTCTAGATGACTTACAAGCCCATATGAATGATCCAATCTTATCCTGGAGAGTATTGATATCTTTTGAAGAAAATGATAAAGGGATGCAATTATATAGAAAGGTCAATTTGGGGAGAATAGTCATTTTAATAAGGTTAACACGGCCATAGATATTTAGAGGCAAGTTCCCCCATCTTGTTAGAGTTTTATTAATGTCTTTGACCACAGTCTGCCAACTAAATGATGGTATGTTCTTTAACGCTTGAGTTAAATGAATTCCCAAGTATCGCATTTTGTGTTTTACGCCTTGTATGTGTATGTTGTTATTCCAGCCCATTATCTCCGTTTTCTCCTTGTTAATCTGATAGCCTGACAATTTTCCGAATTCTTCTGATAGAGAAAATAGCCTGGGTATTGCCACTGAGTCATTAGAGGTATACAAGAGGAGGTCATCTGCATACAGAGCAGTGTTTAATTACATATTACCAAGCTTAAAAGGTTGAATTATATTGTCGTCTCTGATTCCGCAAACAAAAGGCCCCATGTAAACATCAAACAAAAGAGGGGATAAAGGGCAACCCTGTCTAGTACCTCGGGATACGTCAAACCAATCAGATAGTATTCCGTTAACTAAAACTTTTGCCTTTGGGTTATGATATAATCATTTGACCGCCTTAATGAAAATTAGGGGGAACCCAAATGCCGACATTGTAGCCCATAAATACTTCCAGTTGACCTGATCAAAGGCCTTAGCCGCATCTATCGCAACCAAGGCCAACGGGAGGTTTTTATCGTTGGCATAATCTATGGCCCCTATCACTTGGAATGTTAATTCATTTAGCTGTCTCCCTGGAATAAAACCTCTTTGATCAGGATGGATTATAGATTTTATAATCTTCGATAATCTGGTAGCTAGGATTCCGGAATAGATCTTCATATCTGTATTTAACAGTGAAATTGGTCTGTACGACTCTATTCTCTTTGGATCTTTATTAGGTTTTACTATGAGCGTTATAGTGGCTTCAGCCCAAGAAGGGGGAACAGAGTATCCTTGAATTAATAAGAGGTTAAAAAGTGCCCTGAGTGTAGATAATAACTGATCTTTATTGTCCATATGGATCTCTATGGGCAGCCCATCTGAACCTGCAGCTTTTCCCCGTTTCATTCTCTTCAATTGGTTTAGTATTTCCCCTTCTGTTATCTCACTTTCCAGGTATGTCTTATCCAGTTCGGACATTTGAGGTACATTTTTTGATAGCAACCAAGTTTCTATATCATCCCCATTGGGGTCTTTATCTTCCGTGTAGAGGCTTCTCATAAAGGACCTCGCTTCCTCTCTAATCTCAGCATCTGCCTCTATCAAGTCTCCTGTCTGTCTTCGTAATAGGGCTTTAATACTGTTCCTCGTTCTCTCTTCTCTAGATTTCCAAGCTAAAAGGGCTCCACATTTTTCTCCGTATTCGAAATTCTTTAATTTACTGGTCTCCCACTTTTCTTTAAGAATTTTCTCATCCGAGACTTTAAGCTGAAGTTGTAATTCAGTGAGTTCCTTCTCTATCAAGTGAACTCTCCTGGAGTTAGTTAAAATTGCGTTTTGTAACTCAAGATCTTTTCTTGTTATTGCCGCCAGGTCTACCCTTCTTTTTGCTTTCATACTCTTTCTCTTATAAGTCATTAAAGAGCCTAAGACTCCTCTCAGAAAGGCTTTATATGCCTCCCATACTACCTGGGGGGTAGAGGTACCTGAGTTTATAGTGAAAAATTCTGCAGTTTTATCTTTAACTTCTATTTTTACTTGATTATCTAATAAAAGTGATCTCTCCAGGGTCCATCTTGTTTTTAAAGGAGTTAAGTTCAATACAATTACCATTTCCAGTACTGCATGATCTGACATCCCTGTCGGTGTAAAGGAAAGGAAATTGATGTCTGTGAGGAAATTCTGATCAACTAAAAAGTGGTCAATCCTAGAATAATTCTTATATTTCTTGCTGTAAAAAGTAAACCCTAGTGAGGTTCTGTATTTTTTTCTCCATACATCTAAAAGACTGAAGTCCTTCATTATAGCGTCTAGGATAGCGAGTGATTTTGAGGGAGCGTGATATTTAGCTTTAGAGGTTCTATCTAGCTTTTGGTCAAAGACAAGATTAAAGTCGCCTCCCAAGATTACTGGGCCGGTTGACCCAAATAATGCTATCTCTAGCTTAGATAGTGGGCCCTGGTTATCATCATTCGGACCATAGTATGCAGCCAGTGTGTACGGAATGTTTTTAATATGTACTACTGCTACTAACCATCTTCCTGATTGGTCTGTCTCGTATTTTTTCAGACTTATCCCTCTATTTGCTCGAATTATGATGGAGACTCCCCTTGTAGTGCCAGATTGCCTGGAACAAATTATTTCCTGGACCCACCTTAAATTCTTAAAGAGAGAACTACAGATATCTGCCTCTAAATGGGTTTCTTGTAACATTACAAGATGTGCATCTGAGTTTTTTAGGAATTCACAAATCCTATTCTGTTTCTTTTTTCCCCCAAGCCATTAATATTCCATGACAGGACTTTAAGCCTATATGGATTACTCATAAGCCTACTATCCTCTCGTATCCATCCATAGCTATGTACAAAATATGTTCATCTATATATGAGGATTTTTTATTTTTTATCATTTTCCCTTTGCTCCCTCCACCCGGTGAACCCCCTCCCCCCTGAGGAACCCCCCCAACATACCAGACGATGGCTTCGCCTTTCGGGGCACCTGGGTGAATCCCCTGACTAAATCAAGTATATTATAGCGAGTGAAAAGTAAATCATTAAATAAGTCGTATTCCCTATACTGTTATTTAGTGTTCCCGTGCTTCAATTTACTCTTTTATTTGATCCCTCAGATATTTATATATATATATTTTTTTTATTATTATTTTTAGGAGTAGTAACAAAATCTGCACTTTATTGATCTTCCTGATCATTTTTCATTCGGCCTAAAAGATTATCGACCTCTTCTGGCTGTGAAAAACTATAGGTCCTATTCTTCCACATAATCCTGAGCAAGGCAGGAAACCTCATCTGCACGTGCTTACCCAATGACCTCAAGTCTGGCATTCTGGTGCCCAGCTCCCATTGTCTCTGTGCAGTTCTTGCACCTATGTCAGACCTGATAAGATAAGGACTGGACCGATAACGAAGATCTGTTTTCGACAGGCATCTCCCCAGAATGAGCTCCTTGACGCTAAATGTTTGAGAATTTACTAATATTTTCCTAGGTGCTTTCCTGTCTGTGCGTCTCTTATAAGGGTCTCTATGCACTCTTTGAATTTCGGCTTCCAGGTCTATGTCTGGGCGATCTTTTAATACGCCTTCTCTCAGGAGTTTACAAACAAATCCCTTTATGTCCTCCAACTCTTCCCCCTCTGGTATTTTCAGAATCCTTAAGTTGTTCCTTCGTGCCTGGGTCTCCAATCTCTCAACGTCCATAGCCAGTGTTCTATTTTGGGCCTTCAAAGTATCTATATCTTTTAAGTTTCCATGTACGGTTTTGTTTAGTACAGCTACTTCTGTTTCCAGATTTCCTGTGCGAAGAGTAACATCATCTAACTTAGATTCCAAAAGATCGAATCTGTCATGTATTGTTTTTTGATTAGTCTCTGATATCTCAAATTTTGACATCATATCACTTCTCAATGATCAAAAGAGATCCCCCAAGCGATCATTCTCTTGCTCACACGATTCTTCGGAGCCTCTCCTCGTTCTAGTAAGAGCTGGAGCTGAGTCTGATTGATTGTCCTTATTAAGATCCTGCCTCCTGGTTCCCTCACCAGCCCCCTTAGAGCTACTTTGTAAGGTTTAGCTGTTACCGGATACTCTTAGGTCTGGTGTCCTGCTTTCCTTGCGTTTTGTCACCAGAAGGTGCTTTATTTAAATTAGCAGGAGTAGATGGTGCAGGGGGTATACCTGGATTTTTAAACTCAGGAGGATTCGACTGAGCCTGTTGCTGCTCTAAACCAGCCGGTTTCAAGGTCTCAGCACCCCCCTCCTCCTCACATATCACTCCCCCATTCAAGGGGACCAATGACCCAGCATTTTCCATGTTGCCCAAGTTCTCCAAGGGCCCAAAACGAATTTTTAGAGATATAGTGCTAGTACTATCCTCCATTCGCGTGGAGGAACTCCTAGCCTGATCTAAAACTTTAAAGTAGGATTTGAGTGAAGGGGTGCTCTTCACCACCTGGTTTTCAAGGGTTACTCCCTTAGATTTTTTACTAAGGTAGTTTTTTGTTTTTTCTTTTACACGAGGTTAATGGCATAGGTCTTTCCCTCTCTTCAAATTCCAAGGCACCCCTCTCTTTTAGCTCTACCCTGGATCTCAGCTGATATCTGTTCCTTCTTATTGGAGGGGTGTTCCTTCTTCTCGCTGTACTCGGGGTTATATCTACAATGGCAGGCTCGACTGCAGCGTTTAAAACAGTTACTATTGCCTTTTTTGCTGACTCAACAGGTTTCAATAAAGCCGGCTCCTGAACTGATAGTATGTTCAAATGTGCGAGGTTATTTTTAACAACTGGAGCCTCAGTCTGCGTTTGATCCATACAACCCTGCCTCCCAGAAGAAAACACGTAATTTGCTGCTTGATCCCCCTTCTCACCACACCTTACCGCAAGTGAATAGAGCTTCTTCCCAGTCTCCGTCTTGCAGGGTTGTTTATAGACATTAAACACCGGACCTCTTAGTTTGATGTGAAATAGAACGGAGCGGAATCTGCTCCACAGACACCACCGGCGTTCTTCCAGCGTGAGTGATAACGTAGGTGGGCGCAGGTCCTAGCGCCGACCTCTTCTTTGCGTGTCTGAGCCAGCCGTCGCCTCAATGCAGGGGACATACGGCTTCAAAATCTCTTCTCGCGCAGAACTCGTTCTCTCTCCATTTAGTCTTCAGGGATCCCTAGGTGCGTCCACGGCCGGCTCTCAGCCCGCCGCCATGTTCCTCGTGGGCGTGGCCTCGTCGTTTCCCCCTGCTGCTGTGGTTCGATGAATCAAACACCTCGGTGTAGGATTTTGAGTTGATTGAGTCGGAGACGGGCCGGAATCGCAACTTCTTTCGGCGAGGATAGCGCCGATGGCCAATCCTCGTCATCCAATTTCAAACCATCGCTAGTCCAGACCTCTCGAAGCCGCACCAACAGATCCGCTCAATTATTAATCAATTTCCTATATATCAAAGAAATGGTGCTGTCGGGCACGTGGCCGTCAAGCACCCGATCTTCTAGTGGGGAGGATTCAGGAATATCCATGCCCTCAGGAAAAACCGAACTCAGCGCATGGGTAATCTGGACATAACGGAAGTATTCTCTATCACTCAGCTCATACTCTACCTTCAGTGCCTCAAAGGTCTTGATTTTACCCTTGACCCATAGGTTACTCAACTGCTAATGCCAATCATATCCCATTTTTCAAATCCTTTAGTCTTCCATAGGGAACCCAGTCTTTCGGACGTATAAAGCGGAGTCGCACGGGTCAGGTGATCCCCCCACCCCGTTGCCGCACTCGCATCATACTACGCTCGTACTGCTATCTTGGTAGGTCCCGAGAGTTCCCTACCCACTGCTTTGGAATAAAGGGCCCTGTTGTAATCCCCACCAGGTAACAGGTATTTATCCATCTCGAATGCAAGATTAGAGGCAGGTCCATACATTCCATGATTAATCGCTCCCAACTGAGCAGCCCAGTAATATCGCCTGATATACGGAAGTGCCATACCTCCATCATACCAAGGAAGCGTAAGCTTGGAGAGGGCAATACACGAGCGTCCATTCCAAATCAATCGCCTCTGCAAACTCTCCACCTCACAAAAATAACTCGCCGGAACAACATCGAAAGTATTCTGGAGCGCGTATAAAAATTGCGGTAAGGACATCATTTTAAAGAGGGCCACGCGCCCAATCGGTGAAAGCGGCAATCTGAGCCAGCCCGCAACGTCCGTTTTAACCTCTGGAGGGAGGGGGAGCAGGTCACGATCATAACGAGCCACAGGATCTAGGGTTATAAAAATCCCCAGGTACTTAAATCCCGATTGCGACACCTGAATGGGACAACGACGTGGCAGAGGGGGAGCACCACCCGACAGTACATAGACACAGGACTTGGTCCAGTTGATCACAAGACCGGAGTTCTTGCCGAACGATGTGAGCACATCAAACAATACATTCAACGACTTACGAGGGGACGTAAGATGCAACAGAATGTCATCAGCGTAGAGCGATATGCGATCCTCAAACTCCGGGGTCCACTGAATACCTTTCATAGAGGGTTCCCAACGCAGCCAGGCAGCCAAGGGCTCCAGGGCAAGGGCAAACAGAAGAGGGGAAAGAGGACAGCCCTGTCGCGTACCCCTCCCGAGAACAAGAGGCTTAGAGACTCAACCATTCACCACCACTTGTGCCAACGGCTCCTCATACAAAAGTTTCACCCAGCTAATGAAACCCGGACCAAAACCAAATTTTGCAAGAGCGGCCCAGAGGTATGGCCACTCCACCCTATCGAAAGCCATTGTTGCATCCAGAGAAACCAAAATGGCCGGCTCACGCAGCGACGCCGCCCTTGCGAGAACACCATTCAAGTGCCTCAGGTTAAGGGCTGTATTGAGATGTGGAATGAAACCTGACTGGTCCGGATGAATCAAGTCACTAATTACTTTTATCAAGCGGTTAGCCAACCACTTTGCGAGAATCTTTGGTTCGGCGTTTAAGAGCGAAATGGGCCTATACGACGCACATCGATCTCGTGGTTTCCCCTCCTTGTCGATCACTACGATGGTAGCAAGACGCTGATCACGAGGAAGGGAGCCAACGTCTTGCGACTCTAAGAGCATATCACGGAGATAGGGCGCCATTTTGTCAGGACGCAGCTTGTAGAGCTCGATGGGCAGGCCGTTAGGACCCAGGGCCTTGCCCGAGCGCACAGAGCGAATAGCGAGGGCTATCTCGTCAGCTGAGAATGCCGCATCCATTAAGTCTCTATCCGAGTCCCACAGGCTAGGCAATGCAATGTCACGCAACAACAGAAGGGAGTCTTTCTCCCGTCTATCAGAGGATGGAGAGTACACCTTACGAAAATTTTCAGCGAAACACTCAACAATCTCAGCCGGATCAGTCACACACTCCATCAACTTTCTCAATCACAGGAACCACACAACTTGCCCTCTCCCTTTTATCCAGCCAAGCAATCAGTTTCCCAGCCTTATCACCCAAATCATACAGCCTGCCCTGTTGCTCTCTACTCATGACTTTTGCGACATCCGTCACCAGGGCCCTATAGTCCAGTTGTTTGAGGCTGAGGGCATGAAGTTTGTTGCGAGTCGCACCCAATTCTAGGTTCCTTTTTAGCTCAGTTATTTCAGCCTCTAAGCGGACCACCTCCTCATTCTTAGGTTTTTTAGCACCAGCAATTAACAATAATGCCTGTCCTCGGATGACCGTCTCAAAATGCCTCCCACAGTGACACCGAGGAGGACACGGACCCCTCGTTCTCAGCAAAATATTGATCAAGGGACTTAATCAAAGCAGCTCGAGTGTTGGGGTCACGGAGGTACCAGGGATTGATCGGGGCAACTCGTCCCTCGACACTCATAGTAGTGCCGATCTGAAGCCACAATGGGGAGTGATCTGATATACCCCGAGCCAGATGTCTAATTTCCCTAACAGTGGAGGCCTGCGCCGCCGGCACCAAGATATAGTCAAGTCTGGAGAGACTGCCGTGGGCCCCAGAGTGATAGGTGTATTGTGTCTGTCCCAGATGCATCAACCTCCAACAGTCTATCAAGCCCAGAGTCTCCAGAAACCCACTTAACCAGGAGTGTGACCTGGTGAGGTCTCTGGGGGGGTAGCGATCTACTCTACCGGAGACAACTGAATTAAAATCTCCACCCATCACCAGAATACCATCTGGGAGCCCGAGTATCATACTCCCGAGATCCGCAAAAGTCTAGGTCTGTAGACCAGGCGGGACATATACGGAAACCAGCGAAACAGTCCTCCCCTCCAACCTCCCTGTGATTGCAGCGTAGCGCCCTCTGTCATCCAGGGTCACGTTGTCTATTTCCAAAGGGAGGGAGTTCTTGACAAGGATGCCCACGCCCCTAGAGCCAGTAGTGAACCCAGAGTGTACAGCCAGACGATATCCTCGCCGGTTCATGGCATGGCAAGTGTTTCCAATCAAGTGCGTCTCCTGCAACAATACAACATCAGGGGAGAGGCGCCTCAACAGTTGCAACACAACACCCCGCTTAATCCTATCCCCCAACCCATTGACATTCCTACACAGCAGTTTCAACCCACTACCCCCATCCCAGCAGCAAATGCGGAATCCACCCCATGGCGAACACAGTGCCCAGACAGAAGAATCGACGTTGCCTTGAGAAGAAATAGAACTCCAAACACCCCCTACCGCCCCCAACATGATCCCAATACAACACCCCCCACCCTGCACCCCTGCGTTAAACTCAAAAACATCCCCAACTTGCAGTGTATCTGTCGCCCTAACATTAACTAGTCTACGCAAAGAAAGCCAGGGGAGGAAAGAGTACCACTCCCCCCGCCACCCTCGGTTATGCAGCCATAAGTAGCATAAGTATGAAAGATATCAGACCAAGCTTCATGGTATATTAACTGTTCGGAAGTCAGGAACCACATTGTCATTCTTGCTCCGGCGCGCCACCCTCTGCTCCACCGAGTGTTCCGTCTGATAGCTCCGCTTTGGCAAAGTGTCCAACCAGTCACTCACGTTCTCAGGGCGGTCAAAGAAAAACGTCCGTTCCTCATATTCGACACGGAGCCTGGTTGGAAACAGCATCGCATATTTCAGGCCCATGTCTCTCAAGCGTCGCTTCACCCCCTGAAACCCCTTCCTCTGTCTCTGAACGAACTGGGTAAAGTCCGGGTAGAAGCTCACCGTTGAGTTTTCAAACTTCACTGCGCCACCCACCCGCGATGCCTGCAGGATAGCGTCTCTGTCTCTGAAGTTGAAAATCCTGGCAATATTCGGCCTCGGAGGGGCACCCGGCTTCGGTTTCCCCTCCGGTACCCGGTGTGCGCGTTCCACAGCAAAGAATTTACTTAGGCCTCTGGGGGCGAGAAGATTTAAAATGAGGTCCTCCACAAGCAGATTTGCAGCGGAATTGTCTGATTTTTCAGGGACCCCAATAATACGTACATTTTTACGTCTAGCCCTGTTTTCAAAATCCTCAAGTCGACGAGAGATGAGATCATTGGAGGATCGCAAGCTGCCAACCTCCGTCTGTAAGTCAGACACATCGGTTGTAAGATTGGAGGTCTTTAGATCTAAGGATTTGACCTTCTCATTCGTTTTCGATAGGTCAGCTCTGATCAAATTGACGTCATTGGCTACGGTGTCGAGCTTAAGGACGAGAGCCTCATATTGCTGGCCGATGGAGGTCTTGATACAAGCAATGGTGCCTATGACATCTTGCAGGGTCAACTCGAACGACGCAGCCGGGTCCTCCCTCACCTCCTCCAGAGTCTTACTCATAGTACCAGGGGGCCCCTTAGGCTGGGTATACCGATCCATGACGTTTGTTTGAGTTGCCCCCCCCGGAGAGGTGTCTTGGTTTTCCGCTTCTCTGTATCGGGCCTGCCCGCCATGTTGAGCAAAGTGCCCCCGAGGGGCCTTTGGGACCTGGTGAGAATGGCCCTTCGCTGTCTACCCACCGGAGTCCTCAGAAGCGGGCGCCAGGAGCTGTGGCCCAGCGCACAAACGCCAGAGACCATTGGCACACAGTAAATCCACAGCTAGACCTCAGGCAACCAAATAGATCTTGAGACAGGACCGGGCCAATGACAGAAAGCAAAACCGAAAGCTAACTCCAGGCAGCAGGCTGTGCCCAGGGGGCCGTTGTTGTTAAACTACTGCCTGGGCATCCTTGCGACTCGAACCCCTGGCTTCGCCTTGGGGTGGGCCTCAAAAGTTCAGGATGTCGGCGTGGCCAAGGCGGCAAGCATGGCGGATGCAGCTTAAGCGAGCTCCGTCCCGCCGGCGATATATCCATTGATTATCCTGTGTCTCCCCGACCCAAAGTCATCCAAAAAGGAGTGTCCAGCTATGGGAAGCGACCGTAAAGCCCCAACGGCGATCTGAGCGACATTGGTGCTCTAACAACGGCGATCCAGACTCCGAGGCGGCGCGGCCTTCCTCGCGCGCAGACGCCGGGACCTCGAGTTTGTGAGGGCTCGGGCAGAAGTGCGGTGAGGCCGGGGCCTGAGAAGAGCGGTGAACTGGTTCGCGCTTTCGAGGGACGGTGGCCCGCGACACCCACGCTGAGCGGCGCGGAGGAGGTGGCGACCCTGCAACATCGCTGCAACGTCGAACCATCGGAGGCTGGGTGAGCTGCAAACAGGAGGTGTGTGAGGGGGGCGGGGCTGATCACGTTTGGCGGTCTATTCTGACCGCGGGAGGCCTTATGTGCTGCGGGCAATGAGAGTCATTTCTCCCTTCCCCCCGCCCTCCGGCGGATCCGTGAGGACGGTAGCGGCGCTCCCTATAGTAGCGGCTGGTGACTTGTGGCGAACCCCCTACTCGGCGGTTAAATCGGACCGTGGGGTAGGCCCTCGAGTGCGGGGGGAGCCCGGAAAATTTCATAAATTGGACCCTGAGCGGAGGCGGACTGACGGGGAGACGGGGGTGAGCGAAAGACGAAGCCGATTGCCCCCGTGGACCCTGTGGGTGACCGCGTACGAGAGTCCCTAGGGCCCGCAAAAGGGGATCCTTGGCGGAGAGGTGTTCGGGCCCTCGGAGTGGCTTCTAACCTGAGGCCATAAAGACCAGGGGTGGCAACAGTGGCGGTGCCTCGAAACAAGGAACAATCGATAAATTTACGGGGCCGACTGGAGGAGCCGGAGCCTCAGGGGGCCATCAGGCGCCGGGTCCCGACAATGCGGCCCTCATGGCGGCGATAACGCAATCCAGAGACATGCTGGATGCCAAAATTGGGGCAGTTGGAGCGGACGTTACTTTGCTGCGTCAGGACCTGCGAAACGCTGTGGCCCGTATTGCTGAGACTGAGGCCAGGATCACGGGGTGGAGGACGACGTGGCGACGCTAAAGAAGAAAGTAGCCGCCATGGAAGGAACTCAAAAGGGCCTATCACTTCGAGCCGAAGATGCGGAAGGGAGGGCTCGGCGAAACAATCTACACTTTGTGGGATTTCCGGAGGGATGTGAGAAGGGCGACATGGAGGCCGTCCTGACCCGGTGGTTGGAGGGGTGGCTCCCCCCGGAATCCCTTTCGCGCTGTTTTATTATTGAACGAGCGCTCCGAGCACTGGTCCAGAAGCCGCCGGTGGGGGCGTGCCCTCGACCGGTGATAGCCAAGCTACTCAACATCGACAGGCACGAACAAAAGAGCCCCTGCTATTTGAGAACCACAAAATCCTAATATTCCCAGACTACACTAGGCTGGTGCAGCAACAAAGACAGTCCTTTACAGCGGCTAAGGCGCGGCTGAGAGGCCTCAATATCCAATATGCCTTGCTCTACCCGGCCCGCCTCCGTGTGGTCTTCCAGTCCCGGACCCAATTCTTCAATACTCCGGAAGAGGTCTTCACCTGGACGGACGAGACGGTCCAGATCAGAGTACATACCCCTCCGGGCCATGACTCGGACTCGTCCTCCACGGCGGGGCCTCCGAGGTCCCCCTCGGCGATCGCGGAGCAGGAGCAACTGGAGGTCGCGCTCAAAGAAAAATCCTCCTCCCAACGATGGGGCGGCGGAGTCGACCAAAACTGTAGACTCTCAGAATCCAGAGGTATGAGGCCTTTTGTCACTCAACGGAATCCGGGCATGGGCCCTGAGGAGTGACTGGAGGGACAGACTCTCTTCGCGGGCGAAGAATACTATTGAAATGCACTACCTGAGTCATTTGCCACATTGGTAACTGTGTGATTAAGGGACGTGGGTTGGGGGACAGTAAAGAGAGGGCGGACACAACCTCTCTGTTAAGTGGGGGGTAAGTTGGGACTAAGAGGGTAGTTCATGGGGATCCATTGGGATAGTGGGTCTCTGACCTCCCGTTGGGGGCGGGGGATGATCTATTCCGTGACAGGTACTTCAATGTTGCTGATGTATGGGGAGGGGGAGGAGGGGGTGTTGTGGGGACAGTTTGGGATGAGGGGAGGGTGGGCGAGTGTCCTGACATGGTTTTTGGCTCTATTTCGGAGTGATGATGACTTTAAGCTTTCTAACATCTACAATCTGTATTCTTACCTTGTGTTGGCCCTTTTAAGCCCTTTTTTCCAGACCTAGAAGAGGATAGCTGCTTAATATGATGATAGATCCCTTATTCTTGACTCTAATCATCTATTGCCTATTGGCTTTGACATAATTATGTGTCCTTTGTGGTCCTGACTTTATATTACACATTGGTATGGTTTGTGTAGGTACTCTGACAGAGCTAAGGGTTATTTCATCCTTCTCAGGCCTAAAGGCCCAGAACTAGAGAGACTCCATTTTGCTTTCTATCCCTGCAGAGCTGAGATGCTTGCAGGGTAAAGGTAATGTTTATAGTTAAAGCTGTTGTCTACTTGGAGAGAACCGGTCTGGGCCAGCCCTTATCGGTAGGCTGTATTATTCTCTGTGGGGAAGACACCACAAATGGCCGGCCGGCTGGGTGTGTGTCCTTGGCGCGGAGTGGTGCAGAGATCTGATGGGCGGCGGGCTGATGGCTGGAACTTTCCATGAGGAAACAGCATTCCATATTAGTGAAGTGCAGAGGCGGAGTCAGTTAGTTGAGCTGGAGTTGAAGAAAGAGCTTGAGCTGGAGAGAGTTCGAGCGAGAAAGAGTTGAGCTGGAGTTGCAGAAAGAGCTTGAGCTGGAGAGAGTTCGAGCGAGAAGGAATTGAGTTGAGCTGGAGTTGCAGTGAGTTGAGTTGGAGGAGCGGAAAGAGTTTGAGCTGGAAAGAGTTTGAGCTGGAAGCAGTTGAGTTGGATTGAAGCAGAGGAGAGGAGTGGAGTTGCAGAAGGAGTGGAGAATCAGAAAGAGTTTGAGTTGAATTGGAGCAGAGGAGAGGAGTGCAGTTGCAGGAGGAGAAGAGACAGAAGATGCTTGGAATAGAGAGAAGACAGACAGTCAGTGAGCTGGAACTGAAGGAAGCAGTCAGAAGCAGTTACTTATCAGGAGGAGTTGTGAATAGCTGGAGTCTGAAGTAATGCCTTTTGGAAGAGACTGAAGTTATATCGTGGATTAGTCTGTGGGAGCAGCTGGAGTGAATTGGACATTAGCACAGAGGCAATCAAATAGAGTGAAGAAGCCAGTGCAGAGTGATCAGCGCAGATGTGTGTCCAAGAGTGCAGGAGAGGATCTAAGACGAGCTAAGGCACAGACGAGAGAGGAGCCTAGATGACAGCTAGAGCAAGACCTCACACCCCTCAGGTGATATCCTTCTGTATTTCCCAACATTAACCTTGTCCTTATACCATATGTCTAATCCTTTTTCTTTCAGTGGTGTGTTACAGTTCCTGTTAGTTACAGAGACCCCGCAGATCTGTGTATGTGTCTATTCCCATTCTATTGTTATTGTAATAAAGATACCCCAGTTCTTAGTGAACCAGTGTGCATGTGTTGTTCTTATGATAGAGCTAACCTTTCTTCTAACCAGTTGTTATATATATAGCAACTGATGGATCAAAAGGTAGTAAGAGCGCTTAAATCAGGGAATAACTTTTGCATACAGTGTGTGTCTCTTGTTCTTAAAGCGCATGTAACCTTTCCTTCTAGTCAGGTGTTACAGCCAGAACAGATGCTGCCCCTGATCAGGTAAGTAGCCACAGAATAATTAGGGAGAGAGAGGAGCCCTTGAGCTAAGAGAATAGATATACACTAAGTAATTCGGCCATTCCAAAATATTATTGTAGTAGTGAACCTCTAGTGAATAGTGAGAGAAACTTCCCAACATAGAGAGAGAGAGAGAGCTGAAGGTATTCATAGGAAAGTGATCATCGTTGGTAAGCGGCGTTAATGAGAACACCATGTGGGAGACTGGTACTTAGGTTCGCCGGATTGTGGACCGGGCTGTGAGTTAGAGAACACTGGGGGGGACACCAGTGCTTAGGTCCGCCGGATTGCGGATCGGGCTGTGAGTTAGAGAACACTGGGGGGGACACCAGTGCTTAGGTCCACCGGATTGTGGACAGGGCTGTGAGGAAGAGAGCACTAGGGCTGCAGACCAGTGTATAGGCACGCCGGATTGCGGAGGTGCCGAGCGAGCACTGACTGTGGTCAGTGTGTAATGGTAAATAATCAGAACTGCCCCAGGTTAGATTAGTCTGGACCCATGTGATCCCGAGACTATGAGGTATGAGTGTGGTGTAGGGCATGGACGTCCTTAGTAATCAGTGAGTATTCCTAGTAATCCCTATAGATTTAGTGGTGTTTCTGATGATATGAGCTTGTATATTGCGAGTTCCCCATCCTCAGGTAGGTACCCAGGTGCCAGGATAGATGGGTCCTGAGGAGGGAGGTGGTTACGTTTTGGCCGGGTTGGTGGTGCTCTGATGAGCTGGTCCTATCTGGTCTGAGAATCCGGTCATAACAGCGAGCTAGTTGGGTGGGGTGGAGTAGCCGGGAGTAAGTTGAGGGAGAGGTGGGAGGGGGTAGCTTTCAACTGCACAGTGTTCATTCAGGTACTATTGAAGCAGGATGTGTGTATGTGGTCTCTGACGCCCGGACCATTGCTCTTTCTACCTATAGATGGCGGTTGATGCACATGAGGCAGGCTTTCAGAGGGCTTTGATGCGTGTTGTGAGTTGGAACGTACGGGGGCTACTGGATAAAATAAAGAGGGGTGCAGTCCTGCAACTAGGGAAGATGTCCTACTTTTGCAGGAGACTCACCTCCTAGGCACCAAGGCCCTTAGCTTGCAGAGATATGGTTATCAGCAGGTATTTCATGCTGGCTTTGTGAGGGGATCCCGGGGAGTGGCTGTCTTGGTACACCGCAGGCTGTCCTATGTTCACGAGACTCAATGGGTTGATGCTCATGGCAGATATGTCTTTGTCCAGGGCAGGATAGGTGCAGAGCCGGTAGTTTTTGGGAGTCTATATGCCCCACCTCCCCTGGAAGGAGCCCTTATAGAAAAATTGTTCGGTGTGTAGGCTGAAATACCAGATGTTATGGCAGTAGTAGGTGGCGATTGGAATGATGTGATGAATGGACGGATGGATCGCCACAGGCTGAGGGGAGATCTGCCAACAGACACACACACTAAATTGAGCGACATTGTGAGAGGGATGGGATGGGTTGATGCATGGCGATACCAACATGCCCAGAGCCGTGAATACACTTATGTTTCGGCTGTTCATAAAGTCCTTTTCCAGAATAGATTATCTGTTCATTCCCCACACCTGGGTGGGGAGGGTGGACTCCACTTCCATATTGCCACGCGGCCTGTCGGATCACTCCCCGACGACGCTAGACTTACGTCTCGATAGAAAGTGGCAGCCATTCAGGTGGCGCCTCTCAACATGGCATTTACAGCAAGATAGCTATGAGACTCATATGAGGGAAGCGATTGCTCATTACTGGAGCGACAATGACAGATTAGATACAGATGATATGACCCTCTGGGAAGCTCTGAAGACATTGACTGGTGTGCTGCAGCCCGTAAGACATGGAGGGACAATATAGAGAGAGAGGCTAATCAGGTCCAGGACTTAGAAGAAAGATGTCGCACAGAGGGGGTTGAGGAGGATGTCGGGCAGTTGCTATTGGCGCAGCAGTCGTACGCCTCCCTGCTACTGGATGAGGCTAGACAGCTGTTGCTAGCGAAGCAGAGTAGGATATACCAGTGGGGCGATAAGTCCAGCACTATGCTATATAGGCTTTGCCAGAGTACTTTTCATGCACAGTCACTACCGGGTCTTCGGGACGACACAGGGGCGTCCATGACGGCCCCGGCGGAACCAGCAGCCAGCTTTGCACAGTATTATGCGGCCCAATATGCTCCTCTGGAGACCCTTCCGGCAGCAGACATCAAAAAATTCCTGGCCGACCTCCCGCCGCGAGCGTTATCGGATGAGGGGCGCGATCGCCTTGAGCTCCCTCTGTCGGCTGAGGAGCTGGGTATAGCCCTCGGTGAACTTAATGTTGGTAAAGCCCCCGGACCTAATGGGTTCCTGAGTGAATTTTTTAAGAAGTTTCACCTCCAATTAGGGACGCACTATGGAAGGGCTCTGGAGGCAGCCAGAGAGTGTGGCCGACTTCCGATGGACTGGCGGCAAGCCGAAATTGTGGTCTTTTGTAAGCCGGGGAGGCCCCCTGACCAGCATGAGTCTTATGGACCTATATCGCTATTGAATATCGAAGCGAAAATACTGGCGAAGGCGTTGGCTAATCGCCTTCTCCCATACTTTACAGACCTTGCCACCCAGACCAGGACGGCTTTTTGCCTCATAGAGCAACAAGACACAATATTAGGCGTGCACAGGTGGCAGTGGAGGCGGCCCGGGCGGCAGGGATTCCAGCGGCGCTACTATTGCCTGATATAGATAGAGCCTTTGACTCATTGAGTTGGGTCAACCTCCATGCACTCCTGTCCCGCCTGAACCTCGGGCCTCACTTCCTGTCATATCTGCAGCTGCTCTACACAGATCTGACGGCGTCGGTGAGAGTGGTTGGAGAGGTGTCCGATCCCATCTGTATAGGTCAAGGCACCAGACAGAGATGTCCCCTATCGCCATATTTATTTGCCCTGGCGATGGAGCCGCTAGCGGCGTGGGTACGGGTGGATGCACAGATGCGAGGAATTGAGTGGGAGACGGGACCTGCTGATAGAATCGCACTATATGCAGATGACGTCCTCTTTTTTCTCACAGACTTGAACAGATCTGGTCCGCGGGTTCTGGATATCATGCGAATATTCGGGGAGGTGTCGGGCCTGCATCTGAACCTGAGAAAATCGGCGTTGTGGGTGTTGGGGGAGCGCGGATGCCTAGGTTCCTGGGCGACAGCACTGCAGGAAGCGACTGGAGGCCTTAAATACCTGGGAGTGTTTTTGACTGATTTACGCGGGGTCTCCTGGGCACGCAATGTGGTGCCTGTATGGGACCGAGTCCGATCAGACATGGCAACATGGTCCCGCATGCCCCTCCCTGAACGTATACGGCCGCTCGGCCATATATAAGATGGTAGCTCTCCCGCGTCTATTATATCAACTACAGAATCACCCATATGCTATTCCACCGCAGTGGTTTAAAC
This sequence comes from Lissotriton vulgaris, assembly GCF_964263255.1. Taxonomy (NCBI): domain Eukaryota; kingdom Metazoa; phylum Chordata; class Amphibia; order Caudata; family Salamandridae; genus Lissotriton; species Lissotriton vulgaris. The sequence continues at coordinate 336,130,635 of NC_141693.1, read as the reverse complement.
AGGTGGATTCAGCGTTAAGCCAGTTTCTTTGGGCTGGGGGAGCGGTGAGAGTAGCACTTCGCACATGCTTCCTCTCCACGTACTGTGGGGGCCTAGTAACATCGGTCTTTCTAGTGTAAGAAACACGTCTGAGACATTTACTTGCATGAATTGTTTCTACCGAATATAAGCCTGGTCGAATGCCACCTGTCTGTCGCACGCCATAGGGAGTAGTCTCCTGGCATGGTTGGATGTGCCTTGTTTGGGACATACTCCAGATCAAACTACAGTAAAAATGTTTTACAGGAGGCGAATAATGTTGTATATTTATTAACGTTTTGAGCAATGTAGTCCGCAGTATCATTGATGCAATTTTCTTTCCAAACAAACCATTTTTCGTTTTTGAACTGTACGCGCATGCGCGATAGAGTAGTGTCTCTTTCCGCTTTTACACCCACGGATGTGTGAGACTTAAAACTTTAGAGAATTACATTCTCATATGACGCTTGTAACGCTGCATTGAAACAGCGACTGATTAAAGAATTCTGTTTACGTATGATGGAATGGGTTTGTAACAACAAACCTCATCTGCGTGTCCAGCACCATGTGCGCATGCGCGATGGAGAAGTATTCTGCTTAGTTGTTTGCTCCGTTAGTTTGTCCAGTAGGGTGCCCCGTATTCCCCGTCCAGCAACGTTGGTTCACACATGCAGCCTACTGTCCCTTAGTCACTGCTATGGTCACACACCACTTCCAGACCTGTTCTGCTCTCTTGTGTGTTTTTTCTGACTATTGGGGATGCGCGATGGAGAAGTATTCTGCTTAGTTGTTTGCTCCGTTAGTTTGTACAGTAGGGTGCCCCGTATTCCCCGTCCGCCTCATTAATCACCGTTTGGCGTCTACTTAAGAGCAGAGGGCGACCTTGTGAGTGCCTCCACTTCCGCTTGGCCCATGGACAGAGGTACCGACGGACAGGTGAGTGTCCTTTTTGGACTCTCCTCATTGTAGCTGGGCTGTGCAGCTGAGAGCAGTTTAGTTAGTCTCTGTTCGGGCAAGGAGACCACAAGCAGTCTGTTAAGTCCTTATTTCTTTCAATATGACTGAGATATAGAAGGGGTCTTTGATGAGCCTAACTTCTTGAAAGGGCTCCTTATCGAGGGTAGCCCAGGTGGTTCTCTTTGGACCTATTTCCAGTCCCCCTCACTAGTACCACTAGATTGCTTTTTATAAAGTTTCCAAAATACATAATTGAATGAGAGGTTTCAATACCATCATAAGATTTTTCAGAGGCATTCTAGAATGTCTGGATTATGCTATCTTCAATGCGACAAATGGGTAGCGGGGTAATATGTAAACTTAGCTTGACAGTTGGGTACACATCACACGTTCGTTGGGTTGGAGTGTAGAGCAATTGGCTTGGGCACTGTAGAACTGTGGGTTTACTGTGTCCTTTTTCTACACCACAGAGCGGGGCCTCATACTCCCGAGCGGTTGCCGGATGAGGTGAGGTCTTCACCCACACAAAGCTGGGTGAGTATCACATTGAGGAAATGCCTCGAAGTGATAAAGCTATAATGCTTGTTTAAATATGCAGAATGTAAATTATTCATGCAGGTGTGATTTGTCTATGCAGTCTCTCTGTATGCAGGTGGTTGTGTGTATGTAATCTAGTGTTGTTGTATAATACATTTTTGTTTATTGACAGGAAGAAGAAATGCTTCTCTCCCACCAGTGGACGTTCTACCGTTAAAGTTCTTGGTAGATATGTATCTTTCTACTAGTAATCTTATCGCTACTTTTCACTTTGCACTACAATTGTGATTATGGCTGCAGTAGCTGATTTTTATTAAGGTTCTGAAGAATGCCGGGGAAAAGCCCCTTAGGCTGAAACATGTCGACCGTACTACACAAGCGCCATAGGGTAGTCATTCTACCAGGCGCGGTTTTTATCTCTTGACACACGGACTTTAGTTTACATGCTCTTTTAGAGTCTGTGTAGTCAATTTTATTCATCACTTTCATTTGAGCACTGCACTTTACTTAGTCCACCACATGGTAAACATTTTTGGCTAGTTTTCTGACATCCAGTTCTACGCCGGCACTACATGGCAGGTTGTGATATGGATTGATCTGCAATTCCCACATGACGCAAACTCCACCGCCAGGGTGGTCTGATGGGATTTTGTACTAGCTTTGTGTTTCCAATAACCTCCAGCAACGTTGGTTCACACATGCAGCCTACTGTCCCTTAGTCACTGCTATGGTCACACACCACTTCCAGACCTGTTCTGCTCTCTTGTGTGTTTTTTTTTTTTTTGTCATCAAGAAGTATCCTGTGTCTCTGTTTGCCAAGACAGGGGAACTCAAAGGTTTCAGGCGTTCTCCCTGACGCCGCTGGGTTCTAAAAACCCGGTCCTTCAGTTGGCGCCCAACGTCGGGCGACTTCAGCGGTACCGGTCCAAGCCAGAGGTTCGTGAGAAGCTTCGTGTGAAAATTCTGGAGGAAGGCCAGCCACTTCATCGACCCCTGTATGTCGTTGTGGTCCGAAAGTCTTTGCTGCGAGTTTCCCGCTTTCCGACGGCTACGAAGGACTGCTGCCCTGAATGTCGCCCTGTTTTGGAGCCTTAGACATTTGTAGAGCGAGACGATTGACGGGTCTTCTGGTGACGCCATTGACATTTCAGTTAAGTATAAGCGGAGCGTCTCCCAGTCCTTAGTTTGTTTTGTATCCTTGAGTGGATAGCTTTGATTTGGTACCTGCCGGACCCAAAGCCAAGGGATTCGTGTATTCACGAGATTATCGTTTCAAGATTCCCCTTGTTGTTTGAAGCTAGACTAGTGAGCAAGATGCCTGGTTTTAGCAGTTTTAGAAACTTGTTTAGTTGTGGTGCATTGAAGGATTTCCGGTTAGAGGATTCGTGTCCGGTTCCTCCGATCGGAACTCCTACATACGAGTTGTATGGGAAGCATGGTGTAGGTCATATTAGTTATAATGAGATCTGGGTAAAATATACGAAGAGTGACGGTGTCCTACAGTGGCCCCGTTACGGTAGTTTGGAAACTGAAATTTTAGATAACCTCTAAGTGAAGTTGTTTAAGAAGAAAGCCCGGCCAGCGATGTTTGACTCTTTCCGCATATGGCGCAAAGAAGCCAAACAGAAAGAAATAAAATTAGCGAAAAAGAATAAGAGAGGTATGTCAATGGTGCAAGCTGCCATTGCGTACAGAGATAATGAAGAAGAGCAAGAAAGTGAACAGATGCTTAGAGTGAGGAAGTTAGCGGTAGATAGGTGCTATCCAGTCTTGCCGTCTAAAGAACAGAAGGACGAGAAAGATCTTACGAAAGATCCTATAATGTCGCATCTGTTAAATTCACCACCACCTTATGTGCAGAATGCTACGGCCCCACCGCCACCAGCTGTGGCTGTCCAACTGCCGGTTATTTTGCCTCCTGTGATTCCTCTACAGCCAGCTCCTTTGTCGGCTACTGTACCTTTGGCGCAGCCTCCTTAGGGGCCGCCAACTTTGCCCTTTTCTACGACTGCTGCTTCTATGCCTGTCCCTACTGCTTCTGTGTCTGTTCCGACTTTGGATTCTCCTACTACTGTTTCGTCTCCCCTTGTTCTTCCGACTACTCCTTCTCCTAGACAGCTGATGACCGCTGCTTTTTCTGGTTTCCTGAATCCTTGGTTGGGACAATTAGGTATGTCTCCTGTGAGTGAGTGTAGACAGCTGCGTAGTTAATTGCCTGATACAGATGAACGAGTGGTTCTAGATCACATGGCGCATAGATGGGTTACGTATGCGTCCCAGTACGATCTTGAGGGTGTTATAGATGTTTTCCGGCAATGGGAAGCACCAAAGCAACGTTATGTTTTCGAGATCATGTGTGCGTTCCTCCATGAACAATGGACGAACGAAGTGGGTAAAGCTCCTGAAGAGCTGTTCCGGTTGCGTTCCGAATTAGCAAAAGGAACGATCGTGAGTCTCCTCGACATCGAGAGAGCGGTGTCAACGTTACTGTCATTCCGAAGGAATGTTCCTTCTGAACGATTGCTAGAGCCTGATTCGTCAGTTGGGAGACAAGCGCGTCAGTATCCGATGCGAGAGGTTCCTCCAGTTTGGAGACCTGCTGATGCGACAGCTCAACCACCTGTTGTTGCGCACTTTCAGCGAGTGTGGGTACCATGTTCCATGGAAGCGTGCTGAAGTTTTAGCGCTTAAGCAGACCTTGCCTGATCCGCGGAAAAATTCCAGCGGGATATTATAAAGAGCTTACACAAACAGTGAGTTTGTGCATCATGAATTTGGCGGACATAGATATGTTGTTTGGGAATGTTGTTCCACAGCCCATCTGGAATGTCATTCGACATACAGATCATGATAATGATGATTCGTGGGTGAACCTTGTCGCTGCGAACGATAGACAAGTTGGAGGTGCTAAGCCTGAAAATATCATTAGGATTATTACTTTTATGAAGACTTTGATGCCTGAAGTACGTGTGAATTGGGATAAGTTGTCTGCATGTAAGCAGAAGAAAGATGAGACTGTGTCGGACTTCTTTTCGCGTTTCGAGGAAACGTTCGTCGATCATAGTGGTCAGGATATGGCTACCGAGGGTGGCCAGAGGTTGTTTGTCGACAAGTTCGTACACAATCTTCTTCCTGAGTTATGCACTAAGTTGAAGGATTCTGAGAGTGCTTGGCCTGTTTCTACATCGGCGCAGATTTTAGCTACGGCTCAGTAGTATGAGAATAGACATAAGGATGAGTTAGAGAAAGCGGACAAGAAGACTAAGGAATTGAGAACTAAAGTTCTTCTACAACAAGCTTATCCGCCCCGTGTTAATAATCAGCGTGATTACCAGCAGCCACAACAGTATTCGAGGAACTCGCAAAGAGACGAGACTCCTCAACAGCGTATTCCGTATGGCCCTAATCAGTGTGCGTATTGTAGAGAAGAAGGTCATTACAAGAATAGTTGTCCGGTTTTGCTGCAACGAGGGAATAGTGCTCGTGGTGTGAGAGGTAGAGGTGCTCAGCAAGCACCTAGAGGTAGAGGTCGTGGGCAGAACGCGCGCCCTTTTCCTCCACAAAATTCGATGAATAGTTTTGACCAACAGCAGAATTCGTCTGGTAGGACAGCACAGTACTATGTGGACGATTACTATGTTGAGGGTGATGAAGCACATGGTTGTTAGGACAGCCATGGACAAAGAGAGGGAGTTGTTTCAGTTCCAGTAGATCAGGACGGACCTTACGTTGAGGTGATTGCATCAGGTGTGTCAGAGCCTTTTTTGCTACACACTGGTGCTACGAAGAGTTCGATTATGCATTCTAAGCTCCCTGGCGCACCTTTGTCTGGCTTTAATAATGTTTCTGTAGGTTTTTCTGGCGCCCCCGTTACAAATCCGATTTCTGCCCTATTGCCCCTTTCTGTTGGTCCTCGTAGGTTTGAAGCACCCCTTCTTTTGACTACAGGTTGTAATGAGAATTTGCTGGGTTTAGACCTGTTAAAGAGATTGTATGCGACTTTGTATTGTTCTCCGGCGGGAGTACTTCTTACTTTGGGTGAGAATGTGATCTCTCCAATATATATATCGAAAGATTGTCTTCCATCGGAATTGTCTTCATTACCAGATTCACTGTGGGCTACGGGTCCGAATGATGTAGGCCTGTTAGACATTCCCCCATATGTTGTCACACTGAAGGTGAATGCTAAGTTACCGCGCATTCCACAGTATCGCATTTCGAGTGATGGTGAGCGTGCACTCTTAGCGATCATTTATGGTCTGATTGATAAAGGTGTTATTGAAGAGATGCGAGGTAACGTGTGCAATAGTCCTGTTTTGCCGGTTCTGAAAAGAACTGATCCTTCACAGCCTCCTGTATATAGATTTGTTATTGATCTTCGTGAAGTGAACAAGATTGTTGTTCCACAATTTCCTGTTGTGCCTGACATTACTGCATTATTGACTTTGATTCCGGCTTCTGCCACCAGGTTCTCGGTGATTGACTTGAAGAAAGCATCCCGATTGCCATGGAGAGCAGGGATATTGCCTATTCTCTTTAGGAGGACGAAGTTTCCGCTTTAAGCGTGCTCCTCAAGGCTATTGTGAGAGTCCATCGATTTACAGTCAAGCTTTGAAGACACAACTTGATTTGTTGGTTTTACCTGAGGGTGCAGCCCTTATCCAGTATGTTGACGATTTGCTAGTTGCCGCAGATACTGAGGAGATTTGTAAGGATGCCACTTTGTCTTTATTGCAACACTTATCTGATTGTCACCATAAAGTTTCCCTCTCAAAATTACAATTCTGTCGACAAGAAGTTACCTACCTAGGTCACCTCTTATCGAAGGAGGGAAGGAAATTGACCCCAGAAAGAATTCAAGCCATTGCGAAAATGAGTGTTCCTATGACACAGAGAGAAGTACGTGCGTTTTTGGGTATTACGTCGTACTGTAGACAGTGGATTCCCAATTTTTCTCTGTTAGCGAAGCCTTTTATAGCTCTTACTGTTAAGGATACTCCAAATCCTATTCCTTGGACTGACGAATGTCAAAAGAGCTTTTCTGAACTACGTAATGCGCTGTGTTCGGCTCCTGTGTTGGGTACTCCCGACTACAGTAAGCCTTTTACATTGTATGTCCACGAGAGAGAGGGATGTGCATTGTCGGTTTTGACTCAGCAGTTTGGCGATAAGCAACGCCCATGTGCGTACTTTTCGTCAACTTTGGATCCTGTAGCTAGAGCGTTGCCGAGTTGCTTGAGAGCCACAGCGGCAGTGGCTGTTTCAATTCGACAATCTGCTGGTTTGGTTATGGATAATACGTTAGTGGTCATGGTTCCACATGCAGTGGATACCTTGTTGAATCGTACGAAGACACAGCACTTAACTAGTGCTCGGTTGTAAGGGTATGCGCTGACATTGTTAGCGAGGCATGTGCATATAAGAAGGTGTAATACCTTAAACCCAGCTACATTGTTGCCGATTTCGCTTGAGACAGATGACGATAGTGAAGAACAGCATGATTGTTTTCTAAGAAACGAAGAAGAGACGAAAGGGAGAGTGGACCTTAGGGACACTCCTCTTCTTGATTGTGATGATGCTTTGTGGGTTGATGGTTCGTGCTTTAAGTTACCGAATGGTGATACGACTGCAGCCTATGCTGTGACGACTTTGCATACGGTTGTTGAAACTGCACATATCCCACATAACTCCGCACAAGCGGCTAAATTGATTGCACTTACGAGAGCATGTGTGTTGGCGAAAGGAAAACAAGTGAATGTGTATACGGATAGTCAGTATGCATTTGGCGTGGCTCATAGCTCTGGACGTTTGTGGCGTGAACGTGGATTTTTGACATTGCATGGTACGAAGATACAACATGGACAACTGGTGAATGAACTCCTCAAATCTCTTGCGCTACCACTGCAAGTCGTGATTGTGAAATGCAGTGCCCATAAAAAGGTTACGGATGATGTTGGTCGTGGTAATGCGTTTGCGGATGAAGTTGCGAAAGAAACGGCTAGAAACATGATGAGTCGAATGTATGTTGCGGGTCCAGCGAGATGGGTTCCAGAGAAGAGTATGTGTGAAGATACTATTGAGATCCTGGTAAGGGAACTCCAACACCAGCTGGTCATTTTGCTCCTCCTACATATCCGTTTGAGGCCTTGCAGCTAGATTTTATCCATATGGAGAGATGCAACAACTTGAAATATGTGTTAGTGGTTGTTTGCTCCTTTTCTAGATGGGTAGAAGCTTACCCCCTTAAAGACAACACTGCCTTGTCCACAGCAAAAGCCTTGATAAAATAATTTTCTCGAGATTTGGACTTCCGAGAATAATCTGGAGTGATAATGGGAGTGAATTTGTGGGTCAAGTTATGAAGAGAGTGTGCGAGGGTCTTGGGATTAGGCAGAAATTCCACTCTGCAAACCACCCCCAATCAGCTGGTTTAGTCGAGTGCTATATTGGCACTCTTAAGTTGAAATTGGCCAAAATTCAAGAGAGCACTGGTTTACAATGGCCAGATGCCTTGCCATTAGCACTTCTGTCTACAAGGATGACTGTGCAGGGGGCGTGGCTTGGATGCCGAGGAGGTAGGCAGCGTGAGCTCGGAGCTCCGTGCCCGATCCCGGAAAATATCCTGAAAATTCATTTGAACCCCGAAATAAAGGACACTATCCGGTACTGGACGGTACTGCGGAGGGTCCGGGACCCACGGAGGACGACACCGAGCCTTCCCACAGCAGTATCTCAACTTTGAAAGCTGAACTCGGCCGAGAAGTCGCGGACCCCAAAATGTCGGCGAGGGCATGAGATAGCTTGTGACGGAGACATCTGCCCGGAGACACACTGAAGACCACTCCCGGACACGCTAGAGGTGTTGGCGGCCGCGTCGCGCCTCTCCCCAGGTGCCGGATGGACTTTTGGCGCGCCCTTGGGCGGTGGTTGAGGACCGTCTCCTGATTGGGGCAACAACGGTGCGACAGTGACCCGGAGACGAGAACCCCGGACCTCTGGCGCAACTGGCGCTGGCCGGGCCACGACCGCTCGGTGCTTCCTGCTTCTTGGTGACATTTCTGGGCCTGAGAACCCGGCCGGAGGACGGTGCCCGGCGACGCTCGGAGGGCGACCAAGTACACACTTGAGGACCACCGCCCATCCCGGCCCAGATGGGGAAGCCGAAGGGGAAGGGAGATGGCGCGACCGACACTGAGGCGGCGGAAGGAGCGGAGAGAGACCAAGCGGCGTTACAGCGGATGCAGGATCGTATCCTTGAAGCCATCGCCACCACAAAGGATGCCCTGCAGCAAGATATAGCTCAGGTGGCAACGGGCTTGGGCCTCCTGAAGGCCGACCACGACAAACTCAAGGACAGGGTGAAATCCGTGGAGACCACGGTTAAGGACTTAGCCCCGGCCCAGGCAACGGTGAAGGCCCAGATGGCCGACGTGATGGACCGTCTGAAGGTGCTGGAAAGGAGGGCCGAGGATGCAGAAAACAGGAACAGGCGCAACAACGTACGCCTAGTGGGCCTGCCGGAGAAAATTGAAGGCGACGACATGGTGGGCTATTTGGATAACTGGCTGCGGACGGAGGTGGCACCAGAAGGTCTGTCCCCCTTCTTCTCCCTGGAGCGGGCACATAGAGTTCCGGCGCGTCCGCCAGCCTTGGGCCTTCCTCCTCGCCCGGTGGTGTTCAAGTTGCTCCATTACCGGGACAGAGACTGGCTTTTGCAGAGGGCGAGAGAGGCAGGGCCCTTTCAAGTGGAAAACAACAGAGTCACCATGTTCCCGGACTACACGTTTGAGACTCAGCGACTCCGGGCAAACTTCCTGTCCCTCAAGCGGGAGCTCCGCCAGGAAGGCATCAAGTACTCCCTGTTGTTTCCTGCCAAGCTAAGAGTGGTGGTGGATGAGAAGTCTTTATTCTTCACGACTTCCGCGGACGCATGGGACTGGTGGGACACTTATAAGGCGGGAACGGACGGTGCTAAGGCCAGGGAGGAAGAGGCTAAGGTGGAAAAGCCGATCAGGCAGTCCCAACGGATCAGAAGGAACCGCAAGAGGACCGGGAAACCTTCGATGTCGCAGACGGAGGCGGAGAGGCAGGCGGCCCTACAGGCGGTGGTGGACTTAACTAGAGCCGCCAGGACTCAGTCTGGGAAGGGTACGGATTCGGAGGCCCCGGGCACGGGCTCAGAGACAGGACAATCGGAATTTGGTGGAGCCCGGGGCCCGATTGTGACGCCGCAGACCTCGGGAGAGATACTGGAGGCGTGTTGAACTGGTTTGGCGGAATGGACTCGCTGGTTGGACACCGGGGCGATGGACCCGCAGCAGTGGAAAGATATTGATTGAGGTTTTGGGGAGCTGTAATGTGGGGATTGTGGGGTGGAGCGCGCGGGGCTGATTTGTTGGAGGTCTTATAGCATTGAGCCGCGCCTTACTGGCCCCTAAGGTCATCGCAGTGGGGACTGCGAATATTACCACCTTTCCTTGAGGGGTGGTCGGGAGTGTTGGTTTGGATGGGGGTACTTCCAGTTGCGGGGGGGCCTGTCCTGGGGGGGTGGGAGTTGCAAGCAGTTGGGGTTGCTCAGGGGGTTGTAGTTGTTGGAGGGGTTTGGCTTCCCGTTTGGAGAGGGTGGGGGGGGGGGCCCGTGGTCGCGGGACTTATACGAACACTGTTCTTTGCTGTGTGGTCCGGTTGTGTAGGGGGGAATGGCTAGTACTGGAGCGTTGAAATGTGTGACCTGGAATGTGCGGGGTATGCAGTCCATGACGCGCAGACATAAGGTTCAGGCGTACCTCAAGCGTAGGGGGGTTCACATAGCGTTTTTGCAGGAGACGCACCTAAATAAGCAGGAATGGGCGGCTCTACAAAGGCGCTGGAGGGGGCAGTTATTCTACACGACATTTTCAGCATTTGCGAGGGGGACATTGATTTGGATACGGGCGGGGGTCCCCTTCCAAGTCTCGAAGTCGTCGATAGACCCAGAGGGCAGGTATGTGGCGGTGGAAGGAAGGCTGAGAGGCAGGATGATTTCTCTCTGTAATGTGTATGCTCCTAATGTAGATCTGCCCGCTTTCTTGTCTAACATCTCGGGCAAATTGGCGGGTTATTTGGCAGGGCCGGTCCTCTTGGGGGGGGACTTCAACTCAGTTGAGGATGTGCTACTAGATAGGTCCCATCCCCCGCTGCGCGCGTCCCCAGCACATAGGATCGCCAAGCGTAGATTAGAATGGCAGGGGAGCTGGGCCCTCACGGATGCATGGAGGGCGTTGCACCCCACCACTAGGGACTACTCCTTTCACTCGCACCTGCATGATTTACATGTGAGGCTGGATGCGTTTCTTTGTTCGGAATGTGTGCTCCCCGAGGTGGGAGGGGCGGAATACTTGGCCAGGACGATATCGGACCACAACCCCTTGTTGATGTCTCTGGAATGGATGGTGACTGTTAACTGCGTGCCAACATGGCGCCTGCAACCTGACACCCTGGACGACTTGTTGTTCAGGGAGGCCCTGAGTGAACGTATTGAGAGGTATTTTGAGGAGAACAGTGGCTCGGCTTCCACGAGGGCGGTTGAATGGGATGCTTTCAAGGTGGTGGTGCGGGGACACTGTATTGGGCACACGGCAGGGGCGCGGAAGACTCTGTTGGATGACTTAGACAAGGCTGAGACACGGCTGAGGGATCTTGAGAAGAGGCGCCCGAATCACCCTGAACTGCAGGAGGGGCTTAGCGGGGCGCGGGAGGGGCTGGCGGTGGAGCTGGAGCGGCTGCGTAGCTTCGACCACAAGGCGTACGTGACGAGGGCGCATGCGGAAGGTGATAAGGCGGGGGCGATGTTGGCTTGGCTTGCTAACCCTATCCGGGGGGGAGGGCCGATCATGAGGATCCAGGAGCCAGGGGAGGAGCCTTGCCACTCCCAACCCGGGATCCTGAACAAGTTCCGAGCTTATTATGAAGGGCTCTATCTGAGTGGTGACACGGGAGGGACGGAGGAGCTTGAGGAGTTCTTGGACGGGCTAGAGTTGCCGCGAGTGGAGGACTCGGAGGCAGAAGAGTTAGGGCGGCCCATCTCCCTCGGAGAAATAGGTTGTGCTGTAAAACAGATGGCTAGAAACAAGACCCCGGGCCTTGACGGTCTACCGATCGAATTTTATGGCAAATACCTAGAACATCTTGCTCCGCGGCTGCGCGAGGTATACAATGAGGCGCAGGAGAAGGGCCGACTCCCGGGCTCTATGTGCGAGGCCCTTATGATCCCACTTTTGAAGCCGGGCAGAGAGGGTGCGGCGCTGTCCTCGTATCGTCCGTTGTCTATGTTGACGACGGACTACAAGATCCTCAGTAAAATTCTGGCCAACAGATTACTAGTGCACATGACGGGCCTGGTTCATGGTGACCAGTGCGGTTTCATACCGACACGCAATACCACTCATAACATCCGTAGACTCACGAGACTGATGGGTGCGGACTGGCCAGACACCGTCTCCCCATTTGTCCTGTCCATCGACATTGAGAAGGCATTTGACAGCCTCGAATGGGGATACCTGTATGAGGTGATGCGTCGCTTCGGGTTGGGAGACGGATATATACAGTGGACCAAGGTCCTCTATACTGAGGCGGTAGCAAGGGTCCGGGTGGGTGCACTGATCTCAAGACAATACCCGATTAGGCGTGGCACTAGACAGGGTTGTTCCCTATCCCCGCTACTGTTTGCGTTGGCAATGGAACCCTTCGCTGCGGTAGCCAGACTGGGCCGCCACTACGCAGGTTTGCCTTTTAGGGGGAGGCCACACCTCATCTCCCTATATGCGGATGACTTGTTGATGTTTTTGGCCGATGCCGGCGCCGAACTTCAGGGGGCGCGGAGGCTACTGGAGCAGTTCGGTAGGTTATCGGGCCTGAGGGTCAACTGGCCTAAATCCTGTCTGTTTCCCCTGAGGCCGGGAGAGCCGTGCCCACTCACTGCTCAGGAACTCCGGTGGGAGCCGCGCTGCCTACATTATCTAGGGGTTTATGTTTACCACGCCCCGTCCGACCTGCTGGATGGCAACATAACTCGCTGTATTAACGCCCTGCGTGGATCTATGGACTTCTGGGCGACTCTACCGCTCTCCCTGGCTGGTAGAATTTCCCTGCTTAAAATGATAGCCCTGCCCAGGCTTTTGTATTATTTCAGGACACTGCCGGTATGGATCCCGAGTTCGGTTTTCAAACGCCTGAGGTCACTGATTATAGCGTTCCTGTGGGGCACGGGTAGGAGACGCATAGCGCTCGACACGCTGTTACGCCCCAAAGATGAGGGAGGTATGGCAGTGCCGGACTTCGAAGGATATTACCTCGCCGCGCAGCTGCAGACTTTTACTCAGGAGGTGGCGAGAGTATATAGAGGTCCCGAGGACGCGAGAGCCGAAGGCACCCCGCGACACGTTCTGGCTTATATTACGCTGCACCAGAAACTCCGAGTGGGAGACCTGACGGTCGAGGAACAGACTTTCCGGCTATGTTGGGACCGGGCCCGTAAGCGGGCGGGTGTCCGCCTTATGTATGCCCCCGAAATACCGCTGGGAATGGTCACTGCCCTCCCACATGGAGGTGATTGGTCACGCTTGCTAGGGTGGGAGGAGGCGGGAGTACACGTGCTGGGTGACCTCTACGAAGATGGGGTGTTGCTGCCGTTTCGGGACCTGCAGGAGAGATTTGACCTACCGAGGGGTGACTACCTGCTGCACGCGGCAGTCACGGGCGCCATGCGAGCCCACTGGGGGGAAGGGCTGCAGGAACCAGGCACCTCGATGGCTTGCCAGTACGCCATGATGGCGGCGGGAACCTTTAAGGCCGTCACGTGCCTGTACTCGAGGATGCAGCGGGAGGCCTTGCAACCTTTGGCAGCCCTGAAGGCCAAGTGGGAGCTGGACCTCCAGGTGGAGATACCAGACACGACCTGGGGCCAACTGCTGAGGAGGGCGCGGAAGAGCTCGAGGAATGCCAGGTTCCAATTGATCCACTTTTATGTTATCCACAGGGCATACCTCACGCCCGGGAAAATCCAACAGTACTTTGGGGCGACCGACGCTGCTTGCCCCAGATGTAATACAGCGGGGGCGGATCTATGTCATATGCTGTGGGATTGCCCCTCTTTAGGCGACTATTGGCAGGAAGTTGGGCGGGCCCTTAACGGCGCGACGGACAGGGATATCCAGTATACTAAAGCAGTTGGCATCCTTCACTGGTTCCCACACACACCTAGAAATACGATGTCAAGTAAATTTATAGATTTAGGGCTTATCTTGGCCAAGCGGGAGATCACACGAAATTGGAAGTCCAGAGTGGGGCCCACGTATAAAAGATGGTATGGGGAGTGTCTGAGATGGGCCGCGTGTGATAGTACCCTACGGTACCAGATGGCTTGGAGGTCGAATGACGAGAAAGCACTGGAAAGGGCGACTGCATGGGAGGTGATGGTGCAGGCGCTCAGGGATGTGGACGATGAGGGGCGGGAAGGCGAGAGCGAACTAGCTGGAGCAGACCCTAACACTATACAGGAGAACACACCTTAGCGATTGTTTGCTTCCTCCTACAACACACCGGGCACTAATACATGGTTACTCAAGCGCAGCGCGACCACGGGGGAGGGCGGGTAGGAAGCTGGTTTGGAGGGATGTTGGGGTACCGAAATTTGGGGAGGGGGAGGGGCGTAAATCACAAAAGCATTCCAGGGTTATGTGCAAAATGAAGCGGTCGGACAATGTAAGAAGTACGAGACCAAGACGGAAATGAAGCCACCAGCGTCAAGAGCGGGGTGATCCCCCCGGATGAAGATCGAATGTCTTCAATTGAATCGGTTCATGTCGTGCTATTTTTGCTGAATATCTTGTCTGTACATTTATATTGGTGATGCAATAAAAATGATGTAAAAAAAAAAAAGGATGACTGTGCATTCACGAATGGGTTTGAGTCCGTACGAGGTTGTGTTTGGTCGCCCAGCGAACATTTGGGTCGTACCAAGACCAACAAGATTTAGAGATCTCGAGTATCCTGTGCTGCTTGATTATTTGCGTGAACTGACAACTAAAATAAGTGTGTTTTACGCCAACAGGTGCATGACAGTCTTCCACAAGCTTCAGAGGATCCAGGGCACTCCATCGAACCTGGCTCCTTGGTCTTTGTGCGTAACTTTCAGCGGACCAAAAACGAACAGCCCCGCTGGACTGGGCCCTATCAAGTGCTCCTGTCAACAAGATATGCGTTACGAGTGCAGGGTAAACGAAACTGGATCCACGGATCGCATACCAAAAGGGCACCTTTGCCCTTGCCTTACGATAAGTGGGTCCAGGAGGGACTTGCAGACTCTGAAACAGAAGTGGTCCCATGGTTTATACCGTTCAGCGATGCTAGATTGATTGGAACGAACTCACAGAAAGAAAGCGACAGAATTTTTCAAGCATCAGTATCTCCTGCAGATCGATTGGACACTATCTTTTGTTCGCTGACCAAGAATTAGCTGGAAGAAATCGTTCTAATCTGAGATCGAGAGTTTTGGACAAATAAAAAACGAATAAAGATTGATTTTTTTTTCCGTTTGCAGGTTAACTCTCCACCAAGGATCTACTCATTTTTGTTTTTCTTGAGCCGCCATCCGGTTCTTGCTGCTAGGGTCGCGGTTGCTCCAGTCTTGGGAGTGCAAGCCTGAGACACTAGGTCGAGGGTTCTGTTGGCCCGAGGCAGCCTTCCTGGGTTTAGCAGAGGCACTCCTGAGCAGAATCAACCAACCACCGCGGGCAGCACATTTAGTTTAGGATGGATTTCTTTGAGTTGGAGAGACCTGTACAGACACTGACTTTTAGAAAACGAATATGCAAAATAATATCGAAGAGATGTTTTTTGATATCATGTTTATTTCTATTATTGAGCCTTATAATATTTATAGCTGGTTATGTAACATTTGTTCTTAAAATGACGGTTAATCCCACTGTGCAACCTACACCTTCACCCACTATTTCTTCTCATTCTTTTCATCCTTTGCCTGAACATGAGGTAGTCAGACGATTGGAATTTGCTAACAATTCCTTCATACAACTTCTGCACCAACACCAGTTAGTGATGAATACGACAAACTGTTGGATTTGTGGTTTGATGCCTCATACAATCGATAAGGGTATTCCTTATTTAGTCCTGCCCTTTAGTTTAAATGGTTCGATTCGGGCTTACAGAACCATGTTTATTTATGCCCATAGTGTCTACCCCCTACGTTCACCGAAAGACAATCCGAAGAATAGTGCTTTAGCTAGAGGCATAGTCGACATGGTTAAAGGGACTAATGCAGTTGAAACTATTCCGAAAGATGAGAGACAACCATATAGTGGTTGGAACGTTACTGGATATGGAGTTAGTCTGAGTGTTAACCAGCGAGCGAAAAGTTCTCCACCGATTTGGATAGTGCCCCATCGGGGCCACTATTGTCTGCAGGGCAACGGTAAAAATCCGAAGGCCCAGTTAGGGAAGAGTGTTTGCACTGAGACTTATGTATTCGCGTCTCAGTCTTCCCCAGCGTTCCTAGCTGCTAAGGCTACCTACTTTTTTTGCTACGACAAAGCATATACATGGTTGCCCCCCGACTTCTCGGGCACATGTTTTGTTTCCTTTCTGTTACCTCCCACCTTTACAGCTGCGGCAGATTACCATAAGATGAGAGTTGCTAGATGTGTCTTTAGTCAAGAAGACACTGCAGGGCAAGAGTTGGGAGATTTCTTTAAGGGTTTTCTGCCGTTCTGGGGACCTATGGCTAACAGTAGGAATATTCGTCAGTTGACGAGAGTGGTTGAGTCCACCATAGTAGAAACTGCCGGTGCCCTTGGTAACCTGACTGCTGAGCTCTAGTCAGATAGACTTATGACACTTCAGAATAGGGTTGCCCTAGACGTTATTCTAGCAGATCGAGGTGAAGTTTGTAAACTGATTAAATCGAGCTGCTGCGTTTTCATTCCAGACAACGCTCCATCAGTCTTCCAGGCCATTTCCAAATTGCATAAAATCTCCGATTCTGTCCATTTGGACAAAGGGGATTGGTCTTTGATGGGATGGTTATGGGGATTGATATCTACTTGGGGTTGGAAGATTTTGATGGTTATTGGGATGATCTTAGCAATCCTCTTCATGTTCTGTCTCTGCGTGCAGTGTGCTCCTGCTATTTGTGGCCTTTGTGCCACTTCGTGTGCATGGAAACCTGTCCAGAGAGAGATACTCAGTAATAGGATGATGCTACAGCAGCATATGGATGACTTGATGAATATAGATCCAGATTCAGATTAACATGGGTTTGGGTTTGTTGCCTATGATAGGGCAAAAAGAGGGTCTGTGGTTCCGTGGTTTACGAACTGGGTTCGTTGGTTCCGAACCCGTTCAATAAAGATCGTCGGAAATGGACGATTTTGGTGTCAGCAGACCGCAAATGGCGAGTGTAGCGTGTCTGAGTGTTTTCGTATGAATCGATATAGGAGAACACTCTCTATTCAAGGATTTAGTTTGAACTTTCGGGTTCCATTTTGTATACGGCAGCCATTTTGTGTGGTTGCCCTAACATAGGCCCGATGACTGTGGCCGAGCGAGTCCTTGAGACACGTACGCCTTAGCTGACTTCTGGGTGACCTGGCCGAACTGACTCCTAGCCCGAGGCTGACCTCGCTGAGCCAGTTACTTGTTCAGCAGCTGGTCTGATAAAGATCAAAGAGCAGGACATGCCCGAGTTTATGGTACACTGCTCCCACCTTTGTATCTCCTTTCCAATCTGTTTCTGCCTTTCCTTTACGACATAATCATTAATTTGGGTCGAAGGGTTTATGATGGGTTTGTCCGGCCTGATCGAACAGGAAACAGGGAATGTGCATGGTCATTTCTGGTGGGCTGGACAACGGAAAATGGGATTGTCTTTGACTGTCGTCATTCGCTACTTTTGAAATGTTACATTGTCATTGGTCAGTTTTTGATGCACCGAATGTAAATTGGAATGTTGCCTGAGGCTTGATTTTTGGCATAAAAGACCATGCTCCGCTTATCGAATTTGTGCAGTCTCTGACGAACTACCCGTGTGTACTTCGTAGATCTCTGTTCCTGGTTGTAGCCAATAAACTTTGGTCTTTGACGTCATCAAGAAGTATCCCGTGTCTCTGTTTGCCAAGACAGGGGAACTCGAAGGTTTCAGGCATTCTCCCTGACGCCGCTGGGTTCTAAAAACCCGGTCCTTCAAATTGCGTCCCCTGATTGCTTGAGGTGTGGTCGAGAGGTTGGCACATTTGTACATACGGTGTGGTCGTGCGATGGGCTGCGGAGGTTTTGGTCAGGAGTGTGGGACTGCCTGTCTGAGGTGTTGGGCTGGGAGCTCCCCCTTACGCCGCAGCTGGGTCTTCTCCATGTTCTGGAACAGGTGTGGGGGAACATCTATAAACATCATTTGCTGCTTCTGGGCCTTACAGTAGCCAAGAGGGACATGGCTCGAGCCTGGAAAGCTCCCAGGGCCCCTCTGGTGGGAGTGTGGAAAAAGGGTTCAGATTACTATATGGGTCTGGAGCGCCCGATCTTTGAAGCCAGGGGCTGCCCCAGAAAGCATTATAAGATCTGGAAGAGATGGGCAGATTACAGAGGACTATTGCTGGAGCCGCTGGTGCAAGCGGAACCCGAAGACGGACAATTGGGCCTTAATCCCCGGGAATGAGACTTACACACTGAATTTACTTGCCATGCTTGTTAGTTGTGGATCGATTAGACACTGTGCAGGGGGCTGGGGGGGGCTCCGGGTAGGGGGAGTTAGAGGGCGATGGGAGGGGGGATAGAAGGAAGTAACTTTATTTTAAACTGTTGCTGGAATTGCATATGTATGATTATTATTTTAATGCTCACAGCACCTCCGGTGCCCGGAGTGCTGTGCCTTTATCGCAGCCTTTCAACAACACAATAAAATTTGGTTCTGAAAAAAAAAGTTTGGGATGTCGTAGTAGCGGTTCCCGATGTCCGATTCAATTTTTGAAAACAACTATTCCATCAGCTGGACTTCATCTCCAATAACCCGTCTTCGTAATCAGGATATCGTTCAGGATTTATGCGGAGGGCGGCGAGGGTCTCGGGAGCCCTGTGCTCACGCGGCCATCTCGGATGCGCGCAAAGCTCCTCCTCTCCCAGATTGCTCTTTAATTGATGCATGAGGGGAGGGAAATTAGCCCTATGCAGGTCCTGCACACGCGAGGTAACTTTGAATCCCAGATAGGTAATATCCTGCGATGTGCAACGAAAAGGTGACATCCCTTCGATCTACCGCCATTCGTCTTTGGGTATTGTCAGATTTAGTAGGAAGGATTTTGTTAAGTTAAACTTAAAGCCTGCCACCACTTCAAACACTTTCAACTCAGCTTTGATAGCCGGGAGAGAAATCTGGGGTTCTGTCACCGGAAGGAGCACGTCGTCGGCGAATAGCGATATCTTATGGTATTCCGTGCCAAAATTTAACCCCTGAATCTCCTCATTACCCCTGATCCTATGCACAAGAGGTTCAATGCTCAAGGCAAAAAGAAGGGGAGATAGGGGACGCCCCTGCCTCGTCCCATGCGTCAGGGGAAAGGGGGAGGACGCTACTCCGTTGAACAGGACCCGAGAACTAGGAGAGTGATAATTAGCACGAATCATCCCAATGAAGGTTCCGCTGAAGCCAAAGTGCTGGAGCACTTTAAATAAGAAGGACCATTCCACGCGATCGAAAGCTTTCTCAGCGTCTAGCGAGAGAAGCGCTTCGGGAATATTCTCCTTGTTGGCCTTTTCAATGATATGAATGATGTGCCTCAAGTTGTCATGTGTTTGCCTCCCCTTAATAAACCCAGATTGGCCCAGATACGAGAGTGCAGGTAGGATAGTTTTGAGACGTGTAGCCAGGATTTTGGAATACATTTTGGCATCAAGGTTCAGCAGAGCGATCGGGCGATAGGAGGAGCAGATTGCTAAATCCTTGCCAGGTTTAGGAAGTACAACCATTATTGCCTCTCCAATGGAAGGAGTAACCTTGTGTGTAGAAGCGATGTAATTAAACAATGTAGTTAAAAAGGCAACACACTCCCGTGCTGAAGTATGATTGAAGTCGGCTGAAAAACCATCCGGACAGCGAGCTTTCTGGAGTTTAAGGGAATCGATCGTCTTTTGTACTTCTTCGCCAGTGATAGGCTGCGAGAGCTCTTCATTAGTACGCATCCTACCTGAGGGAGGTCCAGTGCGTCCAAGTAGCCCGATGGGTCGTTCGACACAGAGGACTTCGAGGTATACAGGGCTCCGTTAAAATCTTCAAAAGCTCCAGTCTTACCCTCCTCTGATCTGTGAGATATGCCATTGCCATCTATTATGTGTTTGATGTACTTATGTTCCTGTTTGGCCCGTAATTGGCGCGCCAATAAGGTTCCCACTTTATTCCCACTTTCATAGCTCCTGGCCTGCAACTGCAAGATAGATTTTTCGGCTCTATTCGTGTAGATGCCCTATAGTTTCCCCTTTAGGGACGTAATCTTCTGAAGGGTCAGATTTGAAGGTTGGGTCTTCTGTGCTTGTTCAGTGGACTTAAGTTCGCTTTCGAGCTTGAGACGCTCCGCACATTGTTGGGAGTGCAAGGTAGTGGCCATTTCAATGCACTTGCCCTGAATTACTGCCTTAAGGGCATCCCAAATATTAGAGTGAGAAGTGTCCTCAGGGTCGTTCATCTCAAAATACCCCTTTATAGTCTTCCTAAGTTCGTCTCTGAGGAGTCTGTCTCTGCGTAGGAAGTTGGGGAAGTACCATTGGACGTGTCTAGGGCACGGGTTTGGCCACGTGATCGTCATCTCTAAGGGGGCAAGGCCCGAAATGCAGATTGGTTGGAACTGTGATTGTAAAACAGATGGTAGCAGGGACAGGCTCAGGAAAATGTAATCAATACGGGAGTATGTTCTATGGGAACGTGAAAAGAACGAGAAGTCTCTCGTCGTGGGATTGGCATCCCTCTAAACATCCACCAACCCCAAGTGCTGAAGTTGTGAGCGCAGCACCAATCCAAATACCCCCCCTGGAGCCCTGTGGGAGTGTGATGTGTCTCTGTCCAAATCCCAGACGAAATTGAAGTCCCCCAAGAGCAGTATATCCCCCCGGGCAAAAATTTCTAAAGTCATTAGGAAGGAAAGAATGAAGTCTTGTTGACCTGTGTTAGGTGCATAGAGAGCTGCAAATGTACATGGGCGACCTCGAAGATCCCCCCCTAACCATGATGTATCTCCCGCTTTTGTACGTTTAGTGTCCTGATCCTGAAAAGGAACCCCAGCATAGAACACCAGTGCCACCCCATTTTGTTTTGAAGAATGCGAGGACCGAAATATGTAGGGGTAAGCCTTATGGCGCAATCTCTGATCATCAGATTTTTTGAGGTGTGTTTCCTGAAGAGCGATGATCTGAACATTGTGATCAAGCATGTATTTCCAAATTCCCCCACCCACCCCGTCTAAATCCAATAAAAAGAATGGCACCATGACATTTAGACAAATTTAAAGAACGCAAAAAACATATAAAATGAGTGTGTGGTGTCCCCCTCCTAGAGGGGAATCGCAAAACTAAACAACACTCTAGGGACATTACCATTTCTTGTCCCCCAGTCCTTGTCAAATCAAAAATCAAGGCATACCTTGCATAGTTAAACTGTACTCCCCCCCCCCCAAACTGATTATTCATGAACTAAGACAATTTGAACTGAGCAGTGAATAAACACAACATTGTCTCTGGAGGACAGCTCCAACTGACGATATTGAGCAGGTCCCAGCGTTCATGACTCTTCCTCCGGGGACCCCCTCAGTGTATATATGAGTCACCCTCTGACCTGACTGCAGCCTGGCAGTGAGCTCACGTGTTGTCCATGTCAGGCTCCAGAAGTAAAGTCTCTGGTGGCCTCCGAGCACCCAAACTCCGGCCAAATGCGGAAGATGCAAGTCCTCTTTTCCATCCAAATCCCCCTGGACTCCCAGCCTGGCCCATCCGTGGGAGAGAGGTGAGTGAGAGCAACTTTCTCAAGGCGGCTGTAGTTTCCTTCAAAGGGGTGTCCAGTCTGACATCAATCCAACCCTACCAGGAGCTGGGGATCTCTCTGCTCTATCAGTGGACTAATTCTGGAGCTTTTGCGTTTCTTCTTCCCACTCTGCGCCATTACCCGTCGTTGTGACAATCAAGTCCGCCTTCTCCTTCTTGATCTGACGAGGTTTTGGAAAGATCTAAGCCCAACAAGGTCGCTGCCTCTGAAAGGTCCACGCAATGTTGCTGCTTATTTTGCCACATGAAGGCTATCCCAAAGGGTACCAGAAGTTCTTCTCTCTTAGGTGCTCCGTGACTGGTCAGAACTGCTGTCGACGCTGAAGAGTGGCCTGGGCCACATCTTGATATAGGGTACACGTGGTGTTCTGGAAGGAGATGGAGTCGGAGGCCCTAGCCTTTTGTAGGACTAGTTCTTTTATCTTAAAAGAGCTGAACTTGGCCAGAACATCTCTCGGGCGGAAGTTTTCCCCCGGTAGGCGTGGGTCCACTCTATGAACTCTCTCCAGCTGAAACTCTAGGTCATCCCCTACGAGGGCAGAGGAAAAGAGACCCAGCATGAACGCCTCCAGGTCTGGCCCTTCGCAATCTTCCTCTAGGCCCCGGACTCTTATGTTATCGCGACAAGAGCGATTTTCCAAATCTTCGCACTAGAGTAGGGAATCGCGTAGTTGCTTGCGTAGGTCTGCTGTGCTTTCTTTCAGTATTGAAATCTTACCCACCACCTCCTGGTGTTGCGCTTCCAAATTGAGTGTGCGTGTGCCCACGGAATCTATATCTGCTTGGACAGTCAGAAATTTCTCGCACACCTGCGCGCAGAAGGTTTCGAAGGAGGCTTCCGTGTCTGCATTAATGTTTGCACGTAGCTCGGTGCGTAGTTCTTGTTTGAAGTCACGTAGGGAGGCCAAGAGGTCTTCTTGTGTCAACACCACGGTTGCTCCCTCCTCTGCTGTCCCCCTTCCCGCCGACGTGAAATAGTAGGAGACCATATTATTGAGGTTCTTCTTGGGTGGCATAAGGGGCCCTCTGCTCGGTCAGCTCACGGCCACCCCTCAGTAGCCTCTAGCAGGGACTCCCTCACTCAATCCACCGCTCTTTGAGTCTCACTGCTCCACCTCTTCAGGGGCCAAGCCAAGTCCACCCTCAGCGCCCCTCTTGGCAACCCATGAGAAACAGCATGCGCAAGAATTGATAACACCTAGTCTTCACCTCTGAACGCTCTGTCAGCTCTCCTGTCTGGGTAAGTGTTCTTTCGCGGTCCTGTGGAAATTATACACCAGCCAGGAAGGACCTCCTGTCCGCAATGATGGATTAAGACAATCCTCCCATATGCAGCCCCCGCATGGAGCATATGTCCCACTCAAATGGCTTCCTAGCCTCTCTCCAGCCTAAAGTGGATTCAACAGCTATTAAATATAGGCTTGCAGTTCTTTGAAGCAGTATCAAACACCCCCAGGGAATAATAAACTGACTCAAGTCATGGTGAGTCTGTCGCTTCTGGCCTCGACTCCGCTGTGCATTCTAATGCAGCTTCTATTGGATGGGCATTGCTACAGGATTACTTGAGCCGTCAGAACCAGCCAAGTGCTCTCTTCGCATCACTGCCGTCCGCCATTTTGCGGGGATTCGTAGCAGGTTCGGAGCAGGCCCCCCTTCCTCCGTAATGTAACACCGAGGGCTCCCAGGAAACCCAGACCCGCGGGAGCGTTCCCCTACGAGCGTTAGCGGCAATTCTTCTTGGGACTCAGTTACCGCAGGGCACTGCAGGAGACCCTCAGCTTCGCGCTCCCATCTTCCGCGCCCAGGCAGCTGCCATTTCCTTCAGTAACCGTGCGACGCCCACCTCTCCTCGGGCTGCGATCGGGCGCCTGACGGGTCTCCAAGCAACGCAGGCTAAATCCCCTGGTGCAGCACTACCTCAGCATCTTGGAGCGGCGTCCGCCAAGCTGGTAAGGTGCTTGTTCTTTCCACAACAGCAGGACCTAGGAGGGAGCCGATCGGATTCATGTCCGATCGGCCATGTTGGTTAGCCATGCCACCCATATAAATATATTAAACTGGAAATAGCAAGTGGCACATACATTTCAATAATATAAATGAAACAGTCTTGCATAAAGTGGTCCCTCAGTCGTCTAGACGGTTCTGAGTTGCTTCTCAGACTGTAGCGCGTGCCCCACTGATGTCCCGGTAGGCCAAAGGAAGGCAGCACAGGAGAGTTTTTTGGGAGGCTTGGATTAATCATGGCCTCCTCCGTAACCGGAGCACCAGTCACAGGAGAATTGGATTCTGAGCCTCTCCACTCCTCTGTGTCTGAGACACCTTCCCTAGCAGGTCCAGTAACGGCGGAGTCTGATGACCCCTCCTGAGGAGTGAGAAACGCTTTGAAAAGCGATACGTTCCTTGTGACAGTCTCCAATCCTCGCTTCGCCGTAATCCTCTTGCCTTTCCGGTGAGTGTTGACCCAGGGTGCTCTTTCATACAGGAATCTGAACTTGCCACCCGAGAATTACCCTGTCGCCTGCCTTAAGGTCAGACGGACAGGCTTCCCTCCGTCGACTGACTTGATTTCGAGATTGTTGTGAGAAGTTGGCCTGATATGCAGTGCTCACTATTCTAGTGATCACTATGTATCAGTCCAAACAACCCTTATTGATGATTGGTTGTAAGTCAACCGTATAGACCAGCTATCCTAGTAGCATGGACAAGAGCAGTCTTTAGGCTAAACTCTAGAGGTCGTGTTAAGCCAGATGTTATACCATCACATATACCCCTTGAACACCAAGTGAAAGGACACCACACAATTTGTAATGAAAATAAAAGGATATTTCTTTAGAACACAACAGCCCTGGACTCTTTATAAGGACAGGGCGCTAAGCACAATACAAAGCTCTTAAAGAATTTCTGAAAGTCGCACAATTTACACAAATGCCCAAGGGGCACGAAAAACCATAAACTCTACAAGTGGAATTCGAAATTACTAGCAGGTAAGTACTACTCTCATAGACTTTAGAAACGCTGGACCTACAATGCTGAACCCTTGGATTAGAAGCAGGAGGCCTAGGGACGTCGTGTGCAGAGTGGAAACTCTCACACGTAATGCGGGACAAAGTCTATGGTTGCTAGGAATTACAAAGTTAGTGTTCTCGGGCGAACCCGACTAGGTAGGTCAAAAACTAAAGTGGATCTAGACACTTAGAGAGTTGGTCTACGCTGGAGCACCATGGTACTCGGTTTACCTAGCCCAGGGGCTGCGGCTGCATAGGGTTCAAGTGTCGTCGGGTTTCTTCGTTGACGAAGCAGGAGCCTGAAGTGGAAGTTGCTGGCTGGCGATCAGTGAAGATGTTCCGGGTCGATCCAAGGACTGGATCAGCTGAAGAGAGTACCTGTAAGCAGAGGGGACCAAGTTCTGAATCACTAGCCAGTGATTAGATGGGCACCAGGATCGCACCGGATGAAGTCACCTCGACCAGGTGAGTGGGCGACGCTGGGCTCTGCAGT
Organism: Lissotriton vulgaris; assembly: GCF_964263255.1. Lineage (NCBI taxonomy): Eukaryota > Metazoa > Chordata > Amphibia > Caudata > Salamandridae > Lissotriton > Lissotriton vulgaris. The sequence continues at coordinate 336,105,555 of NC_141693.1, read as the reverse complement.
CTCTCGGACCAGGAGGCGTTGTCGGCGACCATGATGGAGGTGAGAGCTGCCCTACGAAGGTATCTGCTGTCGGCGATGCTGCCTCTTCCCTCGGCGTCCCCGCCCCCCTACCTGGTCACTACAAATACTTTTCGCGGCCCCCGCTCTGCGGGAGCCGCTCATGGTGTCTTGCCACTGGGGAGAACGCCGTGGGATTCTAGCGCTTTGCAAGCGCCTTCTGAACTCTGCAGGCTGACCTGGGGTGATAGGATTTGAACTGTTCAACACGCCGAGGGACTGCGAGGTCGAGCAGGCTCGGTGTTTCACAGCTGCTGCCTCTTCCCTCGGCATCCCCGCCCCCCTACCTGGTCACTACAAATACTTTTCGCGGCCCCCGCTCCGCGGGTGCCGCTCATGGTGTCTTGCCACTTGGGAGAACGACGTGGGATTCTAGCGCTTTGCAAGCGCCTTCTGAACTCTGCAGGCTGACCTGGGGTGATAGGATTTGAACTGCTCCACACGCCGAGGGACTGCGAGGTCGAGCAGGCTCGGTGTTTCACAGCTGCTGCCTCTTCCCTCGGCGTCCCCGCCCCCCTACCTTTAGTGAATAAATTTAGTACCTATTCCCGTGACGCGGGACACGCGCGGGACATAGCCCGGGGCGAAGCCCGGGCCCTCTACGGCCCTCAAAGGCCGGATAAGGACGGGACGGGCCACCTCCCTTTTGGCTGACATAATAAAGGTATATTTGCCATAAGATAAAGACCCCCTCAAATCCTTCCCTTTCTACGCTTGTGGATTTCTCCACACTCCACGGCCCTATAGCCCATTCCCACCATGACCTCCAAGGGGGACCACACAACCGGTGTAGCTGGCACTGGGCAAACGTATTCTTTGCTAGATGAATTAAACCTTCTATGCAAAACTAAATATGTCACACTGGAAACTACACCCATGACCGAAAGTGCTAGTACACCTTCAGACACGGCTATATCTTTAGATCCCTCCATACTATCTAACACATCCCGCAGCCCGATTAGGCAAAGTACTGAATTCCCTCAGGTTTCATCCGTGAAAAGGAAACATAACGCTGTTAACCAAGGTGAAAACAACCCCCTAATCCTAAAACGGTGCCATACTCTATCTTTTGCTAACTCCCCAACGGTCCCACCGATTGCTGAGATTCCTGAAGCCAAAACACCCCCTCCCCTTTTGCACATACTACCCCTCATTGAACAGATGGTTAGCGCTATGATAGCCCCACTGTTAGAAAAAATTATTACCTTAGGGGATAGGCTCTCTGGGATAGAGAAAGCCATTAAGTCAAACATGCTGGTTGATAAACGCAGTGATGCATCTAAGACACATCCTACCCACTTAGGTCTAAAATCACCACATGTGCAGAAAAAAATCCGCCAAATACAACTTGTTGGCCCTGGTGCTCCAGGGCAAAAAACAGTTAAATACCCTGCAAAAGTCTCTCTTTCCGATCCGACCGCACCTAGAGCAGGCGAAAATAAAGTTAACTCTATCCACTTACCCCCGAAAGCGGCCCCATACGTGTGCATCCTTGCGGGTGTACCCGCCCTTCCATTTGGCAAAATCGAAAGACATCATGACCTACTCAATAAAACCAAATTCTGGCTGTCAAAAAATAGGCCACTGCCCCGTAATTTATACGGAGCAATTAGGAGCGTTAGAAGGGTGGGATGGTTGGGCTCTCTTCCCAAAGATGTTGCAGGGGACCTGGTACTTGTGCGATTTAGAGATCAAAATATTGTCCCTTACTTGAAAACCTGGCCGCCCCAAGTAAAAGACGGCCCAATATCACTATGGGATCCACATGATTTCTACCCCATAAACCCGTGTTTCCCTCCCTGAATATCTGGATACGTAACTTAGAATTTCAAAAGATTAATTATGAATTCTCTTGATACTGCCTTAACCCGGGACTGGGAAAGAATTTTTTATGTCTGGGACTCTATTTTGTATTTTGGTTTCTTAAAATGTATTTTAATATTTGGATTGTAATTTGTATTTATTGCAAACTTTTATGGTTTTTTATCTTCAAAAACCGAATAAAGTATTTGATCTGAGTACCTGTAAGCAGAGGGGACCAAGTTCTGAATCACTAGCCAGTGATTAGATGGGCACCAGGATGGCACCGGATGAAGTCACCTCGACCAGGTGAGTGGGCGACGCTGGGCTCTGCAGTCTCTCGGACCAGGAGGCGTTGTCGGCGACCATGATGGAGGTGAGAGCTGTCCCACGAAGGTATCTGCTGTCGGCGATGCTGGACCCAGGATTGGGGCAACAACTCTTGGCAAATGCAAGCCCACGCGGTGGACTCAAAATGGCGTCTGGAGTGGACCAGGAGGGTCCGGGGTGCTCCTCTGTTGGAGGGGAGCAAGGGCCAGTCTGGAGCAACCAGACCAGCGATGGAAGTGTCGTAGTTTGTCGTCAGGAGGGCTACAAGCCAGCAGGCAAGTGGCCGGACAACGCGGTGAGCAGCAGAGAGCAGAAGGGCCCCACGCAGATCTCGTGGATGCTGGGGGGCTGGACTTCGGTGCTGGAGCTGCTCAGGGTTAGGGCTTCTCAAACCCCAAAGCACTTACTCGAGGATCCCTCGGCGGTCGTGCTGGATAAGCGTAGTGCAGTTCTGAAGATGGCCGGTCCCTCGAGGTCTCATCACACCCACAAATCTCAGCTGGGCTGATGATGCAGGTAGAGGTCAGAGGGGCCAGGGAAGCCGAGTCTCGTCGTGCTGGTCGGTCTGGTTCCGGAGGAAGGACGTGCAGCAAACCGCAGGTTACTTAGTTGGTGCCCGCAGATGCAGGGTGACTACTCCTTAGTCACAAGGGAGAAATCTTAGGAAGGAGTCTTGAGTTCCTTTCGTAGAAAGTAGTTTCAGGATTCAAAGATGATCTAATTTGGAAGGGTCCCCGCTCCCACCTTTATTCTAAAGAAAGGGGCTGGTACGGGACTAGGTCCTGCCCATGGGTGGGACCAGGTAGGGGGGTGGTTACACCCCTCTCCCATGACGGACTTTCCCCAGCTCAGGGGCTGGTGTGCCCCTGGAACTGGTTCAAACTGGCAGATGCACAGTGAGCACTGGGGTGCCACTTGCAGTCACCTTCCTATTCAGCCCTGCCTACCTAGGATACACAAAACCCTGTCTGGGATGGTGCTAGCACCGCCCCTGACAGGAAACCCTTTGTCCAAGCTCCCCTCGCTGGAAGGACTCCCAGCTGCAGGGGGTCAGACTTGTGTCTGTAGTGACAGCATCCATTTTGTGATGCTGAGGCTCGAGTTAACTTTAACCGGGGTTCACAGTTACATACATGTCGTGTCCCTCTAGAAGGGTGGAATGCTAACCCCGTCACCAGAATTGGCGAGGGGTTAGTATTCCAATTCGTATGACACCTTACTCGATATGTTTTGATAAAGCGATACCAAAGATAGCAAATAACCGCGAGGATTATAATGCACTTAAGAGTATATGGTACGCGTTATCATAGAACAGCTATTAGAACTTGGTTCCGCAAGCTGCAGACGGGCTCAGCTCATGCCAGAGCACCATCTCACATAATTCCACGCACTCTGCCTTCAGGATTGTTAAGGCCTGTCATAGGAGTAACTGATAGGAATATATGTGTCCATTTTAGGGTTAGATATAGGTATACTATTTCTAAAGCAAGGGGTGATTACACCACCTTGCCCCAGCTGTCGTGCAGCTAGTTGTGTCAGATTTAGCTGGCCAGCCAGGGGTGACATAATACATTCTGCAGCCCCTGGTAGGCCCTGGGTACACCTATGCCCTGAGTTACAGGGTCTGATAAGGTGGCCCAGTCCAATTAGATATGTACCTAAGGTACATGAAATCCATTTTAGAGAGAGAGCAGTAGGCCTGGGGCCCTGAATAGCAGGGTCCCAGGTCAACTAAGTCGAAAAACCAGCAAAACACCAGGCAAAAAAAGTTGGGGGTAACCATAGTCAGGTATCCACCCTCCTACAATTGTCGGCAAGAATAAATGCTGTCCTCGTGCAGGGGCTCTGGTGATGCGGGATGAAATCCCCCACCACCCGTCCCATGGACAGATGTCCTGGAGCTCTCTGCGTCGTGGAGTGGGGCGTTTGTGGTAAACTCGAAAAAACGAGAAGATGGCTAGCTCCAACGATTGGTGGCGTTCATGGGCAATGCAGATGACTTTGTTCAGTGTATGCATGAACCTCACCATTCGCTTGTGGCCACCTTGTGGTGATTTGCTGGTGGGTAATACCACGAGAGAAATAATGAAACATTATTCATTACCTTGTATTTCCGTGCTCCTCTTACTTCACCATTACTTAGTAGTCCTATTTCCTTTCATTTCACAGACCCCCTGAGGAAGCGCACTATGGTGCGAAATGCATTGGGGAATCTAAAACCATGTGGATCTTATACATGCTGTATATGTATGATTGACTCTTGAAAAATACGTCGTGACTGTTCAATCATATGAAGTTAATATGATGTTAAACGAATAAATGGTTGAAACTTCTACAAATATCCTGAAGTAAAAACCCACCTTTCATTTGGAATACATTTGGAATACATTTGTGAACTAACATTTAGCATATTCTATGCCCAAGAGTACTACAAGTTATTCTTACTCGCAGGAAGATTTTCTTTATAATACCACGAGAGGACAGATAGTTCGCCATCTCTTGCCCTTGGAACAGAGGGCCATTGTCAGTCTTCAGCTCTCGAATCAGCCAATGACTTTCTCTAGCTTGGGAAGAACTTCACTGGCATTCAATGACGGTATGACTTCCACCTCGGTGTACTTTGAGTGATCATCGATCAACACAAAGGTGTGCCTTCCATCCGGGAGACTCCTGAAATCCAAACTGACAATAGACCAAGGATGGCCTGGTCGAGGCTCTGTGATTATCGGGGCTGGTTGACTGGCTTTCCTGATGGCTTGGCACCATTGACAGGATCTCACCGCCTCCTCTACCTTTTCGTCCATCGTGGAGAACCACACTTTGGTTCTCAGCCGGCTCTTAGGTTTCACCATCCCATGTTGTCCAGCATGGGCCAGTTGTATTACTCGCTTTGTCAAAGCCTTGGGGATGACCAACTGATGACCCAGGAGAAGTCATCCCGTGGGATCTTCCTTCAGCTCTTGGCACACGTGGTATAGACTCTCCATAGTCCATCTGGCCTCACCTGTGACTGCCTTCCACTCCTGTATGGCAGCCTGCCACCGACGATGCTTCAGAATTTGTATTGCCCATGGAAGACACTCACCCAGACGGGTTTCCTCTCCCAGTACCTCCATCGATAAAGAAATAGGGAATGACCTGGCTATAAGGAACTGGACATATTCCTCTGTGTTTTCGGCGTTAGCTTCCTCCTCTGGGGTAGCCGCTCGTGGGTGACGTGATAGTTAATCAGTTGGATTCAGTGCCTCAGGATGGTACCCCACCTGACAGTTATATTCCTGCAACTGAAGCATCCATTTTTCGACACGAGGAGGTGGTTTGGAGGTAGTGTTGGTGACCAAAAGAAGAAGAGGCTTATGATCAGTTGCCACGACAAATGGATGTCCATATACATACAAATGGAAGTGGCGACACCCCCAGTGGATGGCTTTTGCCTCTTTTTCAATTTGTGAGTTTCTCTGCTCAGTGTCTGTCAGAGAACAGCTGGCAAATGCTACAGGGCTCCAATCTTCTTCCTTCTGGCTTTTCTGTGACAGAACAGAGCCCTTTGGGACCAGCATCGACCACAATCATGGTCAACTTGCACGGGTCGAAGTACACCAATGTGGTATTTGAAAACAGGATGTCTTTGATGGCAAGAAACACTGATTCTTTTTCTGGACCCCAGACCCAAGGGACTGACCCCTTTGTGAGCTCCATGAGAAGGTGCATGAGGGTACTTAGATCTCTAATAAAGTGGCCACAGTAGTTGACCATGCCAAGAAAACTCCTCACCTCGGTGACGGTAGTGGGAGCGGGTGCCATCTTGATGTCTCGTACCTTGACGGGGCCTGGAGTAACACACAAGGCTGAGAAACAATATCCAAAGAATTGTAGTTGCAGTTTAAGGTACTCACATTTGTTGCGGTGCAAGGTGAGGCCGGATTCCTGAATCCTCTGTAGTACCTGGGTCAACCTGGTTTTATGCTCTTGGGTGGTCTTGGCGTAGATGAGAATATCATCGCTGACATTTACTAGGTCCATCAGCAGTTCTTGGATCACATTCTGAAATACCTCAGCCGCGCTCGACACATCAAAGTTGAGGCGGGTGTATCTCCTCAGGCCGACATGGGTTGAGAATGTCGTGATGTATCGCGACTCCTCATCAAGCACTAGCTGATGGTATACGGATCTGAGATCGAGCTTCGAGAACCAGCACGCTCCGCTGAGCTCCCCAATGAGTGCTATGCAAACAAATGATGGTCAGAATGCTGAATAAATCATACATTCACCACCAGTCAAGAGATGTGGGTTAAATCCATCGTTATTTTGCTCACCATGCCACCCCGGTTTAGACCCAGCCATACGCAAATCAGTCTTGACCCTGTGCCTCATGGGAACAGTCCAGATCGAACTGCCAAGCCTGGTCCTCCCTGGACCAAAACAAGCATCCTGGGACCGGTTTCTGGGTATTACCCTTCATCAGTCAAGTTAGCTTGAATCCAGTGGCACAGTGAGCAAGTGATCCACATCTGGGCATACCCATCCCACTTAGTGTGAAAAGTGCTATGCAAACAAATCCCTGATGAGGTCATCGATCGTTGGAGTGAGGTGTTGTTCCCTCTTTATGACTGTATTGGGCAGCCTCATTGCGACGCAAATCCCCACTTCTCCTGGCTGCTTTGGCTTGCGTGTGACAACGATGGGGGACACCCACGTGTAGGTCCCGTTACCTTCTCAATTATGCAGGTAGCCTAGAGTTACACTAGTTCCTTTTTGAACGGAGATGGAATGCGATGCGTCTATGGCATAGAGCTACAGGTTTGACCGTGTGATCAATGTGCAGATGTACCTCCTTGCCTTTCAGCCGCCCGATCCCCTTGAATACTCCCAGGAACTCAGCTAGAATGTGCTGGACTGTTTTGTGGTGAATTCCGAAAGAGAATCTGGCGATCTCCAAATCTTCCCCTGCTCGGCACCCCAACAGCATGCAATGCCCATCCTCGGCAACGTATATTTGCGAACTGATGGAGTTAGAACCGTATGAAATGGTCATTTTAAATTTCCCTCATGGTCAGCGGCAGATCTTGTCCATACGCAAAAACTTTAATGGTTGATGCATTCAGTGATGGGGCCCTTCCAGTGTCTCGTACACTTCAGGGGACATGATATTGATGGTTGCCCCAGTGTCAACAACAGTCATGATGGTATTGCCTCAGACGAGCACCTGGCATTGTGGAAGTCTGCGTGAGGCTTCCCCTAACATGTATGCTGAATGAACCGCTTGCTCTTCCTCTTCATCTTCGTCCATTTTGCTGTTCCCACTATCACTTCGGGGATCAAGTTACAGTGGGCCTGGACTGTCGACTCTTGCGGGACCGACACACCCATACAAAGTGATTCATTTTGCCGCACCTCATATACCTTTTTCCATGTGCAGGACATTTGGCAAATCCATGAGGGTCTTCGCCACAATCCCCACATCTCCAGGGGTTCCCGTTGACCTTCCTGCCTGGTCTGGCCGCTGGTTGGGGAGTTATCACGTTGACCGGCTCCACCTTCACTGGGCTTTGTTGTGCTGCCTCCATGTGGGCTGCTCTGGCACGCAAGAATTCCTTTGTCCGGCCCAAGGTTAGGATGTCAGCCAAGGGTTTCCCTGACTCTTCTAGTATTCTTTCTCAAAACCTGGTAGAAGCACATCCTTGTATTATTTGGCCCCTTATCTCCTCACCTTCATCGTGAAATCCACACGTGCTTGCTAAGTCTTGCAGGCGAGCGTGGAACGGGTCAATGGACTCATCCACTTGTTGGCGCCCTTGGCGTTAAACAAAACATTTGTAATCCTGGTTTGCATGGGCTCAAAGTGCGCTGACAGGGCGGCAATTAGTGTGAGATGTGTTTTGGGGGCCAGTTCATTTACCGACTTGACGAACAAGTTACTTACCTTCGGTAACGATATATCTGTAAGAAACAGTAGTTAGTATTACATTCCATACCTTAGAATATCCCCAGGCGTCAGACTGGATCCGGAAATTTTTGCGTATCAATACCCCTGCACGTCGTTAGGTGTCGTTTCTGGCTCCGCATCCGTCGTCGGCGTCGTCTGCGCCGGAATGACGTCGTCGAAGTACTTAGACGCTGCCCATGCGCACTGACGTCAGTTCTTAGACACAGCTTTTCCACGCCAGATACTCAAAGCCATGCTAGAACCAACACTGGTGCCATGAAACTAGGGCCCTGAAAGGGGATGACCTTAACCCTAGGTATCAGTTCGCAGAACGGGGAGGATGGGTGGGGTGGAAAGGAATCTAATACTAACTACTGTTTCTTATAGATATATCGTTACAGAAGGTAAGTAACTTGTTCATCTGAAAGAAACAGGTTAGTATTAGATTCCTTACCTTAGAATAGATACCCCAGCAATACCAACCCCAGTGGTGGGTCTGCGAACCAATACTCACACCAGAAAGTCCTGGAGGACGGAACGGCCAAAGAAGCCATCCCTCCGGACTTGACTGTCCAGGCAGTAGTGCCTCGCAAAGGTGTGCAGCGAGGCCCACGTAGCCGCCTGGCAAATGTCCTGCAGGGGGACTCCCCGACCCAGGGCAGTAGTAAATGTAAATGTAAATGTATAGGCATTTATATAGCGCACTACTTACCCGTAGGGTCCCAAGGCGCTTCGACCGCTGCGAAACCCTTCCTGGCTTCCCTGAGAGATGGTCCCTTAATGGGTATCTCCAGGGTGAGACCAGGCATCCCCGGCGGTCTGGTGGGGCCGTAAGTGAAGATGAGGCAAGCTAATGCCCAGAGTTGCCGAGTGTGATCGCTGATCAGAGTGGGCACCGAGGCGAGAGAATTATCGAGTGTGATCGCTGATCAGAGTGGGCACCGAGCCGCCGTGGCCCGAGTGGACTGGGCTCTCAGCCCAACTGGAGGCTCCTTTCTAGCCAAGGAGTAGCACGCCTTGATGCATAAGACGACCCACCGAGAGATGGTCCGCTTATGCACCGCCCATCCCTTCTTCGCACCCACGTAACCAACAAAGAGTTGGTCATCCACCCGGAACTGGCGTGTGCGATCCACATAAAATGAAAGCGCACGTTTTGGGTCCAGACGATGGAGCCGCTCTTCATCCTTTGAAGGGTGCGGAGGCGGAAAGAAGGAGGGCAAGGTGATGGACTGCTCGATGTGGAAAGCAGAGACTACCTTGGGCAGGAAAGATGGTTTCGTACGCAGCACCACTTTGTCCGGATGCACAGACAGGAAAGGGGGTTTGCAAGATAGAGCCTGGAGCTCACTCACTCTCCTGGCAGAGGTGATGGCAACCAGGAAAGCTGTCTTCAAGGTGAGAAGACGGAGAGGACAAGAATGAAGCAGCTCCAAGGGAGCGCACATCAGGAAAGTAAGAACCAGGTTCAAGTTCCACTGAGGCATCACAAAGGGAACAGGTGGAAACATGTGTGTGATGCCCTTCAGAAAACAAGTTACTATAGGGGACTTGAACAAAGAAGGTTGATCAGGCAGCCTTAGGAAGGCCGAAAGAGCAGAAAGGTAGCCCTTGATAGTGCCCAGAGCAGAGCCCTGCTGGGCAAGAGAAAGAAGGAAGAGAAGAACTTCAGAAAGAGGGGCAGAAAGGGGATCCACAGCCTTTGCTGTGCACCATGCCACAAATCTGTTCCACCGGCTTAGTGGAGAGACGCCTGGCTGCCAGAATAACATTACAAACTTCAGGAGGCAAGTCAAATGGCCTCAACTGCCGCCGCTCAATCTCCAAGCATGGAGGTGGAGACTGGACAGGTTCGGTGGAGGACCATCCTGCTGCTGCGACAGAAGGTCCTCCTGAAGAGGCAGACGGATCGGGGGACCGACTGACATATTGAGTAGCTCGGGATACCAGAACCTTCGAGCCCAGTCTGGAGCCACAAGCATGACTTGGGCCCGGTCTCGCCTGATCTTCTTCAGCACTCTGGGCAGAAGTGGTATAGGCGGAAAGGCGTATAACAGACCGCGACGAAATGCGTCGCCGAGCGAGTGCCGCCTTGGAAATTCCAACGCGCAGAACTGATGACATTGCGCGTTCTCTTCGGTGGCGAATAGATCTAACCAAGGCTCTCCCCACTGCAGAAAGATGCCTTGCGCCACGTCCGAGTTCAGACGCCATTCGTTTATCCATCGAGCACCGTCGGCTGAGTTCGGCCGCCCTGGTGTTCAGAGAACCTGCCAGGTGGTGAACCACCACGGTCACGCCCTGATGTTCCAGCCACTGCCAGAGCCGCAGAGCCTCTTGACAGAGGGTCCAGGACACCACACCGCCCTGTTTGTTGCAGTACCACATGGCAATGGTGTTGTCCGTGAACACCTGCACTGCACTCCCTCGGACAGAGGGGAGGAATGCCTTCAGTGCCAGACGAATTGCCCGCAGCTCCAGAAGGTTGATATGGAGCTGGGACTCCGCCTGAGACCAGAGGCCTCTGATCTCCGCCTCTACCATGTTGCCTCCCCAGCCCTGGAGGGACGCATCCGTCACAACCACGTGCTCCGGTTGGAGAAGGGAGAGGGATCTGCCGTTGACCCAATCGCGGTCCGTGGGCCACCACTGAAGCTGTCTTGCAGTGCCCTCCGAGATCAGGACATGGTCGGACAGGTTGCCCTGATGCTGGGCCCACTGAAACTTCAGGTCCCACTGCAGAGCCCGCATCCGCCACCGGGCGTGATGCACCCGAAGGATGCAGGAAGCCATCAGCCCCAGGAGCCGCAGCGTCAACCTTACCGAAACCCGGGATAAAGGCTGAAAGATCTGAATCAGAGCCTGAATATCCCGGACTCGCTGCTCGGGAGGATAAACCCGAAACTGCGCCGAGTCCAGAACAGCTCCGATGAAGAGGAGCTTTGGGAGGGGCACAGGTGTGATTTCGGCACGTTGATGGAAAACCCCAGCAGGTGCAGGAGATCCGCCGTAATCTGGAGGTGATTGACGACTGTTTGGGGCGAGCCCGCCTTCAACAACCAGTCGTCCAGGTAGGGGAAGACTGAAACCCCTAACCTGCGCAGATAAACTGCGACCACCGCCATCACTTTCGTGAACATCCGTGGGGCGCTGGTAAGGCCAAAGGGGAGCAGGGTGAACTGAAAGTGCTCGAGGCCTACCGTGAACCGCAGGTAACGCCGGTGGGCCGGCAGGACGGGGATGTGAAAGTAGGCGTCCTGCAAGTCCAACGCCACCATCCAGTCTTGCGGGTCTAGGGCAGCCAAGACCTGAGCCGAAGTCAACATCTTGAACTTCTCCTTCCGGAGGAAGCCGTTGACGTTCCGGAGGTCCAAGATAGGGCGTAGGCCCCCTTTGCCCTTCTTGGGTACCAGAAAGTATTGGGAGTAGCAACCACACCCTACTTCTGGCCCAGGAACGCGCTTGATGGCCCCCTTGGCAAAGAGGGCCGTAACTTCCTACTGCAGAAGTCGCAAGTGGTCCCCCTACTCGCGGTGGTACTGCGGTGGCATGGCTGGAGGGGTCACCTCGAAGGGGAGGGAGTAGCCCCTTCGGACGATTTGCAGCACCCACCTGTCCGATGTGACTGTGCGTCAGTGGAAGAGGTGATGGCGGACCCTGCCCCCCACTGGCGTCACATGGGCCTGAAAACTCGGACTAGGAAGGTTTTGAGGCGGATGCTGCGGGAGCGGGTGCGGACTGGCCCCGCCTTTGAGCCAGATCGCCTCCCCGGCGGTTTCCACGGCCGCCACTGCGCTGAATATTCTGTTGCAGCGTGTGGCTGGCGGTCCGTGTGGGGACGCCCCTTCCTTGGCCACGAAAGGAGCGAAAGGCACCCATTTGCTGGCGCGGGGCCGAGAGGCCCAAGGACTTGGCCGTAGCCCCGGAGTCCTTAAAGCGCTCAAGCGCGTGGTCTGCCTGGTCGCCAAACAGGCGACGGCCATCAAACGGCATGTCCAGAAGTATATTGGTGCACCGTAACCAGGCGTGGCATCGAACCGCCACTGTAGTGGCCATCGCTCTGCCTAGTGTATCGGTGGTATCCAGTCCGCACCGGATAGAGTACCGTGCCGCATCTCGACCCTCCACTAGGGCTTGGGCGAGTTTAGCCCTGACCTCCTCAGGGCATTGTGGCAGCACGTCCGCAACCGTGTCCCACAGGGTGTGGGTGTAGCGGCCCAAGAGGCATGCGGTGTTGACTGACCGCAGTCCCAGACTAAGGGACGAGAACACTTTCTTGCCAAATTGTTCAAACCTCTTGGATTCCCTGTCGGGAGGGGCCAACGGGAACGCGGTCTGGGAGTTAGAGGCCTGGATAACCAGGCTCTCGGGGGTTGGATGGGTCGACAGGAAGCATGGGTCACCTGGAGCCGGGCGGTAGCGTCTGGCCACGTTCCTGTCCACAGGCTGTCTTGGACCAGGTGCCCAACAGAACGTCAGATAAGGCCTCATGGAACGGCAGCAGAGGCTCGACCGAGCTTGACTGCGGTTTGAGGACCTCGGTGAGGAGATTAGTCCTCACGGCCGCTGAGGGGAGCGTAAGGTTTAAGACCTTAGCCGCCCGCATTAGTACTACGCTAAAGGCTGCCCCCTCCTCCGTAGCCACGGTAGGAGGGGAGACAAAACCAGTGTCTGGAGAGGGATCCAGGCCGCTGGCCTCCCAAAGCTCCTCTGTCCAGTCCGCTTGGTCCTGACACTTCCGCGTCAGAGGGTCCTCAGACCCCTCCCAGTCCTCTTCGCCACCCAATGGCTGGTAGCCAGGATCAACAATCGGGCCAGTTCGTTAAAGTAGAATATACCCATAGCAGTCTCGTACGGCGCCCAACGGGGCCGTGTCGACGGCTGAACGGGATCGATAGAAGGACTGGGGCCGGCGTCGGCACCCTTGGGGACGGCGCCGGCGAGGTCGTAAGGTCGACCGGATCCGGGTCCGGCCGGGGCCCGAAGCCGCCGTGGGGCCCGGTGGAGAAGAGAGCGACCTCATGACCATGAGGTACTGCTCGATCTCCTCCCGCGTCGCATCTTGCTCAGGGACCCGAAGGTGTGGGGCAGGAAGCGGCGCTAGCGACTTCGGCGGAGCCGCGTGGGTGGTGCCACCCAAAACCCCGGCCGCGTCGGGTGAGCGTTGGGGGCGGTCGGAGGAGCGATGACGCCGCTCCGACCTCTCATGCCTCTTACCTGACGAGGAACCAGAAGACCGATGCCGACTTCCGTAGCTGCGAGGGCTCTGTCCCCGCGACCGATCCCTCGACCTCCCATGGGACCTGGACCTCGAATGGCGAGGGGCCGACTGCCGAAGCTCGAGCCGCTTGCTGGACTGCTCCCGCCTAGCCTTCGACGTCAGGGCTCGACAGTCGGAACAGGAACCGTCATCGTGGTCGAGGCCTAGGCATTGCAGACACCGGCGATGGGGGTCGGTATTCGACATCAGTCGACTACACTTCGAGCAGGGTTTGAACCGGGCATCCTTACCGGCACTTGAAGAGTCGAGAACGACATGAAGAAGATCAAAAATGATCAAAAAAGTTTTAGTCAAAAAGTGACTGAGGGGTAGAGCTTCTCCGGATCTGCACTAGCTGGCGCGGAAAAAAGAAGAACTGACGTCAGCGCGCATGGGCGGTGTCTAAGTACTCCGACGACGTCATCCCGGTGCAGACGATGCCGACGACGGACGCGGAGCCAGAAACGACGCCTAACGACGCGCAGGGGTATTGCTATGCAAAAATTTCCGGATCCAGTCTGACGCCTGGGGATATTCTACGGTAAGGAATCTAATACTAACCTGTTTCTTTCAGATACTCCTGTAGATGTCGTTCCCTCCTAAATGCAGCAACATAGCTCCTTTCTGTTCGTAACTCACTTTGATAGCTTCGAAAAATAGGAGTAGTCGCTCTACCCACTCCTTCCATTTAGGAGCCTGAGCAGAAGGCGGCCCTTCCACCAGGATCGGCGGATCGGCTCAATGGGGGGTATTATGGCCATCCTGCACTTTCAGTGCACCTTGTGTTCCTCTTGGCAGTTAAAAGCTGGGCGTGTGGTACTGTGCCGTGGGCAGTCAGACGTTAGTACTGTCACTTGCCGTGCAAGACACCTCCTGTGATGTCACTGACACTCCCTGCCCGGGTGGCACAGCTGCAGAGGTTGAGGCGTATAGTAGCGCCCTGGCACGGGTGACCCCTCATGTGCTGGTGGGGCTTAATGTTGCTGGTCATCGCCCACCATGGATCTGCTGTTGGTGTAGGTGTACTTACACGATATTGACTTCGTGATGGCAGATATACAAGGAGAATGCTAGGCCTATGTCTCTTCTCGCACTCCTGAGGCTTGCTGGGGGAGGGTAGCCAGGCTGAACACGAGGTGCAGATTGACTCTTTGCCAGCCGATGCACTCCATGGCACGAGCACCAGGTGCGTTGTCGGTGCACTTGCAGCCCCCACAGAGTGTAGAGGATGATTTAAAGCCCCCCCCTGTCGTCAAAGTTGTGACTCTAGTGCTGGACATCTGCTACGCTACAGCAAAAGACAGACTCCGGTTGTACTTTCGGAGCTTTGGCCTCTGTGCGTCTCTTTGATGTCACATCCGCTGGGCTCCCTCTTATTAGGGACATCACATGGTCACAGGACCACGGCATTGCAGTCCAAAACCCAGGGGTCTGAGATAAACCCCCCTAGTCATTGGGTGGTTTTGTGTAGCACCTGTTGCGTTACAGGGCCGACACTACAAGGGGTTACTGATGGCCGACACAGTAACACAGCTGGAAGGCCTGTGGGAATATAGACATCATGTCTTGCTTAGACAGAAGAGGATACCTTGACTTCGCAGCTGAAACACTGACCAGATCGCCAAGGTTCCAGCATGCAGATGCTCCAGTTAGCAGTGGTCTAACATCCCTCACGGGGTATCAAACTCAGGACCAGGACGGGATCCCATATTCTCTAACTCTCAGGTAAAGGGGGTTGACTAGATCCTAGAGGTATTCTTGGCATAACATCTACACCAATACTAGGTACATTTAGGTATATCTAGTTAGGGAGGCGTCGTAGGAGTATGCACTTTCTTATCATGTGTTTTATGTGCTTGTATATATTCATGATTACTGCAAAATGGTAGAACTGTACCATCTCTTTACTTTTGTAGTACTGCTAACCATATATCTCTTCTACTGTCTGAGGATTGTTACAGCACATTTATTTTACACTAGAATAACAAATGTTTAATAAATCCTTATTACGCCGCAGAGGAGGTGGACTGGCCATCCTTTTCAAGTCCGCACTCTCCTGCACTATAAAATCTCTATCGACTCCTTCGGACGCTTTTGAGGCCCTATACTTTTGTATTGTGAATGCCCCCTCGAGTTCCTTCACCGGAATTCTTTTATACAGACACCCAGGTTCTAGAACTAATTTCTGCTCGGAGCTTTTCAGAATTCTGGAACCATATTTTGGCAGGTCTCACTTTACCATCCTAGGTGACACGAATTTCCATCTAGAGGACTTGGCTTCTAAGGATACTTCTTCCTTAGTCAACTCATTGGAATCATGTGATTTTGTCCAAAGAGTGATCCATCCTACTCACAAGGCTGGCCACATCCTTGATGGGATATTCTCTAATGATCCCAGATTAACTGTCGGCGTTCCTGTGCCGATAGTCTGGTCTGATCATCTAGCCATTCCATTGTTATTGGACATGCCCAGTTCGGAGGTCAAGGTGGGGACTATCAAGAAATGTCTCAAAAGAAGCTTTAAGAATTTTACGAATGAGGCCCTGGCCCCCTTTATTCGTAGTACTAATATTACATCTCTGCGGATGGTTGATGAGACGGCTCTAGAACTCTCTGACTCCATCATTAAAGCAGTTGATGAGTTAGCGCCTGCCTCACTTAAACTTGTGGCGCGGCAGAAGCCGACAGCCCCTTGGTTCACTGAAGAATTGAGACTCCTCAGGCAAAAATGTAGAAGGAAGGAGCGATGTTGGCGCAAGTCTTGGGATCCCAGAGATCGAGAAGTCTACAAGGACCTGTTACGAGTTTACAAAAATAAGGTCATCAGGGAGAAACAGGATTATTTCACCAACTTAACCTGTTCTCTTACGTCTTCTAAAGAGCTTTTCAAGATCGTTGACTCCTTATGCACACTCCAGGTTCCCGACCCCGTGATTGCTTCACAGGAGCTATGTAATAACATCTCTGATTTCTTCTATAAAAAAATAGATGACATCTATGTGGCTCTCCAATCACAGAGGAACACTCTCAGTGAGGAAGACCTCTCTCGAGTTAAACATCTGGAATCCTGGGATGCGGGTTCTCCCCAAGTCTTGAACCAATTTCCCCTGCTCTCATTGGAGGGTCTCAACCTCCTATTAGACAAAACGAAATCTGCCTCCCCTCTGGATCCAGTCCCGCTGAGAATACTAAAGGACTGTAGGGATATCATACTTCCTCCATTGTTGGAAATCATGAATGGAGCTCTGGAGCAAGGTATCTTCCCGGTGGCATGGAAGAGGGCTATTGTTAAACCCCTCCTTAAAAAGCCCACCCTTGACCCCGGTCTATTGAAGAACTTCAGACCTATATCCCTTTTGCCGGCCCCTGCCAAAATGTTGGAGGCCCATCTGAACTACCATCTTTCCAGCTTTCTGGACGCTTCAGGATTCTTGGACGGGTCCCAACACGGCTTTCGAAAGCTACACAGCACAGAGTCTGCATTGACGAAAGTCGCGGATAACATCCGGCGGAAAGTCGATTTGGGACAGACTACCGTGCTAGTTCTGCTGGATCTTACAGCAGCATTTGATACCCTGTCTCCCAGTACTTTAACATCTAGGTTAAGGGAGGCAGGGGTAGCAGGACTGGCCTTGAGTCTCCTGAATTCCTTTCTTCATCAGCGAGAGCAGCGAGTGATGCTTGGGGATCACCTCTCCCCTGTTAAGTCGTTGCAATGTGGGGTGCCACAGGGGTCGGCATTGAGTCCGACCCTGTTTAACATCTACGTGGCCCCCCTTGCAAGACTGGTAAGATCTCAGGGGATGGAGGTAGTGTCGTATGCCGACGACACGCAGATCATGGTGTCTCTGACCCACTCCGTGAATGTCACCGCGTCCAACTTCAAATCCTGTATGCAACTTGTTGCAGACTGGATGATTTTCAACTCATTGAAGTTGAACGGTGACAAAACGGAGGTCCTGGTCTTTGGCAAAGACCAGGAACTGTGGTCAGATGAGTGGTGGCCCTCATCTTTAGGCATCTGCCCCACTCCCACACTATCTGCCAGGAACCTAGGCGTCATCTTCGACACTCGGCTCTCTATGGAATTGCAGGTGAACAGAACGGTGGCCACCTGTTGGGGTGTCATTAGGATTCTGAAACGAATCGCGTACTATCTTTCACCACAGGCACGAAAACAGGTTGTGATCGCCCTCGTCGGCTCAAGGCTGGATTATTGTAATTCACTCTACGCCGGGGCCAACAAGGGCCTTCTCCAACGCCTGCAGGTTGTGCAAAATGCCGCGGCGCGCTTCGTTCTGGCCTTGCCGTGGATGTCCTCTGCGACCTCGGCAAGGAAGAATCTCCATTGGCTGCCTATCCCATTCAGAGTCTCTTTTAAACTTCTCTGCTTGACATATAATGCCTTGAAGGCAGGCCCGACTGATGCCCTAGGCTCTTTGCTCTCTAGGTATGTTCCACTCAGATGCCTTCGCTCGTCAGAGCTTAATCAATTGGTAGTCCCTCGAGCTAGGACGGCACGATGGGGAAGCAAGGCTTTCTCCATTCTTGCACCTCAACTCTGGAACACTCTTCCTTTGGAGATCAAACAACAGCCCTCACTTGATCTTTTTAAGAAAGCTCTGAAAACTTGGTGTTTTACCAAAGCCTATCAGTGAGCTCCTGTCTCTGTCTGCCCGCAGCTAAGTTTGAGTTAGGCGCCTTGACGCCCACTGGGCATAGTAGCGCGTTTATAAATTTTATTTCATTCATATTAAAACACCCAAACTTTTTAGTCTGTGTATCTCTGAGACAAACTAAGTGAGCACGAGCGACTGAGCGAAAAGTAGTATATTGTTTCCACGATCCTGGGGGATATGGGTGGTCATGTTCTGAGGTTGCCAGTAACTCTTCTCTGCCCGATAAGAGGGGATTTGAGTGGCAATGTGAGCTAACTAATGCAAACCAGTCTGCCACCAAACCCACACGTTTAGGTTATCCGAAGGCGCAGATCCTGTATAAGGTATATAGGAACTACACAACATGGCACCCAACGTTGGTTGGGTACTTATTCAACAGTAGAAACTGAGTAGTTCAGTCGTGCTATTCTCATAGACCCCTACTCACAAAACACCAGAGACATCTGGAGTGGGTGGGCACAAACTCCGCCAAGCCGAGTTGGCGAAAAATCCTATTTATTGGCTGTTGCTCAATCAAGCTTGAAGGACACAGTGTTCCTAAAATTGTGCATTAAAACCTTTATCTTAGTTCCTTTGAACAAACAACTTCTTTACAAAAAAAATGCGAGACAGGAGAGGACGTAACAGTAAATCTACACCTCTCAACAGGAGAATAGTGTATAGACGCAATTCAGATTGCAGAAAAATTCAGACATACAGTCACCCTGAAACGGGTAGTGAATGGTTTATCAGTCAGGTGTGGGTTAGTAGTTTTCGTGATTGATGCACACAAATCTAACAAAACAAAGTTATTTTATTCGTGGGTTACATTTTCAGCAGCAGATGCGAGAAAACAGACATTTCACCCTTACACAGAAGGAGATGCACCAGTGGAATATGGTCCATTTGAGGGCATAGAGGTTCCGCTCACGTACCAGGAACAC
This sequence comes from Lissotriton vulgaris, assembly GCF_964263255.1. Lineage (NCBI taxonomy): Eukaryota > Metazoa > Chordata > Amphibia > Caudata > Salamandridae > Lissotriton > Lissotriton vulgaris. Next base: position 336,086,580 of record NC_141693.1, on the reverse strand, counting down.
TTACACTGGTTTAAAGGTCCCCTATCCAATATATGAAGAAGAGTAAGACTTGGCCCGCTCAGAGGAGAAGGGGCAACATGGATGATATAAGCGGCCTACACACCACATCCTGACATTGAAACAATGCCACAAGGAGACTTACTTGCACAACACAAAGATTGAATTAAAATCTATAGAAACATGACGCAATTCGTCATGAGGACATTCACTGTCCAACAGGCAATAGTTGCAACAAATGGAACTCAATCTCAGGGTACAGCAACTAAAATCACACCACAAACATTGCACGTAGTGATGGGCAAAATGCCCACAAGCGTGAACAAATGCCATTCTTGGTAGCTCAGAAAATCACGCAGCTAGAAGCAGTATTCCCGAATACTACCCCGTGTGAAAAACACACAATGCGAACAATCTGCTTGCCCATGGGGTCACCACCACAAGTAGACGATTGTACCAGTTGAGGTACAGTCTTTGCTGCCATATATATAACAGGACTCATGGTATTCCTTCGTTAACAGCGATACCAGATGTATTAAGACAATTACAAAATGACTGGGCAGCAGGGCCTGCTTTGAACTTAGGAATGAAGGTACTAGGTAACTATGCCCAGGTATCAGCCATAATACTAGCTAATATTAAAGGGGAAGCAGCTTCAGTGGCAATCCGCCAACACCTAAGGTAGTCCAGTCCTTTGGAACAAGAACACAAACTACCCAAAATAATTGAAACTGCATATGCAGAATTAGGTAGAGACAGTTTGAGGGGGAAAGCTTTAAAACCACAACTAATGGGCAGTCCTGAAAAGGACAATTCAAAGCAGAAACCTGCTTCTTCTAAAAAGAAGTGGGATAATAAAAATCAACAAACATTTAAAGGAAACAGATCTCAATCGCGAGGTAGATTTCCTCCACAGGAGCACTCTGAAAAAAGGTATAATCTCGGGAATAGGATAATATTAGGAAGCCTAATAGGCATCAGGATACAGATACACGTTCCTCTCGTTCCTTTCAGGGTTCATCGAAAAACTAAGAGAGGGAAACACTGTCAGAAAGACAAGAAGAGCGTACAAAGTCCAGAGACAAGCAGCACGCTAAAGATTGCACCTCTAAAAAAGAAGAAAAGCAAAAGCCCCAGTTCAAAAAGAGGAAAGTTGCAGGTCTAAAGATCAGACATGCCCAGTATTCTGAGGACTCGACTACTGAACGGGGAATGGGCTCTGACGATGCTAGACTGTGCGGCAGAAGTAATAATAGCTCACCAAAACCTGATAGAATTTCTGGTGACAGCAGACTTGAATGATTATATCACGGTGGAAACACCTGATACTAGAGTAAGTGTACCACATATAGTATATGAAATAACACTCCAGATGGAGGGGGACAAGAAAAATCTGTGTTGCTCTAACCTCCAAAAATCATTAAAAAGTCTACAATCAACACTGGGATTCCTAAATTTTGGTCAAACATACATTTTAGATTACGCAGAAAGAGTAAAACCTTTCTTCGTCTTAATGAAACCTGATTTTTCTTTCTTTTTTTGATAATGTTATTGATTTTAGTCATGTAAGCAAAAACCAGCAGTTCAGCACTTATATTAGGAAGGACAATTCCCGAACAGGTAAATGATTAATCTTGCGTCACACAAACCCACAAAATCTTACAAGATACAGACAGTCAGCGGGCAACCCAAATTTAAGCCATAATACCCACCCATTTGCCCCCAAACCCTAATCTATTTCTTCGGGCACCCCATGCTTTATACATGGGCTTTTCCTGTGTAGCACACCAGTTTACCCCCTCCCGCCATTTCCTGAGGCTAGCTGGATCAGAGCGTTTCGAATTGCCGGCTATGTCTCGCTACAACGATAGCCGTGTTAAGAAATAGCTTTTCGTTTCTGGACCCATCCAGGCCATCCGAAGGAGCGTGTGTCGTGGATCATAGGGAACTTCCCACCCGAAGACTTCTGCGAGTTCCTCCTCAATGCCCCCCCAGAAACGTGCCAGTTGGGACATGCCCAGACCATGTGGAAGAAATCCACCTGGTCTTGGCCACCGCGTGTGCAGGAGGCAGTTGGGTACAAGCCAGCCTTGTGAAGACATTCTGGAGTTAAGTAGGTGGCATACAAGTAGTACAGTTGAATCAGGTGACCATCTTAGGCACCATGAGCGCGTCCCTCCAGTCCTCCTCCTCCAGTGGATCCACCCATTCCTCCCATTGGTTTGGGAGGCAGTCTAGCGTGGTTGTGGTAAATCAATCAATCAATCAATCAATCAGGGAATTGTAAGCGCGCTACTCACCTGTGAGTGTCCCAAGTCACTGAGGGTCTGCAGATCTGTTTAGCCGAAGAGCGAGGTCTTGAGGGACTTCCTGAAGGTGTTCAGCGAGGGGGTGCGTCTGATTTCTGCTGGTAGCTCGTTCCAGGTCTTGGCTGTAATGTGAGAGAAGGATCTTCGGCCTGCTCTGTGGGTGCGCGGGGTTTCGGCCAGCATGAGGTTGGAAGATCGTAGGTTTCTTTTGGGTACCTGGAAGTTGACTCTGTCATTGAGGTATTTGGGTCTGTTGTTGTGTATTATTATTACTACGATTTGTAGGGTGCAATCGAATCATCCCAAAGGGGATCTCTCTGTGCCTTGGTAGCAGACAAAGCAGATCGAAGATTGCTGGTTAATGACAGAACAGGCATTTTTAGGCATTTGTAGGCATGAGTGAAGATTTTAAAGTGACTACCCCACCGGGAACCAGTGGAGGCGTCGTAGGTGTTGGCTGATGTGTTTGTGTCGGGGGATGCCGAGGACAAGTCCGGCGGCGGTGTTCTGTATTGTCTGGAGTAGGGACTTCTTGATGCCGCCATAGAGTGCGTTTCGATAGTCGAGTCTGTTGGTGATGAGTGCTTGGATGACGGTCTTCCTTGACTCAGGGGGATCCACTTGAAGGTCTTGCGGAGGATGCGGAGGTTCATAGTGAGTGATGAGTTGAGTACGATGCGGAGATTCTTGGCGTGGTCCTAGGGGAGGTAGGCTTCCGAGGGCGGTCGGCCACCAGATGCCATCCCATGCAGAAGGGGTGGTACCGAGGACGAGAACGTCTGTCTTTTTGGCTTTTAGCTACATGCAGCTGTTGGTCATCCAGACTGCGACGTCTTGCATTCCTTTCTGGAAGCTGAGTTTGGCAGTGGTGGGGTCTTTGGTGAGGGATAGGATGAGCTGGGTGTCGTGGGCGTTGGATACAATGTTGAGGCCGTGTTGTCGGACGATGGCTGTAAAGGGTAAGCATGGGCGAATTTTGCGAATCTGGCGTTCGCGAATATTGCGAATTTGCGAACTCGCAATCCGCCAAATCAGCGAATTCTCGCGAATTTGCAGGTTTGTTTTTTTTCACAAGGATTTTTGCCAGTTCGCGTGGATTTTGTACCAGTTCGCAATTGCGAACTTACATGTCGGCTCGCAACGGTCGCGATTATGTTGTTTCTATGTCTGGTTCATCATCACAGGTTCCCAGCACCCTCTCACCCCTGCCACCCTCTGTTTCACCCATGCCACCCTCTGGTACATCAATGCCACCCTCTGGTTCATCATCACTGTAGATTATGGGGGGAAAAAGCAAGCACACCTGCCCTGCTTCAACTGACATGAATTAATTTGGGGTTGATTTATTAATGTGTCACTGTTTTAAAATTCAAGTCTGGCACCTGCTTCCTTATCTGTAATTTGCTTTCTGTTGCAGTGCAATGTTTTTTTCCAGGACCTTTGTGGCCTACTTGTAGCTATTCTATGAGCCTGCTGTGAGGGTCAGAGCAGGGTCATACAATTGTTGCAACTAGCAACTGAACTGGGAATTTGCGGATTTTTTTTTTGTGTTCACAAGGATTCCTGCCAGTTCGCGAGGGTTTTGTACCAGTTTGCAATTGCGAACTTACATGTCGGCTCGCAACGGTCGCGATTATGTTGTTTCTACGTCTGGTTCATCATCACAGGTTCCCAGCACCCTCTGTTTCACCCCTGCCACCCTCTGGTACATCAATGCCACCCTCTGGTTCATCATCACTGTAGATTATGGGGGGGGGAAGCAAGCACACCTGCCCTGCTTCAACTGACATGATTTAATTTGGGGTTGATTTATTAATGTGTCACTGTTTTAAAATTCCAGTCTGGCACCTGCTTCCTTATCTGTAATTTGCTTTCTGTTGCAGTGCAATTTTTTTTTCCAGGACCTTTGTGGCCTACTTGTAGCTATTCTATGAGCCTGCTGTGAGGGTCAGAGCAGGGTCATACAATTGTTGCAACTAGCAACTGAACTCTGGAGGGGCCCCAGTCAGGAAGCACTACAGGGAATGGTTACTAATGATGAGTTTGAACTTTTGCACCTGCTGAATGCTTTCACTTTTGCAAAACTCGTTTTTCTGCAGAACAGCATTACAGCAACTGTAATGCCCCAAACAAGCTTACTTGTGAAAGTTGATTTCTAATCCAAAAGTGATCCAAAGAAAGTCAAAAGGCTTCAAATCCAAAAATGTGCAGGCAAATGTTAACCTGAGGAGTTATTCTGATAAAAATCATCATTTTCAGAAGGTCTATGCTGCTTGCTAGTGGATTTCTTGTGCAGAATTGCAATTTTTGTAATTTCGCGAGTGCGAGATTGTTGCTGCCCGCCGCACCTACATGTTCGCAATTGCGAACTTACACCGCACGCCGCAAAATTGTATCACCAAGAAAAAAAAATCCGCTGCGTGCGAATTTTCGGATTTTCGGTAAATTCGTGAGCGTTCGCGGATTGCGAATTTACCGAAAATCCGCAAAATCCGCGAGCGTAACGGATTTTCCGCCCATGCTTAGTAAAGGGGGCCATGTAGATGTTGAAGAGGGTGGGGCTCAGTGATGAGAACTGTGGGACTCCGCAGGTGATTTTCGGGGGGTCAGAGAGGAAGGGTGGGAGTCTGATCCTAAGGCTTCTTCCAGTGAGGAATGATCGGATCCAGTTCAGGCCTGTTCCTTGTATGCCTGCGTCGTGTAGTCTGGCGATTAGTGTGCAGTGGTAGACTGTGTCGAAGGCTGCTGATAGGTCGAGTAGGTTGAGGGCGCAGAGTGGCCTTGGTCCAGGAGGGTGCGGATGTCATCTGTGGCAGCGAGTAGGGCGGTCTCTGTGCTGTGGTTGCTTTGGAATCCAGATTGGGACAGGTCGAGGATGGCGTTCTCTTCAATGAATCGTGTCAGTTTCCTGTTGACTGTTTTCTCTGCAACTTTGGCTGCCAAGGGGTGGAGCGAGATGGGCTGATAGTACTTGAGTTTGGTGTTGATTAGTGTACGGTAGATGCAGGCGATGCCCCCCTTCCCCAAATTCCCCATCATAATCTGCCCCTCGGGGTTGTTGTCTGGAACTACTGTGCCGTCTGTTATGTGCAAATGGAGAGCGTGGCGCAACTTCAGGTACTTCTAAAATTGCGACGGATGTAGGGAAAATCTGGACGGCAAGTCTTGGAAGGAGCGCAAATGGCCGCTATCCCACACATCTCCGAGTTGGGAGATCCCTATGAGGTCTCAAGAGCGAAACCCCCTCAGCCCACTAACCTCCCAGAGCAAAGTACCATGCCGAGGAGGCGTGTATTGGGTTAATTTATATGTCCATTGGGTGTGGCGCATTGATGCCCGCCAGGCCAGCAGCACAGTATGTGTCGCTTCTGGAACGGTGTAAGGTATGGACCCCCTTACATCATGGATTGGATACGAGGCAAACCCAGCTCACTCAGCTAGAGTCTGTAGGCCGGATCGGACCATCACCCGTTGAACCAGTCATGTATTGTGAGGAGGCGGATCGCCGGATAGTATAGGTGTAAGTTGGTCATACCCATGCCCAGTCGAAGGGCAGGATCCAGCAGCGGGCCAGAGCTATACGTGGCCGCCGACCCCCCCTAAGGAATTTGGTAGCTAAGCGGTCTAGCTCCTGGAACCAAGCCCACGGGATGCAAGAGGGGGTATTTTGGAGGACGTAGAGGAATCAGGGGAGAATCATCATTTTAAAACAGGGCGACCCTCCACAGAGGGTTAAGGAGGAGCTTCTGCCACTTGTGGAGGTCTTCCTTTGCCTTTTTCACCAGCGGGGTGATGTTGAGGGGACCAGGCGAGGTCAGGGAGAAGGGCGACTCAGATACCAAAATATTTGAAAGATTGCCGCCTGAGGGGTATTGTGGGTTGCCAATCAAAGCAGTCCCGCTCCACGTGTAGGGGAACCAGGACTGACTTACTGGGGTTAAGCCGTAGTCCAGAACCCTGACCGAAGGAGTGTAGTATCCATAGACAGTGAGAGACCGATAGAGCAGGTTCCGGCAGAAAAATTAAAACTTCATCCGCGTAGAGGGCAATTTTGTCCACCTCCGAGATGGGTCATTCCCATCCCTGGTACGGTCCTCAATCCGAATCAGGCTTGCCAGGGGCTCCATTACCAAGGCGAAGAGGAGGGGCGAGAGGGGGCACCCCAGCCTCGTCTCTCGTCGGATGGGGAAGGCCTCCGACAATTCCTCATTGACCAGCACCCGAGCTTTGAGCCAGGCGTAAAGTACCTTCACCAGGTTGCGAAAGAGTGAACCGAAACCCATCTCCTCCAGCACGTCGGCCAAGTATTGCCAATCCACCGAATCAAAGGCCTTCTCAAAATCGATGAGAAGTGCCAAATTGGAGGTGAGTAGGAGGCGGTGTGTCAAGGCCAGATGGAGACGACAAATGCAGTGTCTGGTTCCTCGCATTGTCATAAACCTACACTGGTCTGGGTGAACCAGCTTGGTGAGGTAGGGCCTCAATCGTTGGGCAAGAATTGTAGCAAATATTTTGACCTCCGTGTTTATGAAAGAAATCGGGCGGTAGTCCGCACAGTGGGGAGACGGGGATGAGTTTTAGGGAGCACAATAATTGTGAGCATATCTGTCTCAGGCGGAAAGGAGCCCTTCTCTAGGACATCGTCTAAGAGATCTGCGAGGTGTGGGATAAGAGTCTCCCAATATGCTGCATAGTATTCTTGCGGGAGCCCGTCTGGGCCTGGGGTTTTGCCCCACGAGGTATGGGTTATTGCGTCATTAATTTCATTGCAGGTGATGGGGTGATCTAAGTCGGAGGACTGGGCAGAGCTCAGGCGAGGGAGGCTGGTGCTGCCAGTGCCCAGCTAATCAGAGGGACATTTTAGGGCTCAGCGCCGAGTAAAGCTAGTGGTAGTAGGAGGCAAAGGCACGAGCCATTGCCAAAGGGGATCGATGCGTTAGACCATCCAGGTCCACGATATCCGGGATAATGCAGTTGACCCATGGGTATGTAGCCAACCTATGGAGGATCTTCCCATTCTTGTCCCGCCAACCGAACACCCTAGCAATAGAAGATCTCAAGGGGAGCTTGGCGGCATCCAGGGAGAGCTGCTTGATCTCAGCCCGAAGGCATGCGAGTTGTCTCTTGGGTGTCGTCGCAGTTATCGGAAGGGGATTTCTCAAGGAGCAGAGCTTGCGCCTCTCGCGGAGTGATCCGGTGTGTCTGGGCCTGTCGTTGACGTTTGAGTTGACCCTTGGAAAAGCCTCGGATGGTGGCTTTGCTTGCTTCTCAAAGGGTACCTAGGGAAGGAACAGAGCCGGTGTTGGTGAGAAAGTACTGTTGTAGTTCTGTCTAATGACCCACACATACGATTAACTAGACCCTCTGACACTTTTGTTTTTTCACATGTAGTTCTGTCCCCACCGCCTTTCTAAAGTCTTTATCCTGGATGAACCAGGCATTCCTCCACCAGGTTGGGCGCGTCAAAGGTGGGGTAGTCAGCCAGTTCGTTAGTTGTTTAGCGTCAGCAATTCTGGAGGCGGATGGTGGACCGGTCGTGTCAATGTGTGGGTTAAGAACCAAAACCTGATTTTTCAGTGAGAAATTGGACACAGGAAAATAGAGATACCCTTCATTCCCTACAAGCTTACATGATAGCTCCAAACACTTAGATACGCATAAACGTATGCAACCAGGTGAGCCGTATAATTGCGGGTCAATCAGGGTACACCTATCTGACATAGAATGAAGGTGAAACAGTACCAATTGCATACAAGTCACATTAGTACACAAATGTTGAGATGCACTTTGCATCTACAGAAAAGATTCTAACAGTGGTACAGACTGCTGTAGAGAGCAAAAGAGCACTGGCTCAGGGGAAACAGTAGTAGGTACTCCTGTCCCAGCCTTAGAGGCTGCGACAAAGGCAAGCATCCCTACAGCTAAAGCCTTACATTTGAGATGGATATGATGAGCTAATTCTCTCACTGCAACAGATGTAGAATAGAGGTACAACCCAAATTTGAAGACACCAGCATTCGTGCAATACGAACAAGAATATCTTCTACCAAATGAAATAATGCCTCTGAATCAGTATGAATATATTATTTACACTAACGGATCTGCTCAAAAGACCATAGGGAGTAAGCAACAATATAGAGCAGAATGTGCAATCGTTAAAGGTCGCATGCGGGACTAAACGTTCCATCCAAGTTGCACTAAATAACAATCTCTAGGAGACTGCACAGCACAGTTGGCAGAGTTAAAAGCACTGATACTGGCACTCGTAAATTCGGATCGAGAATTCCCCACACTAATTGTATGCGGTTCTTTTTACTGTGTGCAGTCATATAATGAATTCTTGCAATACTGGGTTCTAAACGGGTTCAAAGACGCAAAAGGTGGCACCATTAAGCATCATATGCTATGGGAACAGGTAGTGGAATTGAAATCTGAACTATCAAGGGCTCACGTGATACACTGAGTCATCAGCGGGATGGCGTTCACCTTGAAGGGAATTGATTGGCTGATGAAGCTGCGAAGGGAGCTGTACGTACGGCTTCCGTAGCTGCAATCACTCATTTTAAACCGAGAATAGACGGTGAGATTATGGTATCTGTCATTGCTTCATGTAAGAACAGCAAAGCACTACCAAAAATGTTCCACTCAAGTACTCCTACAAGTTAGATGCAAATACCATTCCATTTGCTCAGATTCCTAGAGTGGGGGATAGAGTAATACCAAATATGGATCATAGGCTAGGTTTAATTCTAGCAGCACATGAAGGGATAGGTTCTGCACATGCAGGAGTTACGACGACTGTTTCATTGTTGAAACAACGCTATTGGTGGCCTTGATTAACAAAGCAGACTAAAGACTATGGGCCCGCTTTACAGAATGAACTTAAGACTCAATCCTAAACTTACTACTTTTGGTATTCACAGAATGAACTTACTACTTTTGCCATTCACAGAATGCACTTACTACTTTTGGTATTCACAGAATGAACGTACTCATTTCGGTATTCACAGAAGTTATTGGGCCCGATTCACAGAATGCACTTACTACTATTGGCATTCACAGAATGAACTTACTACTTTTGGTATTCACAGAAGTTAGGATTTTGTCTTAAGTTAGTCTTAAGACAGACCTAAGACAGACCTAAGACAGACCTAAGACAGACCTAAGACAGACCTAAGACAGACTTAAGACAAAATCCTAACTTAAGTCTGTCTTAAGTCTGTCTTAAGTTTGTCTTAAGACAAACCTAAGACAAAATCCTAACTTCTGTGAATACCAAAAGTAGTAAGTTCATTCTGTGAATAACAAAAGTTATTTATGTCCTAACCGCCAGTTCGGGCCTCAGTGCATTTGAACCATGAGTATAATGAACCCATACAATTTAGAATGCATAAAGCGCTCTATCACATGTAAAGGTTTGGAAATAATCAAGAGGACGGAAAGTGATCATGATCCCCAGAAAATGATATTTGATCTCCAATTTGAGCATTTCAAATCACAAAAAACTTTAAACAATAACCATATGACTATAATAAACACAAAGAAGCTCATATGGAATAAAGAGCTCAAGATAAAAGCTGTTAAACTCGAATCTGAGCTCCTCTCATTCTTGCCAATCTCACCGTCAGACCACTTTAGGAACACAAGAGTGACAGGACTCAAATCTGGGAACAAGTAACTGAGAGTATCCTGAATCACCTAATGAGGAAATTATCGGTGTTGAGAGTAAAACATTATGTTATTGATGCTTCTGCCCAGGAAATAACGAAAATCAAAAGGTTACTGTTACAAAGTCAAAGCAAGGAACACAGAAGAATGTCCAAGCCTACTTTATAAGCCATCTAACTCTCCAGAACAACATGAGAGCTGTCAACATTCTAAGTGAGGCTTCAGCAGAACGAACTAAGGTGAGGAAAAGGGGAGGTGGGGTAGGAATGTACCAATGGGGAAAAGCGAGATTACATCACATCTCCCTTATTTACCAACAGAAAACACATTACATTTTGCAATTTTGTCACAACTCCAATATTGTCCATTCTCAAAGAGAGACTACATTGTTGAATGTTTTGGCTATGCGACAGGGAGGGTAAAACTTTCTTGGGCTGAGTGGCCCTTTTACATTTTTCTTCACCTGTACCATATCATCTTCCCTCCACCCTGGGGCTTTGACTCAGTTCTTTTTGTCATATCAACCCTTGTATTTTGCTTGGTGAAGTTTGACCTTTTCACTAGCTTCAGGATTGGGATTTGCCAGCTTCCCACTGTCCAACCAACTGCGGTTGAGCTTAGTACAGGGTTCTAACTGACTGTGTTCTTTAATGAGCCTGTTTCTTCTCTCTACCAGGCCATTGACCTTGGGGCAGTACAGGGCAGTCTTCTCATGTTTGATGTTAAGTTTGGCTAGGACGTCAATCATGAGTTGCGACGTGAACTATACCCCATTGTCAGTGATTAAAGTGGACGGTATGCCTTCTTTAGCAAAAACATCTTTGAGAAATTCAAGAACCGCACAAGTGTTGGTGCGATGAATAAATTTGTATGAAACCCAGTGAGACGTGTAGTCGACTAAGACCAACACATTTTTCTGGATACCCAAATTATCCATGGGTCCGATGATGTCCATGGCCAGCTTGCTCCATGGTTTAATGGGTACCTCAACTGGGGATAGGGGTGCCTTCCTTAAGGATTTGCTTTTGTCGCTCCTGGCACAGCTAACACAATCATTCACTAATTATTTCACCATAGCGTCCATTCAGGGGAACCAGAATTTCTCTCTCACCCTTTGTTTGGGAAGGCTGCGTCCTAAGTGACCTTTGTGTGCAAGTTCCACTATTCTCTTCCTGAGGTTGGCGGGTGGTACAATCCTGTTCTGGAGGAAAACTCTGTTCCCCATGGTGTTTAATTCATAACCACTTCCCAAAAGTCTTTAAGATTATCCTCTAGTTCACTGCACTTGCTGGGCCATCCTTGTACCATTAACTCTTTAAGTTTGTGCAAGTCTGTATCTTCCCCTGCCCCTTTTTCCCATTCTTCCTCTTTTAACTCTGGCTTGTCCACCACCATGATGGGGCTGTCCAACATTTTTTCTGTTTCTTCATTTTCCAATGGGCTCTCAACAGATAGTCAGCAATTTTGTTTTCTTCCCCAGGAACATATTCTAACCTGAAGTGGAAGTGTTCTAGTCCTAAAATCCATTTCCCTATCCTGGGAGTGCAGTTCTCCGTACCTTTAACTGTGAAGATGAAGGTAAGGGGCTTGTGGTCTGTACGAATGGTAAAGTTTACCCTTCACAGGAAAGACTTAAAATGTTTTACCACCCAGTAACATGCCAGTGCCTCCTCTTCAATTACGGGGTAATTGCTCTCCGCTTTGGAAATACATCTGGCGGCAAACACAATTATTTTTTCTCCATTTTCATCTCTGTGACAAGGTGGCCCCCAACACTTTGACGCATCAGTAGTAAGGATTTGTTTTTTGTGGGGTCAAAGGTGCCTAAGGCAGGTGACTTAAATATTTTCTCCTTCAACATATCTACAGGGTGCCTGTGCTGGTCGAGGCATTCAAAATCCTTGTTTTTTCTCAGTAGTTCGTGTTGTGCATCGCATTTAGAGGCATGTATTCCATGAGATCGAGGAAGGACTTTAGTTCCAGCAAGTTGTTTTTTGGTCTGAACCCTTGTTCGGAGATGGAATGCCCAAGATAGTCGACAGAAGTCACTCTGATTTGACACTTCGACTTCTGCACCGTCAACCCTGCATTCATCAACTTCTTGAATACAATTCTAAGGGTGGGGTCATGATCTTCCACTGAACGTCAGTGTACTAGGATATCATCCTGGAAGCACATTGTATGGTCAACATCTTTCAAGATCTGGTGCATGATCTTCTGGAATACCGCCGCTGCGGATACCAGACCAAAAGGCATCCTCTTGAACATGAAAGCACCTTGGGGGGTAATGAAAGCAGTGAGGGACCTGGAGTCAAGGTGTAGGTCTACCTGATGGTAAGTCAAAGACAGATCGATGACACTAAAGAATTTAGCTTGACCCATGGTGCTGAGCATCTCATTTATGGTGGGGAGCGGGCGTTAAGGTTACCAAGTCACTCTTACCTAAAAGATGCTTGTAATCTTACCTGTAAGGTGCTTGGCAGGTTTTGCAGAGACGCTATGGGCCAAACTCCCAGAACCCCTCAATATAACCAGAGAATGTATACTAAAACACTAGGGCTACAGATTAGAAATCTAGGCAGGACGGCCGGATTCGGACCCTGACGAATTCCTGTTGTTGACCTGCGAGGCAACAAGAATAATTTTGAGCTCTTTGGTATTTTAGGGTTTTTTATCTAACATTATACAGTTCCTATACAAAAATCATAAGCGAATCTACAGGAATGGTCCTAGCGTCCTTGTAGTCGTCGTGTGATGAACTTCTTGTGAAGTCATGAAGAGAGTGTTGTAGAAGTCGTGAAGGTTTTAGCTGCGCTAGTCGTTGGTTCTGTTTCTGTATTAATAAACAAAATCAGATATTAGTTTTATCTTTTACGATGTTCAAAAGATACCAACTCTCCTAGCACCTTTACACTCTCTACCTCTTGATTGCCTATTCATTTACAGTGATTTATTTCTGAGATTGACTCTTCTTCACCACACGATTTTGTTCCTTTAAGAAAATAGTAAGATACACCAAAAGAAATAAACAAACATTCTTCTAAATGTCTTTTAAAAGTCCTAAACATACAGTTTTCAATAAAATGTTGTGTCCTTTGAAATCCTATATTTCAAAAGTGGTTCCAAAAATTGTTTTTTAGCCTTGATTAATTATCCTTCATCTGTCTTCCGTAGGGCGCCTTTTGAACAGAAGAAAATAAAAGTGTAACTTGGCTTTCTCTTTCTTTTCCAGATGGTGTTACCGGTAATCTTGCTGACAATGGAGTTCCTGTTCCTGCAACCGGATATCCCAAGGCGAGTCACTAGTTGCTGCAGCGTACTTGTTCTGAAGGCTAAGCGCCTTCTAGAAGCTCGGATGTGGCTTTTATACTTGTGCCACTCCCGAGACCGCACCCAAGCAATTACTGACGTCGCATGTTATGGCCGGGATGCCTGTCACCCCCTCCCAACACAATCCCCAAGGATGGGAAGACGGACGCAGTTCTGAACTTTTGGAAGGCGGGAGGGAGTTACCCTCCCGGCCGTATTTATTAAAATATGAAACAAAATTAAAACATTAAAATAACAGTTTCATATCATGTACAATTTTCATTTATTATATTACGATGAAGACACGTTGATTGGCTAACCTTAACAAATCTCTAGTACAAAGGTTTTCCTAGCCGAGTCTAACATCCTGCCAATGCATACTTTTCTAAATTAAAATTGTACATCCTAGCATTACGGGCCAACGGCAAGGTCGCAACCGGTGTCAGATCCCAACTACCAGAACTCCCCCCTCACGGTGTGAGGGCGGGCGCACAGAGGACTGTACCTCTGTGCCAACTCCAATTTCCCTTGTTTTCGCGGGGGCCCCCTATTTAACTCGACGCCATCTTAATGGTCGTCCGAGGACTCGTGTGAGGTGTCTAGAAGGTAGCGTGGACCCCCCTCCCACCCCACACTGTTTATCATATCCACCGTCGCGGATATCCTGGCCCCGGGAAATTCGTAGGAGCGGCATCCAGCCACCTCCTCCCCTGGAAGGGGCCTATGACCACCTTCCCTTAGGCGACCCCATACTTAGTGGGTGCCGCCTCCCCGTGTGAGGGGCCAATGGCCGCCTCCCCCCGGGCGCTCCCATCCATAATGGGTGGCGCCCCCCCTCTAGGGACCTTGAAATTACTGCTCACCGATCATGACCTTACCGCCCGACCAAAAAATAAATACGACGTTTGTTTACCTACTAAGGAAGAAAATAAACTCTAAATTGCAATATTTATTACTTATACATACAACGCATCCTTCAACTAGACTGTTATACTCCGCTCTATCAAGGAAGAAAATGTTATGAACAAATCACTTTATTAACGACTAAACCAGGAGAGAAAAGATGTTATCAAAGCAAAACATTTTATTACAGTACTAACTTTGCCATAAGGGGCTGGTGGGTGGGTCAAAAATTGCTCCTTGTTCCGTCGAGGGCTCACGTGCAACGAGGGGTGCAGCTTCCTAGCACAGGAACAAGAGGATGCTTCTTCGGATTGCTGCTCCTTTTATTCCTCTTCGGGAGGGCGTGTACCCTCCTCCGGTACGCCTACGGGGCGTGGCCAACGGTCTAGGTGTCTAGGACAACCCTTCTTGGGTGGGAAAAGGCGCGCCCCGGCTACGCCGCTTCGGGCATACCAGCCGTGACACGCCCCCCGCACAAAATGGTTTCCCGGGAGGATCCGGGCCCCCTACCATACGTACTGGGGGACCGAGTGGTCGCCCCTTTCCATATGGCCGGGATGCCTGTCACCCCCTCCCAACACAATCCCCAAGGATGGGAAGACGGACGCAGTTCTGAACTTTTGGAAGGCGGGAGGGAGTTACCCTCCCGGCCGTATTTATTAAAATATGAAACAAAATTAAAACATTAAAATAACAGTTTCATATCATGTACAATTTTCATTTATTACATTACGATGAAGACACGTTGACTGGCTAACCTTAACAAATCTCTTGTACAAAGGTTTTCCTAGCCGAATCTAACATCCTGCCAATGCATACTTTTCTAAATTAAAATTGTACATCCTAGCATTACGGGCCAACGGCATGGTCGCAACCGGTGTCGGATCCCAACTACCAGAACACCCCCCTCACGGTGTGAGGGCGGGCGCACAGAGGACTGTACCTCTGTGCCAACTCCAATTTTCCTTGTCTTCGCGGGGGCCCCCTATTTAACTCGACGCCATCTTAATGGTCGTCCGAGGACTCGTGTGAGGTGTCTAGAAGGTAGCGTGGACCCCCCTCCCACCCCACACTGTTTATCATATCCGCCGTCGCGGATATCCTGGCCCCGGGAAATTCGTAGGAGGGGCATCCAGCCACCTCCTCCCCTGGAAGGGGCCTATGACCACCTTCCCTTAGGCGACCCCATACTTAGTGGGTGCCGCCTCCCCGTGTGAGGGGCCAATGGCCGCCTCCCCCCGGGCGCTCCCATCCATAATGGGTGGCGCCCCCCCTCTAGGGACCTTGAAATTACTGCTCACCGATTATGACCTTACCGCCACAGGCCGGATAGTTGACCGGCTATCCGGCCCCCCCACAAACTCCTACTAAAGGTCATGCTTTTACAAACCACTTAACCACGCTATGAAATCTCCTGTGAGTAAGACATTCCCCTCCCGGGATAAATGGACCCCATCCTCGAGATACATGTGATCCCCCCGAATACATCCATGCGGAATACAGTGCAACTGCGCCGAGCGAAACAACCTACTAAGTTTGTTATTGACCTTCTTTACTGCATTGTTCAGCGCTGACACAGAGAGGCCCCCCTGCCACACCTTCCTGGGAATCATGTGTGACCATGCTATCGTGCACCCCGGGATCCTTCTAGCCAGCCAGCTAACAGTAGATAGAACCCCCTCGAGTAGTACTCGCCGCCCGAGTGTCACTAAGTCATTGCCTCCCAGGTGTACTATGATTACGGACGGCGGTGACCTTGTCCGCCCTAACAGTCCCTCAACAAAACATTGAAACTGGTCAATACAGAGCCCGCCCCTTCCGTGGAAGGTCACCCTGTACCCGTATTCCCCAGCCGCGTGAATCACGTCACCTGCTTTGAATACGTCCCCGGCCCGCCTCACGTATGAGTGGCCCACGACCCACACCACTTTTTCCTCAGCCGGTGATCTCTGACCGCAGGTCCCCAGGTGCCGGGTCGACGGCACAGTCCGCCCCGCATAGCATGCTCGCGAAACTGTAAACCAAACAAAAGACAAGAAGCGTGAGTGCATGACAGTGGCTTCATAACATGTACAACCGCACATACCTTTTATAACAGTTCGAGGACCATCGCCCCAGTTTTTTCACCTTTTCAACACTCTGACCCCTGGCTGTAACCTCTGTAGCAGCCCCTATCCTAAAGGAATGGGTCCCGAAACCGCCCGGGTCCAAGCCCGCCGCTGCGATTGCCATCGGTAGCACCCGCTGAAACTGAAACCTTGTCAGTGGGGTGGCGTCGATGTGTCTCAGCAAGCTTCCCCCCCATGCATCTGCCCTTTGCGCCAAATATTCCTCAACGCACTTCACCGGGCACATGGGGGACCCTCGCATGCGCTGGACAACAATACTGTCTCCTATAGCACCCTGGTCGGTCTTGGACCTGGCTATCGTGATCACCATTGAATCACCCTTGATCAGAATGTGATCCCGACACAGCCCTCCCTCTACATCTTTCTTGTTTCTTGCTACCAGCTCGCTCACCCGCATGGCCCCATGGAACGCTAATGCGAAAGCGGCCCGGAACAGCACTGCTTCAAACTGGGAGGAACATGTCGTGGGGAGTATCGACATCAGCAGGGACAACCTTTCTAACCCAATCGGGCGCCTTTCGTCTACTTTACGACCCTCAAGGCGTTGCCAGCCACGAAGGGCCTTCTTTACCAAAAAGGACGATGTGGAGTCCTTGATGCCATGTGCCTGCGCCATAAATGAAATGGCGGCCCGGTGCCTATTGGCTGTTGCCGCTGATCGGCCTGCCCTGTGCAGTGCTACAAGAAAATTCAAGACACACTCCTCCTGCCCCCACTTGACCCCCCCTGCCGGACCCAAAAATGCACAATAGGAACGAAACGCTCCTTCGTATGCCTTCCTTGTCCTGGGGGCTAAGCTTGCTGCCACGAGGTCTTGTAATCCGGGGCACCGAGTAGCCAGAGTGCTTCGGGAAATGGTGCCGCCGCTAGGTCCGCGGAAGGTAGATAACCCCTGAAAGCCTGCATGTGTGAACGAGAGAGTGCATCAGCCGCCTGGTTCAGTACACCCGGCACATGCTTCGCCCTGAATTGTACGTTCAATCTCATGCAAAGGAGTACAATTTCCTTCAGTAATCTCAATATCCACTTGCAGCGTGCTGCCTGACTATTTATACATTCAACAACAGTCATATTGTCGGACCAGAACACAACAGAGCGATCTCTGAACTCATCCGGCCATGCCATCAGATCCACAAAAATGGGGAACAACTCGAGAAACCCAATGTTACCTGTGAGACCGCTGGTGTGCCACCACATCGGCCATGTTTGCGCCGACCATCGATTACCAAAGATGGCGCCAAATCCCACGCTCCCCGCCGAGTCGGTCCACAAACCCAGCTCGTCCGAGGACGCTGGCGGTTTGTTCCACACCACTCAACCGTTGAAATCCGCCAGAAATGCCAACCATATGCGCATGTCCTGGCGAACTTCTGCTGACAGTCTCGTGCGATGGTGTCCTTCCTTGAGACCAACCATGGCTTGTGCAATAGAGCGGGAAAAGGGGCGGGCCATTGGTATCACTCGGAGGGCAAAGTTAAGCTGGCCCACTGCTTGTTGTAGCTGATGGAGCGTGACTTTCTCTTTGCCGAAGCACAATTCCAAGGAGGCCCTGAACTTTGCTACCTTCCCCAGTGGCAAACGGAAACATCCCTCCACAGAATCGAGCTCAATGCCAAGAAACTCGAGTGAAGTCGATGGTCCAACCGTCTTACCTGGTGCCAATGGCACCCCGAATCGCTCCATGAGAGTGCAAAAATCTTGTAACGCCTGCGCACATCGTGTGTCGTCGGCTGCCCCCAAGAACAAAAAATCGTCTAGGTAATGCATAACCTGGGTATGGCCAGTGACCTTGGTGAATGCCCATTGCAGAAAAGAACTGAATTTCTCAAAATAAGCACAAGAGATGGAGCAACCCATTGGCATACATCTATCCATGTAGTAACGTCCTTGGAACACAAAGCCTAACAGACGCTGATCCCGTGGGTGTACCGGGAGCAACCGGAACGCTGACTCGATATCTGACTTTGCCATCAGCGCTCCAGGCCCCAGGCGATTCAACATGGCGACGGCATCGTCGAAGGATGCGTACCGCACCGAACAAACTCCCGGGTCAATTGCATCGTTCACTGACAGACCCCTCGGAGCTGACAAGTTATGGATTAGCCTAAACTCCCCCGGGTCTTTCTTGGGGACTACTCCCAATGGGGAACAGATGAAATTAGGTACTGGCGGGTGCCTGAATGGACCAGCAACCCGGCCAAGGGCAACCTCCTTTGCAATCTTCTTTTCTACCACCGCAGGATTATGCAGAGCCGACAGTTGGTTCCTACACAGTGACTCCCCACGAAAATCCCCCGCCAGGATGTGGAAACCATACAAGAAGCCGTTCCTCAACACCCCAGCGGAGACGTGATCAGGGTATTCGTTTAGCCAGGGGATCATTGCCATGATATCAATGGGGGTAGGTGGCGGTACACCATGGTCCCCATCAGACCTGTTTGGCCACCCCTCTACCCCCTGTATCACCATTCTTGACTCTACACGAACTCTCGGGGTGTGAAGAATTTCCGCAACCTGCACACTCATGCCTGAACTTACATGTCCCCTGAGGTCTCGTGCACTTGCCCCTGTTAAAATTCCAACAGACCCCTTTCTTACCCCCAGTCCCTCCATTCCTTGGTTGGTGGTCACCAGTGGGGCCCGCTCGAAATGGCGCCGCAGGCAGACGGCGGGAAGGCCCGGACCCATTCCCGCCAAGCGACGACGACTTCGTCGCGCCCGGCAGGAGCTGTTTCTGCCAAGATATCGAGTCGAGACAATCCCACGTCAGAGATGAATCGAACTCCTTGGCCTTACGAAACTTCATATCATAACCTATCCATTCATCACCTTCATATGTCTCATAAAAATCCATTATTCGTGCCTGGTAGCAGGACAATTCGGTCAAAACCTCGGGCTTACGCTCCCCAATAATTGCAGTAAACATCGCAAAGGCCCTGGCCCAATTAGAGATTGTCTCATCAACCCCGAATCCCGCCATCTTTGCTCGCC
Source organism: Lissotriton vulgaris (assembly GCF_964263255.1). Taxonomy (NCBI): domain Eukaryota; kingdom Metazoa; phylum Chordata; class Amphibia; order Caudata; family Salamandridae; genus Lissotriton; species Lissotriton vulgaris. The sequence goes on along the minus strand of NC_141693.1, from coordinate 336,067,274 downwards.
ATACATTCGGGTGCCACAAATCTTTTTGTGTCTTAACATACTCCATCTCGCGATGGTCGGTCAACAGGGAAAACATATTCACGTACTTATCGGCCCAGATCAACTCTTTCGTGGCCAGCGGTATGTGCTGGACCACCTTCTCCCGTCTTGAGGGCAAAGACCCCTCCCTTGCCATTGGCAATGCATGCTTACCCGGCTCGATTGCTGTTCCCGCCGATTTCTCCACACCAACTGCCGGTCCTCCAGGGGTCACCTGTGGGGGGACACAAGGGAGATTCGCCTTCACGGCATCTCGCGACTGCCGCAACTGCTGTATTAGTAACTTGGCCTCTTCGGCCGTGTCTGTCGGTGCCGTAGCACCCCCTGTCTTTTTACCCAGCCATGCGGCCAACTGGGCGGCCAACTCGGGAGGCATGTCCTCCTCGCTGGCGGGCGTAACAACAACCAGAATCGGTTGACCCGCGTCTGGGACCGGTACCGGGGCCTCTACTGGAAAGACCGGGCTTGCCGGGGGTACCTCGGGAACCGGGACCTCCCCCCCTGCCGCGGCCGCCCTATTCCTGACCCTTCTACCTCGCCCCGCAGGGACAACACCCGGCAATGCAGGGCCTATAACCTTCTTCGGTCTACCCGTATTATTCATCGCCGCCATCTGCTTCTTCATACTTGCCATATCTTTTATCAGCATTCGAAGCATCTGGTCAGTCCCAGACTTCTTTCCGGCCTTCTTGCCAGGCATCGTTCAACGGATATCCGAACCTTGTTGCTCAACACGGTCCTGGACCCTTAGGCTCGAAGTCTGAAAGAGAAACGCAAAAGATTACAAGTTCTCAAAAATTGCTCCTTGTTCCGTCGAGGGCTCACGTGCAACGAGGGGTGCAGCTTCCTAGCACAGGAACAAGAGGATGCTTCTTCGGATTGCTGCTCCTTTTATTCCTCTTCGGGAGGGCGTGTACCCTCCTCCGGTACGCCTACGGGGCGTGGCCAACGGTGTAGGTGTCTAGGACAACCCTTCTTGGGTGGGAAAAGGCGCGCCCCGGCTATGCCGCTTCGGGCATACCAGCCGTGACACGCCCCCCGCACAAAACTGGTTTCCCGGGAGGATCCGTGCCCCCTACCATACGTTCGGGGGGACCGAGTGGTCGCCCCTTTCCAGTAGCAGAGGAAGGCTCATTTATTTCAGCACGCGTGAAGCGCGAGGTCCATTGTTTTCCCGATTTCTGCTCTGCTCTTGGCAAAAGTAAATCCTCACTTGAAATCATTGCTGCTCACAAGTTTTTACCGTAGAATAACTACATAGCCCTGACTAATACTGATACCTACAATTAACCTTAGAATCCCACCAGAATACGAATGTACAGTAAACACACAATCAATACCTATGATACTTCATGTGTGACATTAATACAAGACAGCAAGCATTTACATAAACATAATACTGCAAACATGTTAGGCACATTGGAGTGCTGGATGCACGGGACAGGCGTGTTTTTTTTATACGGTATAACAAGGGATTGCCTAATAAGGTTTTTGCCTATAGTGTCTTTAGGAGCTGAAGTCATTACAGTGGGCACCTCCCGACTCATATGTTCTCATTTAGGCTACGTAATTCCACACATTAACAGATGCCCTCTCCTCCAGCCTTGGCTGCAATAACAACCGGCACCAACCTTTCCGACACATCTACAGGTTGTATGACTCCCAACATGCACACTCTTTCTAGCACTTTCCTCAATGGTTCTCTCATCTGGTGCAGTATGGGACGCATCTTATGTACCACTGGTTTAGCATTGACTTAGATTTTAATTTTATGTTGGTAATCACGGAGGAGTCCCAGTCTATCTTCAAACAGTTTAGGGAACTCTTCACAGACGTGGGTGCTGGGTAATATCTGATCGGTTAGCAGGACTTGTTATTCCTTGTTGGGGTTAAGCATGATTCCCAGCTCCATTTGGTGCTGCCACCCTAACCGATTTGATCCTGACTCCACAATGTACACCTTGCCTATGGTGACTCTCCCTTTAAATTCAATTTGCAACTCTCCCATACCAAGGAGTGGTATAAGTTCTCGGTTATAGCCTACAGGGAACACGTTATGTTTCTGTAAGGCTTTTTCTCCCTGTTGTCAATGCTTTCGTAGTCCTTACAGTTCAACAGCATAAATGGGGAGCATCAGTCTGCAAACATGGTAACACTTTTTTTGTTCAACTTCCCATCACACTTGGGATGGATTACATTCCCAGTGCCAGTATCTTCCTTGAGTTGGAAAAAGTATTTTTTCTTACTAGGCAAGACACATTTTATTTCTTTGTTTACTGTGCCCCCTACACATGCGCCCACTCCGTGGTGAGGATCACCTTCTCTGCATACCATTGCAAATTGACCCCTCCTATTGCACTTCTTGTAAGTGACACTCCTAGCTGGGCAATGAATGTTATTGGCAAGATGGTTGCTGCTGCCACACCTGTAGCATCTGTAATTCCTTTCCTTCCCAAGAGGCTTCTGTGCAAGACTCTTATTTTGCATTTTGTTTACCTCACATACCTCCACTTCTTCTTGGATATTTGCTACTACTTCTGTTGTGGGTTTCTTCTTTTTTTATGCATTTTGCGGTGTGTTCCACTGATTTGGCAATGTTGACTGCTTCGCGAAGGCAGGGGTTCTTTGCTAACAGTTTCTCTTGGACGCAAACTAATGAGTCTGTCAAATTCCCAAAGTCGCACAAATGAGTGAGGCCTATCAATGCCGCAACATAGTTGGTCACTGACTCTTGTTTACCTTGGAACTTACTGAAAAGTGTGTGCGGTTCCAATACTACGTTTATTTTGCCCCCAAAGTGTGTTTCTAACTTCACCATTGTAGTGGTGAAATCATCCATACCTTCCACTGCCTTGACATTTAGATTTTCTGGTTCTGGCAAAGTTTCGTAAATTTTGCGCCCCTGTACACCCAAATTATGAAGAAGGATGTGCTGTTTGCGCATGGCAGTGAACCATTCCCCACCTACGGCAATTAAGTAAGATTCAAAAAGTTTGACCCATTCCTTCCAGCAAATCTCAGTTTCTCCTATTTCGTTTAAAAATGGAGGTGGCTGGGTCATACTTGCCGCTGCCATCATGGTACAGAACAGTCTCCACTAGTACGATGAATGAAAGCAAAAGAGGCAGAGAAGAAGTGGAGAAGATAACTCGCAAGAAGGGATGGTCACTTTAGAGGTCCATTTATAGATTACACCAACAGCACAATTAGCAGAAAAATAACTCCAGTCAGCACTGCCCAACGCATATCCAGATTTCGTGAGAAAAGGTGTCAACACAATCTCAAAAACATAAAGTCTATTGACACAGTGGCTAGAAATTGCACAGTAACTAACGTAACCGTCTTTATCCTGTTTAATTGTTAGTATCTCCTAGTCATATTTTTTATGAACAACAACTTCTGATAATTCCCTCCGCTGTGCCTCTAAGGATGTAAATGAGGGTGCTTGAAAACACAGCACTCAAGTGCACTTCCCTAAACAGTTAGTGGCTAAATGAGAGATTCACTATCTTGTTCCTATGGCAACAAAACACTCCTCACAGAACGGACAGGTTCCAACCACACGCTACCTCAGGAAACGCTCGCTGGGAACATGAAGTTAGACTTGGGATACCGCCTCCTCTGTCCTGGGGCAGGGGTAATGTAATTATTTTTCCAAAAAAGTAAGGATCCTAAAGTTGTGAGCTACCACAGGCCAATCGCATTACTATATAGTGATGTTTAGTTTTACTTTAAAATTTTTGCCAGACGGCTTGCCGGTGTAATTTATCACACCGAGCCATTTCGAGAAGTACAGAGCATGATAAGTCACAGCTGAAGATCGCCACGACACAGAGGGCAGAGCAGCCCAGAATGAAGTGAGCGAGCAGGAGGATGCAAGCAGGAGAACGCCACAGACCATTGCGGCTCCGATCAACGGCTCCAAGCAGCGGCTTTGGTTAGGCCTCGGAGCCGACTCTCCCGCTGATTCCCGCCATTGCACCAGCCTCATTTTACCGACTCCAGCCTCGGTACACACTAGCAGCAGGCAGTGTTCGGGACTCTACCCGACCACAGATTCTACCCGCCCCTGCATCCCCACCCGCACATGTAAGTGCCCGGTGAGAGAGCACGAGTTCAAGACATCGCCCGACCACTCCAACCACGGCGAGTGGGGTGAGTGCGGCGAGTGTGGTGTGTGTAGCAGCAAGGCGGGTGAGAGGAGACGGGAGTTGGGAGAAGGAAAATACAGTGAGAAGTGTCCTGCATCCCCAGGCACGGGAGCAGAAGCGGCAGTAGCACCGGCCTTCCTACCACCAGGGGGGCCATTTCAACCCCAGGGGGACGCACTGTCTCAAGCTCCTGTGCGGGGCAAGCGATGCAGCAGGCACAGCAAAAATCAGGCTGCGGTGTCTAGCTTGGAAGGCCTTCGCGCAGAGGACACAAGGATTAAGGTTCAAGGCAAAACCCACCCGACTCAGCAGTAAAAGCAAGAGGGGCAGCACAACAGCACCTGGAGCTGCGGTTAGCGCCCTGAATTTAGAGGTTAGTGCTCAGCTGGTCAGCGCTCCGGACTTAAAGCACAGCTCCACGCCCCCCGCCTTCCCGGCCAGGCAGCCGTCTGTTCAGCATGAGGTCAGGCCAGGTTCGGGTGATCGGCCGCCCCAAGCCCTCAGGGCGGAGAAAAAAGGGCAAGGTAGGTCCCCCCTCTGATCAAAGCAGTAAGGAATCGGCTCTAATTGTGACAGATAGCGGCCCAAGTGAAGGGGATTCACAAAGAAAGAAACCCAAAGCACTTTTGGATCAACCAAAAATATTCACAAAATGTAACTTCATAAAAGACATCGGGCCGCCCTGTACTCTAGCAATGACACTGTGAAAGGCCTTCAGATGCCCCTATCACCAGACCAAGCACCAGAACCAGCGCCACCTCAAGGGCAGTCAAGCCAGTCAACTCTCCAAACCCAATAGAAGCAGCAAATCATTGCACAAGTTCATAACCAAGCTACACCAAAAAATATGGAGACTCCAACAATTCACTCAACAACAGCTTTGTCTGCTCACATAACTACACCAACAACAATGGATTGCATGAATGAAGGCTCACCGTTCAAATCAATACTGAGAAACCCTCAAAACAACACAAAAGCGGAACCCCCTTCAACCACCCCTTTAGCGAGCCCTTCGGTGCAACCCACAGCGCAGTACACGCAACCTACAGGAGATGCAAAACCTAATGGTCTAACTCAAATCAACCATGATGCATCAATAGGTGCACTAGGATCTCAGAAATCTCAGTTATCGCCACAAGCAGTAGCACAGTACTCATCATCAGTAGCTAGCTCCATACTGGCAATAACTTCAACCATAACAGCAGGAACCCTTGAGATCACCTAGGCTCTAAATCCCGCATCAGGAGAAGGCCAGTCACTGGCAAAGGAAAAAAACAACAGGCTAACCTGAGAAAGCAGCCGGGCTCTGCTGCTTTCAGCCAAGAAAATAAGCTGATTAGGCAGCACTCTCCTTGGGTCTCTGAAGGGGCCGCCACCGGATCCCAGGTCTCAAACAATTATAATGGCGAAATGAATGTTACACCCAGTTGTGACCTTCGTTCCATCAGCCAAGTCACCCCTAAGACTACACCTCTGTCAGTCAACTCAAAATCTCTAATGCAGGAGGAAGGCAGGACTGCTTTATCCTACTTAGGAACTTGTGGTAAATATTTGATTTACCGTCCTAATTTCTATGCAGGTAAGTACTTTAACAAAAATAACTCAATCGGAAAGAAAGAGGCAGAGTCCGTGGTGTTAGAGTTCTTAGGGGTTTTATTCCTTAAAAAGGAATGGTCATGGTACCAGATCGGATATCTTGTTCCTGCCACCACTGGGGTGCAGGAAGGGATAGAGCAATATTTTATTGACAATACATAGCTTATATACTTAAATCGTACAGTAGAAACCAATACAGTAGGCGTAACAGCTGAGAGAAACAAGATAAGAGCACACACGTGATAGTGATACGTAATTAGAAGGCGTGAACTAGGCGTGTGCTAGAAACGTCATATGTAGGTGTCACGAGTAGGTGGGTACAAAGCAGAATTTGGCAATGTCAGCAGAAATCTGAGGTCGGGATGCGCGCGCAGGTGCATGACGTGTGATTGACGTGGAACTGGAGGGTGCAGGGGACTTGACATTTACACTGGCGGAAAGAGACAGAAGTCTGGCATGTCAGATCAACTCGTACCTCTATCATATCTGGTATTGGATGTTTAGGAACCATATTATCTAGAAGGAAAAGGTCTCTGGGGCAGAAGCTATTCTATACTGACTGTGAGTGCGTGTATAAGCGCCTAAGTGTCTGCATGAGATGCGAGGGGCATGGGCCTACCATGGTAACAGAGGCTATGAATTACTTGCACGGAGACAGTGAGGCCGGGCCCTTTGCTCTGCAGCTGGGGGGATGTTTACTTAAACTAGTAGGTAGGAATGCATTTTCGAGGAGCGGAACAGATAATTCGAAGGTTGAATTCAGTCCTGGCAGGCAGCAGGCTGAGCTAAGCGCCGTTAGCCGCACAGGGAGTAAGGCAGAGGTCACGGGTACAGAGACAGCCCAGGCTGAGGCGTTCAGAGTTAGAAGGCAGAAAAAAGGCTCGATGGCAGAATTCTGGGCCTACTTCGCCAGAGCTGAAAAACGTGTAAAGTACACCACGAAAAGACGATGGCATAGCATACTTAGAAACGGAATATTCAACCCATTCAGGGTGGGTCTGAAAGAGGACATGTTAACGTTGGACGCAAATGTATTTGCGTCTTCATAGCTGGCACAGGAGGGAAGTTACATGCACTTTAAGCTGGTACATGGAGACGGTGGGGTACACGTTAGGGAACATTACTTGACCATAAAATTTATATTTCCTCATTCCCTCCTTGTTCCCTACGGACCCTTCATGATATATCGATCCTCATGAATCGATCAGTCTGTTCTTGTAACATCATTTGCTCTTCTTCTTTTCGCGTTTTGAGTGAAAACTGGAATGTGCAATGCACGATGTGGCGCACAGACCACATATCGCTGGCCCACACTGTAGGCACAGGCAGCAACTGAATACTATGACAAGGGCAATGCCTAGGAAGGATAGGATCTTCCATCCCCAAGCGGTCAACGTTGTCCAGAACCAACCGGACCAAGTCCAGGTGCCTGGATTCTGATGTATCAAACTTGCAATTTTATGAAGACGTGTAATAGCTTGGTGTACCGTTGGCGCGTTTTCTGGAATGAAAACACAGCAACTTGACCCGATGACCTTACAAGCTCCGCCTCTATCTGCCAAGATGACGTCAATAACAAGACGATTCTGAAGAACAACAACCCGCATGGCGGACTGCTCCTCTGTTAAGTTGCCTAGAGCGGAGGCAGTTTCATTCACTACAGCTTCAAGTGTTCTAGTTAATCTGCGTATTAATTTACTATTTTGGACGGGGCCTGTGAAGAAAAAGAATCCTTTATTGAAATCTGTGTATTGCTCCCATGCCGTTTCAGTATAGTCGACAATCGGGAGATCTCTTCGGAGTCTATTCTTTACTAGATTTGTATTTCTGTGATAATCAGGAGGGGCTAGGAAAACAGGGGGCAGAAGGAATGCAATGTAACAGGTACCATCCCAATCTGGAGGTAAGCGTATGTATGCTGTATGGCCACAAACAAAGTACGAATGACGGGTAGCTCTAAAGGAAGACTTGCCTTGATCACTGAATTCGACCACAGTAGTACATTTACTATGACCTAAGTGTACTGAACCCTTCTTACTGACACATAAATCACCAGCGACTGGTAATACTGACATAGCAGGGAGAACTGGTGCAGCTTCGGATTCGACAGTAAGAATCATAAGGTTAATTGTATAATTACCTAATCCATATACTTCATTTTCTAGATCAGTTCCTATTCTAATGGGAAGTCCCTTTTTGTCAGGGTAACAGGCGTTAAGCAGAACTAAGTTCAAGTTTCCCCAAACCCAGTTTCCTTTGAAAACAGCAATATCAGGATCTAAGGAATTAATTATTCTAAACCATGCACCACAGGAGCCATTGTGAGGGAACGGGTACGGAAAAAGGGGCAGAACTCCCTTGTATTTCTGGTAGGGAGGGAGTCGGCCACATATCCAACAGTTTGTAGCATTGTTAGTCTGATGGGAGTGATGTAACATACTAATGAATGTATTGTTGCGCAGCGCAAGTCTGTAAGATAGTTCGTGGGGAGGTAATTCACTAAAAGAATGTTCGGCAGTGACATTGTAAGCAGATTGTTCACGCTTGAAAATAGGGTAATATATGGGAAGCAATATACTGGCAACAATAATCAGAAGACTTAGAAAAAACATAATCAATAGTGTCACTATACAGTGACTGCGGAGTGATTTACAATATGTACGTTTCTTGAGTTGTCTCTCTCTCTCTCGATCTAGGGGATACATGTCAGAAACTATTTAACCGATTCACCTAGGGGAGGACTTAAACAATTAAACTGTCTGACTTGCTAGATCGGAGTTTTGTTCGATACTCCTCTTGTGGAGTTTTCTCTCTTTTTGGAACTTTGAAGTCTTTAGTATCGAGGCAGTCCTTTGAGGGGGTGGACGAGTCAGTTTCTGGCAACAGTTCATTACATTTTTTAATATGACTCGTGTGGATCCACCCCTTTCGGCCTTCCACCTTGATAGCGGTCCTCGTTGTAAGAAGGACGGTCTTCGGCTCTTTCCAGCGGGGCTCCAGCTGACTTTTCCTGTCGAAGTTCCTAATTAGCACTGTATCTCCGGGACGGACATCATGTGGCTTTACATCAGTGTTGTCAGGAAAGGCTGCGGCAACCTGTGAACGACATGATTGGAGTGCAGACATCAAGGAGGCAAGGTAATCTGTCCGCATATTACAATCAACATCTGTTATTTTCTTAGGGATGGGCGTCCCCCACATATTCGGTGGTCTGCCAAAGACCACTTCATACGGGGATAGTCCTGATCTCGAATGGGCGACCATTCTCATGTAGAACAGTGCAACGGGCAGGGCGACTATCCAGTCGACCCCTTTCTCTTTACAGATTTTAGCAAGGCGTGTTTTCAGTGTCTGGTTATGCCTTTCTACAAGGCCAGCGGCTTCGGGATGTCGGACACAATGGAATCTCCACTGATATCCTAGCAGCAGGGAAACCTGTTTCATGAGCTCAGATGAGAATGGCTGTCCGTTATCTGAGTACACGACACGAGGCAGACTGTACCGTGGGAAGAATTCTCGAACCAGCTGCCTGGCAGTGGTCGGAGCAGTGTAATCTGGGACTGGATATGCTTCGGTCCAACGGGAAAGTGCACAAACAACTACGAGGACGTACTTGAATCCTCGACAACGGTCCATCTGGATATAATCCATCTGGAGGACTTCAAAAGGGTGATCGGGAGGATGGAATCCACCTTGCTCTACGGGGATGCTTTTACCTGGATTGAACTGACAACAGATCATGCAAGTACGCACTTTCTGTTTTGCTGCTGCTCGTAAGTGTTTGTTGTACCAGAGATTCTGTAAACTGTCTAACATAGCTTTTTCTCCTAGATGTGCTGGACTATGTGCTGTATTTATTATGACCTGAACCATAGAGTCGGGGAGAAACCATGTAGATTTTCCCTTCGTCATCCAACCTTGATCTGTCTGAATCCCTCCTAGTTCAGTCCATTTCTTTATTTCCTCTGTAGTAGCATGTGTCTGAATATCGATTACATCTAGTGTGGGATCCCTGACTGTCATACAATGTGTCGGTACTATGATCTTTGTCACGTCAGTTGTCTGGATGTGAGTCAATGCTGTATGTTTTGCTGTTTGGTCTGCCAGGTTGTTACCCTGGGAAACAGAATCTGTAACTTTAGTATGTGCTTTACACTTCATGATAGAAATGCCTGAAGGCAGATGTATTGCTTCTAACAGTGCTTGAATGAGGGGACAGTGTTGGATCTTGGCACCGTGAGAGGTCAAAAAACCCTGTTCTTGCCATAACACTCCGAAGTCGTGTACGACTCCGAAAGCATAACGGGAATCAGTGTATATGTTAACATTTCTGTTCTTGGCTAGTATACAGGCTCGGGTCAGAGCAATGAGCTTTGCCGCTTGAGCGGACAGTGTATCAATACGATATGTTTCTTTAACTTCAGTTTCAGTGGTCACTGCATACTCGGCCACTAATTCTCCTGTACTTGTTCTCATACATGAACCATCCACGTAAAGTGTCAGGTCTGGATTTGTCAATGGAACATCTGTTAAGTCTCGTCGGGGCTTTGTTACTGCATTAATGATCTCTATACAATCATGCGGGGCTGAATTTGTCATAATCGAAGGTAACAATGTTGCTGGGTTCAGAATGTTACAGCGTCTGATTTCTATGTGTGGCTGGAATAGCGTTAATTCATAACCTGTCAGTCGTGCTATAGTCAAGTGTTGAGTCTGGGTTCGGTTTAGAAGAACCTCTACAGAGTGTGGAACTTGTACTGTTAATGGATGTCCTAAAACAATTGAGTCGCTCTGTCTGATTGCTAGGGCCGTTGCTGCTACTGACTTTAAGCACGCAGGGAGTGCCTGGGCTACTGAATCCAATGTACTTGAAAAATAAGCGCAAGGCTTATGTGATCCTGCTTGATCTTGAGTGAGGACAGACAACGCTGTACCATCACGTTCTGTAACAAAAAGTGTAAAAGGTTTGCTGTAACATGGTGTCGCTAAAACTGGTGCTTGGCATAAAGCTTTCTTTAATTCCTCAAAGGCCTGTGTATGTTCCTGAGTCCAAGGAAGGACAGTCGAAGTCGCTGCCTCCTGTGTTGTCAACTGAATGAGTGGTTTAGCTAGAAATGCATACTGAGGAATCCATTGTCTGCAGTACGAGGTGAGGCCTATAAAGGCCCGCACTTCCTTTTGTGTCTGGGGTTGTGGCATATTTACAATTAACTGGATACGGTCAGGAGTGAGCTGTCTCCCCACTTTGGACAGCAAGTGACCCAAGTACACAACTTGCTGAACACAGAATTGTAGCTTCGAAGGAGACACCTTGTGTCCCTTGTCGGCCAGAAAATGTAAAAATGTCAGAGATGCTTGTTCACATTCTGGCTCACTTCGTGCGGTGATCAGTAGATCTTCGACGTATTGCAGTAAGGCGGTGTTAACTGGCATTTGAATACAATCAAGTTGTCTTTTCAGTGCTTGACTATAGATGCTGGGGCTTTCTGTGAATCCTTGAGGTGCGCGTGAAAATTTGAAACTTCGTCCATTTAAGCTGAATCCGAAGAGGTATTGGCTCTCTGGATCAATGGGCACACTGAAGAAGGCGTTCTTGAGGTCAATTACAGTAAAGAACGTTGCTTCTGAATCAATAGCAGTCAATAGGGAAGAGATGTCGGGAACCACAGGGTACTGTGAAACGATACATTTATTCAGTTCTCGTAAATCAATCACCAGCCGATATACTGGCGGTGCATTGGGATCAGTACGTTTAAGAATCGGAATGATAGGGGAATTACAGATATTGGAGTCGGTCTCTACGACCACTCCTTGGGCAATGAGCTCTTCAATTATTTCCAGTAAAGCCACTACAGCATCGGGTGGTAACTTGTATTGTCTGATTCGGGGTAAAACAACACCTGGCTTCAGTGTAACACGGTATGGTGTAATGTGCATGCAGCCTACATCGGTTGGGCCTTGTGCCCACAGGTGTTCTGGTACATTTTTCAATCTGACATCAAACTCTCGTAATACATAGTGACCCTTAAAGTCACGCAAGAAAAGTCTAACTCCTTCCGGAGAACAACATATATCAGCTCCTAGAGCCTTCAATGTTTTGATACCTAACAGATTTTCTGGACATGATTTCGTAAGTAACAAGTCTGTAACACGTGATAATGGACCCACAGCCAGAGGGACGGGTTTCGATACTTCATTTACAATAGGCTGTCCTGAAAAACCAAGGGAAACATTCTGTAAGCCTGAGAGGGGTGCCCCTGGGACTTCATTATGACTGATTGTTGTGCGGCTTGCCCGTGTCAATTAAAAACTTTCTGTCTTTTCCCAATACTTGACTGTGTACATAAGGGCCCTCTTGATCTACAGGAACCTCAATAAGAGGCAAGCCAACCTCCCTCTCTAGGCTGTTTCATGTGTAACGTTGATAATCGGGGTAATCAGATTGGGCATACTGACACATCTGCCGTGAAACCTGCTGCGTCGCGGCAATGGGCTGTGGCTGTGACTGTGACTGATATACCGCTTCGTTTTGTCCTGTATGTGGTGGGGCATGCATAGGTTGTGCATTCTGTGAAGTCTGTTGCTGACCCTGGTCTTGTCTAGGCGGATGCGGTCTTTCCTTAGTTTTACCTGTTGCTATATTGTGTTTCAGGACTGGGCATTCATGTACGTAGAGACCTGGCTGCTTGCAATAGTTGCATGTCCCTTTAACGGGAGCTGCTGCATTTCCTGTCTGGGCCGTACCCTTTCTCTGGCCGTCGGCTGGAACCGACTGGGCCACTAACATTTTCATTTTCGTGTCTTTCATGCGTCTCTGTTCATGATCCTGTTCTTCTCTAATTCTGTTCTGATGGTATTGTAACATCTGTAGCATCTGGGATGGCGTATTTGCTTGCCATGTACTCTCAACCTTGTATACACTGTTTTTAACTGCTGTCAGGGAATTCTCCACTAACTTTGATACAAAAAGATGCGGGTACGACTCGCTACTTGGTTTAAGGCCACTATTAATAATGAAACATTTCTCGAATCTTGAATAGAAATCACTAGTATCTTCATCCTGTTTCTGTTTACAGGCCGAGATTGCGTCCCAGTCTTCCTTTTTAGTGGTCAGTAATCTTGGCAGAACCTGTACTATCAAACCTGGTAATGCTTTAGTTTTCTCCCCGAGGCCTAGCCCTGGGGTACGAAGTTTCTCCTCGTCTTCTATTTCTGTCCATATAATCTTTTTGTCTCCCACCTCCCATTCTCTTTCCTTTAGTTTCTCGTAGATGCCGGTGGGCAGCAGTACCTTTAACATTTTCATGATATCTGCATATGCGTAATCTCCCATCAGTAACATGTCTTTAAGTTCTCTGTGAAAACCTGCAGGGTCTTTGTCGTGACAGGGTACTAGTTTCTTCATTTCCAATAGTTCTAACTTGATCAGAGGTGTGTGTACATACACACGTTTCAAAGTATTATCGGTACCCATAACTGGATGTACTTCTCGTAAAGGGTTCTGTCTTTCAAGACGCTCCATATGATACATTTTTCTTTCTGGGGGCGGACCGGGAACATATTGTGAGCTTAAGAAAGTGTTATATCTGTGCCGTTGTTCTAGAATTATTTGTATTAACTTTGTACTTAGGCCTCTCCATCTATCCATGAGTAGTGCTTCTAATGTATCGTGTAAGGGACCTGGATCAGAATGTTGATTTCTGTATAACCTGAGGAGGTGCTGAATCATATATGTACCTGCTAATTTCTGCTCGTCTGGGGATAGGTTCAGAAATGTCTGCGCTACTGTCTCATCATTGTATATGTTAGGATTGTCAGCCCATAGTACTGCTGACCGGGCTAGTTCTTGTTCATCCATAGAATTGAGTACATGGTACCCCATTCGTTCTCGAAGCATTTTATCAGTGTCTTGGAACTGATGTTCAGGAGAATTCGGTTTCGATATGCCAGAGAGAAAAACTCTCTTGCTTTCTGGACGAATGCCTTTCCTAAGGTAAGTTCCCTTACCTACATACGCTATCGTATCTGTAGTCGTTTCTGGTTCTTCAGGTGCTTCCTCCTCCTCGGAGGAAGCATTTTCTTTTTCTTTTTCGTGTATATCTATTACTGCTTTTCTTATTTTCTTATACATACTAGCTATACAATTCGCTTTATCATGTTTTCCTTCAGCTATATTTTGTCCCCACTTGTTTAGTGCTTCCATTTCATCCTGTTCTGTCTCAGGCCTGTCTCGTTCTCTTATTAAGCAATTTATGAAAAAACGTAATATATATGCTTGAGTGTCAACTTTCTGATGTGCCAGGGCCTCCTTAATACTTTCAGGATTTTCCCCAGTCTGGACAAAATGATATATTCTATCTAGGTGATCTGTCATTCCTGAGAATAACACTAGGTAATCTGTAGCTTGTCGCAAACGTAATGATGCTATCAACATTCTATCGTCTTTGCCGGGTACTGGATCGTATCTGCAAACTGGAAGTTGTTCTTTGAGTATGTCGAGACGGGGTGACTGGAGTGTAGGGTGCTTCTGCATGTCCCTAAGGTGTAATCTGTGTGTTGCTGGCGGGGTCTGGTAACACCCGGTCGCACCTCCTGAGGCAGAGGCTTGGGCATTATCCCTCTGTGGAGTCTGTATGTGTACTTGAACTTGTCTCTTAATAGGATCAGGCAAAAACGGATTTGGTATCTTAACCTTAGGTGTGGGTGGTGGTGGGGGAGGAGGGACGACAGACTGTCGGACGGGGGAACTTTGTTGCGGTAATGGCGGGATATGGTCTGGAGGCGGGTTACCACCTCCGTCCCAGTCACCGTCAGTAGGCGGGGCGCGTGAATTGGTGTAAGCGGGTGCTACATCATCTAGATAGGAATTCAGAAATATGTCTTTAGTAGTCCTGTGATTTACTTTAATTGGAACCAATGGTGACGGCAGATTTTTCGGTATTTCTGAAGTGGCTTCAGGCGAACCCTCGGCCACAAGATACATGCCATTTACAAGATTGTTTCGCGCACGGTCTATTTGTTCTGATTTTACTCGGATCCCTTCAGTAACTAATTAGTTTTCTCAGGCTTTATCTGACTCTTCTCTATATCTGTCTTCTCTACGGAGTGCTTTTTCAGCACGTTTATGTGATTCTTTACGCCAAAATTCTATGGCGTCTTTCTGAGATTGTCTGGCTTTCTTTTTCCATAGTGCTTCTTCTACCTTCATGATGCACTCGGCATCCCATGTTCCGGTAACAGGCCATCTGTGTCTCTCGTCTAGATGCTTAGTATAATCGGCCCATAAATCTAGATACAATATGGCGTCTATGCCATGCTTATGGTACATGAAATTTCCAGGCGTGTCCCTAGGGGGGATAGGAATTTCTTCCTCTAGTATCCCTTTCCTAGTTCCTATCTGCTTTAACTTATTGAAAAACGGCATCTTGTTTACTTAGTACTGAATGCTCACTCCTTGCTACTTAACTCTGGACACAGCTAGTTACACAAGAACACAATAATGCACATTAAAAACAGTCACTCATACCACGACATTAATCACATGAAAGACATTTTGGACATAGATTTCTACCCTAGATACTGGATGTACTGCTAAACAGCACAGATACACTGTCGGAGACAATGCAAGAACTTGAATAACTGATATACTGCTAAACAGTACAGATACACTGTCTAAAACAGTGCAGACCGTGTTTGTGTACCCAAACCCGTCTTTACCGGATACATAATAATGCACCCGTCTAGATACGTCCCAGCAATGGTACTCACCGGGAAGCACGGAATCGGAAGGCCTCGGAAAACTCGACTGGACTGGACCGGACTGGACTTGACTCGACACGTGGATACTTCGGAAACTGTTGGGCCTCTTAACACCTCGGACCTTGCTTCTTTCGGCTAGGCTCTGGTCGGGATCCTCCGCACTCCTCACCGCCTCGTCTGGGTGCTGATCGCAGTCTCCGTCACCTCCGTGGGCCAGAGGGAGAAACAGGAAATCCTGCGGGTACGCGTAGTTCCGTCTTGACTGATGGCAGGGGGCAAAGCCTGCAACGCACCTACCGGCGCGTGGGGTGGGGGAGGGGTCCCTGTTCGGGCGCCAAAATAATGTGGTAAATATTTGATTTACCGTCCTAATTTCTATGCAGGTAAGTACTTTAACAAAAATAACTCAATCGGAAAGAAAGAGGCAGAGTCCGTGGTGTTAGAGTTCTTAGGGGTTTTATTCCTTAAAAAGGAATGGTCATGGTACCAGATCGGATATCTTGTTCCTGCCACCACTGGGGTGCAGGAAGGGATAGAGCAATATTTTATTGACAATACATAGCTTATATACTTAAATCGTACAGTAGAAACCAATACAGTAGGCGTAACAGCTGAGAGAAACAAGATAAGAGCACACACGTGATAGTGATACGTAATTAGAAGGCGTGAACTAGGCGTGTGCTAGAAACGTCATATGTAGGTGTCACGAGTAGGTGGGTACAAAGCAGAATTTGGCAATGTCAGCAGAAATCTGAGGTCGGGATGCGCGCGCAGGTGCATGACGTGTGATTGACGTGGAACTGGAGGGTGCAGGGGACTTGACATTTACACTGGCGGAAAGAGACAGAAGTCTGGCATGTCAGATCAACTCGTACCTCTATCATATCTGGTATCGGATGTTTAGGAACCATATTATCTAGAAGGAAAAGGTCTCTGGGGCAGAAGCTATTCTATACTGACTGAGTGCGTGTATAAGCGCCTAAGTGTCTGCATGAGATGCGAGGGGCATGGGCCTACCATGGTAACAGAGGCTATGAATTACTTGCACGGAGACAGTGAGGCCGGGCCCTTTGCTCTGCAGCTGGGGGGATGTTTACTTAAACTAGTAGGTAGGAATGCATTTTCGAGGAGCGGAACATATAATTCGAAGGTTGAATTCAGTCTTGGCAGGCAGCAGGCTGAGCTAAGCGCCGTTAGCCGCACAGGGAGTAAGGCAGAGGTCACGGGTACAGAGACAGCCCAGGCTGAGGCGTTCAGAGTTAGAAGGCAGAAAAAAGGCTCGATGGCAGAATTCTGGGCCTACTTCGCCAGAGCTGAAAAACGTGTAAAGTACACCACGAAAAGACGTTGGCATAGCATACTTAGAAACGGAATATTCAACCCATTCAGGGTGGGTCTGAAAGAGGACATGTTAACGTTGGACGCAAATGTATTTGCGTCTTCATAGCTGGCACAGGAGGGAAGTTACATGCACTTTAAGCTGGTACATGGAGACGGTGGGGTACACGTTAGGGAACATTACTTGACCATAAAATGTATATTTCCTCAAACTCAGGAATGGGAGGATATGCAGGCAGCATACTCCCCAGACCAACACCTGGCTCCTTTCTCGCCAAAGCTGAATCACCCGCACTTGCGTTCACCAGACACTCAGCCCTCGTGGGGAACGAGGGAAGCGGGCTTAAAGGAGCGGGGAACCCAATCCCGCATGATGGAAGCGCCCTGGCCTCCCTCCTAAAAACTATGCATTTGTCAGTAGATGCGCTACAATATTAATCAGACAAGACGGATGTACAGCTCTCACTATTAAACACACTGGCTGTGTTCACATCAGGGATCGACGAAAAACTGGGGGAACTCAACTCACTAATAAGAAGGACACAAACAGCATCATACCTCCAATGCGGGTGCAGCCAGTTTGTGGACAAGAAGTCAACCATCTCGGCAATGCTCTCCACCATGCTCAACGAGCTGAAGGAAAAATCATCCAGCACTGCCATTGCAAATTGCCCAACAGATGACCTCACCGCACCTCCGACAGCAGAAAATAATTCCAAGCAGCCCTGCAAAATTAATGCAACTAACACACTTCAAAGTGCGAGCATCACGATACAGCAGCGGTGACTCTCCAAAGATAGAAACGGCTACTACGGTAGTGATAAAAACTAACGCAAAACAACGCCGGCAGCTGAAAAGGTCGTAATCAGAAACTACTGCCACTAAGCCAAGCACTGACTTATCCAATTTTCAGCAAACAGAGTCAGAATCTAATTACTGCCTCAAAAGAGGGTGGCATGCAAGAAAAAACGGCCCATACAAGTAATCACCATCACACAGCAGCATCCCTCAACCTTGGTGGTCAACTAACAGGAACAGAGGAACGACCTTCTAAGCAAGCTGAAATAGTCTCAGGGTCAGTAAGCGAAAAAACATCCAACACAATTGGTTCTGACCCCCTTCTACACAACACTTGCTTTGTGCTAAATAGTCATGCCGGACTAGCTAGGCAACTTGAAATCGCGGCTCAAGAAAAGGATTCTCCCCATGAGAACACCCGGCAGGCAACCAGGCAAAAAGACACTGGCTACCCAGCCGGAAATGATGAAATGGTAAAGAGAAAGACTTGCACATCCCAGTTAGTGGCATTCTTACCGGAGGGGAACCAAGCGAGGATAGTCCTCGACCAACCATCTCAGCACTCTCTCCTTTGGCAAGATCAGAATCAACTGGGAATACCAACTTCAACAATAATTACGGAAAAGGTCTCAAGGACTTATGTGCAGCTGTGCAACAAGACCAGAAAGTGCCGCCCTACCGGTCATCCCAACAAAATATCGCTGCTAATCGACCGAAGCCATGCGAAAGCACAGCCTATCCACCAAATGATCAGACTTTTTCCCCAGAGTTACACATTGCTCAAACCAGAGTATACTACGATAGGTCGCCACGATGTGCTGAACCGTGGGAATGTTCTAAAACTGCTTCGGGCCATTCCCACCCTGGCAGACCTGAATACTACAGATTTATTCGCAATTGAGTTCCTGACCGCAGACAATCCAGCAAAACCAGAAACAACAAGGGTATTATGGAAATCAGAGGCTATAGTGCAAAGAGTATTAAATCATCAGACCATCTTCAAAGACTGGGGTATCCAAATCGGCCCCTATCATCCTGCAGCTTATCCAGCACCGCTATTAAACATGAGCCCAAGGCCAGGATCACCAAAATGCTCAAGGCCCTCTACCTCTGTATTAAGAGGGGCTCTTAGCCATTCAGAGCCTAGAAGGGCTTTCAACCAAGCCATACAATACGAACCCTTAAGGGCGGAATCGTCAAGTGGACGCAACCCAGACCAGGGCAAAGACACGCAGAAAGAAACAGCGATAAGTCTTTGCTCGTGGAATGTAAATGGCTTAGCATCAAAAATCCATGACTCCGACCTCTTCCAATAGCTCAACAACTTTGACATTATCATGCTACAGGAAACATGGCTCACGGAACCATTACACATACATGGATTCCGCTGCTTTGCTCGCCCAGCCACCAAGGGAAGCGAAATGGGCCATGCTTCAAGGGGGCTGGCGACCTACATTTCAATAACATCCATACCAACAGCGGGGGCAACTGGGCCAGAAACGGACGTAGCACTAGCAGTTAAACTCAATCTCCCTCGGGCAGACGCAAATAATGAAGTAACTTTGTTCAATGTATACATCCATCCAAAATGGACAGCAATTGATTCAGTAAGCACTAGCAGTTAAACTCAATCTCCCTCGGGCAGACGCAAATAATGAAGTAACTTTGTTCAATGTATACATCCATCCAAAATGGACAGCAATTGATTCAGTAAAACTAACAGAACTAATAACTTCTTAAGTAGGCTGCACGAAGCCTCAAATCTCATTCTATCAGGGGACATGAATTTATATCTAATGGGAACATCTGAATCAAAGGAAGTCTGTCTTCAATCGTCATATTATAATTTACCATCGCAAGGATCCTTTATGCATGGGAGGCCCAACAGGGTAAACAGACTCTTGCTGGAAGATCTAGAACACCTAAACCTGAGGGCCCTTAATGGAAGAACAGTCAATGACACTCCCCCAACGGCAAGCTATCACACTGATCCAACAAGCTCGCTTTTAGATGATGTCAGCCTTCCGCTGTTTCAATATGTAAAAGGCTTCAAAATGGACGACATAGGGGTGGCGACCATCGTCCACAAGAGGCTACTTGAGCGGCAACGGTTGCGTATAGCATTCACCCTGCTCTACAACTAGGCTCAAGTTACACATCCAATTACAAGAGGATCAAGTTTTCGACAGAAACCATAACATCCCTGACAGATACAGCAATCAACCTTCTATCCACTCAACCGCTTGGCAAGAACCAGATACAGACCTGGGAACGCATTTTAAAGGCTACAGACATAAAAACGAGGAGCTCTATGGTACAGACACAACAGAATAAGACAACCAGGATTCAAAGAGCACAATTAAAAGCACTTAAAAGATCAAAATAAATGGCTTGATAAGATCTTTACTCCATGAACCAGGGAACACATCGCTCATCTCTAACCTACGGCAACAGAGAACCGAACTAAAGAGGCTGAAAATATCAATAACAACAACGAACAGGACCTCTGGGCAAAACTCCTGCATAACATCAAGCATAATGCCAGTGATCGCTTCTGGAAAACAGTAAACCTGATCATACACTCACACCATGGCGGTCTCACTTCCTTCATATTAGAGGAAACATGGGCAAGCTATCTAAAGTCTCACTTCAACAGCCAAAGTAACAACCAACAAACGCCGGTGCAGAACAAAGCAGACAAGGATGCAGATGACACTATCAACTGGAGCAGGGCAAGTGGCAGCATCCTTACTGAAAGTCCTGCTGCTGCTTCACGTCCAAGTGCAATTATCACACCTAAGCCTGCCAGAGGAAAGCAACTCAGGGACGAATGTTTACCTGCCACTGAACAGCTTTCAATCAAAAAACAGATCGGGAAGGGAAGAAAGGAGGAAGCGCCAGGTCTGAATGGAATACCACCAGCAGTGTTTAAAGAAAAGCTGGATGATTGGGCAGAAATACTCCATCCACCATTTCTAGAAGTAAGACATCTGGGCATAATTCTAGAATTATGGAAAGGTTTGACAATCATTCCAATCCACAAAAGCGGCAGCAAGAACTTACCAGCCAATTATCGGTTAGTAGCCCTGATCGACAATGAAGCCAAATATTTTGCGGGAACACTGCTGGAGAAACTGACAATCTGGGCAGAAAACAACTAAATAATCCCACTAAACCAGACAGGATTCCGAAAAAACTCTGGCACAATATCTAACATCATGGCAATGTTTTTGATAATGGACATGGCAAAAATTAGGATAACTCAGTTGCTTGTCTGTTTCATTGACTACAGCGCCGCGTTTGATAACGTGGAGAGGTCCAAACTGTGGTCTAAGTTAGCCAGATGGGGCATCCCTAACAACCTTCTATCAATGATTATGCTCCTAAATACCGACACCTGGGTCCAAGTCAAATTTGGCTCAGAATCGCATCTCTCAAGAAAAGTCATAACATCCAAAGGTCTTAAACAGGGCTGTGTGCTGGCCCCCATGTTATTCAACCTATTTATGGCGGACTTAACTCTGGCACTTAATAACTGCAATTCACATGCACCCAGACTAGGGGGCTCGTCACTATCCAACCTACTTTATGCGGATGACGTAGTCCTACTCAGTCACACGGCAGTTGGCTTGCAACATCTCCTCAACTACCTGGAGGTCTACGTAGAAGAAAACAGTCTCTCAATAAACTTAAACAAAACTAGGACCATGACAATCAATAGGAAACGAAAAAAGAGCTAACTATGGTACCTGGGCGACAAACACATTGAAACAGCTGAGGCCTATAAGTATCTAGGAGTCTATATAGACAAAGAAGGATCATTCAGCCATCAACAAAAGGAGATCAAAAGGAAAGGGATGATTCTTGCACTGTCCAAGAAAGGTTTATTAGCTAAACTACTTGGCCCTACCCTGAGCCCTCTCTTAATGGTAGCACGGGCTAAAATCCTACCTTCTATTACCTACGGTACTGAAGCACTTCGAGGGAGAGTTAGCAATCTTCTGGACAAAACGCTTGTAAAAGCATATAGAATGATGTTCAGCCTCCCGTCCTATACCTCACCGGCGCAAATTCGACTGGAGTTTGGTCTGATAAAGCAAACCTGGGCCAGCTACGGAGCATTTATCAACTGCTGGCACAAGATCAGGACATCAAACCCCAACACATTAAATCATCTCCTGTGGCAAGATATTCAGTAGAGGGAGAATTTTCCCGCAAGTCTGTATCTTCAGGAGGCACTGACAAACACAGGCCTTTCGCACTTATGGGACACACACTGCCACCATACAGCTTTCAAAAAATGGTGTGGAAGGCGCTGAAAATACACTCATTGCTGGAGGACAAAGCGACTTTTTCTGTCAGAGCACGTGCTTGAATGACTCTGAATTCATAGAAGATCCTAGCCCCACAACAATATTTTAACTTGGGATATTCAAAAGTACTGAAATTAAAATTCCTAAAGCTCCGTCTTGGAGTGTAACCAACTACGCAGAACCTCCCTCCCTGGAAAAGGGTGCAGACCTTCACACTATGCAGCTTGTGCAAAAATGGCCAGGGTGACATCATACATACTATCTGCACTTGTACGGAGATGCTTCAAGAAAGGAGGCAGCTGCTAAAAGTTCCTTTTAACCAAAGAGGGATTCAGACAAGGAGACAAGCAGTTTTGGCGTATTTTGACCCCGCATTGCCACAATTGAACATTAACCTCATGCGCGCTAGCGGTTTTCCCGCTGTGCGCTGAGTTTTTTAAAAACCTGCGTTACATGACGAGCTCAGCTCGTCATGAGCGTACGACAGGCGTAACTCATGACGAGCTGAGCTCGTCATGAGCATCGAAGGGGCTAGACTAGTCAGATTCCTGGAATCAGTTCGGGCAAAAATGCCAATTTGACTCTTAAGTTGCAGGGTGTTGGAACATTAGGGTAAAAATGTTTTACTAAGGGGATGACTAATTGTCACAGCTGACCGCATCTTTCTCACAGGTTGCTACGGCATGGCCAAATCTGTATTTTAAAACTGTAATGATACGGAAGCGTTTTAGATCTTCAACATCATGATACTTATGATGGAGCACAAATATTTTAAATATCGTTTTACTTTGTATGTATTGCAATGGTTTTAAGTAACTCTGCAAATAAAGAATTTGTAATTTGTGTAATTAAGAGGCTAGTTTCAGCCTGGCAGCATGAGTTTATCTCATGGAAAGGGATCTCAGACAATGTGCAGCAGGTAATCTCGGGATTTGATGCAACCAAGGCCCTTGAAAAGCCCATGGGGGTCGCCCTGCTCGACACCGAAAAGGCCTTTAACAGGGTGTTGTGGGATTACTTGTGGCAGGCTATGGTAGCCAATGGTCAGTATCAACAGGAGAGGAAGGGCATGAGTAGGCACTCCTGTACCCCAATCCAATATATATTAACAACAAAGGAGTGACTGTGAAAAAGAGTGCTATCAAAATAAACTAGTGAGAATTAAATGTTGTTCCGCTGCGTGCTGCAAATGTGATCAATACTCACACACGTGCATGCACACAGCGAAATCTCTCTGTCTCCCTATGTACGCCCATTGGGTCTTCCTCTGAGGAAGGGAACCGGTGGGCTTACTGGTCACCCAGTGTAAAAAGGAGGGAAAAGAACCTTACTTATTAGAAGGACCCTCACTCACCACTAGTTGGCGACATGCTTCATCATTGGGTCCCCGCTGGGGTGACCGAATGTCTCCCCAGCATGCTACGACGCCTGGTAGCGGGTAACTTTTATTTAATTCTCATATGGTAGCCAATGGCCTGGGGTGGTGGGACTTTTATCAATGCAATACGGGCAATGTATCTTAAACCTACAGCTCGCTTACAAATTATGGGAGTTGAGTCGGAACCCTTCCCGATAGAGAGGGGAACGCGGCAGCGATGCCCCATCTCCAGTGGCATAACGAAACTTGAGGGGCCCCCCTGAAAAGTACATGGAGGGGGCCCTTCTCCCCGGCCCACATTTGCTGAGGGTGCCCCTGGAGCTTGGGCCCCCCAAACCGCTGGGACTGCGGGGGCTTATGTTACACCGCTACCTTACATTACACCTCCTCCATCATCCAAACACACAACACGAACATGCCACCCAAGACTGCATGCTTCGGTAAACCTCTTCACCCAAACACAAAAATATCAGTCATAGCACCCATCCATCATTTCCACAAATACAATACCCCAACACAACAAAGTACACCCTCACTATATTGCATGTGTTACATCTCACTATAACAATATCCCATCCACTACATTGACTTAGCACTACATCACAAGCTAAATCTAGGTAAGCAGATGTAGAGGTAAAGGGTTTTGTGAGTTCACAGTCTTCAAGTCTACTTTAAGGAAATTGTGCCAAAAAAAGTGTCATTTTCAAACCAGAAGCCCCACATAAAATGTCTACAAATCCTTAGCTTATACAGATATTACAAAACATGCAATTTCTCATGGACCGCAACTTTTATTTTACATGTTTCTTTACTTTCTACGTTTCATTTCGTTCTTCACTCCTTCCTCTATCAAGTAGATTTTTAGGTGCATGTAATGACTCACAATCATCATGGAAGAGTCAACGTCAAAAGTACATATAGAAATCTCACAATTTCAAGCAATAGATTGAAGACATAGAAAGATTTTACAGAATAGTATAGCAGTGCGACTGCTCAAGACCTGAAGACTGTGCAGGTTCGGAAAGCATACAAGTTAAATCCGTCTTACAGGCTCCTGTCACAGACAGCAGCAGTGATTATCACTTTAAAATATACATTTGAAACTGCAATCATTTTTTCCCCAAACTTCAGCTTGTCCGGAATATTATCGTGTTGCATTGCCACAATGATTTACATTTGTCTTAATGTAATAGATTTAATGTTTACCATGTGCTGATACAAATAGTGAATTTTGATTTCTAACCATCCAGCCTTGGCACTCTCTACCAGAGACCTACGACTGGATACCAACAACGCACTGTTATTTTACCCGGTGAGGTGCTAGAGCTTAGGGAAGAATGCTAAATCCAAAAGGCTCCATCTTTATTTCCTCTTTCTTGTTCCCTCCTTTCTTCTCTCCTGGTTTATCTCTTTCGCTTTTCCTGTCCTCCCTCAGTGTTTGGGACAACTCGACTCCTGTAACAGGGTTCACAGATGACCAACATAATAGAACGGAGGCAGAATACGCGATGATATAATGGACTTCATGGATCTTGAGAAATCCTTCCATGAAAAATTCTTGTTTTGCCCTTATCAGGTTTTGCAAGTTTGCACATGGTTGAGTTGCGTCCATTTCATCGCCAGCCCATCCCATCGATCTTAGACAGGCTCATGGATGTTCAGTTTTTATTTTAAAAAGCAAGCCTTTGAAAGTCCACTGCTGACAGTGCCATCTATTAATGGCCCCTTCAGATATGGAAGTGAAAACGTGCCTCACTTGGGACAAAATAACTTGAGCTGTCTAGACCATGGACCAGACACAGGCTGGTAACTTTAAAATACTTGGTCAGCGGCCGCAGATTGGAGTCAGTTCAGACTGCGGCGGTGGTGCTGCTCCATTGGAGGCAGCAATACAGGCTCTGTCAAGGCTGGCCAGGAGGCTGCCGGCACTAGCAGGCTCAGCCGCAAGCCACTGCGGGCAGCGGCAATTCGGGTTTACCGGCCAGCATCCACACTCAAACAAACTGGAGCAGGAGGCGGAGCAATCGTCTCCTGCAGAACCAGGCCTATATTACGTTTTTTTTTTACTATCGGCTGGCTGGGAATGCGCAGAGGCCGCCTTTTCTATCAATATTTTTTATTTGCGCATTAAGAGGGTGCAGAAAATAAAACAGAAATGAATGAAAATCTATTTTTGAAAGAAAGGACCTTTCTCACACACCTCACCCTTCATGGAAAAACTCGCTTGTAATTTGAAGATGATCCCCCATCCGCATATCTGTTCGCCCTTCAAAGCATTGAGTATGGGAAAGTGCTGTGTATAACTACATAAAGACATCTGCAGTGGCAGGGACCCATGATGGCCGGATTCCATTTCCAATGATCTCATTCCTGGGACCTGCTGCATGAGCCTGTCACGGAGACCTACCCCCATGTTACTTTCCCACCTGACCAACCAGGTATGGGCAGGGCTAAGTAGGTGTTTGCCGACACAGTGACCCTTCATATAACTTATTCGCGGTTAAACAGTAAGCCTAAGGAGCGAGCCTCACTACATTTTGGCCCTCCGTAGCGCCATGTGCATGGCCAATGGCGCTGCGCAATAAGGCCAAGAAGTGCGTCACAGAGGGGACAGTTTTGGAACTCCCGACTGAAAAATACAACAAAGCATACTCAGGCAGACTGAAGATTACTCTAAACTTGTATTCACCTAGTCCCACGTGTCGGATGTATGTCGTTACAACGCATACTTTTACACCGCACACCTTTACAACACATTTTTTACATCGCAACTTCCATTACAACGCATTCCATTAGAACGCATGCCATTACAATGAATTCTTTGAAACTACCTTTACAACACATTCCACTACAACGCATACTACATTTACAACGCATACCATTACAACGCATACCATTACATTGCATGTATGGTAAGTATTGGATAGTGTAGGGGTAAAAATTACTATTCTAACTCCAGGGGGGTGCAACAGTAGGGTAAGTGTTGGATAGCGTAGGGGGTAAAAATAACTATTCTAACTCCAGGGGGTGCAACAGTAGGGTAAGTATTGGATAATGTAGGGGTAAAAATTACTATTCTAACTCCAGGGGGTGCAACAGTAGGGTAAGTGCTGGATAGTGTAGGTACGCGTTGTAATGGTATGCGTTGTAATGACATGCGTTGTAATGGATGTTGCGTTGTAAAAGTTTTGTTGTAAAGGTAGTGCGTTGTAAAAGTTGCATGGTAAGTGTTGTTTCCCCCACATGTCTCTTGGTCTGTTTATTATGCACCGGCGGGAACCTTCCGGCGCCCCTTTCCCTCTCGCTCTCATCACAGTCAGTCATGCGCCCTCGCTTAGAGGCCAGGACGCTCATCTCCTCTCTGCCACTCTCTCCCCCCACCCCCTGTCAGGCGACCTCTTTAGGGCCAATAATGCGGCATGCGCGCACCATTTAATTTATGGGGACTTGGCGAGGCCGTGCGCAGTTGCGCACCATTTGATTTAATTGGTGAAAACTTCAAGAGGCTTGCTTGCAGCCAGCTCCGCTGAGTGAGGGGGCCCCTGGGGCGTGGACTCCTCCCGCACCGCAGGGGCTGTGGGGGCCTTTGTTACGCCCCTGACCATCTCCCCCGTGTTATTTGGATCATACACCGATCACTTCCTCAGGTGGCTGAAAGCCTCTCTGGACATCTTGCCCGTCAGTCTGCAGGGTTGGGATATTAAAATTCTGGCCTAAGCCAATGATGTGGCAATAATCATCAGTGACCCAGACAGGGCTGCCTGCTCTGTGGAAAGGGTAGCAGAGGAATTTGGGAGACAGTCAGGATTTCCGTTAAATAGAGCTAAAACTCAGGTTTTGATTAATAGACACACGCCTGCCTCCGATTGCAGGATTGTAGAGGAAGCTACATATCTGGGAATCTATATCAAGTCATTGTGGTACATGTTATCGATTTAAATGTAACCCCTATTGTTGATAAAACTAAGAAGGATTTTAGCCGCTGGGACAATCTGAAACTTTCTATAATGGGGAGATGCAATCTGGTAAAAATGATGTTTCTGCCAATGTTATTATATGTTTTTCGCACTATTCCTTTGGAGATTAATAATGAATGGTTCAAAGTAGTTGATAGTCTGATGGCTAGATTCTTCTGGGCCTATGGGAGGACCTGGAGGGCTAATGCATTTATGTGCCAACCCAGAGACTGCGGGCTTCCCAACTTTATATTATATTATATAGCTGCAACACTGCAATACTATGGCCCATTATTTAATAATAAGATAACTGAAGGAGGTTCTGATCTCGATAGCCTCCAACGGGTGTCTGCTGAAGTTTTTTGATTCAAACTACTTTGAAAGAACTCTATTCAAGACGCTTATCGCTGCATTTAGAAAGTGGGCGGGGTCCATAAAAAAATATAGGTGGGCAGATATACTCTCCCGCTTAGGAATGATGAACTCCACAGAATAGTTCAAGTTAATTGCTTAACCTGATGGGAATAGGGGGTTTTGACAAGATTGGAGATCTACTAGCGGGAAACCATATTGCCTCTTTTGAGGTGATCAGGGGTCGATTCAGATTCGGGAAAAACCACTCCGAATAGCTGTTCAGTTTTTCTCGTACGAATCGTACCCTGCAATGTCCCACTTACATAAGACGAAGTACGATTCGTACCAGGAGCTGGACTCCGTACGAATCGTACAGAGACCGTACAAATGAAATCCCCATACGATTCTCCCTCGGAACCCGCTGTATGCGACATACGTATGGTTCGCGGCTAGTTTTTCTGACCCAGCAAGTACGATTTGTGTTGGGTACGCACGTACGACCCTTTTCCTACGAGAGCCGAAAACAGCTGTAAAAGCAGAGTTCGCCTCGAAACAGGTACGGGACGGCCCCCCCCCCCGGGTATAGCGCGTAGTACGGTGCGTACACCCTGCAGTCGCAGGGGTACGATGCGTACCCCCCATGATTGCAGGGGTACGCACCATACCCTGCGATTATGGGGGGTACGGACCATACGATGTGTATGTGATTGTGTGCTTTTCCGTACGAATCGCCCTTACCTGATGTGGGCCGTACGAATCGTGTCCTCATACCCAGTTCCGGATCATACGCGTCGGGTCGTACGGCATGTGTACGAGTCATACGGTTCACGGTTTCAGCCTTGCAATACTTACGGATCGTGATGATTCGGGCGGATTCACGAAATACAGATCGTACTACGCGACTCGTACGGACGGGTACGATTCATAAGGAGAGGGCTCTGGATACGATTCGTACGGACTGTTTTTTACCAGGATCAGAATCGACCCCTTAATGTTGGGCCTCTGGATTTTTAAAAATATTTACAGTTGAGGATTTCCTATTGAGAAAGGCAGGGCTTCCGCTGCATTTGTGCGGATTCCTCTCATGGAAATTAACAAAAAGTACAGGCCCCTCAGTTCCGCAGCTATAGGGCTGTTTGCTGGAGGGGGTTCCAGACGATCTGGATAAGCATAATGAAAAATGGCGGGTGAGGCTTGATTTGGTGGACTCTGGCTTCTTGAAATCACTTGAGCTGGGCGGGTCAATCTT
The DNA here is from genome assembly GCF_964263255.1 of Lissotriton vulgaris. Classification (NCBI taxonomy): domain Eukaryota; kingdom Metazoa; phylum Chordata; class Amphibia; order Caudata; family Salamandridae; genus Lissotriton; species Lissotriton vulgaris. The sequence goes on along the minus strand of NC_141693.1, from coordinate 336,038,343 downwards.
GTGTGTCTTGAACCTGCAATCACAGTACTACAAATCGATGTTTGATTTGTATATAACACCAGCGAAAATCGTTAAATGCGGCGGGGATACGGAGACTCACTACCCTAGCTGCTATGCATCTAATGCGGATCTGGTTCATATGTTCTGCACATGCCCCTGTTTAAAATCACTTGGTTTGGAAATTGCAGGTTTCTTAGGTGAAGTCCTGAAAAATAATATCTCCCTGTCCTCTCAGCTTATGTTGTTACGGGTGGACGAATCAAATGGCGGGTTCGGGCCAGGGCCGATTTAATTTTTTTTAAACAATAACTGTTTTTAGCCTTTGTTTGGCCTCTGCTTGGTTTGACCCTTTACCCCTGACTTTTCAGCAATGGAAAGGATGCTTCCTACATGTTTATAATTTAGAAAACGCACTCCACAAATGAAAAGGCAGGAGGGCCAAAAGTAAAGGGAGGAGGATTTGGGGGGTGCTTTCAACCTGGACGTACTTGCTTTACGTAGTATAGTAGGTGGGCTTGAGGCATAGGGGACGCTGGCTTATGGTTTGGAAGATATTATTAATTTGTGGCAACTTTGTCGCTTCCTAAAAAAACACAGTTTTTTGTTGTCATATTAATGAATTTGTATGTCATGTATTTATGTATACTTGCTGCTGTTAATAAAATTAAAAACAATGATAATTATTATAATTTTAAATAAACAGAAACATAATATACATTTTAACAATATAAACTGGAAAATGTTACAATGAATACATATACTATAACCACTAGAATTTATACAAGAGTAGGCAAAGTGTTGGATAACGTAGGAGTAAACTTTAATATTTCCACTCCAGTCAGTGCAACAGTAGGTAAAGTGTTGGATAGGCTAGGGGTAACATTTACTATCCCCACTCATGTCAGTGCAATAGTAGGGAAAGCTTTGGATTGCTGATGGGTAAAATTTACTCTTCTCATTCTAGCCAGTGCAAAATTAGGGAAAGTGTTGGAGTGCGGTTAGGTGGGGGCATTTACTATTCCCACTTCAGTCATTGTAACAGTAGGGGTAGTGTTGGACTCAGGGGGAGGGATGGGGGTAAAATGTAATATTCCCACTCCAGTCAGTGCAACAGTAGGGAAGGTGTTGAATAGCGGAGGGATATCATTTACTATTCCCTTCCAGTCAGTGCTACAATAGGGAAAGTGTAGGACAGCGAAGGGGTAAAATGTACTTTTCCCACTGCAGGCAGTGGGGCAGTGCGGAAAGTCTTTGATAGCGGAGGGGTAACATTTACTAGTCCCACTGCAGTCCGTGCAACTGTAGGGCAAGAGGTGAATTTCAGAGGGGCAAAATTTACAGTTCCCACTCCAGTCAGTGCAACCATAGGAAAAGCGTTAAATTGCAGAGTGGAAATATGCTCTATACCTACTCCAGTCAGTGCAACCACAAGGGAAAGTGCTGGATAGCAGAGTGGTAAAATTTACTATTCCCACTCCAGTCAGTACAACAGTAGGAAAAGTGTTGGATAGTGGAGGGGTAACATTTACTGTTTCCACTCCAGTCAGTACATTAGAAACATACTAATTAACTTGACTAATGCATATCATAAATTACTACGACTATTATTATGATTACAATACAAAACGGAATTCTCCAAAATAATATTTTTTTTAAAGTATTTTTGTTGAACAACAAACAGTTCCAGTCAGATACACATCGTACAATGGGTCATCACATGATATATACATTACACTATCATCACACTGTAGTGTGCGCGTCAGCATGGTTTCCATATCTTGAGCAGTTCAACATAGTACCCCAACGATCGTTTTTTGCACTCACAACTTCCTCCCTCTGATCACATCCTTTCTTAAGCTCTGTATTTCTCCCAGGGACACCATATCTTTTCCCACTTCTTAGGGCAGCCTCTGCTCTCGAACAGCACCCTCTTCATAAGGCGAGACCAGTCCATGTCTGCCTTCCAGTGCGACAGCCTGGGAGACATAAGCGCACACCACAGCCGCTCAATATTGCGTTTAGCGACCTCAGCTACCAGCATTAGCCAGATTTTTGTATGTGCTGGCCCATCTATTCTCCCCGGTGACACCCAATAACAGCCAGCGTACTTCAGGTTGTATGTGTACACCCACCACCCCGACATCACTCCTGCCGCCCATGACCAGTATTGTTGTATCACTGGACATTCCCATAGAATGTGGAAGAATGTGCCGGGTAGACTACAACCCCTAGTGCATTGGTCAGAGTCCGCCCACCCAATCTTCTGCATAAGTGTGTGAGAGTAGTGTGTTCTATGCAAAATTTGTAACTGAATTATTTGGAATTTGACCGTTATCGCTATTTCTCTGGGGATCTGCATCGCCTCCTGCCAGTCATCGTCCTCCAAAATACCAATGTCCAGTTCCCAAGTAACCCAGAGTGTCCCGAGGGGGGTCAAGTAAATTGTTAATTATTTTCTTGTATGTGAGGGAGATTGCTTTGTCAGGGATTGGGTCTAATAATAGTCGGTTTTCTAAAGGGGCGTATTCTGGTACAGTTTCACCATCCTTAATGTGGCACCGAAGCGCATGTTTCAGTTGGATGTATCGATATTGCTCTGTCTCTGCTAACTGATAATCTTTTTGTAGTTTGTCAAATGTAAGCATCCAATCCCACCTCTATATTTCCCCCAGGTTATCTAGGCCTATGCGACTCCAGCTGCGGAATCCCTTGAGTCTCTCTACCTCATGAAGCCCATCACTCTGCCACAGTGGGGTCTGTTCGGTTAATCTTTTCTTCCATCCTAGCGCCTTGGTAGCAGCATGCCTTGCTCGTACCACAGCCCGAGTATGTGCAGGAAGGTAAGCTTTCTTCCACTTCTATTCTGATATAATGCTGCTAGCATATCCCTTTGTTCCCATCGCACGGCAATCCACTCTGTACGCGGGCTCAGACTGCGGCGCAAAAACCCAACTGTTGATATTTATAAGTTGGGACGGTAGGTAGTAGTTTCTCACATCTGATATAACAAGCCCCCCCTCATATACTCCCCTCTGAAGCTTGGCGAGCTCTATACGTGGCACCCCCCTGCCCCAGATTAGGGTTCGCAGTTCCCTTTCAATGGTGCGGAAGAAGGTGTCAGGAAGCTTGTGTGGCGTGTTTTGTACCACATAAAGTAGGCGTGGTAGGGCCATCATTTTGAACAATACAGCTCTCCCCATAAGGGTGATGGGGAGCTAACACCATTGGGCTATGTCCCCGTGGAGTCTCGGAAAAGTGCGCCTGAGTGTTCATACACAAAACTCCTCCGAGGAGTGGGAAATCCAAATTCCTATGTATTTAAACTTATCCTGCTGCGTCAGCACCACACAGTCAGAGATGAGTGGGGGAAGCCTTCCGGCGAGATAACAAATGAGACTTATCCCAATTTATTTGATAGCCTGAATATGTACCAAAGAGCCAGATGACAATTATGATCCAAGGAAACGTCCGTCTGGGTTTGCCTGCATAGAGTAAGATATTGGCTGCATACAACGATATGCGTTCTTCCCGGCCCCCCCATATCGATACCTCAGATGGGGGACAGAGGACAGCCTCTATGGAGCAAGAAGGATCTAGATATTGCCCCATTCACCAGAACCCTCTCAAAATAATATTAACCAATAAATACAATGTAATATACATTCAAAAAACACAACACAATTAACACATATAATTTTTCTTTTACAGAGTTTTATATAGCGCAAACTTTACCCGAATCGGGTATCAGAGCGCATTACATCACACTAGTTGCATTACATGTAGGCACAAGTTTTATTGTTAGGCACGGGGAGATTAAGTGATTTACCCAGAATCACAGGATGTTCAGCATCATTGCCAAGACTCGAACCCAGTTCCCCAGATTCGAGGTCGACCGCCGTAGCCGTTAGGCGAACTCCTCTCCCCAAATTACCTAGATTTAAAAATAGTTAATTAATGTTTTCAAAATATTATTACTTAAATAACTTTCCAGCCTATATTTCTATAAAGTACACAACACATATCTAAAATTAATTTAAATGATATTTACACAAGTTACATAACCAAATATTTATTAAAATATTAATAATAATTAACTATTACAAAAAATATTTAATCACCTCCCCAACGTTTATCCACACACAACAAACAACCCACACCTAATAACTAAATGACAAAATATATTATTTGCATCATTTTCATAATTATCTGACAATTAAACAATTATTATTAATAATTAACTATCATTTTTTTATTGTATTTAACGTCCCACCCTTTACTTCTACAATTGCCACAACTCACACTTTATAACAAAAAGAATCTTAGTTACATATTTTACATAATTATTCATCATTTCAATAATCATTATAAAATAACATAATTAATTAATAGAATTAATTTCCTACACACTCTTTACCCATAAAAAACACACCCCAAAAATAAAAATTGTATTACGTAATTTACATATCAATTAAATAATGAATTGATTATTCATTAATCATCATTAAGTTACTTCCCACCCTATACCCATACAAAACACACAACCCGCACCTGAAACCTCATTAAATCAAATTACACAATTAACATAATGTTATTATCAATGATATCATTAATATTAATTACAAATTATGTATTAATTATAATTAATGTACTTCCCACCCTATAAAGCACACAACCTGCTACAGTACTAAAAATGAAAAAAATATATAAAATGTCATTTCAAAACTACTAACAATTAAACTATGTAAAAAAAAAACTAATGAGGCAAACATTTTATACCATTTACAATTAAAATATATATTCAAATACTTTAAAATAATTAAAAAACGATATTCTTAACAACAAAACTTTAGTAAACTATATTAATGTTGAAGATATTTTTGAAAACCATATTAATGATTTCAATATTGTTAAAATCTATATTACTTACCTTAAAATCGATATTCTTGACAATATATTCTTGCACACAATATTTCTGTGTGACAATATTTCAGACTCGATATTTCTGTCAGACATATTTTATTTTCGATATTTTGACTGACCACCGTTTTGTGGACTATTCCACTGCCTTTGAAAAGTCGATCACTATTGACTTTGGACTAAGCTTGGGGAATGGGAAACTGAACTGACACTTTTGCACTTTCTAATTGAGCTACACACCAACACAAATAAGTCCTTACTACCGATAATACTTTGTCTACAAAAATGCATAGCAAGATTAGTAGTAAACAAGTCTGCATTCTGGCGCTACGTCTGTTCACTTTATATATAGTCGACTTACCTGAGGCAAAATTGAGAATGCATGGGATCAAGCATATGCCGATTTAATGATACTTTCACAAATGCTCAAATGCTGAAAGGATTGCAACACCTTTTGTGCCAACTAAATGATTTCAACCTTGCTGATGGACTAACAGCCAATCATTCTAGACTAAAAATCAAGGTATTCCAAAAGAAAAAAATAATAATATCTTGGGAACTAGGTGATGTTATAATTGAAAATGTTAAGCAATATTATTTTTGAGTGTCGCTTGACACTAGGTTACTCTGGTCTAATAACCTTTCAATTAGGAAGCTTATATCTACTAATTACTACCAAACGAATAATGAGATTTGATAAACTATTTGGAGGTAGAGCATAAAGTAGTAATAATGAAGTGAATTTCATTCGGGCGTGACCAGCCAGCCAACATGGCCGACACGAGTTCCTTACGCTCTTTACACAAACCCTTGATTATCCTGAAAACCAATAGAATCCCACTCCATCAGACAACAAAACAAGTTGTGTTAAGCTCCGTAGTGTGAGATGATATGGGCTGGTGAACCGGATGGTTGTGTGGCGAAGGATTTCGGCGAGGAAGTACCTAAGGCCCGCCATCAAAATACTCAACTGTCACTGTGGAAGCAGACTGCGGCGATACCACACCAGAGCCATTGAGCATGGACGAAGGGGGAAAGACCCAACGCAGACAATGCTCTTCGAGAGCAGTGACGGGGGAATCGAGGGTCAGCGGCTGTGGCTCTGTGGCGCAGTGGAGGCTGAGAGGTGGTGAGTAGAAGCTGCAGTTGCACAGTCCGGGAGTTCACAGGCACACAGGCTCTGCTGCACATGCCCCCAGGTGTCAGCAGAAAGGGTCGTGCTTGCCGGAAACCTGCACACATGACAGCACTGACTAGGAGTGCTGGTTGAGGAGTCCTAGGGAAGAGGAGCAGGGGAAAGACCAAAGCAGTCACAAGCCATCGGTCACACGAGTGCTGACCGGACGGCCAGGTGGGGAGCGGCAATTGTCGGCCCTCGAGCAGCGGGCCGGAGTCCTTGAGCCGCCACAAGTTGGGGGCACTACAAGAACAGAGAAAGTGCATTGAAGGAGGCCTTAGGCCGAGACGGAATGAAGATTGGGTCCTCCCTACTGGAATTTACACGGCCAACGCAGCCCTGCCCAGTTTCTCTGAAGCAGAGCACGCAAGGTAGGAAGGTGATCCAGCACACAGAACAAGGAGCTTGGACTGCAGGAAGATACGGGGGCACGCCCCACAAGGAATGTCAGAACTGCTCCAGACACTCTGAGGGGAAACACACTGAGGCCTAGTTAGGCCTGTAGCGATCCGGATGCTGGATCGGGCCTAGTTCGCAAAGCAAACTAGAAAGACCCAACACGGAGGACTGGTGACATGCCTGGGGTGCCCCACATGCCTCACTCCTCACCCCTCTACTTGCATTGTGGCCTAATCAGGCCTATAAAGATTCTGGGGGCCGGCTCAGGCCCCTGTCGCATGCAAGAGAGACGATAGTGGTCGGGCACCAGGAGTAAGGAAGTATGCGGGGCACACCATGCAGCTGCAATCAGCACAATAAGGGAAGGCACATCAAGGCCTAGCCTGGCCTACAGGGATCCCAGGTCTGGCTCGGAACCAGACTAAGTAACTAACGAGACAGACCTAGCACGGGTAGGAGGAGAGGTTTGTGGAGCCCCTCATCTCACTCTCCCACCCAAACAGAGACCAAGCCAGACTTCCACAGATACGGGTGCCGGCTCGAGCCCAAATTACACAGCAGACAAGACAAGCAAGGAGCGAGGGAGCAGCATCACACCTGGGACACCCCACATACTTCTCATCTCACCCTCCGGCACTAGGCAACAATAGCCGCACCACAGAAGCTATGTAGAGATGAGGCCCGACTTGACCTTAACTGCCTCCAAAACAGCTAACGCATCGCCACTCAAGCTCAGATACCGCTGATCCAACATAGAGACCAGGTTCCAGGCAAGTGCCAACACGGTCTATTGAATGTCCTCAGCACAAAATCTGGCCATCGGTCGGCTTAGCGCCGAAACCCAGGAAGCCCCACATGCAGAGGGGGATGGAGCCAGCAAAGTGCTGCACTCAGACCAAGTCCAGTTTAGTGGAAAGCGCTTAGTGGCAGCAGAGAAGATAGGGGTTGCACTGGACCAAACGCATACCTCCCTGGAGTCAAAGATAGACAAGGTCACATCAGACTTCACATTACTACGAGCCGATCATCGCAAATTGTCAGAAAAGGTTCAAGCCAACAAACAGACACTGGTGGAGCTGAAACCAATTACACACATTCACATGGCAGCCCTGCAGGATCAAGTGCACATGCTAGAAGATAAACTGGAAGATGCAGAAGGGCGCTGACGCCGCAATAACATACGTGTAGTGGGTCTTCCTGAAGGAGGAGGACATAATCCACTTGAATATGGAGCGGTGGCTAAGAGAGTTGCTCCCAGAGCGAGCGGACCGCATGCCAGCCCATAATCCGCCTCCTGGCGCTAGGCCAAGACCGTTTCTCTTTAATTTACTCAACTACAGAGATAGAGACACAATACTTAGAGAGACACTTAAACTCACAGTCAGTAAGGGCCATATGTATCAACATCCTGATTTGCAATTCTCAAATAGCGATTTTTTAGAAATCGGTATTTGAGAATTGCAAATAGGGATGTATGTAAAAAAAAAAACGCAATTTGTTAGCGATTTCTTAATATTCCTTAATTGCGATTAGCAAATTACGAATTAAGGAAGTAATCGCAATTAAGGAATACTTTCCCAATCATTTCTATGGGCCAGGAGGCCCATAGGAATGAATGGGAAGTTATTCTCAATTTGCGATTCTCAATTTGAGAATCGCAAATTGAGAATAATTTCAAGGGTGTCAAAAGGACACCCTGGTGCACCCCTGAAATAAGCATGGGTGCACATGTGGCGCACATACATGCCATAAGGACATGTATGTGCATCACATTGCACTTTGAAAAATGCAAAAAAGTGCGTTTTTCCAAAAAAATCGCAAACCACCACCAACTTGAAGTTGGTGGTAATTTTCGATTCCTTACGGCCAAATTGCACTTTTTTGGTGCTTCTTACATTGCATTTAAGGAATCGCTAATTTTGCGATTCCTTATTTTGCCTTAATACATACCACTTGGCAAAATTGCATTCGCAAACGCCGAAATTCTGCGAATTTTGCTTGATACATATGGCCCTAAGATCCAAATCAACTAGGTCAAACTATTCACAGACTATACAGCGCAGAAGCAAAGAGGAACTTATAATGCAGTGAAACGTCAGCTTAGAGAATTGAATATTCATTACTCATAGCTATTCCCAGCTCGACTATGAGTGGCCACAAAAGACACCACCCACTTTTTAGATTCACCCTCTGATGTTTTTGACTGGCTGGAGGAGTCAGGCCTACTGACAGGGCATAGGCCATGCACAAACACCATGTCGCCACAGCCCGGCAGGAGAAATAGTCACTGCCTCAGAGGAAGAGGCCATGGCCGCACGACGACGCCAACTGCAGCCCCAGATCTTGAGCCGAGACTGCAGAAAAGACAAGAAGCAATACACGTGGCTGCAATAATTCGAACTATATCTCAGAATTCTGATCAAGATATGAGTCCTGCCTGCTCACCCAGCGCGGGTGGATCGACACCTGCCAGATCCAACAACCTGGACTGCCTGCACCGACCAGACAGATGACATAATATGAATGTTCAATAGTAATCTGAGAGGGGATTGTTACTATATATAGCATTTAAACATTACACTGACATGCTCCAACCAGTTGTGCTAACAAATGCACAAGTAGTATGCGGAGGGGCCAGACTACGCACGCCAAGCCCTCAACTCTCACAGAGCCCGACCTATGCACTGCATACGTCATATGAACTCCCATATTACCAGACAATAAGGGATCACTAATTATCTTGACAGAACTCCGAGAGAAAGCCAAAACACACAGGTTTATACCGCGTACATTCATACCTAGTTGCAAACAAGCATAGTTGTTGGGCACCCTAGTTTGGACAAATGTCAACCACGAGTAAACCCTTGTACAGTTATGCACAATTCAGTTAAACCCCCCTTTCAGTATTAGTTTGGACACCTCAGAGAGCTTTTGATGACCTCCCGACCCTCCGCCAGGCACCTGTCTTTGCACACAACAGAGAAAACACCAGAAAAAACACTGCCAATACATGGCACAAGCTAACATAATCACGTGGAACGTGAGGGACATGCACACGCCAACACATTGATACGCCATATTTTCCTATCTGCAGCGCAGATCCACAAGCATATCCCAAACAGAAATGGAGAAACTACGCAGACAGTTGAGGGGGCAAGTATATGGCACTAACTGTTCTTTCCAAGCATGTGAGGCCTTAATATGGATAAAAGCCGGGCTCCCATGAGTGAAAGAGGAGGCGTTATCAGATCCAGAGGGCAGATATGTGTTTGTGAAAGGTAGATTAAATGGCCAGACGCTGCTCATAGGCTCTATGGCCCCAACGTAGATCAATTCTCCTTCCTAGGAAAGCTGACTGGGATGCATGCTAGATGGAGTGGAATACCGTGGCTAATGGAGGGGGGGGTGGATTTTAACTCAGTACTAAACGTAGGCCTAGACAGATCATTCCCGCTACAGATGAGAACCACAGCAATATCCAATGCGCAGGCATTGGCAAAGTGGTTAACTCCCTGGTCGCTGATAGACATTTGGCGCACCCTCAATCTCAACACATGTATCTATTTGTTCCACTCCCATACACAGGTTACATGTAAGTCTGGATCGCATAGTAGGATCACACGTCCTCTCTCCACTTATCAAGAAGATCGAATACCTATGACGCACACACTCTGATCACAATCTTCAACAACTACAACTAGCTAGGGAAGTAGCCCCCCCTCCCCCCAGTTCCCACATGGCGGCTTCAACCAGCGGTGCTGGAGGTGCAAGCATCCCAATTCTCTTTGGGGGCGGCAATCTTGGAATACTTTGAGGCTAACAAGGGCACTATTAGACGACAAGCTCCTGGAATAGGACGCTTTCAAAGTAACCATGAGAGGTCACAGCCTGGGCGCTACCTGGAACATATGGAAGCAACTGACTGACTCGCCTAATAATATAGAGAGACAGTTACTGTGACATGAAACAAGCACGGTGACAGACATGGTAGACGCACAGCACCTTGAAGAACTGCACGCAGAACATGCTGATTATTTAGAAAGGCTCAGCTGTCACAACTATGCGGTGCATTCTGCGCGCACACACTCTACAGCAGACTGAATGAGCCAGATGCTGGCATGGCTTATACGCCAAGAGCACACCCGTCAGCCAATAGGTGCATTGCAAACTGAAGCAGGACACATGCTATACATGCAGCATGAAAAACACGCAGCCATGACACAGCATTATGCTACATTCTACCAGTCCCTGGGTTGGTGTAATGGATGGGATCTTACCACCTTTGTAGAAGCTATACACCCTCCAGAGGCGAGACCAGAATACAGGGAGATACTAAATGAACCATTCTCGCCTGAGGTGATCCGTGGCGCAATAGCAGAACTAGCCACTGGGAAAACACCAGAGCCATACAGATCCCTGACGGAATATTACAAAGCATATTCTGTAACACTAACCCCACGCCTGTACCCACTCTACATCACAGCTTTGAGTGAGCGAAGCTCCCCCCTTCTATGCGAGAGGCAAACTGGTGTTATTGCTCAAACCTGATAAAGATCCCACCAAAATGGGCTCCTACAGACCACTAGCCCTGCTTAATATAGACTATAAAATATTGGCAAAGGTCCTAGCAGACAAGCTTGCGCAGGTGGTCCCTGTAGGAGAGTAGGGTCTGCAATCCTATGATCACCCAGATTTTTTGCTTTTGTTTCACTGGTTTACGACTTTCTCTGGCTGTGGGCCTGCTAATCAGACCCACAGCCTGGCTGTTCTCTTTCTAAATAACGATATGTACCCTAGGTGCATTTACCAATTGGTACTGGGCCACCTTATCAGACCCCGTAACGCAGGGCATAGGTGTACCCAGGGCCGCCAGGGGCTGAAGCATGTATTATGCCACCCCTGGCTGGCCTCCTAAATTTGACACAACTGGCTGCACGACAGCTGGGGCGAAGCCGTGTAATCACCCTTCGCTTTAGGTATAGTAGCTCTATATCTAACCATACAATGGACGCCCGAGTTCCTATCAGTCACTCCTATGGCAGGCCTTAACAATCCTGAAGGCAGAGTGCGTGGGCTCGTGTGAGCTAGGTTCAGGCCCGAGCCGAGCCCGGTTGCAGTTTGCGGAATCAAGACCCAATGGCTGTTCCATGATAACGCGTACCATAACGGTAACTCCGGTGTCGCGTTATCCAGGCATGTCGAGTAAGGTGTCATACGAATCGGGGTGCTGCCCTCTCACCAATTCTGGCGATGAGGTTAGCATCCCACCCCTCTAGAGGGACACGACATGCACGTAACCATGAACCCCGGTTAAAGTTAACTGAAGCCTCAGCTCCACAAAATGGATGCTGCCACCACAGACACAAGTCTGACCTCCTGCTGCTGGGAGTCCTTCCAGCGAGGAGCGCTTGGACAAAGGGTTTCCCGTCGAGGGCGGTGTTCGCACCGTCCCAGACAGGGTTTGTGTATTCTGGGTAGGTAGGGCTTTTGCGTGAAGGTGACTGCGGAGTGGCACCCCGGTGCTCACTACGCATCTGCCGGTTAGAACCAGTTCCAGGGGCGACGGCCCTGGCCTGGGGAAAGTCCGGCAGGGGAGAGGGGTGTAACTGCCCCCTTCCTGGTCCCACCCTTAGGGCAGGACCTAGTCATGTACCCACCCCTTTCTTTAGAATAAAGACCGGAGCGGGGACCCTTCCAAATTAGATCATCTTTGATTCAAGAACTACTTTCTACGAAAGGACATTCAAGACTCTTCTCAAGATTTCTCCCTTGTGACTAAGGAGTAGTCACCCTGCATCAGCGGGCACCAACTAAGAACTCTGCGGTTTGCTGTAAGTCCTTCCTCAAGGAATCCGACGGCCCAGCTCGACGAGAACCGGCTTCCCTGGCACCTCTGACCTCTACCCACATCATCAGCTCAGCTGTGATCCGTGGGTGCGACGAGACCTCGAGGGACCGGCCATCATCAGAACCTGCACGCTCTGAAAACCAGCACGACCATCGAGGTAACTCTCTGGTGAGTGCTCTGGGGTCCGAGAAGCCCCGACCCTGAGCCGCTCCAGCACCGAAGTGCAGTCTCCCAGCATCTCCACGATCTGCGTGGGGCCCTTCTGCTCGCTGCTCAGCACGTTGTCTGGTCACTAGCCGCTGGCTTGTGTCCTTCTGTGACGACATCCGAGAATCAGTACTGCTGGTCTGGTTGCTCCAGACTGGCCCTTGCTTCCATCTTTGCGAGAAGCACCCCGGACCCTCCTGGTCCACTCAAGACGCCCTCTTAGGCCCACCACGTGGCCCTGAGAACTGCCAAGGCTTGTTGCCCCATCCTGGGCCCAGCGACGCCGACAGCATCATCCTTCGTGGGACAGCTCGCACCTCCGCCGTGGTCGCCGATAACGCCTCCTGGTCCGTGAGACTGCAGAGCCTAGCGTCGCCCACTCACCTGGTCGAGGTGACGGCCAACCGGTGCCTTCCTGGTACCCTCGGACTACTGGCTAGTAGTACGAACTTGGTCCCCTCTGCTTTCAGGTTTCATCAATCTCCGATCCAGGCTTGGATCTCTACGAACTATTCAGCACTGGTCGCCGGCCAGCAACTCCTTTTCTTCCGGCTCCTGGCTCGTCAGCGAAGACCCCGACGCCTGTAAGACTTGTGCAGCCGCAGCCCTCGTGGCTAGGTAACTCGGCATTTCGGTGCCTGCATAGCCTCCTTACTGTAGGGTCCCGAGTCCCTCGCTTCCGACTTGCCTTATCGGGTCCGCCCGAGACCTTAATCTTTCCGTGTCCTCGGACACTTGTTCCTAATTGTGCACTTGAAGTATTTGCTAAAGAGATTTTGTTTGTGCTTAGTACCCTGTCCTCATAAAGAGTACAGGGCTGTTGTGATTCTTAATAAATATACTGTTTATTTTCATAACACTTGTGTGGTGTCCTTTCACTGGGTGTTCAAGGGGTACATGTGTGGTAAACAGCTGGCTTAACACGCCCTCTCGAGTCTTTAGCCTTAGACTGCTCGTATCCACGCTACTAGGATAGCTGGTCTATAGGTTGACTTACAACCAAACACCATAAGGGTCGTTGGAACGATACATAGCGGTCGCTAGAATAGCGAACGTTGCATATCGGGCCAACTTCTCACAGTCCCATCACTGCATGCGGAGTTGCAATAGCACTACTGGGCAAGGTGCCAGTCCTCATCACACTAGAAGTCTGTAAGGCTGCAGACCCTCCTGGGAAACAGCGTTGCCGCAACAGGCACCACACGCCTTCACTCGTTCCACCCAGCTCTCTCAATACAGCTATTTTCACAGCTTCCCCTACCTGGCATATCTGGATCACCCACTGGAATCTGCACATAGGCAGCAACCTGATCGGTGCAGCAGTAGCCTCCTCACACCTCGGTTGGGCTCACCACTGGAACTCGCCCACTCCAAAGCTCTCCTCTTCCTCACATGGCGCACTGGTTTCTGTCAAGCAGACAGGCGCTGGTGCTGAAGCCTCCACATCAGGTGGTCTTGTTTTCCCATAGGTGAAGTCCCCTTGTCAAATTTTTGCTGAAGGCGGAGGAAATGTTGCAGCACAGCACACCCCCCAGGTTTGCTGAGATAAATGCTAACCAGGGACTGTGAATAAACTACCCCTCCTAAACCCCAAGCAAAAACAATCTAATTATAACTCTGGCCGCACTTTCTGCATTTGCCCTTTACTACATTTCACTCAATTAGAAAGTAGCGGTGCCCATCCCCAGGGGACAATGAGATTGATGTGGACCATGAAATGTAAAAGTTTTATTCACCTACAACATGGCATATTAAATGTTTTAATAGTAGTTTCAAACCATGGATTTTAAAATGTTTTTATTTTTTGTAATATGGTATTTTAAATACATCTTGATCACTGAGTGGCCTATTATGACGGAGATCGGAAAGCCTCCGACCTTTGCGACTTCCCAAATTGAAACCCAGGGTCCTCCATGTAATGTACCGTTATAGGCACACATGCACTCACTCACTGTACGGACAAAGCACATACAGTATTCAGTACTGTTTTCTGCATGCGTTGTGCCATCACAGACACACATAGATTCATCCCGCACATTAATTTTGTGTGCCCTCCTCAGTACTGTAGTCTTTCTATGTTGTGCCACGGTGACTTGAAAATACACTCACTGCTACTATACACATTTCTCATGCGCACCCTGCATATCCCATCAACCTTCATATATTGCACTTCTTGCAAGCACAGTGCTCTTATTGTGCAAACACTGCACAGCACTACTTCTTTCATATAATGCATTACTCTGTATTATACATACACACAGTACAGGTAATCTTTATGCATGCACTGCTCTATTGTAGTACTGTACCCTTCCCAGGCACATATACTTCCAACGCTGAAAAACCATTCCTGTGCTGCGCAGCACTCTACATCTAACTGATGTAGGCCAAGGGTGAGTTATACACACAGCAATGGATCTTTAAAAATGTGAATGGCCCAGTAGGCCTCACTCCAGTGACACAGGTTAAAAAAGGACGTATACACTACTACTGATCACAACACAGTATGCTGCCATCACCGTGCTCCTGCTGTTTAACTCTTGGTGAAGGCAGTAACCTTCCACCACAATGAGGATAGTGCTTTGGGTTGCCCTCCCAGTCCAACAAGCCCGCAATCAATGAGACAGGTCTATGTCATGGCGCACATGCATGATCCATGTTTTCACATGACAACAAAAATCAGCTTGAGGGATCCAGACAACAGGGCAGTTGGGAACGCAGGGCAGGGGTACACACCCATAACTAAGCAGAGAACTTTTTCATCTCAACAATACCCAGATCAACTGCAGAATTACGTCCAGATTTATATTCATGCATTGTTTATCCTGTACGACAGGCTTCTACTTTAAAAAATGAATCTCCCTTATTACTCATCTCAGTGATTCTTAAACAGTTAAGCTCAGCTTCGGTCATTGTAAAGTTGGATTTAAGATGGGCATATAATCTTGTGCACATTAAGGAAGGAGATGAATAGAAACTGATTTATTAGCAGGTTTGGCCACTACAAGTACTTAGCATTAGTGGTTTGCATTTGTAATGCTCATGTGATTTTCTAGCATGTATGAAATGAAACCTTGAGGGATAATTTGCATAACAATGTTATTCTATACTAGGGGTCTCACACCTTTTCTGTAATTAGAGCTACTTCTGATCAGTGTATATCGTTGTGAGCTACTGAAGGCCAAGTAACTTGTGTATTGTTACCAAACACCCCCTTGCCCAGCTTCATAGACTATAAACCTAATGTCCATGGAGCACAATACTGTGACTAGGGGTACCTGTGATAGGGATGCGGTGTGCGTCAGTGAGTACATGGTCTGAGGGGATGTATGAACATATGTGTGAATTGATGAGATATATGTGTATGGGTGACTGTGTTGTATTTGTGGCACATATGGGGCGCCGTTACATGCGTAACAAACATACAACCATTTTATTTTAAATGGTAGAAATTTAAAGTGCAGAAAAATGTTCATAATAAGGAATATTTTTCTGCACTTTAAATTTCCCCAATTTAAAAATAAATGGCTATATTGTTTAGTTATAAATATGGCAGCTCGTCTACCAGCCACTGGGAGCAAGATGCCAGTTGTGTGTAAATGTGACACTTTGAAACAGGAGAAAATTCAACTGAAGAGTTAGCTTCATATTTAAAAGCATTACATAAAATTCATCTTTTTAGTTTTCTCCCATGTCAAATTGTCTTTACCAACAGCAAGCATATTACTCCCAGTGGCCTGTAGACATGATGCCATATTTACAACAAGAAAATACTGTCACTTCAAAACATGCTTCATACACTATTTAGACTTAAATGGCTTAATTTAAATTATAGGAAAACTACAAGGATAATGTTTGATAGAAACCTTTCCTTCATTTGAAATCTCTCCCATTTAAAACTAAACTTGACTGTATTTTTCAATTATAAAAGTGGCACTGTGTCTACCAGCCACTGGGAGCAATATGGCTGTGTTTGTAAATGTGACATTTGAAAAGGAAGGAAATTCGAATGAAGAGTTAACTTAATCATTAAGTTAACTCTTCATTTTAATATTTTCTCATTTAAAAGCATTCAAAAATATTTTGCTTTCATGCTTCATGTCGGAGGGATGGGCGGAAATGAAAACTAGGAGGCCGATGTGTGGGTTGAATGGTGAGGTTTATGGAGGAGTTTTACAAGGTGGTGTAGGAATTATTGAGAACAACACCATAGATAGTTTATTGATAATGATGGTATTTCGATAGTCAGGACAGTCAGGTGGTTGCGATCTGAATTGCCTTGTCCAGTCGTTGCTCCCTTCTCACTTCTCACTTCTCATTCTTCATTACCCTGGAAGGCTCAAAGAAAAGGAAAGAGCGGTCAGTGGACTGTATGAGGTTATGATTTTTTTATTCACCGTCACCACAACCGAAGTGTCTCAAGATAAAAAAATAAAGAAAGAAAGCATGAACACACTCTGGTGCTCGAATCCTCCTTTTCCCAGGAGAATATGTTTGGTTTCTGGTTTCCTTCTGAGGTGCAAGGGTGGCTGAGTTGGGGGGAAAACCTCCCCCTTTTCACTGCAACCGTAATATTCCCTCTTGTGTACCTCCCAAACTAAGCACAACCAACCAAATGCCGGGGAGGGTAGGAAATTGGGAAGGTAGTGGCAGAGGGGTTTTCATGGGTGTGTGGAGTACAAAAAATAAGAAAGAAAATGTACCTCCACCAAGTCTTTTACCCGTAGGTCCCTCCCCCTCCTCCTGTCCCTGCAGACCCACTCACCGCATCTGCCGCAACTCTGCAGAGTTGCGGCGACCTCTCAGCATCATCCAGGGGTGTCCACCAGTCCTCGGACCAGCAGTCCAAATCCTCTCAGGCAGTCTCTTCTTCGTTCCTCAGTGTCTCCTGGAGCTCCCTCGCCGCCCGCTGCTCCGTCGTTTCAAACTCCTTGGCGTCTTCCGGGTTCCTCCTATCGTGCTCCACGTCCTCCTGCGTCCACTCCCTTAAAGTCCGTTGTTCCGCCTCATCCAGTGGGCGCTTTCCTTCCCATTGGTTGACCTTCCTTTCCTTCTCCTTTGCTTCCTGTGGAGAGGGTTTTTCAGTTAACTCCCAGAGTCCCGCATCGGTGTTCGGACAGAATACGGCAGAAATGGGTGAGTCCTCGTCATCCTCATGTACCTTTTTCTCACACTTCACTATTGAGTTGAGATGATTTTTATTTAAGAGTTAAAAACCTGAGTGCTTCAGCTCTGAACCTCTGTGACCCACACGGATCATCTGAGTGGAGCACTGCTCATTATCAGGCTCAACTGTCCCAGCCTGATAATAATGTAAAATAAATATAGCATATCCTTAACTTTAAAACTCAACACTTTTTAAGTATAGTTCTTAGATAAAAAAAATAACTCAAGGCTGGGAGCTACTCTAAAGGTTATTGTGAGATACTGGTAGCTGGTGATCCACTGGTTGGAGAAATCTGTTCTATACTTTCTGGCTATTCTGGTATTTTCTACCACTCCTACCAAACATCAAATATATGTAACTGAAGCCCCTTTTTGATAACTACTTTATCATCTTAATGCCAAGTTAGATAGATTTTTTTTATTTAACATGTTTTTATTGGCCTTTGTAGTTTACACAACCATGGTGCGTTAGGATACATTTGGTTTGCTTGCATTCTTTGTATTTTATAGCATTATACACTGTTAATCATACAATAAACGGACATGTATCCTGCCATTATTAAGGTCTAGCATTAAATGGTTTCTATATAGAACTGGGATGCGAAACTGGGGGAACGTTCATGGCATCCTGGGAACTGATGTTCAGTGGGGTATCAGGGCGATATGTGTCGCGCTAGTTGGTCTGTCTGTGTGTCACTGGGGGTGGGGGGGAAATGAGGTTGGTCCTGCTCCAATGTCTGGCCTTCGAGTTTTGTGTGATGTGTGGGGAGAATAGCAAGCGACGTTACGTGCGTGCTGCAGGAGGAGATCTAGTGCGTGTGTTTGTGATCTGGGCTTGTGAATGTGGGTCCGTTGAGATGTGCGGGTAGCCATCTGGGTCATCGTGAGTAGGTGGCTGTTTGAATTGATGCAGTAGTAGGGCTCACTCCATAGAAATGGGGTGTTTTCGTGTCCCCTTCACCTCCTCCTCTCTTAATGTTTCCTCCTCTGCTGTTGCCCACTTGTATACTCCTCCCGCCCAAGCCGCGATCGGTGGGCCTGTGGGGGATCGCCAGTGCATGGCTATACTCCTTTTAGCCAACAAAATTGCCAGGGAGACAAATCGGGTTGGCACTTTGTGTTACTTCAGTTTCCGGAAAATACCTAGCGCACAGGCTTCCCACGTGTTCAGAAGTGTAAGCCCAGTGAGATCTCCAAGTGATTTGTGAACATTGTGCCAATATGGTTGTAGTGTGGGGCAGCTCCAAAACATGTGATGAAAATCTGCTGCCTGTGAGTGGCATCTAGGACAAAGGAACTGGGTGTCGGGGTAAAATCTTTGGAGGCGTGCTGGTGTTAGGTATGTATATTTTTAGAACGTGTGCTTTTAGACTCCTTCTTGGTGTATTCAAGGGCCATCTCCCATTCTTTCTCATGCAGTGGGCGCCCTAATTCTTTCTACCAGGTGGCTCGTAGGGCCTCTAGGAGTCTGTTTGTAAGTTCTCGAATGGCTTTATAGAGCCATGTGGTCAAGTGTCGCCCCACTCCCATAAGTAAGATTATGTGGATGATCAGATGAGTAGTAGGCTCTCCCATCGATAGGTTGTGGTGCAATCAATAGCTGTCGAGGAGTAGGCGGTGAAGTAGGAACTGGCCAGGGGGAGATTGTAGTCGTCCATAAGCTGTTGGAATGGTTTGAGCTGTCCGTCCTCAAATAGGGACTCCATTTCGGTGAGGCCTCAGGCCGTCCATATGTGAAGCATGTTAGAAGTGTAATAGTGTTCCTGTCTGGGCCAGCTGACCAGCGGCAGAAGATGAGAGTACGAAGGTTTTCCCGGTGACATAGGTAGTAATAGATGGCGTAGGTCTGGGGCGGGCACTTGGCTGGTTGCGGTGTATGTTTCACCTATATGTCTGCCTGCTGCCCAGTAGGATAGCCACTGTAATTGTGCTGCCAGCAAATAGGATTCGAACGACGGAGCGCCCAGTCCTCCTTGTGTGGTGGACAGTTGTAACTTCGTTAGCGCTATCCTACACCTGCCTGTTCCCCATATTAGCAAACTGAGGAGAGAGTTTAAGTCTCGGAAGAATGCTCTGGGCGTGATTACCAGTAGATTCGTGAAGTGGTATAGTAACCGCAGGACTATTATCATTTTGGCTATAGTCCCACGGCCGATCGGGGCTAACGAGAAGTTCTTCCAGAATCCTACCGCTGATCTGATGCCGGCTAGTGCTTTGCGATGATTGCCTTCAAATATGTCGGTCGGGGAGTGGTAGAGATGAATCCCTAGTTATTGGGGGGCCTCCGCACTCCAAGTCACTTTCTGGTCGCCCAGCCAGATATTTTGGGGGTTAGGGGGTTCTCGGTATGGGTTCGGATGTAGTGGGTAAACTGTGGATTTGTCCCGGTTTACTCTTAGCCCAGAGGCTTCTGCAAATTCTGTCAGTGTTGTGCAGATGGGTGTGAGGTCCTCAGTAATGTCTCGAATATATAGGAGAAGATCGGCGGCATACATGGAGACACTGTGTAAAATATCCGCAATGGGGATGCCCCAGTGTGCTCCTTCTCGTCGCAGCCCTATAGCTAGGGGTTCTACAGCAAGGGCGAAGAGGAGAGGCGAGAGCGGGAAGCCCTGCCTAGTGCCTCTTTGTACCGCGAATTCTGGCGATATGTATCGCCGAATGGGAATACGTGAGGAGAGTTTGGTATATAGAGGTTGTCTGCACGCTAAGAGGATGGGACCGAGTCCTGCTCGTCGTAGGACCAAAAATAGATATTGCCATGTGAGGGTATTGAAGGCCTTTTCGAGGTCTAGGATAAGGCAGGCTGGCCTGGGGAACGTGTCACCCACTTGATCCTGGATATGGAATAGTCAGCATACATTTTGGGACGTGTTTCTGCCCGGAACGAAACCACGCTGATCTGGATGAAGCAGGGGTCCTAGGATTTGTGTGCATCTGTCCGCTAATATCTTCCCTAGGATCTTACAGTCAGCGGATAGAAGCGTAATGGAGTGGCAGGAGGCCATTTGTTGCGGGTCATGGTTTAGCTTCAGAAAGATCGCGATAACTGGTTCATGGAGGGATCTCGGTAACTCTCCTTTTTCTAACGCGGACGCAAACGTCGTCACCAAGAAGGGGACCAACAGGGAGCAGAAGGTTGTGTAGTATTCGAGGGGGAACCCGTATAGCCCCTGTGCTTTGTTGCGAGCTAGGGTGTGTAGGGTGTGAATAATGTCTGTAGATTGTATCTCTGTATCTAATGCCATTCTGTCTGCCTTTGTGATTCTGAGATCGTCAGTGAGTCTAGAAAATGATCTAGTAGGTCCTGCCATGTCGGCGCTGGGCTATGATAAACCTCTGAGTAGTATTGATGGAAGGCCGCGAGGATCTCGTCCTGGGATCGTACTAGATTCCCGAGGGGGTCTATCACTTCAGTTATGGGTTTCACGTCGGTGTCTTGTTTAGCTAACCACGCCAATAATGTGCCAGTTTTATCTCGCTCCTTGTGCATCCAGGTTGTATACGCCCTGAAATTGCACCGACGGAGGTCGACGGAGGCAGCTAGATACTCTGTTTTGGCTTTGGGCACTTGTGTCGCCGCTTCTTCAGTAAAATCGTTTTGTTTGGTAGCGGTGGCTAGCTGCGATTCGGCTTTTGTGAGTGCCTGTTCTAATGTCCGTTTTACCCCTATTATTTGCTTGATACATTCTCCCCGGGCCACTGCTTTGAATGTGTCCCACGCCACTAATGTTGAGGACACTGTCCCTGTGTTATTAGTAAAGTAGTCCTGTATGCTTTGCCCCTGTTCGCATTTGAATTCTTGGTCTGTCAGGCATTCCCGCGGTAATCGCCCGGTGGGAACCGGGGCATGTGGGGTTCTCCAGTTTAACCCCAGAAAATGGGCGTCGTGGTCAGAGATGATCCTATCCAGGTAGTCAGTGTGTTGAATTTTGGGTAATATCACATTTGAGCATAAAAATCTGTCTAGTCGGACTCGTAGGTTATGTGGTATGGAGTGAAATGAGTACAGTCGAGTCTGAGGATGACGTATCCGTACACCGTCTGTGAGTGCCCATTGTGTGACCCATTGTTTATGGGGCTAAGGAGTATGTGGGCGGGGGATGAGAGTGATCTAAGGTGACGTTTAGTGTGCAGTTATAGTCGCCCCCTAATATCCATTGTATGGAAGCAAATTGGGCCAAAACCCCAGTGAGGCGGTCCCAGAACATGTCTTGCTCTATATTTGGGGCGTATATACTGCACAGGGGGACTGAGTGCCCATCTAGGAGTCCCTCTAGTAAGGCGTGTCTACCCTCCTTGTCCACCACCCGTCAGAGTTCCTGAAATGGGGTTCCTGGTCAAACCCAAATCAGCGTCCCGCGTGCATATGTGGAATATGATGTGGCACATATGGTTCCGGGCCATTTGGACTGTAGTTTGCCTATCTCGGTAGTGGTGAGATGTGTCTCCTGTAAAAACACAATCCGAGTGTTCTGGTGCTTTGTATATGAGTATACAGTGTAACATTTGCTTGGTGTATGGAGGCCTCTAGTGTTGAGCATTAGAATGCTGATGTCAGTGTTCTGTGCTGTTATGGCCATGTGGTGCTGTCAGTATGTTCCAGAATGGCCCGTGTCAGCTGGTGCCTAGCATCCCACAAATCTCCAGTAGCGTGAGGGACACATGTGATACTCAATGTCGTCCATTCGCACAGTGCAGATGCCTTATTGTGTGAAGTTCTATGAGGGGACGGGACTTTTCTGAACGGGGGATATAAACTGGGGTCGGGAAACAGACCTAATACAAAGGACCTATCGCTGGCGACGATACGTCCAATGCCAAGTTAGATATGTGTTTTTGTCTTCATTTGTCTCTTTTAAGGAATTCACTAATACAGCAAGCGTATCATGATTAGAGTAAAAGCTATTTTAAACTGGCCTGCACCAACAACTGTTAGAGAAACCAAGAAAGCTTTGTACTTCTTCAAGTTCTATCAACAACTTATCAAAGCATTTTCATCAATAATTATTCCCATAGGACAGCTGCCAAAGGAAGATGTTCTATTTATTTGGTACCCTGAGTAGGAGGCAGCTTGAAAGGAAATAAAGCAGGCATCCACAACAGCCCCTGTTCTTAACATTCAAATGTTGACTACCATTTCAGCCACAGCAATTGATGCTATCTTATTGCAAAGAGATCCTAGTACTGAAGCACTGAATCCAGTTGTTTTCTACTATTCACAGCTTACAGAAACGTACCAGTATTATTCAATATATATTGAAAGATTATTAGATGTTTTCTCTTATTGGGGGCTCTATTTGGAATCATAGAAGTAGTTGTTTGAAAGGATCATGAGAATTTAGGTTTTCTAAAGTCCATGTGCTGTGGAAACCTTCGCAATGCATGCTGGATGCTCTTTTTCACCAGATTTTATTTCCTGGGGAGCTGTCAACCCAGAAATCAATGAAACGCAGGTGCTTTATCCTGGCTCCGGGATAACAATAAAGCACCTACTGTTCAACCATACATCCTGGTATTGAACTGCCAGGAGACGGTGGTTTAGAAATCATACTGTCTGAACAGATGATTGACAATTAAGTCTGGGTTGCCACAGACCATGAACCCTGTGAGCAAAAAGATTATTATATTGAAAAGGTCAAATGTTCATACCTGTGTCTCCCTTACAAAAAATATATTATTCTGCTGACATGACACTCTAATGGTCGAACACTCAGTTGTTCAACACACTCTAGGTCTTGTAATGTGCATTCTGGTAGGCTAAGATCCAAAAAGGAATAAAATAATATGTACAATATTGCACCAAGTACATTCAGGTGAAAGCCAGTCACACTAAACCTATGGGACTACGTATGCATCTTCCAACTTCAGAGAGACCTTGGCCCAGAATATTCATGGTCTTCACTGTAGAACTATGTCCATCTGACTCTTGCATAGCCCTTTTGGTAGTTGTGGAATACTTCTCCAAAATTAAACACTTCACCCCACTTCAAACACTTCCTTCTGCAGCAGTCCTAGCATCGTTGTTTCTGAAAAACGTAATGATGTATCTGATAGTACAGTAACAGACAGAGGCACATAATTCAATTCATGATTTTGGACAGAAATGTAGCCGTAGAAGCGTGTTAGTCCAGCAATGACCATCCCCAGTCAGTTGATAATATGGAAAGGTAAGCCAGGCTATATAGTAATATCTTTGCTGCTTCCTTACTCTGTATCAGACAACCTGGGTTCGCTGGATGTCCTTCACCAAGTTTGTTTACAATAATTCACTACACAGTGCACTTTACTCTCGATTGTATTTGTTATACGGTTTCAATCCCCATGTGTTTATTACATGTCTATCGATCCAGGACCATCTCTCATGAAACCAATTTGCACTTTACATCTTTTACATCACAATGTCATTAAACACCTTAATGTATGCTGATAAACACAGGTGCCCTGTCCCTGCCTATCAAGTGGCCTCTGAAATCATCTGCAGCGTACCTCAAGGATCCTCACTCAGTCCCACCCTCTTCAACGTATACATGAGCCCCCTCGCGGCCATCACCCGCCAACACAACCTCAACATCATCTCTTACGCGGACGACACTCAACTGATCCTTTCTCTCACCAAGGACCCCAGCACCGCCAAAACTAACCTACACGAAGGAATGAAAGAAGTCGCCGAATGGATGAAACAAAGCCGTCTGAAACTGAACTCAGACAAAACAGAAGTCCTCATCTTAGGTACATCCCCCTCTGCATGGGACGACTCCTGGTGGCCGGAAGCCCTCGGAAAAGCACCCATCCCGACAGACCACGCACGGAACCTTGGCGTCATCCTGGATTCTTCTCTCTCAATGAACAGACAAGTTAACGCCGTATCCTCTTCCTGCTTTAACATTCTTCGCATGCTCAGAAAAACATTTCGCTGGATCCCCTCCGAAACAAGGAAAACAGTCACCCACGCTCTAGTCACAAGCCGACTGGACTACGGAAACACCCTCTACGCAGGTACCACCGCTAAACTCCAGAAGAAACTACAACGAATCCAAAACGCCTCAGCCAGGCTCATATTAGACATCCCACGCAACGAACACATCTCTGGTCACCTTAAAGACCTCCACTGGCTACCCGTCAATAAGAGGATCACTTTCCGACTGCTTACCCACGCACACAAATCACTCTACGACATCGGACCAGACTGCCTCAACTCTCGACTGTCCTTCTACACCCCCTCCCGCCAACTTCGCTCTTCCAGCCAAGCCTTCGCCACTGTACCTCGCATCAACAAGACCACCATGGGAGGCAGATCCTTTTCATACCTGGCTGCCAAAACATGGAACTCACTCCCCGCCTACCTTCGCCTCACCCAGAATCACCTAGCCTTCAGAAAGCAGCTTAAAACGTGGATATTTGACAAATAATCCTCCTCCCCTTCCTAAGCGCCTTGAAACCCTCTGGGTATGTAGTGCGCTATACAAATTTTATGACTTGACTTGACGTGGGTGAATCAGTATGGATGAGCTATCCTTTACTCATACATTCATGTTTATTACATCAAATTTGCCTCTCTCTCTGTTGTCCCTTTTCCTATCATTGAAATGATCAGTCCTCCTGCTGTTAGACTGGCTCCCCTGACCCAGTGGAAAATCCATTCTATTTTCCATATTTCAAAGATCAGATCCCATCATGCTGAACTTCTAAGGGTCACTTCACCACCATCCCATTAATGATTTATGATTCGGTGGAACAAGAAATTGAGGAGGTCCTTAGTTCCAGATTTCATCATGGTCAGTTATAATATCATATTGCTTGGAACGGTTATAGCCCTACTGGAAGGTTTTGGGTGACGTCTCGTTTTGTAGACATGCCTTGTTTGATCCAAGCATTCTTTGCCCGGTTTGCTAACAAGCCTTTGAGTGGTTGAGGGCTGTGAGAGAGAGGGGTACTGTCAGGATGTAGACCAAGGGCCTAATTACGAGATTGTCAGTCTTACCACTGGGTTGGCGGTCCCAAGAAGACCACTGAGCCAGTGGTCTTCTGCCCGCAAATTATGATGTTACCGTTGTGGTGGCGGCCTCGCGTCTGTGGTCTTCTGATAAAGGGGAACGCTTGTGCTAGGAATCTTACTTATATTTAGTTTTTAACTCACAGTGCAAATAGATATGTGTGTATTTTACCGATACAAGTCTGTAAATACACACATATGTCTGACTTGGATCCGACGCGACAGTGGATCCAAGACCATAACATATTTTTCAGTTTCCCTGAGTCAGACTGTAGATTATCATGACTTACATTGCTATTTACCTGGAAAATTGCGGAGCAAAATTATTTCTGGGAGCCAGAGATGCACCTTAGAATATCCCCAGGCGTCAGAATGGATCCGGAAAGTTTTCGTCAGCAGTACCCTTGCGCGTCGGTAAGCGTCATCTGCGGCTCTGCGTCCATCGTCACCGTGATCGCCGGAATGACGTCGTCTGAGTACTTAGACGCCACCCTTGCGCACTGACGTCAGTTCTGTACATAGCTTTCCGCGCCAGTAACGCAGAGCTACGATAGAAACCGACACTGGTGCCATGAAACTAGGGCCCTGAAAGGGATGTCCTTAACCCTAGATATCGGTTCGCAGAACGGGGAGATGAGTGGGGCGGTAAGGAATCTAACACTAAGTACTGTTTCTTACAGATATATCGTTACCGAAGGTAAGTAACTTGTGCATTTGAAAGAAACAGGTTAGTGTCAGATTGCTTACCTTATAATAGATATCCCAGCAATACCAACCCCGGTGGTGGGTCTGCGAATCAAGATCACACCAGAAAGTCCTGGAAAACAGAACGGCCCAAAAGCTTTCTCCCCGGACTTGGCTGTCCAGGCAGTAATGTCTAGCAAACGTGTGCAGCGAGGCCCACATAGCTGCCTGGCAGATGTCCTGCAAGGGGACCCAGGGCAGTAGTAGCTGCCATGGTCCGAGTGGAATGGGCGCGCCGCCCAACAGGAGGCTCCTTTTTCGCCAAAGAGTAGCAAACCTTGATGCACAAGACGACCCACCAAGAGATGGTCCGCTTATGCACCGCCCGTCCCTTCTTTGCGCCCACGTAACCAAGAAAGAGCTGGTCGTCCACCCGGAACTGGCATGTGCGGTCCAGATAGAATGAGAGCACACGTTTTGGGTCCAGACTGTGGAGCCTCTCTACCTCTTTCGAGGGATGCGGACGCAGATAGAAGGTGGGCAAGGTGATGGACTACCCGATATGAAAGGCTGTGACCAACTTGGGCAGGAAAGAAGGACGAGTCCTTAGGATAACCTTGTCCAGATGGACAGAGAGGAAAGGAGGTTTAGAAGATAGAGCCTGGAGCTCACTCACTCTCCTGGCAGAGGTGATGGCAATCAAGAATGCAGTCTTAAGAGTCAGAAGACGAAGAGGACAGTTATGAAGTGGCTCAAAAGTAGTGCACATCAGATACGTTAGAACAAGATTCAAGTCCCACGGAGGCATCACAAAGGAAACAGGAGGAAACATGTGTGTGATGCCTTTCAAGAATCAATTTACAACAGGGGACTTGAAAAGAGAAGGCTGATCAGGAAGCCTTAAGAAGGCTAAATTGTCTGAGAGCTAGCCCTTGATAGTGCCCAGAGCAGAGCCCTGCTGGGCAAGAGAAAAAAGGAAGAGGAGAACCTCTGAAAGGTGGGCAGAGAGTGTATCCACAGCCTTTACTGTGCACCATGCCACAAATTTGTTCCACCTACAGGCGTATACTGTTTTTGTGGAGGGACGCCTGGCTGCCAGAATCACATCGCAAGCTTCAGGAGGCAAGTCAAATGACCTCAACTGCCGCCACTCAATCTTCACGCATGTAGGTGGAGACTGGACAGGTTCGGGTGGAGGACCGTCCCCTGTTGCTGCAACAGAAGGTCCTCCTGAAGAGGCAGACAAATCGGGGGATCGACTGACATGCTGAGTAGCTTAGGATACCAGTATCTTCATGCCCAGTCCGGAGCCACAAGGATGACTAGGGCCCGGTCTCGCCTGATCTTCTTCAGCACTCTGGCCAGAAGTGGTATAGGTGGAAAGGCGTACAACAGACAGCAGCTCCACTCGCGACAAAAAGCGTCGCCGAGCGAGTGCCGCCTTGGAAATTCCAACGCGCAGAACTGATTGCGCGTTCTCTTCGGTGGTGAATAGATCTAACCAAGGCTCTCCCCCCCTGCTGAAAGAGACCTTGCGCCACATCCGAGTTCAGATGCCATTCGTGATCCATCATGCACCGGCGGCCGAGTTTGTCCGCCCTGGCGTTCAGGGAATCTGACAGGTGTTGAAGCACCAGGGTGACGCCCTGGTCTTTCAGCCATTGCCAGAGGCGCAGAGCCTCCTGGCAAAGGGTCCACGACCACACCCCACCCTGTTTGTTGCAGTACCACATGGCGGTGGTGTTGTCCGTGAATACCTTCGCTACACTTCCCTGGACAGAGGGAAGGAATGCCTTCCGTGCAAGACGGATCGCCTGTAGCTCCAGAAGGTTGATATGGCGCCAGGACTCCGCCAGAGACCAAAGGCCTCTGATCTCCCTCTCTCCCATGTGGCACCCCCATCCCAGGAGGGACGCATCCGTCACCACTAGGTGCTCCGGTTGGGGTAGGGAGAGAGATCTGCCGCTGACCCAAAGGGGGTTCGTGAGCCACCACTGCAACTGACTTGCAGTGCCCTCCGAGATCAGGACGTGGTCGGACAGGTTGCCCTGATGCTGTGCCCACTGAAACTTCAGGTCCCACTGCAGAGACCTTATCCGCCACCTGGCGTGATGCACCAGAAGGATGCAGGAGGCCATCAGTCCCAGGAGCCGCAGCGTCAACCTGACCGAGACTCGGGATGAAGGCTGAAAGATCGGAATCAGAGCCTGAATATCTCGAACCCACTGCTCGGGGGGATAAACACGAAACTGCGCCGAGTCATGAACCGCTCTGATGAAAAGGAGCTTCTGAGAAGGGCACAGGTGTGACTTCGGCACATTGTTGGAGAACCCCAGCGAGTGCAGGAGGTCGGCCGTTGTCTGGAGACGACTGTTTGGGGCGAGCCCGTCTTCAACAACCAATCGTCGAGATAGGGGAAGACTGAAACCCCTGATCTGCGCAGATGAGTTGCGACCACCACCATCACTTTCGTGAACACCCAAGGGCCGCTGGTAAGGCGGAAGGGGAGCACGGTAAACTGAAAGTGCTCGTAGTCTACCGTGAACCGCAGGTAGCGCCGGTAGGACGGGGATGTGGAAATACGCGTCCTGCAAGCCCAATGCTACCATCCAGGCACCTGAGTCCAGGGCAGCTAGGACCTGAGTCAAAGTCAGCATCTTGAACTTCTCCTTCCAGAGGAAGCCGTTGACGCTCCGTAGGTCCAAGATAGGGCGAAGGCCTCCTTTGCCCTTCTTGGGTACCAGAAATTAGTGGGAATAGCAACCACGTCCTACTGCTAGCCAAGGAACGCGCTCGATGGCCCCCATGGCCAAGAGGGCCGTAACTTCCTCCAGCAGAAGTTGCAAGTGATCCCCCGACATGCGGTGGTACTGCGGTGGCATGGCTGGAGGGGTCGCCTCGAAGGGGAGGGAGTAGCCCCTTTGGACGATTTGCAGCACCCACCTGTCTGACTTGATGGTACGCCAGTGGAGGAGGTGATGGCAAACCCTGCTCCCCACTGGCGTCGAATGGGCCTGAAATGCTGGACTAGGAAGGCTTAGAGGAAGATGCTGTGGGAGCGGATGTGGACTGACCTGCCGTTGTCCTCCGGCACCGACACAGCGGTAACCACATCCGTGACTGCATTGAGACTGGTTCTGCGGCCTGTGGCTGGCTGGACGTGTGGGGGAGCCCCTTCCTTGACCACGTGATGCATCCCGCCCTACCGCCAGGGCTTGGGCGAGCCGTGTTCGGGCCTCCTCCGGGCACTGTGGCAGCACCTCCACAACCGTATCCCACAGAGAGTAGGTGTAATGGCCCAAAAGGCAGGCGGTGTTGATAGACTGCAGCTACAAACTCAGGGAGGAGAACAGTTTCTTCCCAAACTGATCATACCTTTTGTGTTCCCGATCCGGAGGAGAGGTCGGGAATGCGGTCTGTGACGTAGAGGCCTGGATCACCAGGCTCTTGGGGGTGCTGTGAATGGACAGAAAGCAGTGGTCGTCCGGATCCCGGCGGTGGCGTCGGGCCAAGTTCCCATCCACAGGGAGGCCTGTGGAGGGCTTGGACCAGGTGCCCATCAGAACGTCAGTGAGGGCTTTGTTAAATGGCAGTAGAGGCTCCGAGGAAGGTGCTCAGACCCCTCCCAGTCCTCCTCATCATCCATCTCCTGATAAGCAGGCAAAAATCATGGAGCCGGGTCGTAAGTGAAGGCCTCACCCATCGACGCCGGAGACGGTGCCGAGCGGCGGCGGTCCGACGCCGGACCGGGGCTGAAACTGGGGTCGTCGTCGTCTGGGGACGGCGCCGGGAGCGACACCCTCGGGGTCGGCGCCAGCGGAGGAGTCGTAAGGTCGACTGGCGACGACCCGGATCCAGGCCTGGATCTTGCGGGGCCCTGCGGCGTCGAGACCGGAGTCGACGACGGCGCCGGGGCCAGAGCCGCCAGCCCGCTAGGGCTCCCAGTCAGATCCGGCGAAGGGAGGTGCGACCTCATGGCCATGAGGAAAGCACTGATCTTCTCTGGCGTCGCGTGCAGCCCAGGGACTGGCGGGTATAGAGATGGATGTGGCGCCTATGGAGCCGCCTGGGCGGTGTCACCCGAACCCCCGGCCACCTCGCACGAGCGTCAAGGGGAGTCAGAAAAGCGACGACGCCTCTTCGACTTCTTTTTCGAATGCCTCGACTTACCTGAGGACTTGGAGCCCGACGAGTGGTGTTGACTCGTCGAGCGGAGATGACTGCGGCTCTGCGACCGGACCCTCGACTTCCTCCTTGACCGTGACCTCGAGCGGCGAGGAGCCGACTGCCGGAGCTCAAGCAGCTTACAGGACCGCACCCGTCTAGCCTTCGAGGTCAAGGCCCGGCAGTCGGGGCACGACTTGTCGTCATGGTCGGCCCGAGGCAGTAAAGGCACCGACGGTGGGGGTCGGTCACCGACATCAAGCGGTAACAGGCCTCACAAGGTTTAAAACCAGTCATCACTATCGGAACCGCGAGATGACGGTGGACTCTAAAAGTGATCAAAAGAGATCAAAAAAGTTAGTAAAAAAATTACTAGAGTACTGCTCTCCCCAGATCTGCACTTGCTGGCGCGGAAAAAAGAAGAACTGGCGTCAGAGCGCAAGGGCGGCGTCTAAGTACTCCAACGTCATCCCGGCAATCACGACGCCGACGACGGACGCAAAGCCGCAGGAGACGCCTACTGACAGGCAGGGGTACTGCTGACGAAAACTTTCCGGATCCAGTCTGACGCCTGGGGATATTCTATGGTAAGGAATCTAACACTAACCTGTTTCTTTCAGATATATTCTTCAAGTGTAAGTAGCTTTCCCTAGCTAATATGGCCACTTTTTAAATTGAGTTGTGGATTTGCCTTGCTCTCATTCACTTTGCACCGATCCTTCCCCCTCTGTGCACCTTTCTTGTGCCTCCCCTCTGGCTCCTCACATTTACCAGTGTTTCTGCTGGGTATTTCTTGTTATTGTCCCCTCGCCTGTATTTTCAAGTGACTCACTGATGTTCTGAACTGAGATTCCAGTTCGGACTGGACTGTTCCCATGGGGCAACAGGGTCAGAGCTGATTTGCATATCGCCATTGTCTAACCCAGGGTGGTGTGGAGTGCAAAAAAACGATGGATTTGGGCCCAGATCTTTTGACTGGGGGAGTGTGTGACATTGATCCACATTCAGTCCATCACTTGTTGTTTTTGCAATTGCCGCCCTAAGTGCGCTGGGGATGCCCAGACGTGGGTCCCAGGCACTCCACACCACTTGGAGTCAAGCTAGCCGGGCTGATGAGAGGTGTTACCTCGAAACCGGTCCGGTCCTCGGATGCTTGATTCCGTTCTGGGAAGGACATGGCTTTTGTAGTTCGGACTGGACTGTTCCCATGGGGCAACAGGGTCAGAGCTGATTTGCATATCGCCATTGTCTAACCCAGGGTGGTGTGGAGTGCAAAAAAACGATGGATTTGGGCCCAGATCTTTTGACTGGGGGAGTGTGTGACATTGATCCACATTCAGTCCATCACTTGTTGTTTTTGCAATTGCCGCCCTAAGTGCGCTGGGGATGCCCAGACGTGGGTCCCAGGCACTCCACACCACTTGGAGTCAAGCTAGCCGGGCTGATGAGAGGTGTTACCTCGAAACCGGTCCGGTCCTCGGATGCTTGATTCCGTTCTGGGAAGGACATGGCTTTTGTAGTTCGGACTGGACTGTTCCCATGGGGCAACAGGGTCAGAGCTGATTTGCATATCACCATTGTCTAACCCAGGGTGGTGTGGAGTGCAAAAAAACGATGGATTTGGGCCCAGATCTTTTGACTGGGGGAGTGTGTGACATTGATCCACATTCAGTCCATCACTTGTTGTTTTTGCAATTGCCGCCCTAAGTGCGCTGGGGATGCCCAGACGTGGGTCCCAGGCACTCCACACCACTTGGAGTCAAGCTAGCCGGGCTGATGAGAGGTGTTACCTCGAAACCGGTCCGGTCCTCGGATGCTTGATTCCGTTCTGGGAAGGACATGGCTTTTGTAGTTCGGACTGGACTGTTTCCATGGGGCAACAGGGTCAGAGCTGATTTGCATATCGCCATTGTCTAACCCAGGGTGGTGTGGAGTGCAAAAAAACGATGGATTTGGGCCCAGATCTTTTGACTGGGGGAGTGTGTGACATTGATCCACATTCAGTCCATCACTTGTTGTTTTTGCAATTGCCGCCCTAAGTGCGCTGGGGATGCCCAGACGTGGGTCCCAGGCACTCCACACCAATTGGAGTCAAGCTAGCCGGGCTGATGAGAGGTGTTACCTCGAAACCGGTCCGGTCCTCGGATGCTTGATTCCGTTCTGGGAAGGACATGGCTTTTGTAGTTCGGACTGGACTGTTCCCATGGGGCAACAGGGTCAGAGCTGATTTGCATATCGCCATTGTCTAACCCAGGGTGGTGTGGAGTGCAAAAAAACGATGGATTTGGGCCCAGATCTTTTGACTGGGGGAGTGTGTGACATTGATCCACATTCAGTCCATCACTTGTTGTTTTTGCAATTGCCGCCCTAAGTGCGCTGGGGATGCCCAGACGTGGGTCCCAGGCACTCCACACCACTTGGAGTCAAGCTAGCCGGGCTGATGAGAGGTGTTACCTCGAAACCGGTCCGGTCCTCGGATGCTTGATTCCGTTCTGGGAAGGACATGGCTTTTGTAGTTCGGACTGGACTGTTCCCATGGGGCAACAGGGTCAGAGCTGATTTGCATATCGCCATTGTCTAACCCAGGGTGGTGTGGAGTGCAAAAAAACGATGGATTTGGGCCCAGATCTTTTGACTGGGGGAGTGTGTGACATTGATCCACATTCAGTCCATCACTTGTTGTTTTTGCAATTGCCGCCCTCAGTGCGCTGGGGATGCCCAGACGTGGGTCCCAGGCACTCCACACCACTTGGAGTCAAGCTAGCCGGGCTGATGAGAGGTGTTACCTCGAAACCGGTCCGGTCCTCGGATGCTTGATTCCGTTCTGGGAAGGACATGGCTTTTGTAGTTCGGACTGGACTGTTCCCATGGGGCAACAGGGTCAGAGCTGATTTGCATATCGCCATTGTCTAACCCAGGGTGGTGTGGAGTGCAAAAAAACGATGGATTTGGGCCCAGATCTTTTGACTGGGGGAGTGTGTGACATTGATCCACATTCAGTCCATCACTTGTTGTTTTTGCAATTGCCGCCCTAAGTGCGCTGGGGATGCCCAGACGTGGGTCCCAGGCACTCCACACCACTTGGAGTCAAGCTAGCCGGGCTGATGAGAGGTGTTACCTCGAAACCGGTCCGGTCCTCGGATCCTTGATTCCGTTCTGGGAAGGACATGGCTTTTGTAGTTCGGACTGGACAGTTCCCATGGGGCAACAGGGTCAGAGCTGATTTGCATATCGCCATTGTCTAACCCAGGGTGGTGTGGAGTGCAAAAAAACGATGGATTTGGGCCCAGATCTTTTGACTGGGGGAGTGTGTGACATTGATCCACATTCAGTCCATCACTTGTTGTTTCTGAACTGAGATTAAAACATTTGATAGGTGCTTCTTTGCCTCTCTTGAAAACAGGAGAGCTCTCCTTCTCCAGTGGTCAACATTTGATTACCTTCACTCCTCCCTTGTTTGGTTCTCCTGTTTCCTCTGAGGTCTTGGTTCCTGGTATTATCTGTATCAGTCCAGGGTGTGCAGAATAAGTGGAAAGAAAAGGGTTAGCAGCAGGGCCTCTCAAGTCTCTTGGTTCTTTCTGTTACCAGATTACAGCATTTTAACATGCTGCAGAGTGCTATACAGGCTGGTAAAGGCCATGAACCCAAGTTATAAACCAGAGCGTCAGGTGTAATGTAATGTAATGTAATGTAAAAATTACTTATAAAGCGCGGCGTACACCGGACGGTTTCTTGGCGCTGTTCACTTATTCGGTGAGAGGCATAAAGGGGAGGAGAGGAAAACTTATGTGTAGGTCCTGCGGAAGAGGTGGGTTTTTAGGAGAGACCTAAAGTGAGGGTGGGAAGGAGAGAGTCTAAGTTCCAGCGGAAGAGAGTTCCAGAATGAGGGGGCCAGAAAGGAGAATCTGAGACCTCCGTGTTTTTTACGCCTGAATCTAGGCGTCTGGAGGAGCACCTGGTGAGAGGAGCAGAGGTGCCTGGAGGGAGCATAAGGGTGCAGAAGGGAGGAGATAAAGGAGGGACCGATGCCGGCCAGAGATTTATGAGTCAAGCAGCCTAGTTTGAACTTGCAGCGCTCCGATACAGGAAGCCAATGACGGGCTTTGAGGAGAGGGCGGACGTGGTGATGTTTAGGTTGATGGTAAATCAGGCGAGCTGCCTGATTCTGTATCAGCTGCAATCTGTTGATTTGGTATTGTGGGATGCCAGCGTACAGAGCGTTGGCATAGTCGATCCGAGAGATGACTAATGCCAGCAATGCCAAGGTGAGGGCTTCAGTGGTCAGGAAATGGGCTATTTTCCGGATCTTCCTAAGCTGGAAAAAGCAGGAGGACACAGTAGCACTGACCTGGTGCTTCATTGAGAGGTCATGGGAGATGTAAACCCCCAGGCTTTTCACTTTGTCAGCAGGGCGAGGGGAGGGGCCGAGGGAAAGGGGCCAAAAGGTGGAATTCCAGGGATTGGATGGGCCTCCGACAAGAACGAGCTCCGTCTTGTCGGGATAAAGTTTGAGATGGTGAGCGCCCATCCAATTACTGATATGGCAGAGGGTAGACTGGAAGTCTTGGGCCGCTTCATCCGAGGAGTCGAGATTGAAGACAAGCTGAATGTCATCTGCATAATTGAACGCAGTGACATTCCTACCTCGGAGGAAGCGGATCAGGGGGGTGAGTTACAAGTTAAAAAGGAGTGGTGACAGGGACGAACCCTGCGGGACGCCGCAGGTGACCATCATCCTGTCTGCCGAAAACTGGGAGAGTCGGACCGATTGGTGGCGGTCCGCCAGGAAGGAGCGGACCCAGTTAAGGGCCGTCCCACAAATGCCCGCCTCTTTGACACGGTCGACCAAGATGGTGTGGTCGACCGTGTCAAAGGCCGCTGACAGATCCAGAAGAACCAAGGCTTGGCTAATGTTGGAATCGGCGCCTCTACGAAGTTCCTCCATGACAGAGAGGGCCTACATCGAGGAAGAGGGATTTTAACAACTGATAAAATCTGAGGCAAAAGGGCTATAAGGCTATAGAACATTCCACCCAGTGAGGGTAGAATCTTCTAAATTAATACTGGAGAAACAGAAGGACAAACATTAGAATGTTAGAGCAGAAAGCCTATACCAGTCTTTATTAGCCCTGAGCTAATTCATGGTCTTCAATGTAACTTCCAAGATACCATTGTTCTAATATAGTCTTATAGCCTGCCGTAGCAAGCTATACCAGCAGACTTTAAAGGCCTGCTCCAGTGTTAAAGGCGTGAGTGATATGTGGGTCTTAAGTTAATATATGGACTATAGCCTGGCTGTATTCTCTTTTTTGGATTATGTCAAATTGTTGGTGCTACCTACCAGCAGTAAAAAAATTAAACAACTTTAAACAAATAGTACCATAATGAAGAGCATATCCCACTCTGCTGTCAACACAGGCGCCTGAATAAAATATTTTGATTTTTTAACCCAATCAGTGCGTCGGACGGCCGGACCCTTCCGATGCACCAGTGCTCATGTGCGTCGGACGGCTCCTGGCCGTCGGGCACATGAAACAGGAAACCCCTCTGGTGCGGGCACCAGAGGGGTTTCCTTTCTTTCAAAACACCCTTGGGAGCTGGGGAAGGGCTTCTCAAGGACCCAAGGGTGTTCTTATCATTTTTCCAAAATGACGATTGGCTCACACGTCACACTGACGTCATTTTGGAGAAACTGAAACTGAGTTTCAGTTTCACTGCGGGCTATCTCAGTCCCCTGAGCACTGAGGCAGACGGAGGGGTATCATTAGAAAGGGGAAGAATCTCCCATTTCCAATGGTACCCCCTCCCTAGTGGATCCCTGCTTGGGGATCGCCTCAGGAGGGCGATCCTCAAGCAGCGATCCACCTACTAGGCACCAGGGATGGGGTAACGGCCCCCTTGGCAAGGGCTTTTGCTCCCTCATTATTTTGGGCACATTCAGTCTTTCTGCCACCACCCCCGGAAGCCAGATGGGGGTAATAACCTTTATGTAAATTCCTCAGTCTTTCTGCCCCCCTTGGGAGGCAGATGGGGGAAATAGCCCCTGATCTGCCCCCGGGAGGGGGGGGGGGGGTAGAAAGCACACTAGACACTAGGGACTTTGAAATAAAAATGTATACAGGGGTGGGGGCTGCCCATAATGGGCATGGCAATGCCCCCACCCCCAAAGAAAATTACACAGACTTTCTGCCCGCCTCTGGGAGGCAGATGGGGGCAATGCCCCACGATCTGTCCTCCCTGGGGGGGGGGGGCAAAAAGCACACTGGGCACCAGGATTTTTGTATACGTAGAGGTGGGGGATGCCCAAAATGGGTATGCCAATGCCCCCCCTCCCCCACCCCTAAAAAAAAACGCCACAGTCTTTTATGTGATCTTTTCAGCAAATTTGAGATTTGCAGGGGATTCTGTGTAAGAAATCGTTGGGGGATCCACGCGAGACATACCTCCTTGGTGTCTAGTTTCAGAAATGTCTGGGTTCGGTAAGTTTCCCTAGATGGCCGCAGAGCCCTGGGCCAAAAACCCAGGTGAGTCCCCATGCAAAACTAGGTTGTTTTGTTAAAGGTAATTTTGATGTCTCTACAATACGTTTTGGGTCCTTCAACACAAGTGAGGATTAGTTTTTATCAGGAGACTTTGGGGAATGCAGTATGGATGGATGTTTATGGAACCACACGGGTTCCAGAACTTTCCTTCTCAGAAATGTGAGGAAATTGTGGGGCATATTACCAAGCAATAGCGATAATTATCGCTATTGCTTGGTTTATCGCTATTGCTTGGTTAGAGACAAAAGTTTACCGCTGAGCTGCGGCGATTTTTACCGCAAATAAACCTTGGTATTACCAAGGTTTATCGCAAATGCGATAAAAATCGCCGCAATGCATGAATATCGCTGAAAAGTCAGCGATATTCATGCATTACCGAGCTAATGCTCTTAGCCATGTTATCCACCTCCCATTGGATAACATGGCTAAGAGCTGCTCAGGGCAGGTGTTGGCTTTTGGAGATATTCGCGCTTAGCGCGAATATCTCCAAAAGTTGGTAATAGGAGATAGCGATGTTAGCGACTGTTTTCAGTCGCTAACATCTTGGCACGCCCACTTTGCATGTGATTAGTGATAAATATCACTGACATGCAAAGTGGGGCCCAAGATGGTCGCTATCTCCCACTAGCTGTCGCTAACTGGTGTCAGCGACAGCTAGGTAATAGGGAGATAATTTTATCTCAGCTTTCTTGGCTTTTAAAGCCAAAAAAGCGGAGATAAACCCCCTTGATAATATGCCCCTATGTTCTTTTTAAAAAATGTTGTGGTTTGCAAGGGATTCTGGATAACAGAACCTGTTTCTAAGTTTCTCTAGGTGCCGTCAGCACTAGGGTACAACATCTACAGCTAGGCTCATTGCAAGAAAAGGGTCAGTTTTCACTGTAAAAATGTGATGTGTCCACGTTGCGTTTTCGGCCGTTTCCTATTGTGGGCACTAAGCCTACCCACACAAGTGAGGTACCATTTTTATCAGGATACTTTGGGGAATGTTGGGTGGGTGTAAGTTTGTGGATCCACTAACATTACAGAACTTTTCATCACAGAAATGTGAGGAATATGTGCTTTGTTTTACAAAGTTTGAGGTTTGCAAGAGAATCTGGGTAACAGAACCTGGTTTTCTAGGTTTCCCCAGGTGCCGACTGAGATAGGGTCCAAAGTCCACACAAATTGTGAAAAAGGGTCAGTTTTCACAAAATAAATGTAATCTATCCATGTTGTATTTTGGGGCGCTTTCTGTTGCCAGCACTATGCTTACCCACACAAGTGGGTACCATTTTCATCAGGAGACTTAGGGGAACAAAGAATTGTAGTACAACTGTTATTACCTATTGACTTTCTATGCATTTCTGCCTTCCGAATGTAAGACAATATGTAAAAACAAGCATTTGCAATGCAATAGGTCTCGCATTAGGAAAGTTTGAGCTATGGTCTTGTAAATGACATTTTTTATTCATGTGTTGGTTTTGTAAATAGGGAAATGAATAGCTTTGTCATTTACAATGCCAAAACTTTTCATTTTTGCAAATGTGACGTAGCATTTGTAATGTAACATGTTTTGTATTTCCGTGACCTAGATGTATTGATATTACAAATAACAATGGTTTTTAATTTTTTTAGATAATAAATACTTAAATAAAAGTTCTTGTAATTTATAATGGCAATAGTTTAAACTTTTGGAAATAACTTGTGAAGATTATGTTCAGTGTATTTTATTGTGACGAAAATCCAGGAACAGAAGTGAAATATTAACATCTTTTTGTGCCATTTGTAATAAAGTTTGAAACATTGAGAGAACATATTTAAACCAGTTGTTGTTGAATGGTTGCACAGATTGATGGTGTGGTGGTGCTGAGTGATGTGGTGGCGACGAGTGATGCTGTGGTTGTGCGATAGATAGATAGAGTGAAGGCGATAGATAGATAGAGTGAGAGAGACAGATAGAGTGTCGGCTGGATTTAGAGGGTGTATTTGGTGTTGGAGGGTGAGTTGGAGGGTGAGTTGGAGGGTGAGTTGGGAGGGTGAGTTGGAGGGTGGAGTTGGAGGGTGGAGTTGGAGTTGGAGGGTGGAGTTTGAGTTGGAGGGTGGAGTTTGAGTTGGAGGGTGGGGTTTGAGTTGGAAGGTGGAGTTGGAGGGCGGAGGGTGGAGTTGGAGGGGGGAGTTTGAGTTGGACGGGGGATTTGGAGGGTGGAGTTTGAGTTGGAGGGTGGAGTTGGAGGGTGGAGTTGGAGGGTGGAGTTTGAGTTGGAGGGTGGAGTTTGAGGGTGGAGTTTGAGTTGGAGGGTGGAGTTGGAGGGTGGAGTTTGAGTTGGAGGGTGGAGTTGAAGGATGGAGTTGGAGGATGGAGTTGGAGGATGGAGTTGGAGGATGGAGTTGGAGGGTGGAGTTGGAGGGTGGAGATTGAGTTGGAGGGTGGAGTTGGAGGGTGGAGTTTGAGTTGGAGGGTGGAGTTTGAGTTGGAGGGTGGAGTTTGAGTTGGAGGGTGGAGTTGAAGGATGGAGTTGGAGGATGGAGTTGGAGGATGGAGTTGGAGGGTGGAGTTGGAGGGTGGAGTTTGAGTTGGAGGGTGAAGTTGGAGGGTGGAGTTTGAGTTGGAGGGTGGAGTTTGAGTTGGAGGGTGGAGTTTGAGTTGGAGGGTGGAGTTTGAGTTGGTGGGTGGAGTTTGAGTTGGAGGGTGGAGTTTAAATTGGAGGGTGGGGTTGGAGGGTGGAGTTGGAGGGTGGAGTTGGAGGGTGGAGTTTGAGTTGGAGGGTGGAGTTTAAGTTGGAGGGTGGAGTTGGAGGGTGGGGTTGGAGGGTGGATTTGGAGGGTGGATTTGGAGGGTGGAGTTGGAGGGTGGATTTGGAGGGTGGAGTTTGAGTTGGAGGGTGGACTTGGAGGATGGAGTTGAAGGATGGAGTTGAAGGATGGAGTTGGAGGGTGGAGTTGGAGGGTGGAGTTTGAGTTGGAGGGTGGATTTTGAGTTGGAGGGTGTATTTTGAGTTGGAGGGTGGAGTTGGAGGGTGGAGTTTGAGTTGGAGGGTGGAGTTTGAGTTGGAGGGTGGAGTTTGAGTTGGAGGGTGGAGTTGGAGGGTGGAGTTGGAGGGTGGAGTTTGAGTTGGAGGGTGGAGTTTAAGTTGGAGGGTGGAGTTGGAGGGTGGAGTTGGAGGGTGGGGTTGGAGGGTGGATTTGGAGGGTGGATTTGGAGGGTGGAGTTGGAGGGTGGATTTGGAGGGTGGATTTGGAGGGTGGAGTTTGAGTTGGAGGGTGGATTTGGAGGATGGATTTGGAGGGTGGAGTTGGAGGATGGAGTTGAAGGATGGAGTCGAAGGATGGAGTCGAAGGATGGAGTCGAAGGATGGAGTCGAAGGATGGAGTCGAAGGATGGAGTCGAAGGATGGAGTTGAAGGATGGAGTTGGAGGGTGGAGTTGGAGGGTGGAGTTTG
This sequence comes from Lissotriton vulgaris, assembly GCF_964263255.1. Classification (NCBI taxonomy): domain Eukaryota; kingdom Metazoa; phylum Chordata; class Amphibia; order Caudata; family Salamandridae; genus Lissotriton; species Lissotriton vulgaris. The sequence continues at coordinate 335,997,824 of NC_141693.1, read as the reverse complement.
AGTTGGAGGGTGGAGTTTGAGTTGGAGGGTGGAGTTGGAAGGTGGAGTTTGAGTTGGAGGGTGGAGTTTGAGTTGGAGGGTGGAGTTTGAGTTGGAGGGTTGAGTTGGAGGGTGGAGTTGGAGGGTGGAGTTGGAGGGTGGAGTTGGAGGGTGGAGTTGGAGGGTGGATTTGGAGGGTGGAGTTGGAGGGTGGATTTGGAGGGTGGAGTTGGAGGGTGGAGTTAGAAGGTGGATTTGGAAGGTGGATTTGGAGGGTGGAGTTGGAGGGTGGAGTTGGAGGATGGAGTTGGAGGATGGAGTTTGAGTTGGAGGGTAGGGTTTGAGTTGGAGGGTGGGGTTTGAGTTGGAGGGTGGAGTTTGAGTTGGAGGGTGGGGTTTGAGTTGGAAGGTGGAGTTGGAGGGCGGAGGGTGGAGTTGGAGGGGGGAGTTTGAGTTGGAAGGTGGAGTTTGAGTTGGAGGGAGTAGTTTGAGTTGGAAGGTGGAGTTGGAGGGTGGAGGTGGAGGGTGGAGTTGGAGGGTGGAGTTGGAGGGTGGTTGAGGGTGGAGTTGGAGGGTGGAGTTGGAGTTGGAGGGTGGAGTTTGAGTTGGAGGGTGGAGTTTGAGTTGGAGGGTGGAGTTTGAGTTGGAGGGTGGAGTTTGAGTTGGAGGGTGGAGTTTGAGTTGGAGTTGGAGAGTGGACCTGGAGGGTGGAGTTTGAGTTGGAGTTGGAGAGTGGAGTTGTAGGGTGGAGTGAGGGGGCTGAGGGTGTGTGAGGGGGGTGTGAGGGTGAGAGGGTGTGTGAAGGTGAGCGTGTGAGAGTGAGGGTGTGTGTGAGGGTGTGTTTGAGGTTGAGGTTGTTTGGGGGTGTGGGTGTTTGAGTGAGGGTGTGTAACAGTGAGGGGGTGTGAGTGGGTGAGGGTGAGGGGGTGTGAGGGAGAGGGAGAGGGAGTGTGAGGGTGAGTGGGTGTGAGGGTGTGAGAGGGTAAGTGAGGGTGAGAGGGTGGGCGAGGGTGTGTGAGGGTGAGAGTGTGTGAGGGTGAGAGTGTGTGAGGTTGAGGGGGTGTGTGGGGTGGTGTGGGGGTGTGAGAGTGAGGGGGTGTGAGGTTGAGATGGTGTGTTTGAGGGTGAGAGGGTGAAAGGGTGTGTGAGGGTGAGGGGTCTGAGGGTGAGCGAGGGTGAGAGGGTGAGGGGGTGAGGGAGGGTGAGGGGATGTGAGGGGGTGTGAGTGTGAGAGGGTGTGTGAGGGTGAAGGCAAGCTCTGGCATTGGAAAGACAATGCGCACCCCTGCACCGCGGCCTGATGGACAGTGTTTATGCACCAGCGCCAGTGTGTCATACTAGCACCCCCTGCCCCCCATCTAAACTAAAAAGGGAAAAATGTATAGCCCACAATTCTTAGCATATTTATTGATATTTGTTAACGATGAGAAAAGCCCTGGTTAGAGAACGAGGCTTTATCCATCACAATCCCCGCAAGGTAACCCAAACAAAATGTGACATTTCTTTAATGTCTGCAGCCTGACAAGAACCAAAATGATGCGGACATTACACCCAACACCGTGAAAAACAGTACCTAGCTTGAAAATCCTTTGCAACCCCCTTTGCAGTAGCACTACACACCGAATAAGAGCACAGATGATGCAAAAATGGGAAAGAGTTAGGCATCTATACTAACAGTCTGCACGCACGCAAGCCAAAGAACACTACCTAAAGTTGTCCCTACAACACTTTCATTGAGATTGATTAATGCCTCTTTCCTTGATCACTGTGATACCTTTACTGAGGTGAAAGCAAAGGGCAACATGAATATATGAGGAAACAGGGAAAGATAATCAGTTTAACCAATAGAGTAACAAATGCACCTATGTAAGATAGATAAATATCCTACTTACTTCCCAGAAAAATGAACACCTTTGTACATGGAGATTTCTCACATAAAGAAAGGAGGGTGCAACAATTTGACGTGGATCATTGTAGAATGTGGTTGAGTGGCGAAGCCTGAATCAGAAATCCACTTATTTAAAAACAGAGTACACATCTCAAGTGAATCGCTGTGGGGAGGGGGGAGGAGAAATGCGAGTCACGTTAGAGGGAGCAGAGCGGGAGGGGGGTGGGCGGCAGCTTCGCAGCTCAGAGGCATCTATACTAACAGTCTGTACGCACGCACGCCAAAGAACACTACCTAAAGTTGTCCCTACAACACTTTCATTGAGATTGATTAATGCCTCTTTCCTTGATCACTGTGATACCTTTACTGAGGTGAAAGCAAAGGGCAAAATGAATATATGAGGAAACAGGGAAAGATAATCAGTTTAACCAATAGAGTAACAAATGCGCCTATGTAAGATAGATAAATATCCTACTAACTTCCCAGAAAAATGAACACCTTTGTACATGGAGATTTCTCACGTAAAGAAAGGAGGGTGCAACAATTTGACGTGGATCATTGTAGAATGTGGTTGAGTGGCGAAGCCTGAATCAGAACATCCACTTATTTAACAACAGAGTACACATCTCAAGTGAATCGCTGTGGGGAGGGGGGGAGGAGAAATGCGGGGGTGGAGAAATGCGAGTCACGTTAGAGGGAGCAGAGCGGGAGGGGGTGGGGAGAAGAGCCTATGAAGAGCTGAGAAGCAGATTGCCTTCAAGGCAAGTGTGAAGCAGTGGGCGGGGAAGCACAGGAGCAAATGGTAAGGTCAGGTCTGATGCAATTATGGCAAGCGCGCTGGGGAAGCCTGTGGGAGGGAGGCTGAGGCTTTGATGTGGGGAAATGCGCGTGCTTGTGGTCACGTGATTTCACATGAACTGTTGGAAATCCGCACACGCAATCCGCCTTGTTTAACTTTCTGGTTTCACCCCAATAGGTCTCTCTGCGAGACCTAAAGAAGTCAATTTGAAAAAGGTCCTATAATTGACACACTAGTATGGGTAACCCCAATTTCGGAGATGTGCAAATAACTATTGCTTCTAAAGAACAAGTTACTTCAGTAGCGATATATCTGCAAGAAACATAGGTTAGTTATAGATTCTTTACCGTGGAATTACCCCAGGGGTCAGACTGGATCCGGAAAGTTTTTCGTCAGCAGTACCCCTGCACATCGAAAGGTGGCGTTGGTCGGCTCCGCGTTCGTCGTTGGCATTGTGGTCGCTGGGATGACGTCGCGGTAGCTACTTGGACGCTGCCCTCGTGTGCTGCCATCAGTTCTGAACACGACTTTCCACGCCAGAAGCAGAAAGCTAGGCAAGGCACTGACCCCTGGTGCACAAAACTAGGGCCCTAAAAGGAAATCCTTAACCCTAGAAGTAATTTCGCAGAACAGAGAGGATGGGTGGGGCGGTAAGGAATCTATAACTGTCGGATGCCCCACAAGACTCACCTGGGCTTGTGAAGCAATTCCGCAGATACGACAAGAACCACCGCCCCTGTACCCAACTGACCCGTGCGGCGAGTGGCACCCGGCAAGGATGAGATAGATCCGGGGATGGGGGCCAAATAAAGAATGGAGAGGTCTTTGGAGGAAGTGGAGTAGGGCAGGGTCTTGGCACGGCTGAGGGAACAAGAAAATACCCAATTAGGATAAGGTACTACCCTTACTTCAGAGCAAACCACAAGACACATGCAGGAAGGAGCCCCAGATCCCAGGACTTACCAAGGTGCACCATGCGTGTAGGACCAAGGAACGAAAGGTCCGCAAGTCAGTGTCCCTGTGTTTCAACCATGCTATAAAGTAAAGCGCTCCTGCGCATGAACGGAGAAAAGAAAAAGGAACCACCAAAGAACAAAACCACCCAGGATCATGCGCTCCTGCGCGGTGAGTAAGAACCAAGGAAATAGCGCTCCTGCGCAATGGATTCCAAAACAAAAGACTCCAGGGGTAAGCGCTATAGCGCGGCCCGTACATGTTCCAAACAGCGCTCCTGCGCAACATGTACATGCTCAACAGTGTTAAACTGAATAGTAACTGCAGCAGCTCTCCTGCGCGGCAGTCTTAGAAGAGCACAACTTCGGGGATATACCCAACAGCGCTCCTGCGTGATATTAGACACCCCCAGTGACAGTAGCTAAATGTTTTCAGCAAACGCGGCAAAAGGAAATTGTCACGAACAGCGACTCTGTACGGCAGGAGTTACCGTGACTCGAAACTCCGGCGATGTCTTCAAGGGCGTCAATTATTGAGAGGCGGAGCAGTCCTCTGCAGTCTGCTCAGCTCCGGACATGAACTCTCAATCAGAAGCACCGATCCGGCGGAGGAGCACGCCTTTAAGTGTTTAACCCCGGAAGTGCTTCTCCATGGCGGAGAACTAGACCGGGACTACACTTCCGCCCGGAAGTGAGGATTTCCGAGCCTGCATGCGCTGTGCGGCGCTCAGAACGGCTCGGAACGGTGAAGCCGCTACATGACAATAACTAACCTATGTTTCTCACAGATATATTGTTACAGAAGTTAAGTAACATGTTCATCTGAAAGAAACAGTTAGTTATAGATTCCTTATCTTAGAATAGATACCCCACAATACCAACCCCGGAGGTGGGTCTGCGAATCAAGTTCACACCAGAAAGTCCTGGAGAACAGAACGGCCAAAGAAGCCGTCCCTGTAGACTTGGCTGTCCAGGCTGTAGTGTCTTGTGAACGAGTGCAGCGATGTCCATGTAGCTGCCTGATAGATGTCATTTAGGAGGACTCCATGTCCCAAAGCAATGATAGCTGCAGTCGCTCTGGTGGAATGGGCATGCAACCCCACTGGCAGCTCCTTCTTTGCCAAGGAATAACAAGCTTTGATGCACAAAACAACCCATCTAGAAATGGTCCATTTGTGCACGGCTCGACCTTTTTTGGTGCCTACGTAGCCAACAAAGAGCTGGTCATCCACCCAGAATTGTTTTTTGCGATCCAAGTAAAAAGAAAGCGCACACTTTGGATTCAATCGGTGGAGCCTCTCTTTTTCTTTGGAAGGATGCAGAGGCGGAAAGAAGGTGGGTAAAGTGATGGTTTGTTCAATATGGAAAGGAGTAACCACTTTGGGAAGGAATGACGAGTTCTAAGGGCAACCTTGTCCGGATGAACAGTCAGAAAAAAGGTTTAGAAGAAAGAGCTTGGAGCTCACTCATCCTCCACGCAGAGGTGATGGCCACCAGAAAGTCAGTTTTCAAACTCAGAAGCCTGGAGGACAGTTATGTAGCGGCTCAAAGGGAGCGCACATAAGATATGTAAGAACCAAATTCAAGTCCCACTGCGCCATTACGGAGGGAACAGGAGGAAAAAGAATGCCCTTAAGGAAGCGATTTACAACAGGGGGCTTGAAAAGAGAAGGCTGATCAGGAAGCCTAAGAAAAGCTGAAATGGCTGAGAGGTAAACTTTGAGAGTGCCCAGAGCAGAGGTCTGCTGGGCAAAAGAAAGAAGGAACAAGAGTACCTCAGAAAGAGGAGAGGAAAGGGGATCCACAACTTTTGCTGTGCACCATGGCACAAATGTGTTCTATCTGCAGGCATATACTGTCTTAGTGGAGGGTTGCCTGGCTGCCAAGAAAACATCACAGACTTTGGGAGGAAGGTCAAAAGCTGTCAACTTTCGCCACTCAAACTCCACACAAGAAGGTGGAGACTGGACAGGTTTGGGTGGAGGACCGTCCCCATCTGCTGCGACAGAAGATCCTGCCATTGAGGCAGTCAGATCGGAGGATTGATGGCCATTTGCAATAGCTCGGGATCCCAGTCTTCATGCCCAATCCGGAGCCAAAAGAATGACTTGGACCCGGTCGCGCTTGATCTTCTTCAGCATTCTGGGCAGAAGTGGTATAGGCGGAAAGGCGTGTAGAAGACCACAACTCCACTTGCGACGGAAAGCATCGCTGAGCGAGTGCCGCTTTGGGAATTCCAAAGCGCAGAATTGCTGACATTGCGTGTTGTCTTCGGTGGTGAATAGATCTAGCCAAGGCTCTCCCCACTGTTGAAAGAGGCCTTGCACCACCTCCGCGTGAAGATGCCATTCTTGATCCATAATGCACCCGTGGCTGAGTTTGTCCGCCCTGGCATTCAGCAAACCTGCCAGGTGTTGAACCACCAGGCATATGCCCTGATGTTCCAGCCATTTCCAGAGACAAAGAGCCTCCTGACATAAGGTCCACGACCCCACCCACCCTGTTTGTTGCAGTACCACATGGTGGTGGTGTTGTCTGTGAACACCTGCACTACTCTTCCCCGGACAGAGAGTGTCATATGGTTACTACGTTTCTATATATTGTGTTAAGTTAGCATGAGCTTTTTAAATGTTTAAACGCAATATTTTCTTCCAGCTTGAGTTTGCACACGACACCTAAGTGTTATTGTAGCTTTCAACCTAGACGAAAGATGTGATTTATTTGAGAATAATATGTTATTGCTCTAGTATCAGTCGTGCTTGGTACACTTGGTACAACTGTCTGTACACCGAGAACTGCACACTCTAAGAATAACCTAACACAAGGTTGCTGAAGGCCTGATCCTCGCACCACGTTAGACATAACACAAATAATGTTGCTGCCAACATTGGGCTCTACGCGGGTTTAAGATACAGTTACAGGGAATGAATCAACGGGCTTGAGGCTTCGCATGCAGAGAGCTGGTAGCTGTTGATGTGATCTCCTCCTACTGAGAATTAGAGGTATGGGTCCGCCCTGCTAGAACCCAGATGAGACCTTCTTAGATATAATATAATATGCTAATTAGGGTGCGCGAAATATAGGTGATACAGAATTCTATAGACTTTTGCATCATAACATGCTATCACCTTTTGCTTATTATGGATTAGTGACTATGCTGCTAACTCTGATTTTTATAATATGTATGTTGATATTATACAAGATACTGCGTTTGAGAATGTTGCATTGAAAAATAAACATTTCAAACTTGCACGTGTGTTCTTTGCCTCCCAGTTTCGGTTTGGAATGATTATATAACGAAAGAGTGTTCATGTGTTCCACGATACCTGAGGTATTCTAAGTTCATGTTCTGGATTGTCTAAGTCATTGGTAAGTTATTACTACCGATGAGACACTGTAGCTAGCTTGGTAAGGGGATTTCTGAAACAAAGGTGAGTTTTGGTTCATCCTAATTCACCCAGGTTCTAGATCTCTGTGCACAGTTCTGTGGGAGAACGGAAACCCTGCTACATGGCGCCCATACGTTGATTGGCCTTATTACATGACACTCGAGTAGTATATCATTCAAACCTTAACGCCTTCCTTCCCGTTTCCGGAAAACGGCAGTGTCGGAAAAACCTACCTATTTTTGAAATAGGTCTTTTTCAAGCTTGAATCTATCTGTAAACGGTTTCTTTGAATTACTACCCAGTTGTGCTACAGAGTAATCTTTGTTTTTTCACATTCCTGTGCTGACATGGCACAAGCCGTGGACATCCCGCAGCATAGTCGCATTGCGGTGCGTGACCATTTGCGGACTTATGATGTTCCTATGGAAGGCTTGGCTGTTGGTCTGGTAGTGAGTGCGGAACATGCTTACCCGTACGAACTGTTTTATTCGTGGGTGACATTTCCGCCAGTGGACGCTAATTCTGGAGTGTTCCATTCGTACACTGCCTCAGCTGTACCGGCTGCGTATGCTCCGTACAGAGCACTGGAGGTTCCTATTGATGCTTGGCAGCATGGAGTTTGGTTTGGTGGCGCCCTACCGCACGCTTTATCCGCTTCGAGGTTGGGTCCTTTGTCCATTCCGGGCACACCTTGGCCCGCTTTGGCTGGATTCACTCCGCACCCTCAACGCGCCACTTGTAACGTGGGAGATCTGCGGCGGCTTAATGAAGTCGCGGTGGAAGTGATTAGAGCGCTTGTTCATTACACTAGCCGTAATGTTCAGGACGCGGCCCCTAGGGGAGCACAGCTTTGTGCAGAACATGCTGGTCTGAAAATCAATCCGGTCATGGTAAATTCCGTGATGGGTAAAAAGCCCCAGGACAAGGATGATTTTCCGTTCTGGCTTGCTGAGAAATTCGGCCAGCTGGAAGCTGTGTTTCCCAACACGAGTCCGGGTGATAAACACCGGATTCTTACACTAATTTTGCCGAAAGATTTGGCACCTGAACTTGTTGACTGTGAGACCTGGGGTAAGACTTTTGCAGCGGTCTATTCGAGGTGCTATGGCTCCCCGTCTGTGACCAATCTAGGTGGGGTCCTTAAACGTGTTCAAGACGAACACGGACCGGAGTCGGCTGTTGAATTGGGTATGCGCCTGTGTGGCTCCTTTGATGTAGTTTGCGATCTGATCCTTGCGAATGTCAAGGGGGATGCAGTGAACTTTCAGGTTGCAAACGCATTGGCGTTGGTTGCCGAGGCCGAACGACCCCGACGGTTGGCAAGGATAATTGTGGCTGCTTACAAAACGGTTGGCCGCGATGCCATGGGGGTTAAAGCTTTTCCTGATAAGGAGAAGAAGCATCCCCAGGGTCAGACATCGGAAACTAGTGGTCAACAAAAGTCCAAAAAACTAAATTGGCCTAAAAAGCAGAATCAGGTTAAGCAACAACAACAACAAACACAGGTTTCTGCTCCTGCGACTCCGTTGCCTGCGCAGTCGGATCGTGTTTATGATTTGCGCGACCGCGCGATGATTAAATCTCCTGAGAGGTTTCAGGCTTCTGACCAACGCTCTCCTCGTTCCTTTCAGGACTCATCGGCTCCGTCAACCGGTGGTGGAGGGGGAGGTAGGGGCCGGGGTGGCCAGCCAGGACGTGGTCAGCCCCGCCCGTGAAACAGTGGAGAGCAGCAGGAAGGCTCTACGCCCAAGAGACCACAGTTTGCCACGAAGAAAGTCGCCGCCCTGACAGCGCAACGTTATGCCCCAGATAGTGAGAACGCGGCTTCGGAATCTGACGTGGGCTCTGACCTTGCTGGACAGCGCAGCAGAGATTACCATAGTGAGAGAGGCCCTCGGTCCACTGTTGAAGGTGACAGCGACTGATACTTATGTTGTGATTGAAACTGCTGATACGCATGTTGCTCCCCCTGAACGTCTTTTTGAAATTGTCCTGTTAATTGAAGGTGACATGCAGCGAACTGTAAAAGGGGTATTTTGGGAAAATCTCTCGTCTACGTATGACATTTTGCTTTCGGAGGCTAACTGGCCCCCACCTTTTGTTCTCGCAGCTCCGCGAGGGGAGGAGGTAATCCTGCCCAGTTTCGCGCACGCTGTGCCGAGGGTGGAAGCGCTGCATTTTGCAGAAGAGTGGGCTCTGGCGCTTGCGCCGGCTGTGTACCGTAATCAGTGTGGCTGGGATAAATTGTCACCAAGCCACGAGATTCCTTTACGGTCTCAGCCACAGCCTCAACCTCAATATCCCATATGGCGTGAAGCCAAAGCTTCAGTCGCGGCTGTCCTTGAACAATTGGAATATCAAGGTGTAATTGAAACGTGTGTGTCACCGATGAATAACCCCCTTTTTACTGTGAACAAGCCGGACGGCTCATATCGTTTGGTTTTGGATTATAGGCATTTGAACTCGCATTGCCGTAACTGCGCAGTACAGAATACACATGGCTCTGCGTTAGTGAATAGTCTTGAGCGTAAACGGTTCAAAACCACGCTTGACATTTCCAATGGTTTTTATGCCCATGGACTAGACGGTCTAAGTTCCCAATGGACCAGTTTTACATGCGGCGGTGTGCAAAAAATGTTTTGGCGACTCCCAATGGGCTACAAGAACAGACCTGGAGTATTCTCCGCCCGCATTGTCTCTCTTCTGGAGGGCTTCGACCCAGTTGCTTGTTCGTATGTGGATGACATTTATCTCACGGACGACGATCTTTGGGAGCATCTGTGTCGAGTAAATAGCATAATTTGTAACTTTGCTGACATAGGTTACAAGTTTAACTTTGCAAAGTCGCACATTGCAGAGTACACAGTGTTGTTTCTAGGTTACGAGCTTAACAACGAAGGGAAGGGTTTAGCACCCCACTTCCTGGAGAAATGCGCACAGTTGCGTTCTCCGACAACACTGAAAAAATTACAATCTCTGCTGGGCTTTTTGAATTTCGGGAGGACTTGCATTCCGGAATATGCCCAGCGTATCAAGCCTTTGTATGCTTTGATACAACCATCTTTTTCCAAATCATGCTGGCTGCCTGAGCATTCAGCCATTCTACAGTCTTTGCAGGCTGATTTGCTCGCTTCTGAATACTTACAGACTTGTGATAACCAGACCAACCTGGTGATAAGAATTATCCCTGGGGCGGTGGGGTTCACGTACCTGACTTTTAATGAAGGAGATACAGTACCTATTGCTTACAAGTCACACTTGTACACTTCGGCTGAATTGCGTTTTTCCACAGTGGAGAAGGTTTTAACGGCTGTACAGATGGCGATTCTTAAGGAACGTGCCCTGTCACAAGGAAAACGCATGTTGGTTGTTACCCCGTGTCCTGCCTTAGGGGCGGTTACTAAAGCCAGTGTGCCTAATTCCAAAGCTTTGCACCCTCGGTGGATTCAATGGGCTGCATCCTTGATGTCCCATGATGTCACGTTTATTTTTGACGCCACTTTACGGTCGCTGGAGTATTTACAGTATGAATTTGTTCGTCCTGCTCCTTTAGCAATGCGGCCGTTGTAGGATTTCCATTGCATCATTTACACTGATGGTTCGGCGCAGGTTGCGCATGGCTCTAAACATGCCTACGTTTCCGCTTGCGCCATTGTGGTCGGTGCCATGGTGAACGATGAGTTCAAGTCCAGTGTCGTGCAGACGCTTGGGGACTGCACCGCACAATTAGCAGAGCTTCGTGCTCTGATGCTTGCATTAGAGAACGCAGATCCTAGTGTGACGACTTTGATCGTAAGTGACTCTTACTACTGTGTCCAGTCTTACAATGAAAACTTGTTCTTTTGGATTCAGAATGAATTTCGTGATTCCAAAGGTAGCACAATAAAACATAAAATGATCTGGGTCCGAGTGGCGGAACTTAAAGAGAAGTTGCCACTCGTGTTTGTGATTCATACTCTCGGTCATCAGCGCGTGGGGGTCCACGCTGTTGGCAATTCGCTTGCTGGTAAAGCAGCGAAGTCAGCGGTATCAAAATACTTAGTTGCAGCAGTCACGAGGTCCAAAAGCAAAATAGATGATGACATCTTGGCAGCAGTTGCTGCAACGGAGAAGGGAAGTAAATATCCTGCGGGGTTTCCTTCTAAATACACATACCACTTAAGTCCCAATAAGGTTCCTTATGTGAAAATCCCTGATGTTGGCTAACGTCTAGTTCCCAACTCGGATCGCAGGGCTGCTTTGATTACAGCGGCTCATGAAGGTGTGGCGTCTGCGCATGCGGGCGTCTCAGCCACTGTAACTCAGCTACAACACAGATTCTGGTGGCGGGGACTGTACAAAAAGACGAGCGATTATGTTCTTTAATGTGACATTTGCCAGCAGATTAAGCCTTCAACTGCTGCGCGTCCGCCTCAGACACGGTTGTATATCTCGAATAAACCGCTTGGATGTGTTTATTTGGATCACTGCGGTCCATTTTCTTCTGATACTGCATACAAGTACATCTTAGTAGCAGTAGATTCATGCACACGCTTTGTGTGGGTATGGCCACATCGGAGCGCTGATTCACGTACTGTCATTAAGTATTTGCGTGTCTTTGTGGGAATTTTTGCCTGTGGTACTTTCCATTCGGATCAGGGTCCGGCCTTCGCCTCTAAGGCGTATAAGGATGCTATGATTTCGATGGGGGTCCAAGTCAAGTTTTCGAGTCCCTACAGACCTGAGGGTAACAGTGTAGTTGAACGAATGAACCGCGACTTAAAGCAATCTTTGACAGCTCGAGTTATAGGCACTGGCAGAAACTGGTTAGCCCACCTCATAGGCGTGCAGCGTGCGCTTAATAATCTCCCTAGAAGGTCTCTGGGTGGGCGGACCCCATACGAAATGCTCTTTGGTATCAAGATGTATGTCCCTGACCTCGATGGGCTGGACTGCAAGGCCCAGGCCACGGCCTTTGACGTAGATGAACATTGCAATGTTTTACAGAATCTACAAAAGACCAGAGGCAGTCTTGCAAAGGAACATTTGCCCTCCACATCGGATGATGCGCTGCAGATCCCGGTAGTTGGCTGGCTACCCCAAGTTGGAGAACTGGTTTGAGAGAAGATCGATAACAAGAAAGAGTTTGGTCCCTCATATTGTGCACCGGTTCGAGTTCTTGGAGTGAAGGGCACAAGAACAGTCATTTTACCTCCACTTCCAGGTCGTAAAGAAAACAGATTTATTTCTATTGACAATGTCAAGACACACAGGGTGGCCGATTCTTCATAGCATGACACCGGCTGTATCCTGTCCTTCCATGGTGAGGCACTCTGTGCTGGCAATAACATCTGGTGCAGAACAGGAGGTGTCCCTCGAGATGCCTGCCATATCCAGTCCTTTATTAAATACTATTCCTGTTACTAACATTGATGAGCTGAACTACACTTATCCTGCTGATTTATCGATGCCTGATATACAGACCCGTTTGGCAGACCAATCCAGATTCTCTTTTGACTCTGTTTATTTAGTTATTTAAAAAACATTTTTTGATTCCCCCGTGGACATACATTTGGTTGATCCTATTTTCATTTTACCTTTTTATGTCAATTGGTTTTGTGTTTTATTTTTTCCGCCTGATCGATGGTCACTACGTTAAAGAAAGAACAGGAATTCGGTACTTGAATGGAACATTGGCCCCTCTTTCCTCTTCACATTCAGCGCACAGACTGAAACGAAACTTAAATACAGTCAACATTACTGCTTGGCCTGTCCTTGATGGGATTGTGTGGGATGCGGTTAGGTTTCAGATACATGGGCCCACTGAAGTGATTAATGTTCCAAATGTGCTTAGAGTAAACATGGGAGATGTGATTAAACAAAATATACGTTCTGATGATTGGGATATTCAGGCCGTAGAAGCATTATTCTCTGATTTGAAGTATTATGCTGCCTTCGATGCTGAGGATCTGTATTCAGATTCTACTAATTATGGTGATTTGTTTTGTTTTCAACATTATGGTAATCATTTTTTACATAAGACAAATTCCAGGAGGGTTGCGGTAAATTATACACAATGGGAACATTGCCCTGCTCCATTAGGTGGCAGCTCCAATACGTTTCTGAAAAAATACACTTATTTTACAGACTTTAATCAATCTAATCCCGAGTCATTTTATTTCAAAATGACACAAAATTCCATGTCCAAAGTTAGACTTACCGATACAAAATTGCTGTATTCGAAGTCCTTTCTAGACAGGTTGGCTGTAGATGGCTACGAGTTTTGGAAAGGAACAATTGACCTTAAATCGGCTTGGGGTACCAAAGATTGGCAGGTACAAGGCACTGTGGCTTTGCACCGTGCATGTCTCGTCCCGAATCACATGTTGTTTTTAAATTCATCCATTTTCCAAACAACATGCTTTGGATTGGCTACTTCTAAAAAATTAAATACACCGACCATCCAGATTTAGAGGAATATTCAGGTTGGGGTAATTTTACTGATTTGTCCATTCATGATTTGCAAGCTCTTTTGGACAATTCGCCCTTTAACATTTCCAGTTTGGATTCCAAGGGTTGGCTGATATGGCAGAAGAGTGCTGATTCTTGCCAACGCCGTTTTCTGGGTTTGGCTGAAGGGTTCACAGAAGTCAGACCCGATCCCCGTTTTGAAGAAGACTATACAGTCACAACTTATTCTGTGGGGAAGCTGTGTCAAAATTGGTTACAACATTCCACATTAGCTGCAGTTAAACTACATCTATCTCAATTAAATGATAATGTGGATTTGAATGATTTTATAAAAGGCCCAGCTAAAGGTAGATCTAAACGATGGCTGTATGCGATTTACAATGAAATTGGGAAAGTTTCCCAAATTGAGGCTGCTAAACGCCTGAGAGCTATTGATCAAGCAAATTTAGAAAAGGTGCTTGCAGTTGTCGATAACAGTATTAACACGCTTTCTTCCCGAATTTACACGTTGAACAATATTGTGTCTTCTGTTGTTGACATTGTACATGATGAAGTGTCCGTGTTTTATCATGGTCAAAATCAATTGCGTTCTGTGATGCAGTTTGCTTGGACACTACAGACTTTGAAGTCTGGTCGAGTGCCTTGGAATTTTATGAACGTCTCATCACTATTTGCCCCATTTAATTTGACTGAAAAACAGCGTATGCTATCAATGAGAGATGCATCATTTTCTATGTTACACATTGAAAAATTAGAATCCTTGCCCTTTTCTGTGGCTGAGGTGACTACTGCTACATGGCTTATCCATGGTGTTATTACCTTACCTTTTGCTCTGTATAAATTTACAAATTGTATGAAATATATAGCTATAGGGCGATATGAACCATTAGGCAGTGCTTTCTTACATGAGACATGGTCTTTACCATACACTTACAGATGCCTAAAAGAGGGAAATGAAGTGAATCTGAATGGTGAAGAATGTACACAGTCGCCTGACCGCTCACTAATATGCAGACACATCCAGTTGCATGGTTCTTGTAATCAGGACAAACCTAATTTGGCCTGTGTTTTGAAAGGGACCCCAGTTCCTGCAATAGTTCCCACGTTCACTTTATTGTCCAACGGTAGTTATTTACTTTTGAATAACGATCTGTGTTGTGGGTTACAGGCCGGTATCGCCTATGTGGTAACCGTATCAGAGAGGGTGGTTTGCTGCAAGAATGTGTTATGTCCACCCACGCATGGGAATTCAGATGTTTCAATTTGGCCAGGAATACCAACCTTGAAAGCTGAGTTCAATGGTTTAAGCCGTATAAGAGCCCTATTGTCTCAAAAGCAGGTGGCCCTGAGCTCTGCCCGCGAAACTTATGTCCTTCACATAGCAAACACACGCACAGAGGTGCAAGCACTTTTAAGTACTGATTTGCCGTTTCATTTCTCCGAGCTGGTTCATCAAATCTTCAATGCCTCCTCCACAACAGGCCTGCACATTTTTTTAAAATGGTTAGCAGTGGTCTTGTGACTACATTTGAAAAAGTATTTGGTATTATCCCTGCGTTCTTTCATTCTATATTCGCTAGTCTGTTTGGCGGATTTCCTGTTTTGCTGGCTTTGGCTGCAGGCGTTCGGGTGATATTTTACTTTATAAAACATGGATGCCCATCCTGCGCAAGGAAACGCTCAGCCCCTACTGATGCAGTTTCGCAACCGGATGCTTGATTACTATGGCTCTTTGCCGCTTGCGACTTTAAGCACGGCTTTTGGATTATCGTTCAGATTTTCCTATTTCACATGTGTCCAGCCCGTGTTTCATTGCCTGAGCTGTGATTTCGACTGGGCCATTGATTTGTGTCTCTGTTTACCGACTTCTCCTGACGTCGATTTTGATCAGCTGATGAACCCCGTAGTGGCTCACGAGTTGGTCTGTTCTGGCGAAAGGGATATGGCTGTGGCAGCGATGCATGGACTAATGGGTCAGTGGGACATATTCGCAGCGGCGCATGACTTTCTGGCACATAGTGTTCTCGAGAACCCACTGAGTTGTCCTCTGATGTTGCTAGAGGAATCGGTATTGGAGGAGCACGTATGTTCTTTCCCATTGCTTAATTGGATGGCTGAACTGTTTTCGGATGGTGACAGTGATTTCATGTTGGAGGCTGTAGTTACCTATTTTTCATATTCATTCAACCCATGAGTGACTTTGAAGACTTTCATTATTATGGCACGTGACTTTTTAGTAATTCTGAATGGTGCCTTTTTCAATACTAACATTTGATTTTCATATGTTCTGGGCCTATGAACTGAGAGTAGGCCTTAAGTTCGACTTTTATATTTTGTGTGGCCACTATAGGCATTCGTACATATTTTTGTTTTTAAATTTTACATACATTTGCATACATTTAGCTTGGCTCAATATCATTGAACTCTGCTTTCATGTTTTACCTTTCATGGGGTATTAGCTTGTGTTTTCTCCTTTTTAAACCGTCCTTGGATCATTGGGGGGGTGTCATATGGTTACTACGTTTCTATATATTGTGTTAAGTTAACATGAGCTTTTTAAATGTTTAAACGCAATATTTTCTTCCAGCTTGAGTTTGCACACGACACCTAATTGTTATTGTAGCTTTCAACCTAGACGAAAGATGTGATTTATTTGAGAATAATATGTTATTGCTCTAGTATCAGTCGTGCTTGGTACACTTGGTACAACTGTCTGTACACCGAGAACTGCACACTCTAAGAATAACCTAACACAAGGTTGCTGAAGGCCTGATCCTCGCACCACGTTAGACATAACACAAATAATGTTGCTGCCAACATTGGGCTCTACGCGGATTTAAGATACAGTTACAGGGAATGAATCAACGGACTTGAGGCTTCGCATGCAGAGAGCTGGTAGCTGTTGATGTGATCTCCTCCTACTGAGAATTAGAGGTATGGGTCCGCCCTGCTAGAACCCAGATGAGACCTTCTTAGATATAATATTATATGCTAATTAGGGTGCGCGAAATATAGGTGATACAGAATTCTATAGACTTTTGCATCATAACATGCTATCACCTTTTGCTTATTATGGATTAGTGACTATGCTGCTAACTCTGATTTTTATAATATGTATGTTGATATTATACAAGATACTGCGTTTGAGAATGTTGCATTGAAAAATAAACATTTCAAACTTGCACGTGTGTTCTTTGCCTCCCAGTTTCGGTTTGGAATGATTATATAACGAAAGAGTGTTCATGTGTTCCACGATACCTGAGGTATTCTAAGTTCATGTTCTGGATTGTCTAAGTCATTGGTAAGTTATTACTACCGATGAGACACTGTAGCTAGCTTGGTAAGGGGATTTCTGAAATAAAGGTGAGTTTTGGGTCATCCTAATTCACCCAGGTTCTAGATCTCTGTGCACAGTTCTGTGGGAGAACGGAAACCCTGCAACAAGAGAAGGAATGCTTTAAGTGCAAGATGAATCGCTTGAAGTTCCATAAGGTTGACGTGGAGCCCGGACTCCACCGGAGACCAGAGGCCTCTGATCTCCACCTCCCCATGTGGCCACCTCATCCCAGAAGTGATGTATTGGTCACCACTGTGGTTGGGGAAGGTAGAGGGATCTGCTGTCGACTCAATCGTGGTTCGTTAGCCGCCACGGCAATTGGTATGCAGTGCCCTCCGAGATCTGGGCGCAATTGGACAGGTTCACTTGATGTTGTGCCCACTGGAACTTCAAGTCCCACTGCAGAGCCTGCATATGCCATCTGGCATGGTCCACCAGCAGGATGCAGGAGGCCATCAGGCCCAGTAGCTGGAGGGTCATCGTGACTGATACCCAGAATAGAGGCTGAAAGATCGGAATCATAGCCCGAATATCCTGGACTCGCTGTTCTGGAGGATAGACCCGAAACTGCATTGTGTCCAGAACCGCTCCGATAATAGGAGCTTCTGAGAGGGAGTCAGGTGCGACTTCGGCATGTTGATGGAGAACCCCAAGACGTAAGCCGCAAGCCGTGAAAGCGGGCGTACCTGACGTGCACCAGGAGTCGAAGATTCAAAATCAACGTCTGCAAAGTCCGCAAAAAGTCAGTCAAAAAGTGACTGGAGGTACTGCTCTCTCCCGATCTGCGCTGGCTGGCGCGAAAAAAGAAAGAACTGACGTCAGCGCGCGAGGTCGGAGTCTAAGTAGCTACTGCGATGTCATCCCGGCAACCACGACACCAATGACAAACGCAGAGCCGACCTTCGCCACCTTTCGACGTGCAGGGGTACCCCTGATGAAAAACTTTCCGGATTCAGTCTAATGCCTGGGGGTAATTCTAAGGTAAGGAATCTGTAACTAGCTGTTTCTTTCAGATCTGTATATTTTGTTCCCATTCTGGAAATACATAGGTGTCATTGATACCTATTTTTCACTCTTTATAGTTTACTAAATGATTTGCTATATACGTAGTACACAATGAAAAGCCATTGCTAGACACAGCTCAGTTATTGGCTCTGGGTTCCTCGAGTTCTTGGTGAACCTACAAGTCCTATATATCCTCACAACCAGAAGAGTCCAGCAGATGTAACGGTATATTGCTTTCAAGAATCTGTAATACTTAGAAGAAGTTACAGGTGAAAACATTGGCACAAATGGCTGCTTTTCTCAACTCATTTTCTATTTCTTATTTTCAACTGTTAGTTTTTATAAAATAAACTTGAAGGATCTACACAATGACCCCTTGCTGCATTCAGAATGTTGTCTACTTCTCAGAAATGTATGGCTTTCATGGATCCATTATTGCTTTCACACCCATTTCTACAACTAACTGGAAGGAGGTTTAAAGCATAAAAAAGTAGCAAAAATAGGTTATGTCCCAGTAAAATGCCAAAACTGTGAGAAAATGTTGATTATCCGACAAAGACTGCCTGTCCCTCAAAGCTGGGAATATGGTGATTTCAGCACCACAAACCCCTTGTTGATACCATTTGCAAAGGGAAAAACAGATGTTTTCTTCTGCATCACTTTTTCCCCATCCACCCCCAAAAAAACTTTAGCTGTATTTTGGCAAATTATTGGGTCTGCTCCAGGGGAATCCACAAACCCTGGGTATCTTTAAAATCCCCATGATGCTGTAAGAAAAGGACGTAAATTTGGCGTGGATATCTTATGTTGACAAAAGGTTACAGGCGCCTAAGTGTGAACTACCTCAAATAGCCCAAAAAAAAGGCTTAGTACATGGGACGGGTGTGGGGGGATGGAGACCTAGCAGCGAAAGGCTTAATGGCATCTTTCTCACCTTCAAACTGAGAGCCAAGATTAAGGTAAACAACAAGGTGATCCAGCCCCAACCAAACTTAAAGGTAGCCCACCTGACCTAAGCCAGACCTAAAGATTAGACATGACTGCAGTCGATTTTGAACTCAACCAATTGTGCAGTAACATTAGGCCCTCAAGTTAATCTGAATGGGAAAGAATGCCAGTTGGTCAACCCACAATCTGTAGAAGTGCTATTCAGTAATTCACTAAAGGGCCCCCAGCCTCTAGAGGCAGAGTTCATTTAACCCCTTCGCTGCAGCGCGAATTTCGCCGCGGTGCTGGGGGTCTAGGGGGCGGGCTCGGCGCTTCGGCATTCATGACGGAACCACGCCGTCATGAGCCACGAGCAGCATGTGCTCATGATGGCGTGGTTCCATCACGGCCCTGCCTGCTCATTCATTCGGGGCATTAATGCAGCATGGGCGGAGCGGCCACAGCATGACGAACCACGCCATCATGAGCACACGCCGCCTGTGGCTCATGACGGCGTGGTTCCCTCATAAGCAGGCAAGGGGTTAAATTAGCTGGTAAGTGCAAAAGGAAAGAAGGGGCATATTTCAAAACACTTATTCAGTATCATTAAGTGTATGCAAGATCATTTCCACAGGCCATGAAATGCCATGATTTGTTTTGCTAATCCCTTGAGATGAGTATTTTATCTATGCCCCCGGGGCTTACTAAAGCTGCTTCCTGCAAAGAGCCCCTGGCAAATAGTCTTCCTAGTACGCAATGGATAAGCATCCTCTTACGGTAATTGTAATGAAGAATATTTATGGTCTCCGGCAATAAAACATTCACAGAAGATTCTACAGTTTGAATCCACTACATGAAGCCTTATGGGATGTAATGACATCTCTATAATGTTTAGGAGATTTACTTCCTATCTCAAGTGCACCTGGATGATTGTTTATTTTGGCACTGTGCCATACTATCAAGGAGCAAATGTGTATATTAGTCTCATTCCATTAGGTTATTTTATAGAAAACATTATTGTAACAACATTCTTGCCTCAGTGACGATATGCCTGTCGTAGTGAAATGCTGAGAGAGTTCAGTGACTGTTAGGTACTGCTATGGAGACTTGTGGGAAGATCACTGGTGTAGGAGGTATTTGTGCTTTGCCCAAAAACTTTTGCACCTATGCCCGGCTCCATGTCATTGTTCAATAGAGACCCACCCACACAGGGAACAGGTCCTAAAAAAAGAAGTGGGGGTACTAACCTAGTTAGGCAGTATGCAAGTGACATCAGGGTGTGTGACATCACGGCGCGCTACATCAGGGCGCGCGGCATCATGGCGCACGACATCACACATGGCATCACAGGAATTGACATCATAGAAAGTGGCATCACAAGCCACAACTTTACAGGAAGTGGCATCACAAGTAGTGTCATCAGATCTAAAGCCTTCATATATATGTTTAGCAGGTCTATCATAAGTACGTTTGAGCACATTGTGAGGATAATAGCACAGTGAGCTATGGAAAATTATATGTGAATTCTTCACCTTGCAATCCCCCAGTTTTATTTAACACATCCTGTACATACATTTACAAACTTATATAATTTATTGTACATGTAATATGCACATGTTGATGTAAAGTGCTTTGACACCCAGCATTGGAATGAGTAGGGCTATACAAGAAAAACCAGTGGTATCCACATTATTTCAACGTCCCCTCAGGGGAAGTAAGCTCTATATAAATGCAATTTGCTTTGTGTAAATACTGGGAAAGACCAACACATCTGATATTCTTACAGTGCATGCATGGCTCCTAAACAGGGACTGCCCGAAGTGAAAAGCTGCCTCTCTTAAGTAAGTGTGAACAGCTAACAAGTTTTGAGCCTGTGCTTCATTTGCATCAGGTGTGAGGCTCCTGACTGCTGTCAGCCAAGAGACTCGAACAAAAGGAGGCCTGATGACCACTCAAATTTGGCCTTTGTTATGGGTCCAGTAGGAGCCTTAAATAAGAAAGCTCCTCCCCGCCTGCATGTTGTTGCTTGTTGCAGATGGAAAGCAGACGACTTGCATGCGCTGCTGAAAGTGTCACGGCGTTCACCCTGTCAAAAAAGTGGGTAGACGCCGTCCATCCACATGTACCCCCGACTCGTGCCCTCCACCCACCTTCAATCACCTGCCAATCTTCAATCGCTTGAAGAGCTCCCTTGGTAGGAGGGAGAAGAACCCTTCCAAGGGTCAGGTAGTAACCCTTCTCTCCGAACACCTTTCTGAAGCCATTTTCCCATGTAGCAGCATGCCACCTCCTCTTTTTATCAAAGTAGTCTTCAATCTCATATAGCATGTTCTTCCTTGCATGAGGCTTTCTTCCTATACCAACACGTGAAAGTGGAAGGATAGCTCTTCCTTTTTTTCAATATCACTGTTTTAGGTTTCTCTTTCTGTAGGAACAGTAGATAGAAGAGTGTTCTTGCCAGTACTTATTTTTTGCCCTCTGAAAAAAGTTGACTCTCTTATGTCTCGCTCTGTAAAGTGACCAATGAAACAACTGTATATCTTTTCTATCTTCCTCCTATGGCACGCCCTATATAAGTACTATCCAATGTGGAACAATTATTTAGATCTTGCATTGCATACGTTATAATGTTTATGGATTTACATGCATCTTCCAATCCCATACGTTTAAGCCAGTGACTCAGTCTCCAACATTGCCTATCTTCCGTCATACGTGAGCAAAGTCATTCTTCAGATGATACTGACATTGTTCTTAATTTCTCTTAGCAAGACATCCATATTTGTTTAATTATGACCTGAATGGTGAGGTCATCTCAGCAGGGTTCCTGGTTGAGTTTCTTAAAGGAATGTGACACTGGACTGTGTCCGGGATCTTCCTGTGTGAGGGCTTACATGGAGAGGTGAATAGCTATTGAGAATTTAGGATCTCACCGTTCCCCTTCCACCTGAGATATCTTTGTGTGACTAGATGCCTAGCCACGAAGGATAAAGGCTGCTGCTTCCCCAACATCATGGACCCTTTCTTCACCAGGCCTCAGTTTCTGAAGAACAAGTTACTTACCTTCAGTAACACATTATCTAGTAGAGACCTTACCTTTGAGTTTCCCAGGCGTCAGGCTGGATTCGGAAACTTTTGCTGAGAAATACCTCTTGCGTGCGACATCGTGTGGCTCCATTCGGCTCCGTGTGACGTTGTTGGAGTTGGTTATGACACCGCAGTGCCTACATAGGCGCCACCCAGGCACGCGGACGTCAGTACTTTTCGTTTTTCCATGCTAGAATAACAGAGCCACAAAGTTACTGACGTAAACGTGTGCAAAACTAGAGCCCTGAAAGGGTAGTAACCCTAGACCTACAACATCAGTCCGCAAATCGAGGAGGCATGGGTGGGGCCGTAAGGAATCTGCAGCTAGAGAGTCTCTACCAGATAATGCATTACCAAAAGGTAAGTAACTTGTTCATCTGATAGACTTCTAGCTGCAGGTTCCTTACCTGTGAATCAGATTCCCGAACCATACCATCCCGGCGGTGGTTGCGGACACTTGAGCTAGACTAAAAAGTCTTGCAGGACTGAGCGGGAAAAGTGCCCGTCCCTGCATACTTGACCATCAAGGCAAAAATGTTTTACGAACGTATGCAGTGATGGCCACGTCGCTGCCTGACAGATGTCTTGGACTGGGACACCCGGTGCCAAGGCTGTAGTTGCAGTATTTCCCCTGGTGGAATGCACCCTTAATCCCTCAGGGGGCTGCTTCTTTGCCACGGCATAACAGATTTTAATGCAGAGAACAACCCAGCGAGAGATGGTTCTTTTCTGCACTGTTTTTCCCTTCTTTGTTCCTACATACCCCACAAAGAGTTGGTCATCCACCCGGAACTCTTTTGTGCAGTCAAGGTAGAACGACAAAGCTCTTTTTGGGTCCAGTCGGTGGAGACGCTCCTCTTCCTTAGAGCGTTGTAGGGGAGCAAAGAAGGTGGGCAAAGTAATGGACTGACCGAGATGGAATGAGGTCACAACGTTTGGTAAGAATGATGACCTGGTGCGAAGCACCACCATGTCCGGAAAGGACATGAGATAAGGAGGCAAGCTGGATAGCGCCTGCAATTCACTCACCCTCCGGGCCAATGTAATCACCACTAAGAAGGCTGTTTGGATGTTCAACGGCCAGAGGGGACAATCATGCAAATGCTCGAAAGGAGCACACATCAGACAAGTGAGGACTTAATTAAGGTCTCAGTGTGGTATAACAAAGGGTGTAGGTGGAAATATATGAACCAGCCCTTTCAAAGACCTATTTACAATAGGAGATTTAAAGAATGAAGGTTGGTCTGGCAGCAGCAAAAAAGCAGACAGAGCAGAAAGGTAACCCTTGAGAGTTCCCGAAGCAGAGCCCTGCTGGGCAAGGGTAAGAATGAACAAAAGGACAGGAGAAAGAGCAGAAAGAGGGTCAATATACCTTTTTTGTAGAGTAAAACACAAATTTCTGCCACCGGCAGGTGTATGCTGACCTAGCGGAGGGCCGCTTGGCTGCCAGAATAACATTACAGACTTCGGGAGGAAAGTCAAAAGCCATCAACTGCCGCAGCTCAGTCTACACGCATGGAAGCGCAGAGTTGACAGGTTTGGGTGGAGAATCTTCCCTGCTGCTGCGACAGAAGATCTTTCAGAAGGGGTAGCCTGACCTGAGGATCGACACTCACACTCAAAAGCTCTGGATACCAGACTCTTCTTTACCAGTCCGGCACCACAAGGATGACTTGGGCCGGTCGCTCCTGATCTTCTTCAGAACCTTGCGCAGGAGTGGTATGGGTGGAAAGGCGTACAATATTGCCGAGCTCCATTCGTGACAAAACGCGTCACTGAGCGATAGCCACCTTGGAAATTCCAGCGCGCAGTACTGCTGACATTGGACGTTCTCTTTGGAGGTGAACAAATCTAACCAAGGTTCTGCCCCACTGTTAAAAGAGACCTTGCCCCACCTCCGAATGGAGACGCGCTTCATGATCCTGAAAGCATCGACGGCTGAGATCATCCGCCCTGGCGTTATTATTATTATTATTATTATGTTTCTTATATAGCGCCAGAATCGACCCCCGAAGGGGTATCTCCGCGCTTGCCTTGGGAACCCGTCCTGGCTTTTCCCTGTGAGATAGCCCCTACAGGGCATCCCCAAGGTGAAAGCCAGGCATCCCGCCGCGGGGGCCGTTGTGGAGATTAAGCAAGCTTAATGCCCAGAGTTGCAGAGTGTGAACCCATGATTAGGTCAGGCACCGAAGCGAGAATTATCGAGTCCATGGACATTTGAGCTCCAGACCCTGCCGCGTCGGGAATTGAACCCTGGTCCCGGGTCTGACCTCTGCTTCAGGGTCTGCCTGCTCTAACCAGTGAGCCACACTTCTCCAGTGTTTGCCAGGTGTTGTACCACTAGGGTTGTGCCCTGCTGTTCCAGCCATGCCGAGAGATGCAGGGCCTCTTGACAAAGGGATCACGACCCCACCCTGCCTTGCTTGTTGCAGTACCACATTGCGGTGGTGTTGTCCGTGAACACCTGCACCAACTTCCCCTTGACACAGGGAAGAAATGCTTTCAATGCCAACCGAATCGCTTGGAGCTCCAACAAGTTTATAAGCAGCCCCATCTCCATCGGAGACCAGTGAGCCCTGATCTCCGCCTCTCCCATGTGACCGCCCATCCCAGGAAAGAGACAGATCCGTTACAACTGTGAAATCTGGTTGGGGGAAGGGAGAAAGGTCTGCTGTTGAACCAATCACGGTTCTTTAACCACTACTGCAGATCCGGTGAGATTTCCCAGATGCTGTGCCCATTGGAACTTTGGAACTTCAAGTCTCACTGCAGAGCCTGCTTGCGCCACCTGGAGTGTCTTACCAACAGGATGCAGGAGGCCATGAGACCCAACAGCCTTAGAGTCAACCACACTGAAATCCAGGATAGAGGCTGAAACATGACCTGAATATCCTGGACTCGCTGCTCGGGAGGATAAGCCCGAAACAGCACTGTGTCCAGAACAGCTCCAAATGAAAGGGAGCGTCCGAAAAGGCACGTTTATAAAGAACCCCAGCGAACGCAAGAGGTACGCCGTAGTCTGAAGGTGGGAGATGACTGCCTGGGGCGAGGACGCCTTCAACAGCCAGTCATCTAGGTAGGGGAAGACTGAAACCCCTAACCTGCGCAGATGAGCTGCAACCACCGCCATCACCTTGGTGAACACCCGAGGGGCACTAGTAAGACGAAGGGGAGCATGGTAAACTGAAAGTGCTCATGGCCTACCTTGAACCGCATGTAATGCCTGTGGCCCGGCAGGATAGGAATGTGATAATATGCATCCTGTAGGTCCAACACACCCACCCAGTCTCTTTGGTGGTCTAAGGCAGACAAGACCTGAGCCAATGTGAGCATTTTGAATTTCTCCTTTTTGAGTAAGAGATTGTCGGTCCGAAGATCTAAAATGGGCCGATGCCCCTTGCCCTCTGAGGAATCAGAAAGTAACAGGAATAACAGCCACTGCCTACTTCGGAATCTGGAACCTTTTCTAAGCTCCTTTGGCCAAAAGAGCCGTAACTTCCTCTTGAAGAAGCTTCAAATGATCCTCCACCAGCTGGTCCTGAGTTGGCGGAATAGGAGGAGGAAATTAAAGGAAGAGAATTGTCCTCCTGCTCCTGGACGATCTGCAAAACCCACCTGTCTGTTGTTATAGATCTCCAGCGGGGGAGATGATGACGAATTCTCCCACCCACTGGAGTACTGTGGTCCTGCAGAATCAGCCTAGGAGTGCTTGGAGGCTGCAGCTGCTGGGGGCAGTGTGGTAGACGACTTCTGGCCTCCATTCTGAGGATGGAATGAACCGCCTCCACGTACGGCTTGGGCAGTCTGTGTGGGACGGTGGCTGGGATATGGCTGGCGCAGCTGGAAACCCCTTACATTGCCACAAAAGGAAGACTGGCCACGAGGAGTGGAGGAGAAGTCCAAGGATCTGGCCGTATCCCGAGAGTCCTTGAACCGGACCACGGCCGAATCTGCCTTTTCCCAAAAAGGCGGGTTCCATCAAAGGGCATGTCCATCCAAGTGGCATGGACATCCCCGGAGAAGCCAGTTGTACGAAGCCAGGTGTGGTGCATCCAGGCCACCATCGTTAAAAATGATCTGCCCAGCGAATCCATTGTATCCAAACCACACCATATGATGAATTGTGCTGCATCTCTCCCGTCCTTGAAAGCTTGGGAGAGCACAGCCCGGGCCTCCTCCAGGATTTGTGGCAGCACCTGCGCAACCATCTCCCAAAGAGAGTGGTAGAAACGGCCCAATAAGCATGCAGTAGTCACCGACCGCAATGCCAGACTGGAGGAAGAAAGCATTTTCTTCCCAAATGAGTCTTGTCTCTTGGATTCCATATCTGAAGGGGCAGAAGGGAATGTGCCCTGGGACGTAAAGGCCGGCACCACAAAACCTTCTGGGGTATGGCATTGGCTGAGGAACTTTGGGTCGCCCGGAGCTGGGCGTTGGCGGTGTGCAGTCGCCCTATTCACAGGAGCCCTGTGTTAGGCTTGGACCATGTTCTTAGAAGGACGTTCGTAAGTGCCTCATTAAAGGGCAATAGGGGTTCAGAGGTGGAAGCCCCAGGTTGAAGCACTTCCATCTGGAGATTATTCCTAACCTGCACTGAGGGCAGCTCCAGTCCAAGGACCTCAGCTGCCCCCTTAACCACCATAGCATAGGACGCTCCCTCCTCTGTAGCCACTGTAAGAGGAGAGAGCATGTCAGTGTGTGGGGAAGTATCCAGACAACTGGCTTCCCCAAAGTTCCCTATACCAGTCCATCATCTCCTCAGAGACATCCTGGTTCTCTAATGGGTCTCCATACTCCTCCCATTCCTCTCCTGAGCCCAGCACGACCACAAAGTGCTGAGGCGACAACATAGAACCCCTGGGTTCTGTCAACGTTGTAATCAGCGTCGCTTGACGCTGTTCCGGCTCTGTGTCGTCAGGGATGAGGATGGGGTTTGCACCACCGACGGGCATCGGTGACGTCTCAGGCGCTAACTCTGGGTTTGACGCTGGGGAAGGTCCCTATGGTACGACCGGCGACAACCTAGATTCGGAATCGGATCCTTGAGGTCCCACTAGCGCACTCACCAAAGCCAACGCTGTTGAACACAACGGGGCCCCATCCAACCCCGCGGGTCCAGAGGGCTTTACAACGGGGTTGTTACGCTCAAATAGGCAGCACATGGCCTTGTGAAAATCTTTAATATGAGCGGGAGTCGCTCTGGCTCCCGGGAATGGATGGAGGAACAAAGTCGACTCAGGCTCCGGCTCCACTGAACCGTACCTGGAGCGTCAGTGCTCTTTACCTCTCTCAGCGATGGACGCCAGTTGAGGTGAAGTCGAAGTCCGCTTGGACTTCTTCTTCTTGTGCCTCTTCCCCGAGTGTCCAGACGACCTCGAATGGAAGGAAGACATCCTCGTCTTTGAACGGGACCATGACCTTTTTGGAGTCTCGCTTAATGGTGTTGACTGCCGGGCCACGAGCAACTTCATCGCCTGCTCCCTCAAGGTCTTCAGAACCCTCGACCCACAGTCTGAACACATCTTTCAAACGTGGTCGTGTTCAAGACACCACAGACATACGCAGTGGGGATCGGTAACCGTCATCATGCGGGATCAAGTCCTGCATGGTTTAAAACCAGTCTTCCTACCAGGCATCCCTCGCAGATGAAGTTACTACTCAAAACATTGACACAAGTCAAGAAAAAATCCTGCCAAAAAGTGGCAGAGGGGTAGCTCTTCCCGGATCAGCGCTTAACTGGCGCAGAAAGAAATGAACTGACATATGCGCACCTGGGTGCTGCTTATGTAGGTACCATGACGTCATAACCACCGCTACCGACGCCAACGACATCACATGGAGCCACCCAATGTCACGCGCAAGGGTTATTGCTCAGCAAACGTTTCTGGATCCAGCCTGACACCTGGGAAATTCATAGGTAAGGAATCTGCAGCTATATCAGATTTACATTGCAATGACTGATGAACCATAGCCTCCCTGATTTCCACTACTGTTTGTGGAGCAAAAAGGGAGCCAACAAACCTGCATTCATGACTAGGGTAGAGGACAGCAGCACTAACGAGAGCTGGGTTGGCAGGAAAGACAAGGCCATATGTATTGGCCCCATCGCTACAGCTCTCACCTGGCTTTATAGATTCCATTTGCCTTGGATATGAGGTTACTGAAAGGGTTGTAATAGGCTAGTTACCCACACTGCCTTTCAGTTTTTCCATTGCAACAGGCTCTCCAATGCTTCCAAGTCCGTCTCACCCCTTGCAAGGGCATACGCAATGTATCATTGTAGAGACCCCTTGTAATAGTTGGACCACCAGAGGCCCATGAACCAGCAAGCCACAAAACTGCTACTCCCATTCAGTGCCAAACTGCAAGCCATTTTTGAGATAGCTGCTGGTCTCATCTGGTCTCTCATGCTCTACCCATGCCTGAGCTCTAAAATGATGTGTTTACCCTCCGTCATCTGGCACATGGAACAGTGCCTTCCCCTTACTGTTTGGCACGCTGTTGCTTTCCACCAGCATGCAAGAGGAATGCTCTACTAACATTTTGCTTTGTTGGTCTACCTCCTCACTACCATCATGACTTCAGGTGGATTACTGCCAACCACACAGTATTCATTCCAGCCAAAACTACCTAGAAACTGTTAGGCATCACCAGGTTATTTACCTCCTTGTTAGGCAACTTCTTTGCCTCCAATATAAAGATCAGCCTTGCCAAAACCGTGCAGTGAAGCACTCCTTCTCAGGGACTACTTCATCGCCCAATCTCAAGGGACTTCACTGTAGACTTTATGGTGAGGCGGTACCTTCCTTTTTCCATAACGCTTCCTTTAACACACTCTTTTGTTTTATGTCTGTCTGACCCACAAGACTATCTCGCTTCACTCATGGAAACACCCCATCAGCTTTTTCTTTAATCGGGACCCACTTTTCAGTGTTCTAGATAGTGCTCTTTTTTTCATTCAGCCGAAGGATGTCTCCCGCAGTGGGTGGGGAAGGACCTTTGGATTAGGTGTAACACATACCCCACTGATGCCCGTCTCGTCTTTTGCCAGGCACGACAAGTATAAACGACAGCACCCAATAACTACTTTCAGAGGAAGAGGTATGCCCAGTGAGGCTGTATACCTCAGTAAACTAAACAGTGGACAAGAAACATGACCATTTGTAAATACACCTTGTGTTTTATGTACCATGGCCACTAGTTGTCTTTACATTATGCTGGGTGCTAATGTATCATTAGCTGAAATAAAAGAGTAGAGTTGGGCAAGACCTATGGCTCAGTGAATGTAGTCAATATCCAAAGATATTATTTCACTTCTACTTTTCTTTGTCTCATCACAATTCAGACTCAAACAGTTTGCTGCTAACATGAATGTTTAATGGTTTTTTAATGATTTTCTTCTGTGGAGTTGTTGTTCTCTATTCAACTGACTATTGCCTCGTAGTCTCAGCAAGGCAGATTCATTGTAAGTCGTTAGATCTTGCCACATGCGCTGGAAGAAACAAAACCCCAATATTTAAAGTCAACATTTAGTATGTTAGATCTAGATAGAGTATACATGAACACATGCCTTCTTACAAAATAATAAATCTAACACTTTTTGTTCTTTTTACACAATATACAGATACTTTGAGCAAAAAGCACACACTGGAAGTTAGGCCAAAGGAGGTTAGGAAAAGAATTACCCAAACTGTGACTGGTAAAATGGGTCTTAGTTTCCAATCATTACCTACCAACAGGGTATTCTTTCACCAGTAGGATGCTTTCCCCCAAAAGAACACAGCCACTTTAAAGTTTTCATCAGGGGAGAGCTTGCATTCTCTACTGCTCCTCTCCTTACCCTTATGTCACTAGTAGCTTCCGGGGAGTGCAGGGGGTGGGCATCTTACTGAAGGCACAATTTACTTGTAATTAAAAGTTAACGGATAAACTCTGGTACCTGTGCAAACAAGAATTTGCACGAGGATCGGAAAGATGAGTTGTATGGTATTTTTCACACGCTCCTGATAGATTCCGGCCATCAAATCTGCTGAAATGCATCTGGTAGGGGGAAAGGCCTTGAAAAAAAGGCAAAACTTGAGGAATGCTGTGTATTCAAACCGTTTCTTCATGTTATGCCTCTTGAAACACAAAATAGTAGGTATTTGCCACAAATGCTACATACTTCTCTCCGGGTTAATGGTGTTTACCATGGTTAGCAAACACTCCACTGTAATCCACCCAACAACAGCTGTAATAGAATCCAATTTAAGACGCTGGAACAGAGGCCTTTCAAAAACTTTGTCAAATTATCCCTCAGCTCAGACCAAGCTCTGTTGGTTTAAAATTTAAGAAGTGCTCGGGATGTATAAATTAAGCATAAATGCAGAGAAATTAAAAGATAAAGAATGAAAAGGTACTTGTAATCCTAGATCCCCATTTTGGGAATCCTCATTGAGGGCAAAAAGATTTAAATAGTCCCGCCCATTTGACGGTGCTCTTTACAATATAGAGGGGCTTAATCCCCTTGCGCCACCCCTACGTCACTTTTCCCATTTTAAAAATTACGCAAAAGTGGGGCAGGCGGTTTGTAAATAAGCCCCATATTATATTATGGCTTGATTTAGAGTTTGGCTGACAGGCTACTCCATTTTAACCACCATACCCTATTTAGTGTAAAGTTTGTCGTCATCTTTCGATTTCCTTTGCCCTGATTGGCTCAGTCTGTGAAAATCGTACCTTACTCTGTAAACCTCACAGCGAGATGGCTGTCACAGTAAGAGCATCCCACTACCAGCCATGTTTAGTTCAGATGGTCTGATGTTCTTTTTTGCTGTCCGTCGCAGCCAGGGAAAACCTAGCGGTGATGAACAGAAAAAAATACTGACCCGACTCCATCGGAAAAACTCTCTGGCTGTGGAGGTCCTTGGTTATCTGTTTTTCAAATGCAGTTTTTGACAATCAAAAAGTTTAATGGACAGCTGTCAAAACCGTCAGAAGCCATCCACCAAACGTTAGGTACTTTCTCTGGCCAGCAGTGGATCTCTAAATATGGTGATCCTTTGTCAGGGAAAGTGATGGAGGTAAATTATTTGCCCTGACAGAGTAAATATCTCCATACAGTAAATAAGGCCCTTTGTCAAGTCTCACAATTGTGCATGCACCCTGAATATTTATATTGTTAAACTGATTATGCTTGTGCTAATACTGGGGGAGTAGCAGCAGGGATGGGAGAACTGCATGAAGCGTGCAGGAGCTCTAGAAGAGCTAGAGGCTAAGGGGTTAAATGGACACCCTAGCTTTCAGCTTCCCACTGTGTCCCGCATCTGCATCAGGGAGAACAGTGTCAATCCTTGTTCTTCCAAAATCTGGATCATCAAGGAGAACTACAGGGTCCCTTATTTATTGGACTGGTGTGTCTCCAGTGTTGAGGCTCTCTACCAAAAGAGTGCTGTTGTTGGGTGTTGTCACTGATTAGCACGGCGAAGCCTGTGCCTTTTGGTGCCTCTGCTTTTTTGCGTGCTTTGTGTGTTTAGGGGCAAAGTGAAGATGAACCACTGTGGGGTCTAGGGTGTTCACTTAATAGAGTGACTCCATTTGAGACCAAATTCCTTGACTCTGAAGAACAAGTAAGTGGGTTCTTCATGCTGGTAGGAAACTATCTGTTACCATGGACTGAACTGGCCAAGCTTTCTGGAAAGGATCAATTTCTCATATTCTCTTCATTCATCGCCCACAAGAGAGATAACAAAGCTGCCACTCATGTCAGTTCATGTCCTTCTGATTAATTCTCTGCCCCAGGGAAGGCACTGACAGCCTGAAAATGATTTGTAGACCCAGACATTTGCATGGTTGTTACCACTGACTGGAAGTTTTGCAGGACCTTGCTGCATTGATGGCCTTTTCAATTTTCCAATTAGAAAATACAATTGGATTGTTGGAAATA
The DNA here is from genome assembly GCF_964263255.1 of Lissotriton vulgaris. Lineage (NCBI taxonomy): Eukaryota > Metazoa > Chordata > Amphibia > Caudata > Salamandridae > Lissotriton > Lissotriton vulgaris. The sequence continues at coordinate 335,966,088 of NC_141693.1, read as the reverse complement.
CAGTAAGGTGTCGAACAACGCTAGGGCAGTGGTGTTAGTGGAGGGGCAAGGAAGTGGTCATCAGGGTAGAGATCTGCAAATGAGTGGATGCCTAGCTTACTTGCGTGACCAATTGCACCTTTATCCTGTGGAGGTGGCAATAAGGGGAGATTGGTTATGGGGACAGGGGGAGCGTATAGCTGTGGGTTACCTGCGCGCTTTCAGAGTCCAGCCCACGCCCAGCGAACACATTGTCTTAGTGTCGATCTCGTTTCAGAGTGGCTTGTAGGGGAGGAACAGAGGCATGATGAATGGCCAGGTGGAAGCTCTGTACAGTTTGATTGCAATGTGAGGTTGGAATGGAGTAGGGTGGATTCAGTAATGCAGGAAGTGGGCCTGAGCGCACAATGCATATAGATGCAAGTCCGGGGCACCCATCCCACTCTGTGATTGTGACAGTGTAAGCAGTTCATATGTGGAATGGGGTTGTCAGCCAGCCCACACCAGCGATATCAATTTGGATCATAGGTGCTTGAGGAAGCTAACAGTAGGAAGGAATGGAACATTCACGAATAAATAAAGTTGGGTAACACAACTATTTTCCCTATGGCGATATGGCCTTCCATCGACAGAGTTAGTTAGGAACACATCGGAATGTGGTCCCCCAGCCAGTCCATGGCGCGACTGTTGTTGGTTTGCCACAGTTCTTCAGAATCTCTGCTATTCCAGATGCGTAAAAATGTGATTGGGCTCAAAGCTCATTACAGTGAATATTCAGAGGGGAAGGGGGAGGTCGCTTCCGTCAAAGGGAAGAACACCGACTTGGCCCATTTACCTGTATGCTTGAGTGGTCACCAAATCTCACAACCTTGCGAATCAGAAGTGCCAAGTTGACCTGGGGGTCTTTCACATAAAGAGTGATGTCATCTGGATATAACAAGACTCGGGGACGTGAAACCCAAGCCCCTGTCTGCATGGTGTTACGGGGTTGTGCAGCAAGGGTCTCCATTGCAATGGTAAATGAGGGGGACAGCGGACACACCTTTCACGTGCCCCTAGTAACGGGAAAAGGATTAGAAATTAGCTAGTTGAGATGCATGCAAGTGTTTGGTAGGGTGTATGGGAGCCGGATCTGTGTGATACACCTGGGGCCGAGGTCCACCCTCTGTAACAGTAGAAAAACTAGTCAAACACTTTTGTGGCGTACGACAGAGCAGCTGAGATCTGTGGATGCAAATGGTGCATTACTGCAAAAAGAGTTTGTAGGTTATGGGACGTCGACCGACCGGGTATACAGCTGGATTGGTAGGGCCGTACCATCATAGGCAGCAGCAAATGCAGTTGGTTTGCAAAAACTTTGGCAGATATTTTCTTGTCAGTGTTTATTAGGGACAGAAGGGGGTAAAAACCACAATGATTGGCCAGCTTGTTGGATTTAAGAAGACTGACTATGATGGGCTCCTGCAAGGATGGAGGGAGAGACCCTGCCTCCAAGGCATCCTGGTACATATCCAAGAGTTTGGGGGCTAGGAGCTGGAAAAACTCTTTGTAGAAGGCCAAGGTCATCCCGGCAAGGCCATGAGCTTTGTCAGCAGGGAGGCTGGAGATTATCTGGTGTATTTCTTCCATGGTGATGGGAGAGTTCAGAAACTCCTGATGGGCATCAGAAAGCCAGACCAACTGTTCAGTGTCCAAGTATGCCTGGAGGTCTGCAGAATCCGTGGAATGGCAGAGTAGAGGCGTGTAAAGAAAGCCACCATAATCTGCAGAAGGTCAGAAGGGGAAGAGCAGGTATAACCGTACGTATCTAGAAGCTGGAGTCTATGGCCGAGACGTGAGGTTTATGGAGCAGACGAGCAAGAGTTTTGCTGGGGCGGTCCCCCTCCCCATATCTAGGAACTTGAGACTCCCTGCTCAGGCAATGTGTTTTGCGTAGTGCCTCTTCCTGGTATTCAGACATTTTGTCTCCGATGCCAGCCTTCGTGATGGATCATTGGAGCGGAAGAGGTCTGACTCCACGTCTGCGATATCAGCCTCCAGTCTCATGAGCGTTCGGCAAATATCTCTAATGATACCATTCTGTGTGGCAATGCATATACCCTGTAGGACTAATTTGAAAACTTCCCATAAAAAAGGAAGGTGAACTGACCAAACCAGTATTCACCTCAAAATGCGCCAGGATAGCCGCATGGATTTCCTTGCTAAAAGGCTCATCTCGCAAAGCACCCTGCGGCAGTCGCCAAGAAAATGCACAGGGGAGAGTGAGAGTGCACTGGGGTGTGGTTGGAGAGGGTGTTAGAGACCCTAGTCCCTAGTAGTTAGCCAATAATTAATTCTGGACCATGACTTGTGCTGTGGTGATAAGCAGGTGCCTTCGCGGAACTCACGGTGTGCAGCTCACCAAACGTCTGCAAGGTGTTTGTCTGCATTAATGTATGTAGGATTTTGGCCGCATGATGGCGGGGGAACTGGGAACTGCAATCCCCGTTGAGTGAGTCATCATCTAAAGGGATGGTAAAGTCGCAACTCCAGAGCACTGTCAGGGGACCGATATCAGTGATTACATGCCATATCTTTACGAAGAACTCGGGGTCATCAGTGGTAGGCCCGTAAGTGGAAGCCAGTGTTATAATGTAACTGCCAATTTAACATATCGGCTGCCTTTGTCGCTGAAAATGTGAGATGTTCGCTGAAAAAGTGAGATGTTTTCCATGCAACTTCATTCTGTATGAGGATGCTGACCCCCCAGCATAGGTATAATAGGTCGAGGAATAGGTCGCCCCCATCCCCGATTGAGTAGACCAGGAAGAAGGGCTTTAGCTAAGTGTGTCTCCTGAAGGAGACAAATGTCTCTTTTGTACCTGACCAGGTAAGCGTGTATCAATCTGACTTTTTGGCCATTATTTACCCCACGCACATTCCACGTAATATAGGTGACCGTGAACATCTTATTTGGGATTAAAAGGAGGGGAAATGGGCATGATCCGAGTGGCATGTGTTGTGCTAAGAAAGTGTGCTGTATCGTGCCAAATGCATAAAAGTGTTGTATAGTGTTTTGTCTATGTACGATTTGTAGCCAACCACGTTTCCAACTCTCCAAACCCCCTGCCCCAAACCCCAACATCAATTGTACATACTGGTCCCGCCCTCCACCCACACCATTTCCCTAATTAGGTTGTGATGGCCCTCCCCCTGACATTGGTTACTGGGAATTATCTCGCGGAGCAGTGAAAACACCGAGCTGACTACCCGCCTATGAGGCTGGGTGGCCCGACAATCAAGGTAAATATAGAAGAGAAACATGCACATAGACAGTGTTATTTCTGTAGAATATCACCATTAGGTAGGATATACTTCGCATGTCTGGAGACTAATTAGCATTCCCCAGAGTACAACGACAAGATGCAACAGCTATAGAAGACAACAGATCATTAGTCATTGTCACTTAGCTGGGCCCCTGCTGAGGAGCGTGGCGAGACTGCTGGAGACTGGGTAGGTTTGGACTTTTGTTTGGCCAATTTTAGAAATTCTTTTACATCATTGAAATAATGCTTCTTATCCTCCTAGCGGGTAGGAAGTCGCAGCGGTCAGCCTGCATCGCCAGGGTGAAATCAGGATAGGATACAGTATTACCCTGGTGTTGGATTTGTCCCTTTTCATGAGTCAGCCTGAGGATCATGTCACGGTCCCTTTAGTTTAACAGGCAAGCTATGACTGGGCACAGGTGGCCACCTCTGAAGGCCTGGGGCCAAGCAACCTGTGGGCCCTTTCGCCGAATACCTGAGACACTTCCACGATGCAAATGTTGTTGGCCTTTATACATGTGCATGTGCTGTTCCTTTGCGACAGCTTGGTTGTCATCAACGTCTGACAAGCAAGTTTCCAACTGATCAAGAGTAGTGTCGTGAGTGTCTACTCGCTTCTTAACATGATCCAGGAGTGAGGTAGGTAGATCTATTTTGGAACATATTGTTTTCAAGCATGTCTTGACCTACAGGAGTATTTCCCTCAGGTCTATCTCCTGTTCATTAGAATCTTCCGCTCGTGGAGGGCCAGCCTCACCATCCTTGGTGTGGTCAGCCTGCCGAACACTTGTCAGGGACTGTCCGGGACTATGTGGGAAAAACAGTCAGGGACTTGGGCAAGGACTGGGAATTGGGTAGAAAACGTACACAGAAAGAGGAGTACAGCGCTGCCCAGGATTCATACAGGGAGTCAGAGGAGAAAAAGGATCCAAAGGGGAAGCCTGTACAAGTGAACAAGATGGGTAAGACTCAGAAAGGAAGGGCATTAACGAGGCAATTTAGCATTCAGAATAACTACACCCAGGACAAATGTGCAAGACATATATATATGAAACAACATTAACAATAAAGAGGAGTGTGGGGTAAAGCACTCAGGAGCTCCACTGGTAAGTCTGAAGCTCAGTAAGTTTCTTACCCACAATTGCTGTTACAGATACTGACCGCAAATACCCACATATAGGATATGCATGTAAAGGCAGGGTTTGTGGAGCTTATACCTATGGTGATGTAATAAATGCAACTCAAAGACAATACTTACAGTGAACATGAACCACCACCTAGGTAGTCAGCTGTGCCCATGGATCCTGATGATCAAACAGGAACACCCAAGGCAGTAACAGCAAGGGGGTAGAACTAAACACAAGCACAAAATACAAGTAGCTAGCAAGGAAGAGTGCTTAACAGAAAAGGAAGGATATCACAGTGCACACTTGGCAGAAAGCAGGTAACAAACATACAAGGCAACAGAAGCAAGGCAACAGAATAGAAAGACAGAAAACTAGGAACTGGAACCAAGGAAATGGGAAGAAAGGCGGGGACTGGAGAAGGATATACAGAAGGAGAAGCTACAAGGAGATACAGGTTAAGGAATCAAGAAAACAAAGTAGCATAGAAGGCAGTGCTGGGGCAGGAACAAGAATTGAGCTAAGGCTCAGGAGTCAAGGTAGCACGGCAGGCCGTGCTAGTTCAGGAACAGGGAAATTACTATAGCTCAGGAGTCATGGTAGCATTGCAGGCAGTGCAAGTTCAAGAAATAGGACAAAGCTAAAGCTCAGGAGTCAAGGAAGCACTGCAGGCAGTACTAGTTCAGGAAACAGGGAAATGAATATAGTTTAGGAGTCAACGTAGCTCTGCGAGCAGTGCTAGTTCAAGAAACAGGACATAGCTACAGCTCAGGAGTCAATGAGTCAAGAGAGCACTGCAAGCAGTGCAAATCAGGAACAAGAAATAGCTGAAGCCCAGAAACAGGAACAAAGAATAACTATAGCTCAGGAACTCAGGAAACAAGGTTGCACTGCAGGCAGTGCTAATTCAGGCACAATGAATAGCTATAGCTCAGTAATCAAGGAACAAGGATTAACTAAATCTCAGGAATCCCTGGAAACAAGGATATCAAAGGCTCAGGAAATACTGGAAACAAGGACCGGTCTCACCGGTATACAGCTACAATGACCAAGACTGGACCGAAGGGAGCTGGGGCTTAAAAGAGCTCACAGTAATCCCATGCATCAGGTGTGAGCAGGCTAGCAGCAGCCAGCCACAGGTAAGCTGAATTCCTCCACCCATCCTTGGCTTGCAGAGGTGGAGACAAAGCAGTGAGCAGGGGATTATAGGTAATGGAGTCTCCAGCATGAGCATACTGACTTCCACAAAACCTGGCATGGATTGGGAATGGATGTCAATACCTAAATGATGTCCAAATGCCTGGAAGTCAGGATATGCATACAGGGGAGTGTCTGGAGGCATATTAGAACACTGGAAAGCCCCACAATTCGGCTCCCTGGTGGTGGGCACGAGAGCACAGGGATTGAATAGTGACAGTCCATCACCTCTCAAATAAAAGCTTGGTCTGCCTTCCTTCGTGCTTCCCCATAGTGTGGTGAGGGTGGGGGCCAGCGGCGTATAATCCCGGTGGAGAGTGGGGCAGGAGATCACCGATCAATGGAGCTGCCGTTGGAGTTCCGTGCTGGCACCAACTATGGGAGGTGGCGCAACCCCTTTTTCAGCAGCAGACCGGGCCCCCACCATGACACCTCCCTCAAGGTCAGAAGTCTGTGGGAGGTGCAGGAGGCCCCAAAGTTCAAGTTGACTACACAGGGGGCAGGGGCAAACCCAGATCTAACCTCCATATAGCCAAGGGGTGAAAGGACGCGCCCTATTGCCACAGCAGGGGGTACAGTGGCAAGCAGCCCCCCAGGATACCTCAGAATGCATGCGAGTGAGAACAGCAGTAAGCAGGCTGGTCCTCACGTGGGGATCATACAACCCTAGTAAGGCCAGAAGGGCGACAGTGACGAAGAAACAGACCAAGGAGATCTGCAGCATGCCAGGACACCCGCAGATCAACCCTGCCAGCCTCCACGCCCCCTCCACAGAATCCGCAGGCCCAAACTGGGCGCTACAATAGGCAGAGGCAGCAGGCTGCGTGCCCAGCCACACCACCGTAGGCCGTCCACCGCCAAAGCGAGGTCCATGAGGTCCAGCCTCCAGGTCTGCAGCACAACCCCCGCATAACGTAGGTCGAGCAGCGGGCGGGTGCTTCACGGTCGATGGTCTGGCAGGGCGGAGAGGCCGGACCACACCTCCATACTGCGCACAACCGTTTCAGTCGCGCATGGCACACCAGCTCGTCCGTCCCTCGCAACTATGGTTCCCAGCTACTTACCAGTTCAGTAAGAGTCCACTCTGTGATTCAGGAGAGCCGGGGTACAGAGCCATTCCCTCCGGTGGTGGCAAAATCCACTAGTCATAATTGATGGCGATCGGGGCAGCCTGGCCCCAGGGCAGTCACGATTCCGGCATCAACCGCACCGCATGTTGGCCAGCAGCCAAGGTTCGCTGCCGTTCACCCACACAGCCGGGCACTGAGGCTCATCCAGCCCCACTGTAACACAGGTGCGGGGTAACTGGTTTTCGTGTGCTGCCCATGTGTGATGGTGGCACTGGGAGACCTCAGGATGTGCGGATAATGTAGGACTAGTAGCTCGGCCGGCAGAGCTCGCCTACAGAGCGGCTATTTGCTGCTCATGAGACCACACCCCAAGGCTTGATGCTTTAATTGCAAGGCATTTGGGAAGTGAACTGGAGACTCAAAAGCTTCCTCTCATGCTCCCTAGTCATGATGCTTGGTGGGCCCTTATCAGGTCAGAGAACACCCTGAAGCCACTTTAGTTTCAGAGGGTGGGGTGGATGTAGCTGCCCCTGGTTGTTTGGCCCACTAACATGCAAAATACAAACAGCAGCCTTTGATTAATGGGGTTATAGTGGCAGCACTGAGAGATACAGGTGCAAGTATCACCATGGTGACTGAAAAACGGTTATCTACCAAACAGTATCTGACTGGAATCCAGTCACCTATGCTGATAATGTGACCAAGGCTCATTCCATGGCTATGGTGTCCTTGGAGTGAGTAGGGGTTACTGGCCAGAAGAAGGTGGCAGTTTCCTCTGCAATTCCTGTTGAATGTCTTCTAGGAAATGATCTAGAGTCCTCAGAATGAGCTGAGAAAGAATTAGGATCCCAGTCAGCCTTGTTGGGAATCCCTGAATGGGTGTGCGAAAAAAACAAGCACAGAGCACAGCCCAGGGTGAAAAAGTGGAGTTGGAGACTGAAAGAGTGTCTCAACCATTCAAGATAAAAGGTAGGAAGTCTTGTAAGCCAGCTTCTGAACAGCCACGAGCTCAGGCAGAAGACCCTTCAGCCCCAGAGGGCACTGAGCCCCGGAAACTTGGGCCTTACCAGGTGGAGCTGCTAGACCCAGGGGGACGAGCTAGGGAAGAGCTGTGCCGAAGGCGGAAGACCTGTCCTACTCTTGAAAGCCTGAGTCAGCAAGCTGCTGCACAGGAAAAGGGAGATGTCAATGGCTCCACATGATCTATTGGGAAGAGGGACTCTGTACACTGAGGCAGAGACCCCAAACCTGGTGCCACTAGGAGAGTGTTAGTGCCTCAGCAGTACAGAGAGTCATTACTCTAATTGGTTCATGACATCCCACTAGGTGAGCATCTTGATCACACAAAGACTTGGAGTAGGCCAGTCAGCCATTTCTACTGGTCAAATATGTCCCAGAAGGTGAATGTGTTTTATACCTGCCAAGCTAGTGACACTGCAGGTAACCACCCAAAGGGCCCCTTAATTCCACTTCCAGTAATTGTGCTGCCCTTTGAAAGCGTAGGGGTTTACGTTGTTGGCCCCCTGGACCCTCCAACAGCATCAGGGAACAGATGTATACCTGTGCTAGTGGATCATGCCACCAGGTACCCTGAAACCACTGCAGTTGCCAGAGCCCTCTTAAGTATTTTCACAAGAGTGGGATTCCCTAAGGAGGTACTGTCAGACCGATAGTAAGTTCATGCCTGGCTACTTAAAGGCAGTGTGGAATGAATGTGGCGTGACTTACAAGTTCACTACTGCATATTGTCCATAAACCAGTGGTTTAATTGAGAGATTCAACAAAACCATGAAAAGTATGATAATAGGTGCTCCCTGAAAAACATAGGAGGTGGGATGTCCTTTTGCCATGCCTCATTTTCGCATACAACGAAGTACCTCAGAAGGAAGTAGGGTTCAGTCCCTTTGAACTTCTCTTTGGGAATCCTGTAAGGGGACCACGGTGTCTAGCTAAAGAAGGCTGGGGAGACCTCTCAAAGAGCCTAAATAAGACATTGGGGATTATGTTCTAGCCCTGCGTTCTAGGCTGGCAAAGTACATGGGTAAAGCATCCAAAAACCTTGAGGGCAGCTATCAAGAGCCCCAGAAGCATCACTATGACCAAACGAGAGCCCCAGAAGCATCACTATGACCAAACGGCTGCACTGGTGGATTTCCAAACGGGGTAGAAGGTAAGGGTACTAGAGCCTCTGTAAATTGTAAATTGATACTTGTATAGCGCACTACTCACCCGCAAGGGTCTCAAGGCGCTTGTACCGCTGTGGAACCCATCCTGGCTTTCCCTGTGAGGCATCCACTCCTGGGCACCCCCAAGGTGGAGGCCAGGCATCCTTAGCGTTGTGGGGTCGTTGTGGAGATTAAGCAAGCTATTGCCCAGAGTTGCAGAGTGGGACTACATGATTGGAATAGGCACCGAGGCAAGAATTATCAGGTCCGTGGAATTTTGAGCCCAAGACCCGCTGAGGTGGGGAATTGAACCCTGGTCCCGGGCTAGACCTCTGCATCAGGGTCTGCCGCTCTAATCATTGAGCCTCTGGCTCTTGGGCACCAGGATAAATGGTGTGGACCCTATCCTTGAAAGAAAAGGAGTGGTTAACTATCTGGTGGACCTTGGCACCCCTAGGAGCCTCAAAAGGTTAATCTATGTGAATCACCTTCAACCCTACCATGACAATGCTGATGTGGCCATGCTGATGATCACTGACGAGGATCAGTAACAAGAAAGTGAACCTCTCCATGACCTCCACTTCTACAACCAAAAACATAGGCCGGCAGATAGAGTTGTCTTCTCAGACACCCTCTCTGCCCAACAGAAAGTTAACTGCAGGCATGTCCTGGAGCAGTATGCTTAGCTCTTCTCCCTAACCCCTGGTCGGACCACCTAAAAAAAGTCCTAAAAATGCTGGAATTGTGAGTCATTGAATCCTCTGAGAACCCCTCCGCCAGCCCAGTTGTGTTAGTCCCAAAACCTCATTCCAATAGTGAAAACCATAGTGGAGGTTTTGTGTGGACTATAGGGGACTCAATGCAGTAACCAAGGCAGATGCACACCACATTCCTAGAGCTAATGAGCTAATTGACAAGTTAGGGGGCAGTTTTCTCAGTACCTTTGATTTGACATCATGGAACTGGCCGATTGGTCTGACCCCCGGAGCAAAAGAAAAATCAGCATTTTCCACCCAAGATGGGCATTATCAGTTAACTGTTATGTCCTTTAGTTTAAAGAATGCCCTGCTACCTTCCAGAGGTTGATGAATAAAGTCCTTGCTGAATATGAAACTCTTAGTGCAGCATATCTAGACGATATTGATGTGTATAGTTCCAAGTGGCAGGATCACCGGATCCACCATGGGAAGGTCCTGAAGGCTCTGCAAGCTGTAGGACTCACTATTAAGGCAAGCAAGTGCCAGATAGAGCAGGGCACGGTTTTATACTTGGGCTATCTTGTAAGTGGTGGTCAAGTTCAACCATTACGGCCCAAGATCCAGACTATTCTGAACTGGGAAGCGCCATCCACCCAGAACAAAGTCAGGGTATTTCCTTGAGGTACAAAAGTGGGTGGTGATGGACGGAGCATCTGAACCACTCAAACACTCACACCCAGTCAAAAGATCTGGGTTTAATCCATCACCGTTCTTTAGCCCACTCTGCCACCCCAGTTCAGACATGGCCATATGCAAATCAGTCTGACCGTGTGCCTCATGGGAACAGTCCAGCCCAAACTGCCAAGCCATCCCTTCCCTGGACCATGCCTTCCCTGGACCGGAAACAAATGTGCTTGGCACTGGTATTTACGAGTTCTCCAACTAGATGATGGCTTCAATAAAACTAGAGCTGTTTGATAGCAAATATCTCCTATTAATAAAACTTACTCCCATGATGGATTTATTAATACATGCACCCAGAGGTCACCTTAGAGGTGCCCCCTGAAAACCTACAGACTATATGGGTACTGGCCTACTGGTGCAGACTAGACTGCCACCACAGACTGGTTTCTGACCCCTTGCAGGTGACAGCCCATGCTCTTTCAGGGCAGAAGCAATGCCTGCTCTGACCGGAGGTGTTATCACCTCCTCCAAGCAGGATGCCTAAGTAATCAGCATACCAAGGGAGGAGGCGTCAAAGGCCTCTGCCACCTTTGATATGCAACTCAAGGCTTCCCTAGACAAGCCGTGCAGGGAAAGGAGACCAGCACCACTCGGTCGGAGGGCACGAGGAGGCGGAAGGAACTCCCAACCAGCAGAGGCACCGAGACATATAAGGTACTTTGGGGAAGAGAGTATATGTGTGAGGAATTAAGAAACCCCAACCATTGTAACGTCCATTTAAATAATTTAATTAAAGTTGCAGAATAACATGTCCGCCGACAATGTGAGAGAACGGGAGGCTGCCGCCATGGCCATGTTCTCGGACAGCCTCCCGATTCCAAGTAACATCCTGAATCCAACTACAACACCCACAAGCCCCCAAACTAGCTCACTTAAAGAAACATTTTGAATGCTGGAAAATAAATCACGAAGTGAGCAGAGCAAGTGGTGGGAGGCGAAATCGCTTCAGAGTTACATCAATGTTAATCGCATTCCAAGTGGTCTGCGCATTTTGACAGCACCAAGTTATGAAAATCCGAACCCGGGACTGATGAAAGAATGGACTGAAAGCAATTTAGAGGCATTGCCAAGGTTAGTCCTAATCCTCATTAAGTATGTGGAAATTGATAGAGCGCAGCTCTTGAAAGAAATTGCGGAGATTCATGAGGAGCTCGACAAAACTGACCAAACGGAGGAAAAAACCAAGCTAATGAGTGAAATGAATATCAGGCCCAAAAAAGAAGCCAAAATTATGGAACGGAAAACTTATAAGTTCCAAAGAGATCGTAATGATTACGAGATAGGACAGATTTTTACCTTTGCCAAAAGATACGATGCCTTACGTATATCTGCAAAGAAGACACCGTTCCACCAGAGAAGAGCTCAGCAAAGCAGTGAAAACACGGCAACTTCTGCTTCAGACCTCAGCTCTTTGGGCAGTGAATCATAGTCCGAAGTGAGGAATCAAACAGCAGCAGACAAAGCAGTCAAACCTTCACCCGGCACGCTTTTGTGCCAAGAACGGATGCAAACTCTGAGACCCAGGACTTTAAAAGATTAGAGCGCAAACTCAGGAACTACAAGAGGAGGCAGAGGTACAGGACGCAGAAAAGGAGGGCAATATCAGAACAAGAGAGGGAAGGGCAAATGGGTACCCAACAACCAACAGTGACAACCCAAACTAATCAGTCTATTATTAATTTGACGGACATTGCCCTAACATCCGAGGAAGAAAATATCTTGAAACTTGGCTTCTCCTATGCACCTCTTAGGAACTTTGACTATGCCACTACCAGACTTGACATCTACAAAGCAGTTTACAAGTTAAAATTACGCAAATACTTTATATTGAACAAGAAAAAAACAACGCCAAATGTTAGACAACCTCAAGACATTGACTTGACTGGTGAAATGAATGACACAAGACAGACTGAAGAATTATTCGAACTATGGGAAACAGAGGGTGTTGGCTATTCGATGTCCCAAATATCTGAAGCAACAAGAGCAGGACAGTCAAAGGCCACGCCGGCGTCCAATGTCACCCATTTCAGTCCAGTGTCTACATTTAATCCAATTATTCCCAGGGACACAGTGGATGTGTTCCATGAGAACGTAACATATCAAATTAAACAACTCAGCAAGAGTACAAAATCAAAAGCGACGATACGATAAACAGTCACAGCAATATGAAGCCCTTATCTCAAAGTTGAGCCAAAACAAGGATGTCATTATTAGAGCCAGTGACAAGGGAGGCAATATTGTTCTGTTAACACGTTCTAACTATGATCAAGAGGCATATGCACAATTAAATGACAGGCAGTGCTACGAACGGACTTCTCTGACAACAATGAAGTCAGCACATTCAGTATATCAGACCAAGCTCACCAAATGGCGAAATTAAAAATACCTAATGGAGAACGAATTCAAGTATTTGCTCAATGAAAATCCAATTACACCAACAATATATCTCATTCCCAAAGTCCATAAGAACAAAGACTTGCCCCCAGGCAGACCAATTATTTCTGCCAGGGGCAGTATGTTGGAAAAAACTTCGGTATACATTAACTATTTGCTGCAGCCTTATGTCAAAGCCCTGGATTCCTATGCACAGGATACTGGGGATTTCATTTGGAAACTTGAACAAATTGTATGGGAAGAGAATTATTGGATGATTACGTTAGACGTAGCTGCATTATATACTAGTATCAAGCATCAAGATGGGCTCAATGCAGTTACCTATTACCTTGCGCGACGAGCTGCTCAACACAAAGAACATAATGATATCATTGTTCAAATGCTGAAATATTGCGTGACCAACAATTTTTTCATGTATAACAACTTGTTATATCTCCAGATACAAGGGGTGGCCGATGGGGGCCAGTTTTTCCCCAAGCTTTGCCTGTTTGCATATGGGCAGCTGGGAAGAACTGGTCCTCAAAACCCAATACAAGACAGTCTGTGATAACTATATCATGAAATGGTTGCGTTACATAGACGACCTGTTTATTGTTTGGAGGGATCTAGGGAATTAGCTGACAAATTTGTAGAGGATATTAACATCAACACACTCAATTTGCAATTCACTGCTAACATGAGTCAGCAATCAGTCCCTTTCCTTGACACAGAAGTCTTTGTTAAAGAGGGTAAGCTAGAAACCAGGGTTCACCGAAAAAGCACAGCAGGAAATACCATCCTTCATGCCACAAGTGCACATCCAGCTCATCTAATATCGAGCAACCCTTTTGGGGAAATGTTGAGGCTAAGAAAATTGTGTAGTAACAACAATGACCTCAAACAGGCGCAATTTGACAGCAAATGTCGATTTCTGGGACGTGGTTACTCTATAAAATCCATTGAGTCCGCCATTGCTAAATCCATGTTAGTGGACAGACATCAGCTCCTCAGTACCTACTGCCGGAATGAATCCCACACTAACAGTATAGTCAATATGGAAACTACAATTAGTCTGGCGAAAAATGAACCTGTCCCCTTCAGAATTATCACAAGTTACAATAGACAACATTCAGACATTAATAAAATTGTCAACCGTAACTGGCCGGTAATTCTGAATGACCCAGTCATAGGCCCTACTTTACCGCGAAAAGCACCACTTACATACAGTAGGGCACCCTCAATGAGGGATGAACTGGTCAACACCAATCCAGAGGTTTTGGAAAAAACTTCCTGTTAAACAGACCAACAAAGGTTTCTACAGGTGCAAAACGTGCAAATCATGCATCCATGGACTTAACACCAAAACCTATGTAGATGCATTCAGCAATAGGGAACACCTTATTGATAAAATATTAACATGCAATACTGAGTATGTTGTATATGTCTTGACGTGCCCGTGCAATATGAATTACGTGGGTAGCACAAAATTGCCAGCGCATAAACGCATATTACAACATCTCCGGGCAATTACGAACCAGGACAACACCTATCCGGTCGCAAGACATTTTAAGGACAAACATAACAGTGATAACTCAGGCTTGAAATATTTTCTGATTGATGTCGTAAGCGCCAGCAGGAGAGGTGGGAACAGAGAGTCGAGGTTGCGTAAACTCGAAACCAGATATATATTGTTACTAGATTCTAAGACTCCCAAGGGCCTCAATATTACTGAGGACTTACATACATGGCTGTCCTAACTGGTTCATGAGTTCCCTTGCCAAATAGTCCAGTCTCCTTATCCAAGTTGCCCTCCTTCAGCATAAATATCAGCATCAAATATTACATATATTTGAGGAATGCGGATGCATTTCTCGTTAATGTTTTATCTTTTTCCAGAGTAAATGACCATTCAATTTAAACAGAGCATGTTATTATGAGGCATTAAACCTATACAGATATAGTTAGGCCCAACATCAGGCCAAGATATGTTGTAGTGAATGTTGGACTTGGCCCTTCTGGCAGGTTCACCCCTAAACTTTTTGCTTTGTGAATGTGAATTGGTGGTAGTGATTTTTGGTTTCTGCGCACTTTCACTGTGTCCCAGTGGAAAGTGCGTGCGCACTCTGAGTGCGTGGAGTAAGGTTGGCCTGCCCTCACATAGGAATGCATGGGGAATGTCTGTGTCCCTGGTAGTTCCTGATGCGTGAGGTGTCCAGGCTCGAGTTTGGTATGTGCGGACTCGTGTGATTGAATGCTGCGCAATGATGTATGCGGTGTGTATGTGTCTAGTGTGGAAGTGCCACTTCTAGACATGGGGACATGGGTGTGCGTGCGCAGTGAGTGTGTTGGCTCGTGATTGGCTGGAGCTGGCTTGTGAGCCTGGCTCCAGGAGTCTGGATGGGTCTGCCCGTGGTGAGTGTGGAGATTAGCATGCTGATGCTCGGGGAGGAGTGCACCTGGGTCCTGAATAGGGCTGAGCTTTCCCCACACAATGCTGGCTCCGCCCCCTGTGGTGCGACTGATGATCCTAGCCCTGCCAGTGAATAGAGTGAGGGGCTGAGCACATCAAGGGTGCTCCCAGACCAGCTGCGACTGGTTTTTCCCCTCACACTGAAGCCAGGCAAAGGATTTTACTGTATAAAAAGGGGCTGTGTCCCCTTACAAGTTGTTCTCTTCCAGGATCCTGTCTGAGGGGGGCCGTTGCTGTTGCTGGGCGCCAGGAGGACCGCCACTTGGACTGCCTCCCTGCCTGGAGGCCCAGTGAGCTGGCTCTGGGCGAACCTTGCCCCCCTGCCTGCCTCCAGAACTTTGCTGGAGCTTTACCTTGCCCTTAGCGCCTGGTAGCGCTTTATTTTTGCCTTTAGCTCTGGGAGCACTTAATTTCTTCTCTAAAGTGCCTGGAAGCGCTTTACTCGTCGTTAGCGCTTGAGAGCCCTGTAATTAGCTGCTAAGCGCAGGGAGCGCTTTATTTTTCACTAGCGCTTTGGGAGCGCTTCATTTATCTTTAAAGCCGGTGCCCACCCGGCATTGCCCTGCGTAATTGTCCCTGCCGCCGCCCGGCCCACAGCAGGAAGTCAGGCAGGCCGGGGGCGGGACCGAGGGACACCCGGAAGTGCTCTATTCGAAACCGGAAGCGGACAGGAGCCCACCCCGCGCTCCGGTGAGACTAGGAGAGAGAGGAAGCCCGCAGCCGGCACCTTCCACGGGGCTCCCAGGAGTGAGGGAGAGCCCCGTGGTGACCGGCTTAAAGGAGGGGGAGTCCTGTAGTCTCCGCCGAGAGCGCCCAGCACGCCGCCAGCAGAGGGAGCCCCGGGAGACACAGCAAAGGAGCCGTGCAGAGGAGGAGGCCCCGCCCTCCAGAGTCCCTGTGAGTGCTGCTCCGTGTCTCCGGTGCTGGGGGGCGTCATCTGTATGTCCAGTCCCTTAAAGGAGGGACTCCAATGTTCTGGGGGCATTTTGGCGATTTCAAGTCCACGAGGGACTCCACCGGCCACATTTGATGAACGAGCCCAGAGGGGTTCAGGTGGCACCTTTGGTGTACGAGCCTGCGAGGCGCGAGGCGGCATTTCTGTGTTTTCGAGTCCCCCCCTGAGAGGGACTCCAACGAAGCCCCAGGTGTTCACGGGTCCCCCCGAGAGGGACCACACTGATTTCTTGAGACCCCGAGAGGCTCCAAAGCGCCACAGTTTCTAGTTCAGAGCCACGAGGGCTCTAGGGGGCAATTAGCTTGTTTAGAGCCCAGAGAGGCTCTGGAGTGCCACCTTCGTTTCTGCGAGCCCAGAGCGGCTCAGGGGCAGTGGTGTGTTGAGAGCCCAGCGAAGAGGGGATAGTCAGTTGTCCAGAGCCTGCGAGGCTCCCACGTTGACCATATCATTTTCTCCCCAGCTGCCCAGCACTTAGTGGGCAGCTGCTACGTTTAGGCCCCTGACTTTGGGACACAGGGCGTCCTAGCCCTAGAGAGGCCAGTCACAGGTGGTGACTTATGTAAGATTGGCGCAATTGTTCTTTTGCTGCACCTCTGAATGTGTTGATTATGCGTCATGTGCCTTGTTCTGACACCTCTGAATGTTTGTAGGCATCATGTGTTTTCCTGCCCTACACCTCTGGATGTTGTGATGCATCATGTGCAATGTGCTTATACCCTACAGGTATTGTGATACTTAGGTGGTTGTTTTTCTCCACAGGTGTTGCTAGAGAGGTCCTGGTTCCCTGCGTAATATTTTCCTAAGGTGGTTAGGGTTGCGTAGGTAGTACTTACCTGTTACCAGTGATTACTGGGTGTGTGCTTTATGTTCTATTTTGTGCTACAGTGATTTATAATCTATGTTCTAAGTGCTAATTCTGCCTAGTGCTAAGTTCTGAAAGTGCTGATTCCTGACAGTGGTCCATGTGGCCCTGTCTTGTACATATCCCCTGTAAATTCTGCCCGTGCCTGTTGGCACATTGTAAAGTGTGTGTTCTTATCTAATGTGTTTTGGTATAATAGAAAGGCTATTTTTATATATACCCTTTTGTGGAGTTTCCTTTGTAGTGGGCCTTGGGTGTTGTTGCTGGGTGCGCGCGCAAACACTTAACCTACATAGCCTCCAAGTTTAGCCTTGCTGCTCGCGCCACGTTACCTAGAGGGTGAGCAGGGGTTATCTTGGCGTGTAACTCCCTTGCCCTGACTTAGGAGTGGTGGTCTCGGACTAACTTTGGTGCAAGCCCTGGCCAGCCAGGGATCCCATTTCTAACAGTGAAGGATTATGAAAACAATATAAAGGAAATTATATAGCCTACACTTAGCTCTGTTATTTAGAACAAGATGTAACAGGGTTGATTGTAATATAATATAATAATATAATCCTTCTCAGCGGATGTTTAATGGACATCATTTTTAAATATCACTATTAATTTTTGAGCACATATGCACTTTAATAGCATCATTTTGCACAGTACCAGTGAAGTTATTTTTTATTAATCTCATACAGGTTATGGATAATGTCAATAAGGGCTGATCACTCTTTTGATTAAGACAAAGCAGGGCCATGATAAAGTACTGTATGCAGTAGGGATTTATCCCGATATTTTTAATAGGGCCACCAGTATATATCTATGTAGTACAACTATAGGCACAAATATTCCAAGTGCCCGCAAAAGTCATTAGGGGACAATAGCCTGTATATAATATCATCCGCTGTTACAATACATTAAGACATGTTAGCTCAATTAATACAATAGTATCAATGCTTTGCACATAAATGTCTGTGATGGTTAGTTCAATGAACAACGAGAGAAATACAGCATCTGGTGTAACAGATTCAGTATTTAATAAAAAACATTGACATACATATTGGTCAAATCAAAACAATGTTGCCTAATTTGCACAATTGCGTATTTTTGCACATATGTTTTAACCTGAGGTTTTTAACTAGTAACCATGATTGGCCAGGATGATTTTTAGCTCCTTTGATTCAGGGCCAAATTGAATGATGTAAATAGCATGTGAATTTCTGCAGATTTATATATTTTACCGATATTTATACCAAACAATGTACATGACACAAAGATGTTGGTACAGCGAATATGTATATTTTGAACTACCAAATCACAGCATTGGGAAGCAATGAATTAAGCATTATGTACAAGACTTTGAAGTATATTTTTACCTCTATTGTAGGGACTGTCATGTGATGCATTTTAAACCCTACACTGTCACTTTAAAAACTGTAACTTACCTGATTCACATTGTCATGTGAACAAGCCTCCACGGAGGTGAAACTTTATGACGGGTTGCAACTAATAAAAATTCTTGGCACTTATCTACGGTGGTCCGTGACTGCTTTGCTGCGGTGGGAGTTGGAATCACCTTCGCCGTGGCTGTGGAATTTGTCATATTCAGGCTGTCCTGTTGCTAATGCACATGGTGCTTGTGTAAATATACAGTAATTGAATTTACCTTCTGCTGTGGTGCCGTGACTTTCGTGTAAACTACGTGAACCCAGGGGACTCGAGGTGATATATACATATATATATATATCAATCAAGTAGTATTTGTATATCGCAGCAAATCACCCCGGGGGGTATCCAGGCACTGTGATGCGTGTCTCAGTCAAAAAGTAAGGTTTTGAGTCCCTTCCTGAAGTGTATCAGCGAGGGTGCAGTGCGGAGGGGGATGGTGTTCCAGGCTCTGGCGGCAATGTGGGAGAAGGAGCATCCTCCTGAGTGGCTGCGATGAATATGTGGTGTCTGAGTGAGGGTGAGGTATGCAAAGCAGATTTTTGTATTTGGCTGGTGGAAGATCAGGCGGTGGTTCTTGTAGGATGATCCTTGGTTGTGGAGGGCTTTGTAGGCGTGGGTCAGGAGCTTGAAATGTCATCTCTTCTGAACGGGGAGCCAGCGGAAGTCTTTTAGGTGCTTGGTGATGCGAGTCCTCATGAGCAGGTTGAGGATCAGTCTGGCAGCTGCGTTCTGGATTGCCTGGAGTCTCTGCATGAGTTTAGTGGTGGTGCTGGCATAGAGTGCGTTGCCGTAGTCAAGCCAGCTAGTGATGAGGGCCTGCATCACAGTTTTCCCTATGCTGATGGGGAGCCATCCGAGGATTTTGTGGAGCATGTGGATCATGTGTAAGCAGGCTGAGGAGACAGCATTGACCTGACGTTTCATGGAGAGTTCGCTGTCCAGGATAATGTTGAGGTTGCGGGAGTGGTCGATCGGCATGGGGGTAGGTCCGAGCTCTGCAGGCCACCAGGAGTTTTGCAGTGTGTCTGCCAATGATCAGAACTATAGTTTTGTCAATGTTGAGTTTCCGGCAGTTGTCTTTCATCCATGTTGTGACATTCTTTGTGCAGTTGTGGAGTGGAAGTTGGTCTTCGTCTAGATGAGGTCCACTGAGTGTGAGAGGACGCGCTGTGTGTCGTCGACGAAGAAATTCATGTTGATGTGCGATCTGACAATGTCTGCAAGTGGTTTCATGTAGATGTTGAAGAGGGTTGGACTGGGAGATAAGCTTTGAGGTACTCCACAGATGGTGTGCTTGGGTTGTGATGTGAAGGCAGGGAGGCAGATTCTCTGGGAGCGTCCCATGAGGAAGGATGCTATCCATTGCCTGTGATTCCAATCTGGAGTAGTCAAGCGATGAGTGTAGAGTGTAGATACCCTAAAGGTAAGTAGTCTATTGGCTACTACCTGTCACTCACTATAACGGCTCTAAATTGAGTATTTAGGAGGCGTCCTTGATACTAGGAACTTAGATAGGGAGGATCAGGAAGAGAGGACTAAAAAGAGCCACAAGAAAAGCAATATTTGAAGACTGCTGTGGACTTTTGGGACCACACCCGGCCTGTACTCAGTCTCGATGATCATGACCAGCGACTCATCCTGCAGCTGACCAGCTTCCGAGAACCCTGGGAGACTTCCTGCCCTTTGCAAATCGCCATGCAATCTCCATTTGAGTAGAGTAG
The DNA here is from genome assembly GCF_964263255.1 of Lissotriton vulgaris. Taxonomy (NCBI): domain Eukaryota; kingdom Metazoa; phylum Chordata; class Amphibia; order Caudata; family Salamandridae; genus Lissotriton; species Lissotriton vulgaris. The sequence goes on along the minus strand of NC_141693.1, from coordinate 335,945,991 downwards.
CTACTCCCTGCAACCCACAGTCATCGAAATACAAAGTCCAGTGCATTGAGTTGCCGCTCTCATGCCAGGCCAATGCAGCAGCCTCCCAAGGAAAAGGGCCCTCTGCTCTGAAGATCAGATCTGTACCCCCACCCAATGAGCAGACGCCAGGACCAACCGGAGATGCATAGGACCAATACTGGGGGTACAGGACCACTTGCAACAAACAGAGCCCGTGAAGGTTCTGGCAAGACTAACCACCACAAGTCCAGAGGATGCACAGAGCCCAGCCAACCTTTTCACTTTGCACTTGAGTGCCCCAGCCCGGGTACAGACTAACTAACTGTGACCCTTTGTTCCCAGGATACTTGTGACCCAAGCCCCCTGTCGGGAGCTCCTGGACTTGTCCCCAAGTCCCCTTCACTGCAGCCTGTTTCTAGCCTTTCCACCAGCTTACCATACCTTCCACATCTACTAACCTTACCAGCACCTTGCCAGCCGGATGCCCTAGGGCAGATGCCAAGTAACTGCTTATGGTACTTTGGACCACGGCCCTCCACAACCTAAAGTCCCAAAGGAAAACTCCAGAAACTGATTGCAAATAACTGTATGCAACATATGCCTCTTCTACCATGGGAAAGCATTGCTGCGTAAAGACGCTTTGAATTGAACTATTTACTTACCTCTAAAAGTTCATATTTAAAAAAGTACTTACTTGATAAAAAGGTTCTTGATATCAAGATTTACATAAAAATAAGAGTCATTTTTCTAAATTGGCCTCACATTTATTCTTGAGTGTGTGTTTAATTTACTGCCTCTGTGAGTACAACAAATGCTTAGCACCACCCTCTGATAAGTCTTACTACTCGCCTACACTACCACAAAAGAGAGCATTTGGGTTATAATGTTTGCCTCTGTAAACCAATTCGGGTTTGTCTGAACTCTTTACACAGTGTTTTTAGACTACTATATTAAGAGCCAGCTTCCTGCAGTAACAAGAGAAATAATGGGAAAAATAGAGATATAGATTTATTTCAGATCATCCACCACAGTTTTTTATTTTTATAAACCTTTTTATTGGGTTTTGCAGTTTAATCAATAGTATTGTATGACTTGTTACAGCTTATAGCAATAGTGCAAAATAAAAGAGAAGAAAATAAAGTTTGAGGCATGTGGGCTGCTGAATTCATATCTGTGCATAGATCGCCGCCTACTGTTGGGTCCGGATGATCGCACATTGTTAACCTGGAAGAGTCTTCGAAGTATCACGAGATAGGTGGCTCCTCCCCTGAACTACAGTGCGCATGGGCATCGACTCCATCCCCAGATTGTTTTTTTCCGCCATTGGGTTCGGATGCATATTGGTTCACTCAAGTTCGGAATCGATATAAAACTTTCTTTTGGCCAAAAGGCCTTTAGTTTATCGTCGGTATTGTCTTGCGATCTGTGCCCAGTTCTGTTCCAGCTCAGTTCCCGAGCCGGGCATCCAGAGGCCTTATCGACGAACCATCATGGAACGGAGCCCGTTCAAAAGATGTCCCGTGTGCAACTCGAAATATCCTCACATCGATGTCCACCCGGTGTGCAACAAGTGCCTGTCGCCGGATCACAATGAAGCCAGCTGTATGGCTTGTTCCCGTTTCCGATCCAAGAAGACGATTCGACTTCGACGCGCAGCGCGCAAGGAAGCCCAGCAGACGGCACCTGACCCGGTGAACATCTTCGATGCCGAGGACGATGAGGTAGCAGAGCGGGAGGTTCGAGAGAACCTGTCTGATCCCGCATCGGAGATCGACTCCAGCTACGAAGCTGATATTGAGATGCTCGATGCTGAAGACGTCGTCGACGAGGTAGGAGACGACGATAGGGCCTTTGGGGCCATGGAAGATAGCTCAAGCGAGGAGCTAGGCCCACAAACTGATACTGGGGCCAAGACACTTCATAAGGCTCAGGTCGAGGGATCGCCACATGGTCTTACCCAAGATCTTCCACTGGGTTCTACAGCCCCGCCTTCGGGCCCGGCTTCGGACGCTCCTAAAGAGCCGCAAGTTGCCAAACCGAAACCGAAAGAGAAAGCTTTGGTGTCTACGCAACCCAAAGCACTAGAGGCGAAATCGAAACCGAAAGTGCGTATTGCTTTGGTCGGCTCGAAGTCCTCTGAACTATCGGCACTGACGAAGCATAAAGGTGTTATCGCCCCGAAGACGCCGCTAAAGGGCGTCGAGCCAAAGACTGGCACACCGAAAGCACCGGTCAAGGACTTCGACCCGAAAAAATCGGCGCCGAAGACCGTCGACACCGACAAAGGACTCAGAGCTCAGAAGGTTCTCGAGCCTACGCGTCGACCGGACAAGGCTAAAAGCGGTACAACCCTCGAGTCCACGCCTGGCGGTGGCTCGAAGGATTCCATCGAGTCAACGCAGCCGTCCGACTCCTTCTCGAAGCAGGTGGCGGACTCGCTGAAGCGTATTAAGGACAAGGCTTCGGCTGTCGGACCAAAGGATACTCCTCCTCCAAAGCCTGCCGGTAACCCTCAAAAGACGTCGGCGCCCATCCACTTCACGCTGCCGCCGAAAGTGGTACCGAAGGCCTTCGTCCCTAAGATGGCCGGCGAAGCGCCCAAGAAGGTGTCCACGGGGCCGAAGCCCACTACTGTGGTGCCGGCCACAAAGCATCGACAACCCTCGCTTGAAGAGCAACAGGAACAATTCATCGATGCCGACACAGGCAGACTTTCTATTTATAAACGAAAGACCGCCCCGGAACAGCCTATGGAGTCGTATAGAATCCCATTGAAAAACAAGAAGGATTCTACTACAACACCCATTCTTGTAGAACCTATATCTCCACGTGGCCAAGATGTCTTGCCCACTTATTCGGATGTAGAAACAGGGGAAGGTGACGATGAGGAGTACAACTATCCTGTGGACACTGATCCAGAAGATCATAATGAACCCTGGGCAGATGCTGCTGACCCAGGAGATCCACACACTGCCCCAGACACTCATGTGTATGCTGTAAAAACATTGCCTGCTGAGGATTCAGCGGCGTTTAATGCACTTATTGAAAGGGCAGCCAAAAATCATGATCTCCAGCTCCATGCTGACCCTATTGAAGTGGATTTTCTGTTTGACACCTTTTCCACCTCATAGAAGACTGTCAAGACTCTGCCTATGCTGAAGGGTGTCTTGAAACATGCTGGGGAGATATTTAAGGAGCCTACAAGGGCCAGGGTGATAAACCCCAGAATTGAAAAAAAGTACAAACCGGCGCCTGGGGACCCTACCTACATTAAGGGACAGTTGCCGTTCGACTCTCTGGTTGTTTCTAATGCCCGGAAGAGGGCTAACTCACAAACAACGGGTGATGCTCCTCCCCCTGATAAAGGATCTAAGGTGATAGACGCATCGGGGGAAAGGGTGGCAGCTCAAGCGGCCAACATCTGGCGCATTTCAAACACTCAGGCACTCTTAGCCAGGTATGACAGGGCCCATTACGACACACTGGAGACCCTGTTACAAAACCTGCCAGATGAATATAAGGAGGCAGCAGAGATGCTCATACAGGAAGGGAAGCTCATATCAAATGCTTCTATCAAATGTGCACTGGACGCAGCAGACACCGCGGCCAGAGCCGTTAACACAAGTGTCATGTTGAGACGGCATGCCTGGCTCAGAATCTCCGGGTTCAAGCCAGAGATACATACCACCATTCTAAATCAGCCAGTAAACCCTGATCATTTATTTGGCCCAGAGGTGGACACCACCTTGGAGAAAATCAAGAAGGACACTGAGACTGCAAAGGCTATGGGGGCTCTCCAGTCGCAGCAGTTCAGGGGTGGTTCTTTCGTCGCTCAAGCAATAGAGGTGTTTCCAGAGGCCAGCTGTCCCAGCAAACTCAGTACAATAAAGGTGGCGCGCAAACCATATACACCAAACAAAGTAGAGGTGGCCATTGTGGAAACAGCGCCAAGGGCAGAGGTCGTGGAAACAACAGCTCCAGATCCTCCGCCACTAACAAACAGTGATGCCTTGTCACTGCCCCCCGACCATACAACACCGGTCGGGGGGAGACTCCAACAGTTCCTGCCGGTCTGGAAGTCCATCACCACAGACAGGTGGGTCACAAAGCTTATCCAGTATGGTTATTGTCTGGAGTTAACATCCACTCCACCCTACATACCCCCAAGACGCCGTCCTATGTCCACAGAGCATTTGCACTTATTGCAGCAGGAGGTACTCGTCATGCTGCAAAAAGGAGCACAGGAGTGTACTTCTTGATCCCAAAAAAGGACGGGTCCCTCAAACCCATACTGGACCTCAGACCCCTCAATCAGTACATTCTAACAGAACACTTTCACCTGCTAACATTGCAGCAGGTTCTACCGTTGCTCAGTCAGGGAGATTTCCTCGCAACATTAGATCTGAAGGATGCATACTTTCATATTCCGCTACACCCGTCACACAGAAAATACCTCAGATTCACCATTCAAAATCAGAATTACCAATTCAAGGTCCTCCCTTTCGGAGTAACGACGGCACCCAGGGTGTTTACAAAGTGCCTGGCGACAGTGGCTGTACACCTACGGAGACAGAACATTCACGTCTACCCTTATCTGGACGACTGGCTTATCCAGGCAAAGTCGGCCCAGCAGTGTGCCGCCCACATGTCCCACACCATTCACCTTCTTCACGATCTGGGATTCTCACTGAATTACCCAAAGTCCCACCTGCAACCCGCCCACATACGGCAGTATCTGGGCGCGACAATAGACACTCTGGCAGCCAAATTCAGTGAGGATCAACAGCATGCAATTGCTGATACAGAAATTCAGACCTCAACACTCGCTTCAGGCACGAGTGTTCATGCAGTTGATAGGCATGATGGCCTCCTGCATCTTCATAGTCCCGCACGCGAGACTACATATGCGTCCGCTTCAGGAGTGCTTAGCACGTCAGTGGAATCAGGCTCACGGACAGTTGAAAGACCTAGTGTTGGTAACCGGTCGTGCATACAACTCTCTGCATTGGTGGAATCCACAAAACCCTTGCAAGGGACGACCGTTCCAGGAGCCTGTGCCACAGATCATTCTGACGACGGAGGCATCTCTCCAGGGTTGGGGAGCTCATGTACTCCACTACACTGTGCAGGGACTATGGACAACGCAGCAAAAAAAGATGCACATCAACCTTCTAGAGCTGATGGCTATCTTCATGGCGATGAAAGCATTCAAGGTACATCTGTGCAACAAGGTCGTGTTGATCCGGACGGACAACATGACAGCCATGTACTACATTCAGAAACAGGGAGGAACACACTCTCCACAGTTGTCTCATCTGGCTCAGAGCATGTGGAAAAGGGCCATTCAGAGGAACATCTTCCTCATGGCGGAACACCTCCCAGGCAAGGACAATCAGATGGCGGACCTGCTCAGCAGGTACAGCCACCAAATGCACGAGTGGGAGATACATCCATCAGTACTCCACCCGTACTTCCAGCGGTGGGGTCATCCAGAGATAGACCTGTTCGGCACAAAGGAAAACGCCAAATGCCGAAGCTTTGCCGCCAGGTTCCCACACCCACAGTCGCAGGGCAATGCGATATGGATGAACTGGTCAGGCATATTTGCGTACGCTTTTCCCCCAGCACCTCTAATACCGCTGGTGGCACGCAAGCTGAAGCAACACTCGATGACGCTCATCCTGGTTGCTCCGACGTGGGCACGCCAACTATGGTACACCACGTTTCTAGAACTATCCGTGGTACCGCATCATAGGCTGCACCTCACACCCAGGCTTTTGACGCAGTGCCATGGTGACATTCAGCACCCAGATCCGCAACAGCTCAACCTGGCGATCTGGCTCCTGAGGTTTCAGAATTTGGCTACCTCCAGACTGTATGGATATCATAAGGGATGCAAGAAAGCCGACCATCAGAGCATGCTATGCGGCAAAATGGAAGCGGTTTGTCATTTACTGTGCAGACCACAACATTGACCCGCTAGATGCTTCTACTCACAACATCATTTGTTATCTGTTACATCTATACAAATGCAATCTGGCCTATGTTTCCATCCGCATACATTTGTCCGCAATAGCGGCTTATTTACAAAACAGGCAGCATCTCTCACTTTTTAGAGTGCAGCCATTAAAGCTTTTTTGGAAGGACTCAAACGAGTCATTCCTCCCCGGACCCCGCCAGCTCCTGAATGGAACCTAAATGTGGTCCTCACCAGACTGATGGGTCCACCTTTTGAGCCTCTACATTCCTGCGAGATTCAGTTCTTGACGTGGAAAGTGGCTTTCCTGATAGCGATGACTTCACTGCGACGCGTTAGTGAACTCCAGGCACTAACTATCCAAGAGCCATTCATACAAATTCACTCCAACAGGGTGGTTCTTCGCACTAACCCAAAATTTCTTCCTAAGGTAGTTTCGCATTTCTATATCAATCAGACTATTGAACTGCCTGTGTTCTTCCAAAATCCTGAGTCAGTGGCGGAGAGGATACTCCACAGACTAGACGTCAAGAGAGCCTTAATGTACTACATTGATAGGACCAAAGATTTTCGAAAAACAAAACAACTGTTTGTTGCCTTTTCGCCACAGCACAAATGCAACCCCATTTCCAAAGCAGGTATAGCCAGGTGGATCGTTAAGTGCATTCAAATCTGCTATGAAAAAGCCAAGCGCACTTTAACGGTCCCCCCACGGGCCCACTCCACCCGCAAGTTGGGGGCCTCCATGGCTTTCCTTGGAAATATTCCTTTAGAAGACATATGTAGAGCAGCCACATGGTCTACCTCACACACATTTACGAAACACTACTGTGTAGATGTGCACTCCAAACAGCAGGCAGCTGTGGGGCAGGCTGTTCTAAAAACACTTTTTCAAACTGCTGCAGCTGGCACAGGCGGCCGCCGCTAATGGAGGGACTGCTATGCATTCTATGCACAGATATGAATTCAGCAGCCCACATGCCTCGAACCGAATATGCTACTTACCAGTATGCATCTGTTCTTGGCATGTAGGGCTGCTGACATTCATATTGCCCGCCCTCCTCCCCGGCGCCTGTAGCGGCTGCAGCACTCCTAATTACTCTTAGCATGGTCATCACTCACGGTGTTACACTCCATCTTTGCTGCAATGGCTAAAAACAATCTGGGGATGGAGTCGATGCCCATGCGCACTGTAGTCCAGGGGAGGAGCCACCTATCTCGTGATACTTCGAAGACTCTTCCAGGACAACAATGTGCGGTCATCCGGACCCAACACTAGGCAGCGATCTATGCACAGATATGAATGTCAGCAGCCCTCCATGCCAAGAACAGATGCATACTGGTAAGTAGCATATTTGTTACTTACCTGCAACTACTGTTATCCAGTATTGGTATCTTTCATAGATTTGCATGCCTGAATCATTCCCCTTCGTTGAGATAGGAGTCCCACAGTAAAATATTCAAGCAGTGCTTTAAAAGCTTCATTGGCTATCATGACCAAAGGCCATCTAAACAGTAGCCTATCCCTGTCCTCTTGAAAAAAAGTACTAAATGTTGGTATCCAGCCATTCCACTGTTTTTCACCCTCTAGAACACTACCATCAGACGCACGATCTCTTCAGATTTTCTAAGCAAAAGTGGGAAGTAAGAATTACAAAGACTAAAGAGAACTGCGTCCACGGGGAGGAGTGTGGATTGCATGTAAATCTATGAAAGTTACTAATACTGGATAACGGTAGTTACAGGGAACTTATTTTCTTATCCAGTATTGGGGTATCTTTCATAGATTCACATGCCTGAAACCGAATAGCGAACCGTACCCTAAATTGTACTGTCGTTAGAGGAAGGAGGGAGACATGTAACTCATAACCCCCAAAGCAACTGAAATATGACAGTGACAATTGTATTCATAACATACTATCCTGTATCTACTGAACGTTCTAGCAGAATAAAATAGAACAATGAAGGCTGTGCTTAACCTTCAAAGTTATACAAAAGATTCACATTGGTAATAGAAATAAAGTGGCTTGCCTTAATTGAAAAGATGACGCAGTACCACTTGGCCCACAGATGCATCCTCACGCTATTTGCGATTGTATACAGTAATGTTTTGTAAAAGTGTGAAAATATTTCCATGTCGCAGCACAGCATATCTTGTCCAATGTCACTCCAGCAAACAGAGATGCTGACGTAGAAACTGTCCTGGTGGAGTGTGCTTTAGTTCTTGTTGTTAGAGGCTTGTTAGCCTTGCTGTGACAAAATTGGATTGCAGAAGAGACCCACCTGGCAACTGGGGCCTTAGTTACTGCTGTTCCTTGGCCGTAGGCGACCAGTAACTGATCTGTTTTTCTTATGTCTTTTGTTTTATGCAGGTAGAATTGTAAACATCTTTTAATATCCAACGTATGCAAAGCCCGTTCTGCTGGGCTAGATGGGTTAGGAAAAAAGGATTGCACTATCACTAGTTCATTGAGGTGAAACTGTGTCGAGACTTTTGGGAAAATAGTCGGGGTTTGTTCGCAGAGCTATATAGTTCTCAGTGAAATGCAGAACAGGTTCCTTGATTGTAAAAGCTTGTATTTCGATAACCCTCTTTGCAGATGTGCTTTGTGAATTGGTTCAAACGGCTCACATCATCTGTGCCAGGACTAAATTAAGCTTCCATTCTGGAGGGGGCGCACGCACCAGGGGAAAGGCATGGAAGAGACCCCACATGAAATGTGTTAAAAGACTAGAGGCACAGAGAGAAAGAACTTGAGGAGACTTGCTATAACGGGGAATAGCACCCAGGTGAACCTTCACTGAAGAGAAAGTGAGACCTGATTTTGCCAAAGAGAGGGGATAGGGAAAATTTCAGGAGGCACTGAGGAGGTTGTTTTGCTCGCACCAGAAACAGAATTGCTTCCATTTTAGGCAGTATGTATTGATAGTACTATCCCCTCTGGATTTGGCAATGACTTTCCTGCACTCCTACAAGATATCTAAATCCCTGAATTCTATGAACTCAAGAGCCATGCGTGCAAATGAAGAGTTTGCATGTATGGATAATTCACCTGGCTTTTGTCCCTCGATAAGAGAGATGGCGATGGCTGCAGGCGAATGGGCTTTGACTCCGACAGCAGGAGTAGCTCCAGGAATGAGTACTGTCTGGGCCATTGTGGCGCTATCAGGAACAGACAACACCCTTTTGGTTTTATCTTGGTTAATACCCTGGGAATTAACGTGATTGGGGGATAAGCATATATCCCAGACAATCGCATTAAAAGGGCACTACCCCTTGACCCTGGTAGAGGGGATCTGCTGGCGTAATACTGGCATTTGATATTCTCTTTCGTCTCGAAGAAGTCTAAAGCTGGTTTTCCCCACCTTCGAAATACCTTGATGAGTTGGGACTGCTCGAACTCCACTCGTGACAACTGGTCTGAGTTCTGCTTAATGTGCTTAATGTGTCTTCCAGAGTATTGTGCATACCTCTGAAATGCTCGGCCTTTAAAGAGATCCCATGCTGTGCCGTCCATTCCCATAATTCCTGAGATAGCGCAATGCATCGTGTTCTTCCCTGTTTGTTGATGTAGTACATGCTGGTTGTATAGTTTGTACGAACCAGCACAGAGGAGCCCCCATTCTCAACAAGAAAGCCTGAAGAGATAGGAATGTGGCTTTGAGTTCTAGACTGTTGATGTGCTGATACTTCTGTGCAGAGGACCATATGCCCTGAATTAGTCATTCTTGCAGGTTACCTCCCCAGCCTACCATGGAGGCGTCCGTTGTAAATATGAAGTCTGGGATAGTCTGGAGAAAACTAAGGCCTTGTACAAGATTTGGTGCATGAAACCACCATTGCAGTGTGTTTACCATTTGTGCTGTGATCTGAATTACGTCCTTGAAGGATTCTGAAGCCTGTTCCCATTGCTTTTGTAGCTCTTCTTGAAGAGGCCTAATATTCAGTCTGGCTAGTGGCACCAGATTTATTGCTGAAGAACACATCCCCAGGAGTGACTTGTACATTCGCACACAAACTAACCCTTATTTTGATATGCTCTTTGCAAGCGTTTGCAGTTGTTATCTATCTTTTGTGAGATAGGAACAATTTGCATTGAATGGTGTCTCTGGACACTCCCAGAAAGGATATGACTTGAGTTGGAGGGAACAAAGATTTATCTTTATTTATAGTGAGTCCCAACGTCCTGAACATGTGAAGGCAGGTGCTCGTAGCTCAACTGGTCTCCTGTGCTGTTGGGATTTTGAGCAGCTAGTTGTTGAGATCCGGGAATACTTGAAGCCCCTGAGATTGTAGGGCTGCTGCTATGGATGGTGCCGATTTGAGGCCAACCTGAAGGACTTTGAATTTGTAGTAGGTACCGGCCACTGTGAATCTTAAGAATTTCCGATGCTTCAGATGGATTTGGATATGGAAATATGAGTCTTCCATGTCGAGTGAGTTCATGAAATCTCCTTAGTTTAAGTGACGTAGGATGTTGGAAAGCAGTACCCTTCTGAACGTCTGTCTGTTGAAAAATGTGTTGAGATTCCTTAGGACCAGAATCAGTCTCCTATCTCCTGATTTCTTTTTTAGTAGGAATAAAAATAATAACCTTTTCTCTTTTGTGACTTCGGCACCTCCTCTATCGCTTCTTTGACAAGCATGACCAAAGCTTCTTTTCGTGATAAATGAAGATGAGGGGGGGACCTTGAATGGAGTAGTTGGAGGGTGCTGAAGGCATTCTAGAGTGTGACTGTTGGTGACAAGGTCCAACACCCAGAGATCTGTTGTTACTTCGCGCCACTGGTGGACATAGCTGAATATCTTTACACCCACAGGCTAGTTGGTGAGGGGAGCTGGTACTCTGGCATGATCATTGTTTTCTGCCTGAATCACAATCTTGGCGTTCGCTTGCGGCCTCCCTGGCAAGAGAAATCCGCTGTAGCCGACTGACAGTAATGGAGGATTATAACATTGTCGATACTGAGTCTGGTATGGCTGATACTGTTGAGCCCTCTGGTAACCTTCCTTGTAAGTGGCGAATCCTCACCCTCTAGCACCTCTGAAACGCACCTGTCTGTATTGTAGTGTGAACGACTCTGCGTTGTCCGTGTCATTTTTAATCAGCATCAATGCCTCATCTGTGTGCTTTCTGAAGAAGAACTCCCCATCAAAAGCCATATTCAAAACCTTCGTCTGCACATAAGGTCTAAAGGTAGTTGCTTTCAGCCATCTTCGTGTCAGAGCACAACAGCTCCCGCCAGCCGACGATAGCCAGTATTGGCCACATCAATGGCACAGTCAATGGTTTCTGAAGCTGCACGCTCAACTTCCACTAGTATTTTATGTGCCAATTGTCACTTATCTTCAGGGATAAGGTCAATTAACCGTGCCATGTCAGACAACATTTGGTGGTCATAGCCGCCGACAATGGCTGGAGCATTCACTGCTCTAATTATCACAGCTGCAAAGAAGAAAAACGTTGTCTAAAATGTCCATCCTATGCCCTTCTTTATACGGAGAAGTAATCGGGGTAGCAGGGTTTTGAGAGTGTCTTTGTGCAGCAGAGAAATGATCAAATTCGGCTTGGGCTGCCCAATGAGGCAAGATGGAGAGTTCTCCGGAGCCCTATACTTCTTCCCAACATGGGGCAGCAATGGTGGTATGGACGCTGGTGTTTTCATTATCTTGATGCCTTCCTGCCATATATAATCGATAATAGGTATGGAGCGTACCAATTTCTTTGTGTCCAATTTCCTTGTGCAGATGAAACCTGTTGACTGCCTTCTGCATTAGGTTATGAAATCCTCCGATATCTTCCGGAGGAGAGTTTAATGGAAGGTACTGAGGAGGGGAGGGAGTTGGAATAACATAGTCATCCCAAGGGTCAGGAGCAGAGACTGGCAGCTCACTCTTCTGAGGATGAAGTGTCTTGTGCTCCAGGGTCGGCTGTTCTGGGGTCTGGAATATTCACAGGTGTGCTAGGCATTTGAGCGTCTGGCATACCTGTAGGATCTACTTGAGGTACTGGCCTGTCTGGCTTATTCTGTTGTGGCAGAAACCTCTGTCTGTAATCCGCCAGCATGCCTGTAGATCTTGTATCAATGATGGTGGCAGATGGGCCTTGTCCCTCGGGCTTGGCTCTGGTTGAAAACTATATTGGTAACTGAGACACAGAGCCATATACCCCTGCTGGTAGTACTCTGTCTCATCATTATCGTCCTCATCCTCCTCATCTTGACACTTTAAGTGAAGCTCCGATGGGCTGTGAGCCATCTTCATCCTCTTCTACATAATCCTCCAGCAGATGTGATGGAAGCAAGGGCAAAACCTTGCTATACTCTTGCATAGATGGCGGTAGGAACATCTTTCTTACTCTGATGACTTGAATAATCACTCGTCGATGGAATCCTCATCGATGTTGACGATGTCGTCGTCGTCTGTACACTCAGCGGCGAATCCGTCATCGTCGGGATCTACGCTGACGGCATTTTAGTCAACGAGAGAGCGTCGACGGTCCTAGACGACGATGGGGTCCTCCAGTAGATAGTATGGGAGCCTGCGTCGTTGATGTAACACAGAATGTCATCAACGAGAGAGGAAGCGTCGTCGACAATGATTTTTTGGTTTAAATCTTTTATTGAAGTTTTAACACAATAGACATAGGACACTTCAACAACACGGGCGAGCATGCGGTTGCCCTGCCAGAAACAGGTACCCCGCCTCTCCCCATCGGCTGGGCCCACTGAAGCTGCGTAGAACGTGTCTTTGAGAGCTGGGGAGGCCCTGCAAACGAAGTTAAGCGTCAATCCGGTCCCCTGAACATCCAACTCTCCCACCCCCTCCCCACGCCCTCCCACACCCACCCACAGGTCCCCCTCCCCAGTGTGGCAATTGCGATGATATCAGTTCTCTCATCGCCGGTAGGATAGGTGGCGTTCAGGCAGGTGAACGAGGCTCCCCTGGAAGTCGCTTGGAAGCCTGAGCACCCTGAGGTATTTTGGGCAGGTGATTTCATTAAACTCCTCTGATAGGAGAGAGACGAGGGGCTGCCATGTATCCAGAAATGTGTCCCTTGTTTGGGTGAGGAAGGCCTGTATCTTCTCCATGCCCATGATATACCACAGGCGGTGGAGCCACCTCGTGTGAGTAGGTTTTCTGGAGGTGCCCCAGAGAGACAAGATATGTTGGGTGGCTGCCCCCATCGCTAATCCCATCTGTTTACCCCTGATCGATTTGAGAGGGAACGTGATGGCATTGGGAAGGCCAAGGAGTGTGTATGCCGGGAATCGGGGAATTCCGGTGTCAAAATGCTTGTCGAAGCTCTTGAGCACTTCCTCCCAATACCCCTGAACCTCTGTGCATTCCCATAGGATGTGAGTGAGTGTCCCTTGTTGCCCACACCCCCTCCAACACCCAGGGTCCCTGGAGGGGTTGCCTTGATGAAGTCGTGCCGGTGTGAGGTGCCAGTAGTACGCTATTTTCACCGCCGCTTCTTTACTAGCTACATTGTGGGCGGTGTGGTGAGCCCTGAAGTATATGTCCTGCTACTCTTTATCTGTGAAGGAGCGCCCCATTTCATGTTCCCATCTGTTCTGTCCCGCCGAACGTGCAGCAGGGGGGGGCGGGCTAAGCATCATGTATAGGTCAGTGATTGCGTGTCTGTCAGTTTTTTTCGTGTGGAGACATTTTTCATAGTTTGTCAGGGGTCTGCTTACATGAGGTTGCACCTCCTTCTCCGTGAGCCAGTGTCTGAGCTGGAAGTACTGGAAGCGTTGTATCTGTGGGAGTGTGTAGTAGTCTTGTAAAGTGCGAATTTGCATAAAGCCCTCGGGGTCGAAGAGATCGCCAGCCGCTTTGCATTCTGATTCCCGCCACTGCGAGAATGACCCGGGGGCCAGTCCCGGAGGGAACTCCGGGTTCTCAAACAGGGGGGACATCGGGGACGGGAATGTGGTAAGGCCTTTCGGTACCGCTACTTCATCCCATACCTGCATTACCGTCCTCGTAATGGGGGATTTCTTGAGGTATGAGGGCCTGTCCGTGCGTCTCAGGAACGGGATTTTTCATAGGGACATCTGACCCATGGCTCAATCTTGAAATAACCACAGTTTTTCCGATTCGGGCCTGTTCCATTCCAGGAGGTAGCGAAGTTGCGTTGCATGAAAGTAGCGAAGTAAGTCAGGTACCCTGAGTCCGCCGTCCGCTGTAGCCCGCGTGTTTAGGTCTCTGCGCAGACGTGGACGCTTACCTGCCCACACAAAGTGTGTGATGGAATCCTGCAGTTGTTTGAGCACGCCAATCGGGGGTGTTACCGGAATAATCTGGAATAAGTACAAGATCTTGGGGAGCAGGGTAATTTTTACCGCTGCCACTCGTCCTAGCCAGGAAAGCGGCTGACGGCCCCACCTCTCGAAGTCCCCCTTGAGGGCAGCTAGTAGAGCCGTATAGTTCCCCTCAACTGTTTGGATTGTGCTCGGGGTCAGAGAGATGCCCAAGTAGGGTATGGACATCTGAACCCGAAGGTCCCCATATGTTTGGTGGCTGTGCCGCATCTCTTTTGCGTTCCGACCCAGAAGCAAGATGAGGGATTTCTCCATGTTCATCTTGAACCCCGATATCTTCCCGAATCTCTCTATCTCCGACAGGAAAGCCGGTACCGATGTTGAGGGGTCCTCTAGGGCCGCCAGGACGTCGTCTGCATACAGGCTTATGGTCTGTTGCTCCCCGCCGAAACGGACGCCCGTTATGGACTTGTTGTCTCGGATCCGTTGGGCCAAGGGCTCGATGTACAGAGCAAAGAGCAGGGGTGAAAGAGGGCACCCCTGCCTGGTTCCCCGTCGGATGTCTAAGGGTCTCGAGCGTATCCCGTTAACCGAGATCCTGGCCTGCTGGGCGGCATAACAGCTAGCAACCCACGTGCGGAACCGGTCTCCGAATCCGTAGCGCGCCAGGACGGCATCTAGGTATCCCCAGTCCACCCTGTCGAACGCCTTCTCGGCATCCACCGACAGTTGGGGATAAATCCCGCTTGGTCCGGCTCAATGATTCCCGGTAGGCACGGGCCCAATCTAGCTGCCAGCACGCTTGTGAATAGTTTTAGATCGAGGTTAGGGAGATGGTCAGTCCGGCCCTGCCGATAATGCCAGCTCAGAGGCGTGTTTAGCAACCTTCTCTGTTTTTGAAGTCTTGGAGTCCTGGGAAGGCTTATAATTTGTTCTTCCTCCACCTGAGGAACTGTCCTTCGATCTGGCCCTCTAATGGGAAAAAGAGGCTCTGTCATTTTCCTAATCAGAAGAATGAGACTTGTGTTTAGTGGTCTGAACCCACAATAACAATCTTCCCTCTCTGTCCTTGAGGGTTTTATTTGAGAAGGTGTGGCATATCTTACATTCTCTCACCTAATGCCTTGGGTAGAAGCAATAAATGCACTTCTTATGTGGATCATCCACATTGACTCTTTTCTTGCCACAGGTTTTACATGGGCGGAAATGGCATTTTCTTTCTGACATGTCAAAATTTGAGAAAGCTGAAAAGAAAACAGTAGAACTCAGGGATACTCCTGTCCACACGACATGCAGTAAAAATCTGAAGAGAACTTACTTCTACTCAGTATGTTCTAAAGGGTGCTAACAGCTGATTGGCTGTTTTCCAACATTTAATCCTTTTTTTTAAAGGACATAGAAAGGCTATTGTTTAGATGGCATTGGGCTATTATAGCCTATGAAGCTTTTAAAGCACTGCTTGAATATTTTACCATCTGACTCCCATCTCGACGACGGGGAATGATTCAGGCTTGTAAGTCTATGAAAGATACCCCATTGCTGGATAAATGTCAGTACATAGAAGCAACAACACATCAGATGGAGTTGTGTGGGGCACACATGGGCATGCAGATCTACCTTGCCTTTGGATGTTGTCACCACCAGATCGTAACTTGAAGAGATCATACACCACTGATGATTGATTATTGTGATGCTCTGCACAGACCTCGGGTCCTCCTGTTGAGTCTTTGCCCGCAGGCTCTGCACAATACAATGTTTTGTATTGGAAATTAAGGAGGCAATGAAATATATTTGATAATAATTAGGGCTCAACGACTACAAGAGCTGAGTTCTTACGGGCCTCACCCCAGAATTGATACTGACGTTAAACTTATAGCCAATGTATTGGCAAGTAGACTCAATCATGTTATAGCGTTGTTAGTGCATGAAGACCAGTACAGCTTTATTCCGGAGAGTAGCACATTGCTGAACCTCAGACAGCTCACACAGGTCTTGCATATCACCCATGAAATGGAAATAGCAGGTGCTTTGATAGCACTAGATATTGAAAAATGTTTTGACACTATTAGGTCACAGATGTCCACATTGATGCATGAGATGGGGTTTGCTACAATTATTCAGGGCTGATTGGAATTGCTTATACTGAGCCCATGGCTAGAGAGAGATTGGGCCCATGGTATGCAACAAATGGGTAATCAAACATGGGATTTGTCAGGTATGCCCCTCGTCACCCTTATTGTTCAACCTAGCTCTGGAACCTTTGCCGATTAGGCTTAAGGATCTGCTTCAGGATTGCGGGATCAATATTGAGAAAGTAACACATATAGGGGCCGATTCAGAGAACTAATCTGAGATAAAATCCTAAACTTACTACTTTTGGTATTCACAGAAGGCATTTAGTGGTAGTAAAGTTAGGACTCCTAACTTTACTATTACTAAACTGAGACAAAATCCTAACTTTACGATTTTTGGTATTCACAAAAGGCATTTAGTAGTAGTAAAGTTAAAGTCCTAACTTTACTACTCCTAAACGCCTTCTGTGAAAACCAAAAGTAGTAAGTTTAGGATTTTATCTTAGTTTAGTAGTAGTAAGGGTATGAGTCCTAACTTTACTACCACTAAATGCCTTCTGTGAATACCAAAAGTAGTAAGTTTAGGGTATTATCTCAGATTAGTTCAGTGAATCGGCCCCATAGTATCTATGTACGCAGGTGATACTCTAGTTTAGCTTAGCTAGCCCCATGCTTTTCTATGGATAATGTTGAATAAATTGGAGCGGTTTGGGATGGCATCTGATCTCAGGGTAATCAGGATAAGCTGGTGGCTTTTCTAATGGGGAAAGTGGTATGAACCACACCAGAAAACCTACCAGATGTGGGTCTACAATGGGAAGTGAACAGATTTAGTTACTTAGATGAGCAGATAGCCCATACAGTAGGTAAACAATATGCTTATAATATAGGTAGTGTCCTGCAAGGACTCCGAAATTACATCGCGTTCTGAAATACTTTCCTCCTCTTCAGAATAGGTCATATCATGCTTGCGAAGATGGTGCTCTTGCCCCACTGCAAGTTTTCCGATCCACATTTAGGGAAATAAATGTGTTTCTTATTTCTTTGGATTGGGCGGGCAAGAGGAACAGGCTACGATTATCTGTTCTTAAATTAGATAGAGCAGAGGCTGGGCTAGGTCTCCCAGACCTATAGTTATATCACTGTCACAACCCACACTACCTGTACCCTCTGCACCCCTGGTACATTTCTCCCTTGAGTCATTACAGACCCCTTGCATCTCCATTGGCCCTCCCTCTGCTTCCTGTGCAAATTGCCACAATCAAGCTAACCCCTTTGTCCTTCCCTCCAATTCTCATGCATATTACCACAACCATGCTGAACCTTGGCCCTTCCCTTCACTACCCATGAGTCTTTCCAGAAGCACTCTAAAAAGTATGGCCTACTTACTGCTCCTTTCCTACTTCCCATTGCACTTACGATTATGCTCACAATCCTGCCAATTTGCATATCTTGTGAGATCTGGAAGCTATTTTGGTCTCAGTAGAATAAATACAACATATATCCCTAATTGCCTTTGCTTGGCTTCTTACCTGCCTGGTTAGAAGCTCTCCAGTCACCGTAGATTTTGTTCCTTGGCTCCAACGGGGGTTTGTCACCTGCCGATCCATGATCTTAGGCGCGTGGTCTCCTCTGCGTCAGCCTGGAGTCCATAACCTGGAAAAAAAGAGACAATCTTAGAAACTTGTAGAACACTTTTGACCACGCCCAAGCATTGAAGTTTGGAAACACATAAAACCAGATTTAGGTAAATTCAATTTTGCGAGTCCTTAATAGCGATTTTTACCGAATCGCTCTTAAGGAATCGCCAAATTGAATGTAGGTAGGAATCACAAAAATATTTGCAATTCCTTAATATTCCTTGATTACGAATCGCAAATTGAGATTCGCAACCAAGGAATACCATCCCATTCATTAGGAATGAATAGGATTTGCGCCCGCAATTTGCGAGTAACCAAGAGGCACTTGCAAATTGCAGGTGCAATTTCAAGGGTGCAGGGGTTCCAAAAGGACACCCTGTTGCTCCCCTGAAATGTGCACATGTGGCGCACATACATGCCTTGAGGGAATGAATGTGTGCCACATGGCACTTTTAAAAAAGTGCTTTTTTAAAGGAAATAGCTAATTACCACCAACTTGAAGTTGGTGGTAATTAGCAATTCCTTCAGGCTAAAGTCCGCTTTCTTTTGTGCTACTTACATTGCAATTAGGAATCGCAATTTGCGATTTCTTAAATGCAATCGTAAAATGGGGAATCGCAAATTTTGCGATTCCTTATTTTGCGCGTAGGTTTAATCTTACCTGCATTTCTCAAAGCCAAATTTCGATCGCAAAGGCTGAAATTTGGCGAATTTCTGCTTTTGCTAACGCTATTTGGCTTCCTACGTCTGGCCCATTGTGAACAGTCTGTGGACAATTTAGCAGATACGTTTAAGACTAACTCCCAGACGCATCAAGCCCAGATTCTGCGAATTCTAAATTCCGAAAAATACCGAATCGCAAATTAGAATTCGCAGAATGGGATGCATCAATAAAAGCCAACCAAAAAAGCGATTCACAGTCTCCCGCAATCGCCGATTGCGATTTCCGCTAAATCCTACAAAAATCGCAGAATCGCCGGTTTCCCATGGAGAAATTGCAATTTCGCAATTACCGAAATCGCAAATTTACGGGAAGTCGCATTTCGAGCACAATGATGACATCACAACCAGGAAGTAGGCAGTTCCCTCACTCATTCTGAACACAGAGCTTGAGAGTGGAAGAAGCACAGCAAGAGCTCCAACATACACACCCTGCAGCCCCACAACAGGACACACATCCATATCCAGAATGTCCCAGGAAGCAGTGCATTGATACTGACGTTAAACTTATAGCCAATGTATTGGCAAGTAGACTCAATCATGTTATAGCGTTGTTAGTGCATGAAGACCAGTACAGCTTTATTCCGGGGAGTAGCACATTGCTGAACCTCAGACAGCTCACACAGGTCTTGCATATCACCCATGAAATGGAAATAGCAGGTGCCTTGATAGCACTAGATATTGAAAAATGTTTTGACACTATTAGGTCACAGATGTCCACATTGATGCATGAGATGGGGTTTGCTACAATTATTCAGGGCTGAGTGGAATTGCTTATACTGAGCCCATGGCTAGAGATAGATTGGGCCCATGGTATGCAACAAATGGGTAATCAAACATGGGATTTGTCAGGTATGCCCCTCGTCACCCTTATTGTTCAACCTAGCTCTGGAACCTTAGCCGATTAGGCTTAAGGATCTGCTTCAGGATTGCGGGATCAATATTGAGAAAGTAACACATATAGGGGCCGATTCACAGAACTAATCTGAGATAAAATCCTAAACTTACTACTTTTGGTATTCACAGAAGGCATTTAGTGGTAGTAAAGTTAGGACTCCTAACTTTACTATTACTAAACTGAGACAAAATCCAAACTTTACGATTTTTGGTATTCACAAAAGGCATTTAGTAGTAGTAAAGTTAAAGTCCTAACTTTACTACTCCTAAACGCCTTCTGTGAAAACGAAAAGTAGTAAGTTTAGGGTATTATCTCAGATTAGTTCAGTGAATCGGCCCCATAGTATCTATGTACGCAGGTGATACTCTAGTTTAGCTTAGCTAGCCCCATGCTTTTCTATGGATAATGTTGAATGAATTGGAGCGGTTTGGGATGGCATCTGATCTCAGGGTAATCAGGATAAGCTGGTGGCTTTTCTAATGGGGAAAGTGGTATGAACCACTCCAGAAAACCTACCAGATGTGGGTCTACAATGGGAAGTGAACAGATTTAGTTACTTAGATGAGCAGATAGCCCATACAGTAGGTAAACAATATGCTTATAATATAGGTAGTGTCCTGCAAGGACTCCGAAATTACATCGCGTTCTGAAATACTTTCCTCCTCTTCAGAATAGGTCATATCATGCTTGCGAAGATGGTGCTCTTGCCCCATTGCAAGTTTTCCGATCCACATTTAGGGAAATAAATTTGTTTCTTATTTCTTTGGATTGGGCGGGCAAGAGGAACAGGCTACGATTATCTGTTCTTAAATTAGATAGAGCAGAGGCTGGGCTAGGTCTCCCAGACGCACAATTATATCACTGTCACAACCCACACTACCTGTACCCTCTGCACCCCTGGTACATTTCTCCCTTGAGTCATTACAGACCCCTTGCATCTCCATTGGCCCTCCCTCTGCTTCCTGTGCAAATTGCCACAATCAAGCTAACCCCTTTGTCCTTCCCTCCAATTCTCATGCATATTGCCACAACCATGTTGAACCTTGGCCCTTACCTCCACTACCCATGAGTCTTTCCAGAAGCACTCTAAAAAGTATGGCCTACTTACTGCTCCGTTCCTACTTCCCATTGCACTTACGATTAGGCTCACAAATCTGCCAATTTGCATATCTTGTGAGATCTGGAAGCTATTTTGGTCTCAGTAGAATAAATACAACATATATCCCTAATTGCCTTTGCTTGGCTTCTTACCTGCCTGGTTAGAAGCTCTCCAGTCACTGTAGATTTCCTTCCTTGGCTCCAACGGGGGTTTGTCGCCTGCCGATCCATGATCTTAGGCGCGTGGTCTCCTCTGCGTCAGCCTGGAGTCCATAAAATGGAAAAAAAGAGACAATCTTAGAAACTTATAGAACACTTTTGACCACGCCCAAGCATTGAAGTTTGGAAACACATTAAACCAGATTTAGGTAAATTCAATTTTGCGAGTCCTTAATAGTGATTTTTACCGAATTGCTCTTAAGGAATCGCCAAATTGAATGTAGGTAGGAATCACAAAAATATTTGCAATTCCTTAATATTCCTTGATTACAAATCGCAAATTGAGATTCGCAACCAAGGAATACCATCCCATTCATTAGGAATGAATAGGATTTGCACCCGCAATTTGCGAGTAACCAAGAGGCACTTGCAAATTGCAGGTGCAATTTCAAGGGTGCAGGGGTTCCAAAAGGACACCCTGTTGCTCCCCTGAAATGTGCACATGTGGCGCACATACATGCCTTGAGGGAATGAATGTGTGCCACATGGCACTTTTAAAAAAGTGCTTTTTTAAAGGAAATCGCTAATTACCACCAACTTGAAGTTGGTGGTAATTAGCAATTCCTTAAGGCTAAAGTCCGCTTTCTTTTGTGCTACTTACATTGCAATTAAGGAATCGCAATTTGCGATTTCTTAAATGCAATCGTAAAATAGGGAATCGCAAATTTTGCGAATCCTTATTTTGCGAGTAGGTTCAATCTTACCTGCATTTCTCAAAGCCAAATTTCGATCGCAAAGGCTGAAATTTGGCGAATTTCTGCTTTTGCTAACGCTATTTGGCTTCCTACGTCTGGCCCATTGTTAACAGTCTGTGGACAATTTAGCAGATACGTTTAAGACTAACTCCCACACGCATCAAGCCCAGATTCTGCGAATTCTAAATTCTGAAAAATACCGAATCGCAAATTAGAATTCGCAGAATGGGATGCATCAATAAAAGCCAACCAAAAAAGCGATTCACAGTCTCCCGCAATCGCCGATTGCAATTTTCGCTAAATCCTACAAAAATCGCAGAATTGCCGGTTTCCCATGGAGAAATTGCAATTTCGCAATTACCGAAATCGCAAATTTACGGGAAGTCGCATTTCGAGCACAATGATGACATCACAACCAGGAAGTAGGCAGTTCCCTCACTCATTCTGAACACAGAGCTTGAGAGTGGAAGAAGCACAGCAAGAGCTCCAACAGACACACCCTGCAGCCCCACAACAGGACACACATCCATATCCAGAATGTCCCAGGAAGCAGCAGGAAGCAGTGCATTGATACTGACGTTAAACTTATAGCCAATGTATTGGCAAGTAGACTCAATCATGTTATAGCGTTGTTAGTGCATGAAGACCAGTACAGCTTTATTCCGGGGAGTAGCACATTGCTGAACCTCAGACAGCTCACACAGGTCTTGCATATCACCCATGAAATGGAAATAGCAGGTGCCTTGATAGCACTAGATATTGAAAAATGTTTTGACACTATTAGGTCACAGATGTCCACATTGATGCATGAGATGGGGTTTGCTACAATTATTCAGGGCTGAGTGGAATTGCTTTTACTGAGCCCATGGCTAGAGATAGATTGGGCCCATGGTATGCAACAAATGGGTAATCAAACATGGGATTTGTCAGGTATGCCCCTCGTCACCCTTATTGTTCAACCTAGCTCTGGAACCTTTGCCGATTAGGCTTAAGGATCTGCTTCAGGATTGCGGGATCAATATTGAGAAAGTAACACATATAGGGGCCGATTCACAGAACTAATCTGAGATAAAATCCTAAACTTACTACTTTTGGTATTCACAGAAGGCATTTAGTGGTAGTAAAGTTAGGACTCCTAACTTTACTATTACTAAACTGAGACAAAATCCAAACTTTACGATTTTTGGTATTCACAAAAGGCATTTAGTAGTAGTAAAGTTAAAGTCCTAACTTTACTACTCCTAAACGCCTTCTGTGAAAACCAAAAGTAGTAAGTTTAGGGTATTATCTCAGATTAGTTCAGTGAATCGGCCCCATAGTATCTATGTACGCAGGTGATACTCTAGTTTAGCTTAGCTAGCCCCATGCTTTTCTATGGATAATGTTGAATGAATTGGATCGGTTTGGGATGGCATCTGATCTCAGGGTAATCAGGATAAGCTGGTGGATTTTCTAATGGGGAAAGTGGTATGAACCACACCAGAAAACCTACCAGATGTGGGTCTACAATGGGAAGTGAACAGATTTAGTTACTTAGATGAGCAGATAGCCCATACAGTAGGTAAACAATATGCTTATAATATAGGTAGTGTCCTGCAAGGACTCCGAAATTACATCGCGTTCTGAAATACTTTCCTCCTCTTCAGAATAGGTCATATCATGCTTGCGAAGATGGTGCTCTTGCCCCACTGCAAGTTTTCCGATCCACATTTAGGGAAATAAATTTGTTTCTTATTTCTTTGGATTGGGCGGGCAAGAGGAACAGGCTATGATTATCTGTTCTTAAATTAGATAGAGCAGAGGCTGGGCTAGGTCTCCCAGACCTATAATTATATCACTGTCACAACCAACACTACCTGTACCCTCTGCACCCCTGGTACATTTCTCCCTTGAGTCATTACAGACCCCTTGCATCTCCATTGGCCCTCCCTCTGCTTCCTGTGCAAATTGCCACAATCAAGCTAACCCCTTTGTCCTTCCCTCCAATTCTCATGCATATTACCACAACCATGTTGAACCTTGGCCCTTCCCTCCACTACCCATGAGTCTTTCCAGAAGCACTCTAAAAAGTATGGCCTACTTACTGCTCCTTTCCTACTTCCCATTGCACTTACGATTAGGCTCACAATCCTGCCAATTTGCATATCTTGTGAGATCTGGAAGCTATTTTGGTCTCAGTAGAATAAATACAACTTATATCCCTAATTGCCTTTGCTTGGCTTCTTACCTGCCTGGTTAGAAGCTCTCCAGTCACCGTAGATGTTGTTCCTTGGCTCCAACGGGGGTTTGTCACCTGCCGATCCATGATCTTAGGCGCGTGGTCTCCTCTGCGTCAGCCTGGAGTCCATAACCTGGAAAAAAAGAGACAATCTTAGAAACTTGTAGAACACTTTTGACCATGCCCAAGCATTGAAGTTTGGAAACACATTAAACCAGATTTAGGTAAATTCAATTTTGCGAGTCCTTAATAGCGATTTTTACCGAATCGCTCTTAAGGAATCGCCAAATTGAATGTGGGTAGGAATCACAAAAATACTTGCAATTCCTTAATATTCCTTGATTACGAATCGCAAATTGAGATTCGCAACCAAGGAATACCATCCCATTCATTAGGAATGAATAGGATTTGCGCCCGCAATTTGCGAGTAACCAAGAGGCACTTGTAAATTGCAGGTGCAATTTCAAGGGTGCAGGGGTTCCAAAAGGACACCCTGTTGCTCCCCTGAAATGTGCACATGTGGCGCACATACATGCCTTGAGGGAATGAATGTGTGCCACATGGCACTTTTAAAAAAGTGCTTCTTTAAAGGAAATCGCTAATTACCACCAACTTGAAGTTGGTGGTAATTAGCAATTCCTTAAGGCTAAAGTCCGCTTTCTTTTGTGCTACTTACATTGCAATTAAGGAATCGCAATTTGCGATTTCTTAAATGCAATCGTAAAATAGGGAATCGCAAATTTTGCGAATCCTTATTTTGCGAGTAGGTTTAATCTTACCTGCATTTCTCAAATCCAAATTTCGATCGCAAAGGCTGAAATTTGGCGAATTTCTGCTTTTGCTAACGCTATTTGGCTTCCTACGTCTGGCCCATTGTGAACAGTCTGTGGACAATTTAGCAGATACGTTTAAGACTAACTCCCAGACGCATCAAGCCCAGATTCTGCGAATTCTAAATTCCGAAAAATACCGAATCGCAAATTAGAATTCGCAGAATGGGATGCATCAATAAAAGCCAACCAAAAAAGCGATTCACAGTCTCCCGCAATCGCTGATTGCGATTTCCGCTAAATCCTACAAAAATCGCAGAATCGCCGGTTTCCCATGGAGAAATTGCAATTTCGCAATTACCGAAATCGCAAATTTACGGGAAGTCGCATTTCGAGCACAATGATGACATCACAACCAGGAAGTAGGCAGTTCCCTCACTCATTCTGAACACAGAGCTTGAGAGTGGAAGAAGCACAGCAAGAGCTCCAACAGACACACCCTGCAGCCCCACAACAGGACACACATCCATATCCAGAATGTCCCAGGAAGCAGCAGGAAGCAGTGCATTGATACTGACGTTAAACTTATAGCCAATGTATTGGCAAGTAGACTCAATCATGTTATAGCGTTGTTAGTGCATGAAGACCAGTACAGCTTTATTCCGGGGAGTAGCACATTGCTGAACCTCAGACAGCTCACACAGGTCTTGCATATCACCCAAGAAATGGAAACAGCAGGTGCCTTGATAGCACTAGATATTGAAAAATGTTTTGACACTATTAGGTCACAGATGTCCACATTGATGCATGAGATGGGGTTTGCTACAATTATTCAGGGCTGAGTGGAATTGCTTATACTGAGCCCATGGCTAGAGATAGATTGGGCCCATGGTATGCAACAAATGGGTAATCAAACATGGGATTTGTCAGGTATGCCCCTCGTCACCCTTATTGTTCAACCTAGCTCTGGAACCTTAGCCGATTAGGCTTAAGGATCTGCTTCAGGATTGCGGGATCAATATTGAGAAAGTAACACATATAGGGGCCGATTCACAGAACTAATCTGAGATAAAATCCTAAACTTACTACTTTTGGTATTCACAGAAGGCATTTAGTGGTAGTAAAGTTAGGACTCCTAACTTTACTATTACTAAACTGAGACAAAATCCAAACTTTACGATTTTTGGTATTCACAAAAGGCATTTAGTAGTAGCAAAGTTAAAGTCCTAACTTTACTACTCCTAAACGCCTTCTGTGAAAACCAAAAGTAGTAAGTTTAGGGTATTATCTCAGATTAGTTCAGTGAATCGGCCCCATAGTATCTATGTACGCAGGTGATACTCTAGTTTAGCTTAGCTAGCCCCATGCTTTTCTATGGATAATGTTGAATGAATTGGAGCGGTTTGGGATGGCATCTGATCTCAGGGTAATCAGGATAAGCTGGTGGCTTTTCTAATGGGGAAAGTGGTATGAACCACACCATAAAACCTACCAGATGTGGGTCTACAATGGTAAGTGAACAGATTTAGTTACTTAGATGAGCAGATAGCCCATACAGTAGGTAAACAATATGCTTATAATATAGGTAGTGTCCTGCCAGAACTCCGAAATTACATCGCCTTCTGAAATACTTTCCTCCTCTTCAGAATAGGTCATATCATGCTTGCGAAGATGGTGCTCTTGCCCCACTGCAAGTTTTCCGATCCACATTTAGGGAAATACATTTGTTTCTTATTTCTTTGGTTTGGGCGGGCAAGGGGAACAGGCTACGATTATCTGTTCTTAAATTAGATAGAGCAGAGGCTGGGCTAGGTCTCCCAGACGTACAATTATATCACTGTCACAACCCACACTACCTGTACCCTCTGCACCCCTGGTACATTTCTCCCTTGAGTCATTACAGACCCCTTGCATCTCCATTGGCCCTCCCTCTGCTTCCTGTGCAAATTACCACAATCAAGCTAACCCCTTTGTCCTTCCCTCCAATTCTCATGCATATTACCACAACCATGTTGAACCTTGGCCCTTCCCTCCACTACCCATGAGTCTTTCCAGAAGCACTCTAAAAAGTATGGCCTACTTGCTGCTCCTTTCCTACTTCCCATTGCACTTACGATTAGGCTCACAATCCTGCCAATTTGCATATCTTGTGAGATCTGGAAGGTATTTTGGTCTCAGTAGAATAAATACAACATATATCCCTAATTGCCTTTGCTTGGCTTCTTACCTGCCTGGTTACAAGCTCTCCAGTCACTGAAGATTTCCTTCCTTGGCTCCAACGGGGGTTTGTCGCCTGCCGATCCAGTGATCTTAGGGGTGGTCTCCTCTGCGTCAGCCTGGAGTCCATAACCTGGAAAAAAAGAGAAAATCTTAGAAACTTGTAGAACACTTTTGACCACGCCCAAGCATTGAAGTTTGGAAACACATTAAACCAGATTTAGGTAAATTCAATTTTGTGAGTCCTTAATAGCGATTTTTACCGAATCGCTCTTAAGGAATCGCCAAATTGAATGTAGGTAGGAATCACAAAAATATTTGCAATTCCTTAATATTCCTTGATTACGAATCGCAAATTGAGATTCGCAACCAAGGAATACCATCCCATTCATTAGGAATTAATAGGATTTGCGCCTGCAATTTGCGAGTAATCAAGAGGCACTTGCAAATTGCAGGTGCAATTTCAAGGGTGCAGGGGTTCCAAAAGGACACCCTGTTGCTCCCCTGAAATGTGCACATGTGGCGCACATACATGCCTTAAGGGAATGAATGTGTGCCACATGGCTCTTTTAAAAAAGTGCTTTTTTAAAGGAAATTGCTAATTACCACCAACTTGAAGTTGGTGGTAATTAGCAATTCCTTAAGGCTAAAGTCCACTTTCTTTTGTGCTACTTACATTGCATTTAAGGAATCGCAATTTGCGATTTCTTAAATGCAATCGTAAAATAGGGAATCGCAAATTTTGCGATTCCTTATTTTGCAAGTAGGTTTAATCTTACCTGCATTGCTCAAAGCCAAATTTCGATCGCAAAGGCTGAAATTTGGCGAATTTCTGCTTTTGTTAACGCTATTTGCCTTCCTACGTCTGGCCCATTGTGAACAGTCTGTGGACAATTTAGCAGATACGTTTAAGACTAACCCCCAGACGCATCAAGCCCAGATTCTGCGAATTCTAAATTCCGAAAAATACCGAATCGCAAATTAGAATTCGCAAGAATGGGATGCATCAATAAAAGCCAACCAAAAAAGCGATTCACAGTCTGCCGCAATCGCCGATTGCGATTTCCGCTAAATCCTACAAAAATCGCAGAATCGCCGGTTTCCAATGGAGAAATTGCGATTTCGCAATTACCGAAATCGCAAATTTACGGGAAGTTGCATTTCGAGCACAATGATGACATCACAACCAGGAAGTAGGCAGTTCCCTCACTCATTCTGAACACAGAGCTTGAGAGTGGAAGAAGCACAGCAAGAGCTCCAACATACACACCCTGCAGCTCCACAACAGGACAGACATCCAGATCCAGAATGTCCCAGGAAGCAGCAGGAAGCAGTGCACCTGGCAGAAAAAGAAAAATTACATTTTCTGAACAGGAGCTCGAGTTCCTCATCGAGGGTGTAAGCAGGGACCATGATAGGCTCTTTGGGAAGCAATCCCGGAAGGTCCCTGAAGCAGACAAGTGGCGCATTGGGCAGCGCATCATCATGGGCAAGGTCAACTCTGTTGGAGTCACCCAGCGCTCTATTGATGATCTAAAGAAGAGGTGGTACGACCTCAGAGGCCATGCCAAACAGCGCATTGCAGAGAGGCTGGGGGAGCAACATGCGACCGGAGGAGGAGACCCCCTCAGTTGCGCCCAACACACCACTTGAAGACCTGGTGGAGGAGACCATCAACCCTGCAGCCTGCGTGGGGGTCAGCCAGCTGGACACCTCCCGACCCACCCAAAAATCCATAGGTAAGAGCCATGCAACTGCGAGCCCATCCCCTAACAATGCCCATGCCCCCAGAGCTAGCCATCTGAAAACCCCAGGGATGCAGGCCATGCACATCGGAAATGCCATATTGCATTGTGGGACCTGTAGTGTGAGAATAGTTTCCTGATAGCCACACACAGCCGGACCTGTAAAGTGAAACATGTCCCTAAAACCAGTCAGGGATTGCAAGCCTGCATGCATGTCGCAACTTCCCATGTGCAAGATTCATATCATTAATCATGCACCCATTTACATCAAAGGTGCTGCTGAACCACAGAGCACGGACAGCGAGGCACTCCAAATTGAGGAGAACACAAAGGACACTGAGGGAGAGAGCCATCCTGCCCCACGACCTGGACCTTCCGACACACCTGCACCAGTACCACCACCTCCCCATGCAAACAGGGCCACCCCTGCAGCCACAGGAGTACAGCAAACACCCCATGCGTCACAAATGGCAGTGGAACAGGCCACACCACCACCCAGGAGGCAGACACGGCGCACAGCCACTGTGCGGTTGCAGTTGAGTGGCCGGATGAGGCAGCAGGGCAACGTGGCAACACGGGCTGACCGGGGTCAACATGATCAGGAACAAGGGCTTGGCATCGAACGCCGGATGCTAGCTGTCCACCAGAAGCAGGCACGGCACATGGCAGCCATGCAGCTGCAGCTTTACAAAACAGCGTGCAACGTGAGCCAGCTCACCAAAAGCGTGCAGGTGTTAACGGCTGCAGTGAGGGAGAACAGTCAGATCATGGTGTCACAGCAGGACATCACCCGCCGCCGCCACCACCAGCTGCTGACCCGCCTATCGGCATACACCAGGTCAAGCTACCTGATCGGGAATGCTACTTCCCAACTATCACGCCGGTCCCTGGCAATGCAATGTCAGATGGTGCAATGCTGCCAGGATGTTGCTAGGGCGTTGGAACAGGTCACAACTGCTGTCCAGAACCATCAGGTATGTGGCCATGCCCATGCAGGGGGGGGGATGATGCCAGTGAGGGCACCTCCAGTCTGAGCAGCCTGTCCCTGCTGGTGTTACAAGAACGACGCCGCAGTACCACGCCCGCTGCAGCATCAAGGCCCGATACTGGCAAGGTGGATGTGGAGTGGCGACAGGGCGCGTCCGGCCGGAGGCGCTAGTGATCAACTGACTAATAGCAGCAGTGCCATACTGAAGTACAAAGCAGGCCTGCTTCCCAATAATGGGGCTGTATGACTTAATACAGTTTTCATGTTTTGTGACCAAAAAATGTAAAAGAAAGATCCTGTTTACGCAAATCATATCTCATGTCATTATTTCATTTGGCATGCATGAGTGCAGTGTTGTGTGAGGGGTATGTGAGAACTAAAAATAATTCAGTGTGATGTTGTTGCGGCGCCTGTGTCCTTCAGCAGGATTCTCCCCGCATGCATGACGCACATGTGCAGGTGGGCGGTTGTCCCGCTCCGACTCACTGCCAGAGATCTCCACAGGTATCATCCGCTTGATAGCAATATTGTGGAGTATGGCACACACGGCCACGATGCAGCAGCAGACCTCAGGCTGGTATTTGAGGGCCCCCCAGTCTTATGTAGGATGCGGAATCGGCTCTTTAAAATCACAAATGTCCGTTCAATTACATTCCTGGTGCGAATGTGCGCTGCATTGTAACGCCGTTCCTGTGGTGAGGCAGGGTTGAGGTATGGGGTGAGGAGGTACTAACGGAAGCCATAGGCGCTGTCACCTGAAGGAAAGGAGGAGAGGGTCAGTGCCTGTCATGCGCAACTACATGTGCTTGACGTACTGTATGTGGGCATGTGTACTTACCTAGGAGGTGTCCTTCGCAACAGTCACCCCTGGCCAAGCGGGTGTCCAATCCGCTGTGCATGAATATGAAAGAATCATGCGTGCTCCCCGGGTATTGGGCCACTATGTCGGTGATGATTGTCTTTGCATTACAGACCATCTGGATGTTGAGTGAGTGGTAGGACTTGCGGTTCCGGTACATGTATTCTGTCTCAGCGGGTGGGCAGATGTGGATGTGGGTACAGTCAATGCATCCAATTACATGGGGAATTGTGCAATGTTGTAGAATTGAAGCTTTGTTTGATTTAAGTCCTGTTGGGGGGTTGGGAAGGTTATGTAATGGTGTATCCGGGTCAGCATGGCGTCCAGGAAACTCTGTAGGCAGCGGGACAGTGTGCTCTGGGAGATCCCCCCTGCAACTGCAACTATCCCCTGGAAGCTTCCGGAGGCCAGCAGGTGCAGGCAGCACAGGACCTGGACATGGGTGTGCACCGCTTTGGTCCTCCTCGTTGGGTGCTGCATCAGGGGGTCAAGGTCTCGGATGAGCTTGGTTAACATTGCCCCATTCAGGCTGTATTTTGAGTAGATCTCCTCTTGAGTCTGGCCCAGGAGTGTGATCCGCAGCCGGAAGATGCGCTCCTGGATCCTGCGTCGGTTCCGGACTGCAGCCTGGAGCCTTAGCCACCTTACCACGATGTAGAGTCCTGGCATTGTGAATGTCCTCATGCTCCTACTGTGTCTCCTTAAGTGTGTTTGTTTAGCCCCGCACCTGTATCTTGTTAGGATATTTTTTTTCCCAACTGAACTTCATGGTTACCACCTGATTTGAGTTCTCCTTAAATTGTGCCTCTGTAATAGCGATTTTGGGATTTTTCGCAAAATGAGATTATTGATGAATTTGCTTTGCGATTTCGCTAATGATTTCGGAGAATCAGTGAACATAGCTATTACAGAATCGCAAAGGGGGTTCCACGTTGATTCTGCTAATTAAATTGCGAACTCGCAAAAGATTTTTTGCGAATTCGCAATTTGGTGGTTTTTGCTATCATGAATTGCGGGAACAGCAATTGCGATCGCAATAGCTGTTTCGCAACTATTGCACTCGCAATTTTTGTTGATGAATCTATGCATAAGAGACTTGGTGAGTGCCAACCGAGTCACTGTATCACTCTGTTTTGTTTTTTCAGTGTAATACCACGTAACTCCTTAACTCATATAGGGAAGGACTACGGCACAGAGAATTTGATTTGAAAACCTTTAAGCTTCGAATAGAGAAATTGACGGTATTCTCACTTATAACTTATTGGTAAGGTGACTAATGATTAGATGGTCACACACTGTGTGGATGGAAACTAATGTGACATATGTAAACGTGACTGATGTTTGATGTTTGTGCTCCAACAGTGTGTTATGAAGGAAGTCAACTGACAAGAGTTAATACTTCCCGAGGCCGGCCAGGCCACAGAAGACTTTGAGGTTTCCACAGACTACAGCTTACATACCTTTTCTCTTCAAACCCAAACCCCCCTTCCTCGGAGATCAATCACCAATAATAATTTAACATTATATTTTGGGGGTCAATATCAGGGGGCTTGGTTGACTCTCTTTGCTCCCACAGGCTTCTGGTATTTTTTGACAACTCCATTGAAGCTCAGCTCCAACACGCAGCCTCTTGCTGCGTGGATGAGGACAATTGGGAAAACCAGCGACTGAAGGGATGCTGGGAGGAGGAACCCATTCCCATTACATTAATGAGGCATGGAGGTGCGCACATCCACTGACCGGTCATTAATAAACATACTGCAGGCATGTGGTAGACTGAGATTTGCATGGTTCTGAAGTACTCCCCATTGTGTGGATCCTTGAAAATCTGGTGTTTATAACCCTTTCTCAAAATTAGAATCGATATACATATGTATTGCTCATTTGGAGGAGGGGGAATTTCTGACCCTGGGAGACCTGTATCTGAGAGAGTTTTATTTAATTTGAGGAGGCACAACTCCAGTTTGGATTAGGCCCTGGACAGTTTCTGCAAAACATAAAAGTATCAAAAACAGCAAAGGAGATTTGGCCCACGTTCCTGGCTGCCTCCAGCTTTCAGGTTACTGGAATGGCTCGTGCTGCATACACTGTATCCCAGTTCAAAAGGGCGCTGAAGACTGATAGACAAAGGTCTGAGCTTCCAGTTCGGTTGATATAAGATGCTGATCTGGTGTCAGCACTAACAAATACTAATTGGGACTCAACTCTGGAGCACGTGAAGCTAATCTCGAGTAACACCAGGTTGCACCTGACAGAGTTTAATTACCTCCACCTCACCTATACTACCCTTCAGCCAATTAATAGAATTTATCCTGATAGGTCATCAAAATGCCCAAAATGCAGAGTGGGAGAGCGGACCTCCTTCATATGACATGGAGTTGTGAACATCTGTAAATACTTTGGCAAGCGGTTGTACCTAAATTAGTGGAACTTGTAAATATTCCTAGTATGCTCTGAGTACAACATTTCTCTAATTACCCTTATACCCAGGCCCCGGGGACTGAAGGTCAAATGTAAATTTGCTTCATTGGAGGTAGTTAAAAGACATTGTTATTCGATGGCTGAGATCATGTGGCCTGCCCCTAGCGTCCTGTGAGTGAGATCTGTAAGAGTGGGCTATTATTGCAAAGGAAATTCAGCTGAAAACATTTAGAACAGATGCTAAACTCCTAGATTTAGAATTCTGGTCTGCAATGCTTAATGTGTTAATATTGGCGAATGGGGATTGGAGTCAGCGGAGAAGTGGTATTGTGGTGAAATATCAATGACATCTGTGATTTTTGCTATGGTTCAATTATTTTTTCTCCTTGCCTCCTGTCCCATGGTTTACGCTTGAACAGATAAATAAAGTTTAAAGAAAAAGTGATAAGCAATGTTCAATAAGTTGCATGAGCTAAAACAGTATATGTATGCCAGATTCAAGAAACTCACTGAAAAAGAATGGGTTCCCCCTCGGGGTTAAAGAGTACACAGGACAATAGTGTTCCTAAAGAGCTATCAAAACAGGGGGTGCCACAACATGTGAAATGGAAAAAGTCTTACTGGATGACAAAGGTACATTCTTGACCCGGCTGCTTTTAATGGGTACTTTTAGATTTACTGTGGCTAACATTTATGCTCTTGATTTTGGACAGCAGAGATTTCTGAAGGAGGCTATCATATATATCTCACAGACCCTTAAGGGAGTCATGGTCATAGGTGGGGGATCTAAAAAAAGTGAGGGAAGATCATTGACCGATTTATATTGAAGGTGAGTCAAGTAGGCTAGCTATGGGAAGGGAATGGTTACAATTAAGTACATGGGTTCAGGAGAGGGAGGAGTGCTCCAAATACTATGTGGCAGCATTTTACTGAACACCACTCTCAGGACAAGGCTGAGAAACACCGTGATCTGGATAGGTCTGAAATCTCCATGCTCGGAGTCACCATGAGGGGTGTTCTGTGAGCTGCTTGGAGCACTGGGCATTAAGGCAGTGGCGTAACGAAACATGAGGGGGCCCCCCTGCAAACTACATGGAGGGGGCACCCCTCCCATTCTCCGTGCCAGTCTAGAGCTCTCAGGCCAGCGACCCGCCATACTGCAGGGGATGTGGGGCGATTGTTATGCTTTTGTCACCAATACAGCCGTTATAAGTAACACTGGATGGTGGAGTCAAAGGTTGGGCTTAGTCTGCCCGCAGGCTATCATATGTGGTGGTCCATTCATTGCAGGGTCCCTGCCATGAGTAGGCCAGGAAAGTTTGCCCAATTTTAGGTGGGTTTCCTGATGCAGACTCCTGTCATGATATACAACATCGGGCCCACTCATCGTTTAGTTTTGACAAAAGTGCATCCACTGCTCCTTCTCGTTTCCGTTTTAAGACATTGGACAAAGCTCCAATGCAGTATTTCAAAAGCAGATGTAACCACAAAGAGCACATTTTGATAATACATTTTTATTTTTATTAGACAATAGCAATCTTAAGAGGCATTGCATAGCTTCATACACACGTTGACCCCACTTCCATCACAGTCTCTCTCTCTCTCAGTCAGTCAGTATCTCTCTTTCAGTCAGTCAGTCTATCTCTCTCTGTCATTCAGTCTCTCTTAGTCAGTCACTCTCTCTGTCAGTCAGTCAGTCTCTCTCTCTCTCTCTCTCTCTCTCTCTCTCTCTCTCTGTCAGTCTGTCAGCCAGTCAGTCTCTCTCTGTCAGTCAGTCTCTCTCTCTGTCAGTCAATCACTCGCTGTCATTCAGTCTCTCTCAGTCAGTCTCTCTGTCAGTCAGTCTCTCGCTCTCTCTGTCAGTCAGTCTCTCTCTGTCAGTCTCTCTGCTAGTCTCTCTTAGTCAGTCTCTCTCTCTGTCAGTCAGTCTCTCTCTCAGTCAGTCAGTCTCTCTGTGAGTCTCTCTATCAGTCAGTCTCTGTCAGTCAGTCTCTCTCTGTTGGTCAGTCTCTCTTTCTCTGTCAGTCTCTCGGTCTCTTTCTCTCTCTGTCAGTCTGTCAGTCAGTTTCTCTCTCAGTCAGTCAGTCTCTCTCTGTCAGTCAGTCAGTCTCTCTCTCTCCCAGTCAGTCTCTCTCTCTCCCAGTCAGTCTCTCTCTACCCCAGTCAGTCAGTCAGTCTCTCTCTCTATCAGTCAGTCAGTCTGTCAGTCAGACTCTCTCACTCAGTCAGTCTCTCTGTCTGTCAGTCTCTCACTCAGTCAGTCTCTCACCCAGTCAGTCTCTCTCTCTGTCAGTCTCTCTCTCTGTCAGTCTCTCTCTCAGTCAGTCTCTCTCTCAGTCAGTCTCTCTCAGGCAGTCTCTCTCTGTCAGTCAGTCTCTCTCACAGTCAATCAGTCTATCTCTCGGTCAGTCAGTCTCTCTGCCTCTCTCTCCCAGTCTCTCTCTCTCAGTCAGTTTCTCTCTACCTCAGCCAGTCTCTGTCAGTCAGTCTCACTCTCAATCAGTCTCTCTCTGTCAGTCAGTCACTCTCTCTCTCAGTCAGTTTCTCAGTCAGTCAGTCTCTCGGTCAGTCAGTATTCAGTCTCTGAGCCAGTCAGTCAGTTTCTACTCTCTCTCCACTCTCTCTCTGTCAGTCTGTCAGCCAGTCAGTCTATCTCTGTCAGTCAGTCTCTCTCTCTGTCAGTCAATCACTCGCTGTCATTCAGTCTCTCTGTCAGTCTCTCTGTCAGTCAGTCTCTCGCTCTCTCTGTCAGTCAGTCTCTCTCTGTCAGTCTCTCTGCTAGTCTCTCTTAGTCAGTCTCTCTCTCTGTCAGTCAGTCTCTCTCTCAGTCAGTCAGTCTCTCTGTGAGTCTCTCTATCAGTCAGTCTCTGTCAGTCAGTCTCTCTCTGTTGGTCAGTCTCTCTTTCTCTGTCAGTCCCTCGGTCTCTTTCTCTCTCTGTCAGTCTGTCAGTCAGTTTCTCTCTCAGTCAGTCAGTCTCTCTCTGTCAGTCAGTCAGTCTCTCTCTCTCCCAGTCAGTCTCTCTCTCTCCCAGTCAGTCTCTCTCTACCCCAGTCAGTCAGTCAGTCTCTCTCTCTATCAGTCAGTCAGTCTGTCAGTCAGACTCTCTCACTCAGTCAGTCTCTCTGTCTGTCAGTCTCTCACTCAGTCAGTCTCTCACCCAGTCAGTCTCTCTCTCTGTCAGTCTCTCTCTCTGTCAGTCTCTCTCTCAGTCAGTCTCTCTCTCAGTCAGTCTCTCTCAGGCAGTCTCTCTCTGTCAGTCAGTCTCTCTCACAGTCAATCAGTCTATCTCTCGGTCAGTCAGTCTCTCTGCCTCTCTCTCCCAGTCTCTCTCTCTCAGTCAGTTTCTCTCTACCTCAGCCAGTCTCTGTCAGTCAGTCTCACTCTCAATCAGTCTCTCTCTCTCTGTCAGTCAGTCACTCTCTCTCTCAGTCAGTTTCTCAGTCAGTCAGTCTCTCGGTCAGTCAGTATTCAGTCTCTGAGCCAGTCAGTCAGTTTCTACTCTCTCTCCACTCTCTCTCTGTCAGTCTGTCAGCCAGTCAGTCTATCTCTGTCAGTCAGTCTCTCTCTCTGTCAGTCAATCACTCGCTGTCATTCAGTCTCTCTGTCAGTCTCTCTGTCAGTCAGTCTCTCGCTCTCTCTGTCAGTCAGTCTCTCTCTGTCAGTCTCTCTGCTAGTCTCTCTTAGTCAGTCTCTCTCTCTGTCAGTCAGTCTCTCTCTCTGTCAGTCAGTCTCTCTGTGAGTCTCTCTATCAGTCAGTCTCTGTCAGTCAGTCTCTCTCTGTTGGCCAGTCTCTCTTTCTCTGTCAGTCTCTCAGTCTCTTTCTCTCTCTGTCAGTCTGTCAGTCAGTCTCTCTGTCAGTCAGTCAGTCTCTCTCTGTCAGTCAGTCAGTCTCTCTCTCTCCCAGTCAGTCTCTCTCTCCCAGTCAGTCTCTCTCTACCCCAGTCAGTCAGTCTATCTCTCTCTCTGTCAGTCAGTCAGTCTGTCAGTCAGACTCTCTCACTCAGTCAGTCTCTCTGTCTGTCAGTCTCTCACTCAGTCAGTCTCTCACCCAGTCAGTCTCTCTCTCTGTCAGTCTCTCTCTCTGTCAGTCTCTCTCTCAGTCAGTCTCTCTCTCAGTCAGTCTCTCTCAGGCAGTCTCTCTCTGTCAGTCAGTCTCTCTCACAGTCAATCAGTCTATCTCTCGGTCAGTCAGTCTCTCTGCCTCTCTCTCTCAGTCTCTCTCTCTCAGTCAGTTTCTCTCTACCTCAGCCAGTCTCTGTCAGTCAGTCTCACTCTCAATCAGTCTCTCTCTCTCTGTCAGTCTCTCTCTCAGTCAGTCTCTATCTCAGTCAATCTCTCTCAGGCAGTCTCTCTCTGTCAGTCAGTCTCTCTCACAGTCAATCAGTCTATCTCTCGGTCAGTCAGTCTCTCTGCCTCTCTCTCTCAGTCTCTCTCTCTCAGTTAGTTTCTCTCTACCTCAGCCAGTCTCTGTCAGTCAGTCTCACTCTCAATCAGTCTCTCTCTCTCTGTCAGTCAGTCACTCTCTCTCTCAGTCAGTTTCTCAGTCAGTCAGTCTCTCAGTCAGTCAGTATTCAGTCTCTGAGCCAGTCAGTCAGTTTCTACTCTCTCTCCACTCTCTCCATTCGCTCTCTCAACTCTGTCCACTCTATCTCTACTGTCTCTCTCTCCACGGTCTCTCCTCTGTCTCTCTCTCCACCCTCTCTCCATCTCTCTCTCTCAACTCTCTCCCCTCTCTCTCTCCACTCTCTCTCTCCACTCTCTCTCTCCACTCTCTCGCTCCACTCACTCTCTCTCCACTCACTCTCTCTCCACTGTCTCCCTCCACTCTCTCTCTCTCCACCCTCTCTCCCTTCTCTCTCACTCTCTACTCTCTCCACTCTCTCTCTCCACTCTCTCTCCCCACTCTCTCTCTCCACTCTTTCTCCCCACTCTCTCTCTCCACTCTCTCTCTCCACTCTCTCGCTCCACTCTCTCTCCACTCACTCTCTCTCCACTCACTCTCTCTCCACTGTCTCTCTCCACTGTCTCTCTCTCCACTGTCTCTCTCCCCACTGTCTCTCTCTCCAGTGTCTCTCTACTCTCCATTCTCTCTCCACTCTCTCTCTCCACTCTCTCTCTTTCCACTCTCTCTCTCTCTCCACTCTCTCTCTCTCTCCACTCACTCTCTCTCTCCACTCTCTCTCTCCACTCTCTTTCTCCACTCTCTCTCTCTACTCGCTCTCCCCACTCTATCTCTCTCTCCACTCTATCTCTCTCTCCACTCTCTCTCTCTCTCCACTCTCTCTCTCTCTCCACTCTCTCTCTCCACTCTCTCTCTCCTCTCTCTCTCCACTCTCTCTCTCTCTCCACTCTCTCTCTCTCCACTGTCTCGCCATGCTCTCTCCACTCTCTCTCCACTCTCGGTCTCTCCACTCTCTATCTCCACTCTCTCTCCACTCTCTCTCTCTCCACTCTCTCTCTCTCTAATCTCTCTCTCCACTCTCTCTCTCTCCACTCTCGGTCTCTCCACTCTCTCCAGTGTCTCTCCATGCTCTCTCCACTCGCTCTCCACTCTCGGTCTCTCCGCTGTCTATCTCCACTCTCTCTCCACTGTCTACTCTGTCTCCACTGTCTCTCTCCACTCTCTCTCTCTAGCCACTCTCTCTTTCCACTGTTTCTCGCCACTGTTTCTCTCCCCTGTTTCTCTCCACTCTCTCTCTCTCTCCACTCTCTCCCACTCTCCCTCACAAAGTAGTGTGCGATCCATGGTTGTCCGCAGAAATGTTTCCAGGGGGGGCACATTTTTAACTTCATCACCATCCCCCTTGCACCCTTCTCCCCTCTGCCTTGCACCCTTCTTGCCCTCCCTCTTGCACCCTTCTCCCCTTCCCCTTGTACCCTAGTCCACCTCCGCCTTGCACCCTTTTCTACCTTGCACCATTCTCCCCTCTGCCTTGCACCCTTCTCCTCTCTGTCTTGTACCCTATTCCACCCCCGCCTTGCACCCTTCTCTAACTTTCACCCTTCTCCTCTCTGCCTTGCACCCCTTCCCCCCTCCGCCTTGCACCCTTCTCTACCTTGCACCCTTCTCTCTTCCTTGCACCATTCTCCCCTCTGCCTTGCACCCTTCTCCCCTCTGCCTTGCACCCTTCTCCCCCTCCGCCTTGCACCCTTCTCCCCCGCCGCCTTGCACCCTTCTCTACCTTGCATCCTTCTCCTCTCTGCCTTGCACCCTTCTCCCCCTCCGCCTTGCACCCTTCTCCCTCGACGCCTTGCACCCTTCTCTACCTTGCATCCTTCTCCCCTCTGCCTTGCACCCATCTCCCCTTTCCCTTGTACCCTTCTCCCCTTTGCCTTTTACCCTTCTCCCCTTTGCCTTGTACCCTTCTCCCCTTTGCCTTGTACCCTTCTCCCCTTTGCCTTGCACCCTTCTCCTCTCTGCCTTGCACCCTTCTCACCTCTGCCTTGCACCCTTCTGACCTCTGCCTTGCACCCTTCTCCCCTCCGCCTTGCACACTTCTCTACCTTGCACCCTTCTCCTCTCTGCCTTGCACCCTTCTCCCCTCTGCCTTGCACCCTTCTCCCCTCTGCCTTGCACCCTTCTCCCCTCTGCCTTGCACCGTTCTCCCCTCTGCCTTGCACCGTTCTCCCCTCTGCCTTGCACCCTTCTCCCCTCCACCTTGCACCCTTCTCCCCTCCGGCTTGCACCCTTCTCCCCTCTGCCTTACACCCTTCTCCCCTCCGCCTTGCACCCTTCTCCTCTCTGCCTTGCACCCTTCTCCCCTCTACCTTGCACCCTTCTCCCCCTCTGCTTGCACCCTTCTCTACCTTCCACCCTTCTCCTCTCTGCCTTGCACCCTTCTCACCTCTGCCTTGCACCCATCTCCCCTCTGCCTTGCACCCATCTCCCCTTTGCCTTGTACCCTTCTCCCCTTTGCCTTGTACCCTTCTCCCCTTTGCCTTGTACTCTTCTCCTCTTTGCCTTGCACCCTTCTCTTTGCCTTGCACCCTTCTCCTCTCTTCCTTGCACCCTTCTCCTCTTTGCCTTGCACCCTTCTCCTCTTTGTCTTGCACCCTTCTTTTCTCTGCCTTGCACCCTTCTCCTCTTTGCCTTGCACCGTTCTCTTCTCTGCCTTGCACCCTTCTCCTCTCTGCCTTGCACCCTTCTCACCTCTGCCTTGCACCCTTCTCACCTCTGCCTTGCACCCTTCTCACCTCTGCCTTGCACCCTTCTCCCCCTCCACCTTGCACCCTTCTCCCCCTCCGCCTTGCACCCTTCTCCTCTCTTCCTTGCACCCTTCTCCCCTCTGCCTTTCACCCTTCTCCCATCTGCCATGCACCCTTCTCCCCCTCCGCCTTGCACCCTTCTCTACCTTGCACCCTTCTCCTCTCTGCCTTGCACCCTTCTCCCCTCTGCCTTGCACCCTTCTCCCCTCTGCCCTGCACCCTTCTCCCCTCTGCCTGGCACCCTTCTCCCCTCTGCCTTGCACCCTTCTCCCCTCCGGCTTGCACCCTTCTCCCCTCCGGCTTGCACCCTTCTCCCCTCTGCCTTGCACCCTTCTCCCCTCTGCCTTGCACCCTTCTCCCCTCCGCCTTGCACCCTTCTCCTCTCTGCCTTGCACCCTTCTCCCCTCTACCTTGCACCCTTCTCCCCCTCCGCCTTGCACCCTTCTCTACCTTCCACCCTTCTCCTCTCTTCCTTGCACCCTTCTCCTCTTTGCCTTGTACCCTTCTCCTCTTTGCCTTGCACCCTTCTCTTCTCTGCCTTGCACACTTCTCCCCTCTGCCTTGCACCCTTCTCCCCTCTGCCTTGCACCCTTCTCCCCTTCTCCCCTCTGACTTGCACCCTTCTCCCTCTGCCTTGCACCTTTCTCCCCTCTACCTTG
The DNA here is from genome assembly GCF_964263255.1 of Lissotriton vulgaris. NCBI lineage: Eukaryota > Metazoa > Chordata > Amphibia > Caudata > Salamandridae > Lissotriton > Lissotriton vulgaris. The sequence goes on along the minus strand of NC_141693.1, from coordinate 335,905,320 downwards.
CACCCTTCTCCCCTCTGCCTTTTACCCTTCTCCCATCTGCCATGCACCCTTCTCCCCCTCTGCCTTGCACCCTTCTCCCTCTGCCTTGCACCTTTCTCCCCTCTACCTTGCACCCTTCTCCCCTCTACCTTGCACCCTTCTCCCCTCTGCCTTTTACCATTCTCCCATCTGCCATGCACCCTTCTCCCCCTCTGACTTGCACCCTTCTCCCTCTGCCTTGCACCTTTCTCCCCTCTACCTTGCACCCTTCTCCCCTCTACCTTGCACCCTTCTCCCCTCTGCCTTTTACCCTTCTCCCATCTGCCATGCACCCTTCTCCCCCTCTGCCTTGCACCCTTCTCTACCTTGCACCCTTCTCCTCTCTTCCTTGCACCCTTCTCCCCTCTGCCTTGCACCCTTCTCCCCTCTGCCTTGCACCCTTCTCACCTCTGCCTTGCACCCATCTCCCCTCTGCCTTGCACCCATCTCCCCTTTGCCTTGTACCCTTCTCTTTGCCTTGCACCCTTCTCCTCTTTGTCTTGCACCCTTCTCTTCTCTGCCTTGCACCCTTCTCCTCTTTGCCTTGCACCCTTCTCTGCCTTGCACCCTTCTCCCCCTCCACCTTGCACCCTTCTCCCCTCTGCCTTGCACCCTTCTCCCTCTGCCTTGCACCTTTCTCCCCTCTACCTTGCACCCTTCTCCCCTCTACCTTGCACCCTTCTCCCCTCTGCCTTGCACCCTTCTCCCCTCCGCCTTGCACCCTTCTCCTCCTGCCTTGCACCCTTCTCCCCTCTACCTTGCACCCTTCTCCCCCTCCGCCTTGCACCCTTCTCTACCTTCCACCCTTCTCCTCTCTTCCTTGCACCCTTCTCCTCTTTGCCTTGTACCCTTCTCCTCTTTGCCTTGCACCCTTCTCTTCTCTGCCTTGCACACTTCTCCCCTCTGCCTTGCACCCTTCTCCCCTCTGCCTTGCACCCTTCTCCCCTCTGCCTTGCACCCTTCTCCCTCTGCCTTGCACCTTTCTCCCCTCTACCTTGCACCCTTCTCCCCTCTACCTTGCACCCTTCTCCCCTCTGCCTTTTACCCTTCTCCCATCTGCCATGCACCCTTCTCCCCCTCTGCCTTGCACCCTTCTCTACCTTGCACCCTTCTCCTCTCTTCCTTGCACCCTTCTCCCCTCTGCCTTGCACCCTTCTCCCCTCTGCCTTGCACCCTTCTCCCCTTCACCTTGCACCCTTCTCCCCTCCACCTTGCACCCTTCTCCCCTCCGCCTTGCACCCTTCTCCCCTCTGCCCTGCACCCTTCTCCCCTCTGCCTGGCACCCTTCTCCCCTCTGCCTTGCACCCTTCTCCCCTCCGGCTTGTACCCTTTTCCCCTCCGGCTTGCACCCTTCTCCCCTCTGCCTTGCACCCTTCTCCCCTCTGCCTTGCACCCTTCTCCCCTCCGCCTTGCACCCTTCTCCTCTCTGCCTTACACCCTTCTCCCCTCTACCTTGCACCCTTCTCCCCCTCCGCCTTGCACCCTTCTCTACCTTCCACCCTTCTCCTTTCTTCCTTGCACCCTTCTCCTCTTTGCCTTGTACCCTTCTCCTCTTTGCCTTGCACCCTTCTCTTCTCTGCCTTGCACACTTCTCCCCTCTGCCTTGCACCCTTCTCCCCTCTGCCTTGCACCCTTCTCCCCTCTGACTTGCACCCTTCTCCCTCTGCCTTGCACCTTTCTCCCCTCTACCTTGCACCCTTCTCCCCTCTACCTTGCACCCTTCTCCCCTCTGCCTTTTACCCTTCTCCCATCTGCCATGCACCCTTCTCCCCCTCTGCCTTGCACCCTTCTCTACCATGCACCCTTCTCCTCTCTTCCTTGCACCCTTCTACCCTCTGCCTTGCACCCTTCTCCCCTCTGCCTTGCACCCTTCTCACCTCTGCCTTGCACCCATCTCCCCTCTGCCTTGCACCCATCTCCCCTTTGCCTTGTACCCTTCTCCCCTTTGCCTTGTACCCTTCTCCCCTTTGCCTTGTACCCTTCTCCTCTTTGCCTTGCACCCTTCTCTTTGCCTTGCACCCTTCTCCTCTCTTCCTTGCACCCCTCTCCTCTTTGCTTTGCACCCTTCTCCTCTTTGTCTTGCACCCTTCTCTTCTCTGCCTTGCACCCTTCTCCTCTTTGTCTTGCACCCTTCTCTTCTCTGCCTTGCACCCTTCTCCTCTTTGCCTTGCACCCTTCTCTTCTCTGCCTTGCACCCTTCTCCTCTCTGCCTTGCACCCTTCTCACCTCTGCCTTGCACCCTTCTCACCTCTGCCTTGCACCCTTCTCACCTCTGCCTTGCACCCTTCTCCCCCTCCACCTTGCACCCTTCTCCCCCTCCGCCTTGCACCCTTCTCTCTTCCTTGCACCCTTCTCCCCTCTGCCTTTCACCCTTCGCCCATCTGCCATGCACCCTTCTCCCCCTCCGCCTTGCACCCTTCTCTACCTTGCACCCTTCTCCTCTCTGCCTTGCACCCTTCTCCCCTCTGCCTTGCACCCTTCTCCCCTCTGCCCTGCACCCTTCTCCCCTCTGCCTGGCACCCTTCTCCCCTCTGTCTTGCACCCTTCTCCCCTCCGGCTTGCACCCTTCTCCCCTCCGGCTTGCACCCTTCTCCCCTCTGCCTTGCACCCTTCTCCCCTCCGGCTTGCACCCTTCTCCCCTCTGCCTTGCACCCTTCTCCCCTCCGCCTTGCACCCTTCTCCTCCTGCCTTGCACCCTTCTCCCCTCTACCTTGCACCCTTCTCCCCCTCCGCCTTGCACCCTTCTCTACCTTCCACCCTTCTCCTCTCTTCCTTGCACCCTTCTCCTCTTTGCCTTGTACCCTTCTCCTCTTTGCCTTGCACCCTTCTCTTCTCTGCCTTGCACACTTCTCCCCTCTGCCTTGCACCCTTCTCCCCTCTTCCTTGCACCCTTCTCCCCTCTGCCTTGCACCCTTCTCCCTCTGCCTTGCACCTTTCTCCCCTCTACCTTGCACCCTTCTCCCCTCTACCTTGCACCCTTCTCCCCTCTGCCTTTTACCCTTCTCCCATCTGCCATGCACCCTTCTCCCCCTCTGCCTTGCACCCTTCTCTACCTTGCACCCTTCTCCCCTCTGCCTTGCACCCTTCTCCCCTCTGCCTTGCACCCTTCTCCCCTTCACCTTGCACCCTTCTCCCCTCACCTTGCACCCTTCTCCCCTCCGCTTTGCACCCTTCTCCCCTCCGCCTTGCACCCTTCTCCCCTCCGCCTTGCACCCTTCTCCTATCTGCCTTGCACCCTTCTCCCCTCCGCCTTGCACCCTTCTCCTATCTGCCTTGCACCCTTCTCCCCTCCGCCTTTCACCCTTCTCCCCTCCGCCTTGCACCCTTCTCCTCTCTACATTGCACCCTTCTCCCCCTCCGCCTTGCACTCTTCTCTACCTTGCACTCTTCTCCTCTTTTCCTTGCACCCTTCTCCTCTTTGTCTTGCACCCTTCTCTTCTCTGCCTTGCACCCTTCTCCTCTTTGCCTTGCACCCTTCTCTTCTCTGCCTTGCACCCTTCTCCTCTCTGCCTTGCACCCTTCTCCCCTCCGCCTTGCACCTTTCTCCTCTCTACGTTGCACCCTTCTCCTCCTCCGCCTTGCACCCTCTCTACCTTGCACCCTTCTCCTCTCTTCCTTGCACCCTTCTCCTCTTTGTCTTGCACCCTTCTACTCTCTTCCTTGCACCCTTCTCCTCTTTGTCTTGCACCCTTCTCTTCTCTGCCTTGCACCCTTCTCTTTGCCTTGCACCCTTCTCTTCTCTGCCTTGCACCCTTCTCCTCTCTGCCTTGCACCCTTCTCCCCTCTGCCTTGCACCCTTCTCCTCTCTGCCTTGCACCCTTCTCCCCTCTGCCTTGCACCCTTCTCTCTGCCTTGCACCCTTCTCCCCTCTGCCTTGCACCCTTCTCCTCTCTGCCTTGCACCCTTCTCCCCTCTGCCTTGCACCCTTCTCTACCATGCATCCTTCTCCCCCTCTGCCTTGCACCCTTCTCCCCCTCTGCCTTGCACCCTTCTCGGCCCCCTTTCCCTCTCCCTGCGGACCTCCATGGTGTGTTCTAACAAGAGTGCTTACCTGAGGGCACCATTTTGCTGCCTCGTCCCTTCTCATGTGAGCTTTGCCCTGGAGAATACTCTGTCTGGGGCCCCCACTCCCACCCTTGTCAGGGTCCCGAGCACTGCTCTGTGCTGGCTCTTGCTCTCTGAGGCCCCCACCCCATCCTTGTCCCTGTCTCTTCTCTTGTGGGGTGGAGCCCCCACCCCATCCTTGTCCCTGTCTCTTCTCTTCTCTTGTGGGGTGGCCCCCCCACCCCATCCTTGTCCCTGTCTCTTCTCTTGTGGGTGGGCCCCCACCCCATCCTTGTCCCTGTCTCTTCTCGGATGGGGGCCTGTCCCTTCTCTTCTCTTCTCTTGTGGGGTGGGGCCCCCACCCCATCCTTGTCCCTGTCTCTTCTCTTCTCTTGTGGGGTGGGCCCCCCCACCCCATCCTTGTCTGTCTCTTCTCGGATGGGGGCCTGTCCCTGTCTCTTCTCTTCTCTTCTCTTGTGGGGTGGGGCCCCCACCCCATCCTTGTCCCTGTCTCTTCTCTTCTCTTGTGGGGTGGGGCCCCCACCCCATCCTTGTCCCTGTCTCTTCTCTTCTCTTGTGGGGTGGAGCCCCCACCCCATCCTTGTCCCTGTCTCTTCTCTTCTCTTGTGGGGTGGGCCCCCTCACCCCATCCTTGTCCCTGTCTCTTCTCTTCTCTTGTGGGGTGGGCCCCCCACCCCATCCTTGTCCCTGTCTCTTCTCTTTCTTGTGGGGTGCGCTTTGTTTATCGAGAGGAGAGAGTGGGGACCGGGCTCTGTGCTGCCTCAGAGGAGCAGTGGAGACTGCTGTCTCTGGGGCCCCCATCCTCTTTCCGGTGCCTCTGGCTCTGACTGAAGAGAAACAATCTATATTGATACTTTGTTTCTCTTCAGTCAGAGGGAGGGGGCGAAGGGCTCCGAGCAGGCTGCACCTGCTTCAGACACAGAGGGAGAGAGGCTTGCTTCAGCGCAGACCTCTCTCACAGCTCTCAGAAGAGCTGAGGGGGCCGGGACTTGTCAAACAAATGCAATGAGTTGCAGGAAAGTGGACAAGCTTGTAAACTGCCCTTTCCAAGATGGTGGAGATGGTGGTCTGTCCATGGGATGTCATCTGAGGTTCCCACTCCAAGAAGAAGTAGCATCTTTTCCTGTAAGGTCAGTTACTCTTTAGATCATATACAAGAAAACAGGTTACTTACCTGTAACTTTGGTTCTCCAGTATTGGTAACTTTCATAGATTCCCATAGCTTGTATCATTCCCCGTCGTCGGAATGGGAGTCTCGGTAACAAAATATCATAGCAGTAGGTACAAAAGAGAAATAAAAAGGCCTAGGCCTCATTCCCTTTTGTAGCATATCCATCTCTTTTTGCAAAAGAGACCAAAGCAAAGCAACAGCCAATCAGATTAGCCTCATCCCATAGAACCCTCCTGAGAGAACCTCAGAGCCTCAGATTTTCGTAGCCATTGTGTAACAGTATAACCAAACTTGCTGAGGGCTGAACTTTCCCAGGGGACGAGGGTGGGTGAATGGGAATCTATGAAAGTTACCAATACTGGAGAACGAAAGTTACAGGTAAGTAACTTGTTTTCTTACTCCAGTATTGGAACTTTCATAGATTCCCATAGCTTGTATCAGAGTAGCTAGCAGTCATAGAGCACATTTTGCTCCCTCTTTATCATCTCTTCCTCCATTACCTCTTTTTTTTAAAAACCTGAATCAACAGTGCAATCACATAAAGAACACATACCAAAATGTGAAAGTAACAGTAAGAAAAGGAAGTAGGGAAGAAAGGAAAGCTCACCACTCAATGGAAGAGGTTCCTCAGGACTGCTTTGTCTACAGCCGTGTCTTCTTATGTCGAGGCCTCTAGGCAGTAATGTATTGCGAAGGTGTGCGTGCTGTTTCAAGTTGCAGCTCTGCAAATGTCTTTAATCTGAACTTCCTCAAAGCGAGCCGTAGAGGAAGCCTTGGACCTTGTGGAGTGTGCTCTAACTCTATCTTCTAGAGGCTTGCCCGCTGCAGATTGACAGTGCTGTATGGCACTGGAGATCCATCTAGCAATACCCTGCTTAGACAGGGCTAAGCTCTTGCGAGGAGCACTAAATGCAATGAATAATTGAGAAGATTTTTGAAATTCTTTAGTGCTGTCCAGATGAAAATTTCAAGCACCGCTACACATCCAGTGAATGAAGTGACCTTTCTGCCGGCATGGAAGGTTGCGAAAGAAAGGCTTGAGAATCACTGGTTTGTTGAGATTAAAGTCTGAAGGCACTTTTGGAATGAATTTTGGATTAGTCCTTAGAATTACAGTATTTCTTTTGGATTGGAAAAAAAGGTTCCTGTACTGTGAGAGCTTGCTATTCCCCAATGCGTCTAGCAGAAGTGAGAGCAAGAAGGAGTGCCATTTTCCATGAGAGGAATTTCATATCTGCTCGATGAATCGGTTCGAAGGGATGTTTCATCAGCTGGGTTAGAACCAAATTCAAATGCCATGTGGGAGGCGGAGGCCTCACCGGAGGAAAAACTCAAAACAGACCCTTGAGAAACTGTTTGACAATTCTGGATGGCCAGAGAGAAGGTCCAGATGCAGTGCATCTGTAGCGAGAAACTGCAGCTAAGTAAACCTTTATGGATGAATGAGCCAATCCTGCCTAAGCCAAGGACAGGAGATAAGGAAGAACCTGATGAGGCTCAGATGAGAAAGGGTCAACACCCTTCTGACACCAGATGCAAAATCGTTTCCATTTCAATCTGTAAGTCTTGTTAGTTGAAGGAGCTCTAGCGGGAGAGAGAACATCTCCTATCTCGTCCTAGAGGTGAAGATTTAGGAACTCTCGCTGCTCAGGAGCCATGCTGACAGGTGTAAGGAACGAGGATCCGGATGCCAGATCTCACCCTGGGACATCGTGAGAATATCCAGAATCACCCGCAAATGTTGTGGAGGGGCCAGAGAAAGGCGGTGAAGCTCCGTGAACCAAAACTGCCTTCAGCAAGCTGGAGCTATTAGGATCATCCTGCACGGTTCTGTCTTGATCTTCTTGAGTAGCCTTGGAATCAAAGGAATGGGGGGTAAAGGCGTACACAAATGCTCTTGACTCAAGCTATCGAAAGCGCATTCCCCAGCGATCCTCGATGGTGTACCCTGCTTGCGTAAAACTGGCATTTTCTGTTCACCAGGGTGGCAAAGAGATCTATTGAGGGTTTGCCACACCAATGGAAAATCTCCTCCAAGACCGTCTGGTTCAGTTCCCATTCGTGGCTGACTGACGAAAGCCTGATGAGCCTGTCCACCTTTTCGTTTAGCACTCCTGGTAGGTGCTCTCCTTGTAGCAATATTCTGTGTAGGATTGCCCATTCCCAAATTTCTTGGGCCTCCTGTGACAACAGAAGAGATCTGGTGCCCCCTTCCTTGTTTATGTAGTGCATGGCCGTGGTGTTGTGAAGGACCAGGTTTTAGAACCCAGCGCCGTCAGGGAAAACGCCCGATGCCTTCGAGTTCCCCTGTCTTGGCAAACAGAGACACGGGACACTTCTTGATGACGTCAAAGACCAACGTTTATTGGCTGCAACCAGGAACAGAGGTCTACGAAGCACACACGGGTGGTTCGCTAGAGACTGCACAAATTCAATGAGCGGAGCATGGTCTTTTATGCCAAAAATCAAGCCTCAGGCAACTTTCCAAATTAGCATTGGGCGCATACAAACTGACCAATAGCAATGTGACATTTTGTAAGTAGCGTATGACGACAATGCCACTTACCGTTGTCCAGCCCACCAGAAATGACTAAGCACATTCCAATATCCTGTTCAGTCTGGCCGGACAAACCCATCATAAAACCCTCAACCCAAATCAGTGATTATGTGGTAAAGGAAGGAACAGAAACAGATTGGAAGCAAGATTGAAAGGTGGGAGCAGTGTACCATAAACTTCGGCATGTCCTACTCTTTGATCTTTATCTGACCAACTGCTTAACAAGGAACTGGCTCAGCGAGGTCAGCCTCGGGCAAGGAGTCAGTTCGGCCAGGTCACTCAGAAGTCAGCTAAAGTGTACCTGTCCCAAAGACTCGCTCGGCCGCAGTCATCGGCCTATGTGAGGGCAACCACACAAAATGGCTGCCGTACACAAAATGGAACCCGAAGGTTCAAACGAAATCCTTGAATACGTAGTGTTCTCATTGATCGATTAATGCGAAAACACTCGTACACACTACACTTGTGATTTGCGGTCTGCTGACATCAAAATCGTCTATTTCCGACGACCTTTATTGAACGGGTTCGGAACCACCGAACCACACCCACGAACCACGGAACTACAGTTGTCCGTGCGGACGAGAACCGCTGAACCCTGCAATTGTGGAGCAATGCTTGCAATGCCAGACAGAACGCTCTGAGCTTCAGGAGATTGATGTGAAGAAGGCGGTGCTGGGGCAACCAGTGCCTGCTTACAATCCTGAAGCACCGCACTTCAGCCCTCCAGCGAGGCATCGGTCGTTACCACTTGAGAAGCTGTATCGCTAACGAAGGGTAGACCTTGGGATAAATTCTCTTCCTTCGTCCACCACAAGGCCACCACATTGCCACAGTAATCACCACCTTGTCGTCGAATGAGCCATGAACATGTTGCCATTGCATGTCTAGTTGCTCCTGAAGAGATCGCATCCAAAATCTGCAGTGGGGTATTAGAGGAATGCATGAAGAAATCACTCCTAGAAGGGATTTGTAACGGCATACTGAAAGAAAATTTCTTTTTCTTAACATATGAGCCATGGACCTCAGTTTTTCTTGCCTTTCGAAGGATGGAGAAGCCTTGCTGGGAGTCGTGTCCAGGATAGCCCCCAGGAACTTTGCTGTCCTGGAAGGGAAGAGAGATAACTTCTCCCTGTTGAGTGCGAGACCCAGATTCCTGATTAGGTTCGTACATGCCTTGACCGTTTCCTCCGCTGCCCCCATGGACGGGGCCTTCAGTAACCAGTCGTACAGGTATGGGAAGACCTGAAAATGCTGCTTCCTTAGGAAAGCTGCCACCGGTGCCAGAACCTTGGTAAAGATTCTCGGGCAGAGCGAATTCCGAAGGGTAAAACTTTGAAGTGGCTCCTGGCTACTGTGAATCAAAGAAACCTCCTGTGGGCTGGATGAATGGGTATGTGAAAATACGCATACTCGAGATTGAGAGTGGCCATGAAATCTCCCGGATTGAGGAGATGTAAGATATCCTGGAGCGAGACCATAAACAAGGATTGACTTATGAAATAGGTGTTTAGCTCCCTGAGATCTAAAATGGGGCACCATTTCTCCAACGTCTTCTTGACCAGGAAAAACCTGGAATAGAAACCTTCCCCTTTTTGAGAAAAGGGAACCAGCTCTACATCTCTTTTGAGGAGCATCTGATGAACTCCGAGCCGCAAGAGACGCAGATGTTTCGAAGGCATGGCAGCAGGGGGCTTGGAAGGTGGTATTTGAATAAACTCCAATGTATGGCCCTCTTGAATGATGTTGAGCACCCAACAGTCTGATGTTATCCGTTTCCAGTTGTGGAGGTATTGAGACACCCTGCCTCCCACAGATGTTGATGGGGAGGTGGGTACAGCAGGCAGAGCCAGAATGCCGCTATTGCCTCTTGGAAGAATCACGTCCCTGGCGATTCTGCTTTCCTCCAGCATTGGACCTAGAGAAAGACGAGGTTTGGCCTTGTTTCTACTGGTAAGGTTGCCGATACGATTGAGACGTTGACCCATAAGAAGAGTGCCGTTGTTGTTGGTATGAACCTCTGTAAGAAGTAGTACTCTTTCCTCTGACCACCCCCCGGAAAGGAACCTTCCGAAACTGAAGAGTACCGAGAGATCTAGCCATCTTCGTATTCTTTTTATGTCCTGGAGGGCACCATCGATATGCTTGCCAAACAATCCCTCACCATCAAATGGGAGGTCCAGGATCTTGTTTTGGACCTCCGGCCTGAACCATGTCACCCTGAGCCATCCTTGGCGACGAAGAACCGCTGTGCCTGCCAGCAAACGGAAAGCTGTAGTGGCGATGGCACAGTCTATCACCTCTGCCGATGTCGCCTTTCCCTCCTGCAGGATCTTCTTGGCCTCTGCCTTGAATTCCTGGGGGAGTTGGTCTAAATATGGTGGTAGATCGCACCACATTTGGCGATCATATCTGCCAAGGATAGCAAACGCATTCGCAGCCCGTACCAGAAGACTGCCATAGAGGAAAATCTCTTCCCTGCATTATCAAGGCGCCTGCCCTCTTTATCAGGAGGAGTTGTCAGCGGTGCAGAAGGATTACGTGACTTTCTCTGCACCGCCTGCGATATTACTGAATCTGGTTTCGGTCCCCAAAAAAAGACACCGGACTATCCTCAGGGGCCTTGTACTTCTTTTCCAGGTGTGGCAAAACTGGAATCACCGTAGCCTGGTTCTTCATTGCCTTCAAACCCTCATCCCAGACATGGCAGACAATGGGAATGGACCGGATTACCTTCCTGTAGGGCTCCTTAAAATCATAGAGGAAGCACTCTTTGCACAGAAGGCATAGGAAGTTTGAACCTACTGTAAGCTCTCTCCATCACCTTGTGAAAACCCCCAATATCTGCTGGGGGAGAGTCCACTGGGTCCGGAGTAGGTGGCGCTGGGTCCGGGATCACATAATCATCCCACTCTAAACCTTGGTTAGACCTGTTGCAATCATCCTGATCCTCGTCCGAGGAATCATCCCGAACATCCAAGGCCACTAGAGGTATACTTGGACCAGGTGTCTGTGGCTGAGAAACTACCTGGGATGGTACTTTTTTTTAAAAACATATTTTATTACGTTTTTTTATGTATGCCATATATCGATACAATACGTCATTCTCATATTATTTCCGTCTCGTACAACAGTGTTCCAATAACATAACTTTATGCATTCATTACTGCAATGTTAAGTGTAAAGATCTCCGACAGTGTCAACATTATTTTTGATCATACATTTCACCCGTGTTTGGACAGTACAGGTAATATGAAGACTTCTTTATTTCTAACTATCCCCATAACTCCCCCACCCGATCATCCGCGGTCACAGTTCCTTAGCTTCAGTGTTTTTTGAACCATTGTTACTATAACATATTCTTAAATTGTGTGTACCTAGGCGTACAACTTCTCTTTAGTACACAGTAGGTCGAGGCATGGGCACCACATATTACCATTTTACATAAAACATTTAACCATAGTTATCTATATCAGTTAATTTCAACTCTTCCAACATGGTCTCCCATTCTAGAGCTATTGGTGTCTTCCGTAGTCCTCTTATTTCTTCCCTGCGCAGTGCTGCACCCTCCGCACAACTCCAGCCTATCATTTCTGTGCGCCAGCTCGACACAGCAGGGGGTTTACTCGACTTCCAGCGCATAGTAAGGGTTCTAATAGCCAGTATTAATGCAAGGTCTATGAATTGATATTGTATCTTATGTTTGGACAAATGTTTGTGCAGACCCAAAATGCATTCTTCCACTGTCTCGTGAATCCAGTGATGCGCTGCCATCCCGGTTATCCTTCTAATCATGTCCCAGTATCCCCTTATTGTCGGGCACGCCCACAGCATGTGTATCAAGTCCGCCCCTTCTGTCCTACACCTCGGGCATGAATGCTGTGTTTGTGGGAACATTTTATCTAACCTACGCGGGGTCAAATAAGCACGATGTAATACCATAGTTTGGATACATTTGAATTTTAAATTTCTCGTTGCTTTTGATGCTCAATTACTGCCATCCATTCCTTATCTGTCAGGTTTCTACCTATATCCCCTGTCCATACAGTCTTCAGTGCATCCAGAGAGACTTGTGTATGGGCGCTGGTACCAGTCTATATCCAGCGAATCAAGTGTCTACCTCTGCCCATATAGTGTACTATCTTGACCAGCTCGTTGCTGGTAGGTTCCCTCCTCTGTGGTGCCCAATACTTTTCTATGTATTGAATCAGTGCAACATGCGTTAAGTACAGGTGTGCTGGGGCTCCCGACACGAAGGTGTCGTGATTGAGTAGTGTCTCATTACAAAATAGGTCTGCTACCGTGTTGATACCTGCTTCAGACCAGGGTGCTAACTTGCGATTGGTGAGTTTGCCACTTGCTAATGGGATACCTAACAGCGGAATGTTGACTGCGTATGCAGGGGGTGCATTCGTATACCGCAGTGCTGCTTTCCAACACTTAAGCGCAGTGTCTAACAGGGGGGGAAGGTCTCTCGGGGGTCTATGTACTGGCAATACCAAAGCGTGTAGTGTTCCTTTATCAATGTCAGTGTCAGTGTACCCTATTTCCTGCAGATTACGTCCCACCGTCTAGTATGATAACCATTGTAATTGGCAGGCGTAGAAATAGGCGCGGAAGTCTGAAACTCCCAGTCCCTCCATACGAGTATTCACTTGCAGTTTCTTCAAGCTTATACGTCTTCTACCCTTACCTCATATAAGATCTATTACCAGAGTATTCAGTATTTTGAAGGTGGACTGCGGCACTATTAATGGCAAATTTGTAAAATAATACAATAATTGCGGCAGAACAACCATTTTCGCTATTGCTGCTCTCCCCTTAACGGACAATGGCAGTGCAGTCCAAAAGGTGACACTGGACCGTAAGGCTCTAATTGCCCTGTTACGGTTGCCATCTAGCATATCTGCATGTGTCATGTATACTTGGATGCCCAGATACTTAAACGTGGTCGTTGCTATATGAAGTTTGGTATCTCCGAAGTCTACGTTCATGTCATCTGCATGTTCCTTGAAGATAAATGCATGTGGCTTTGTAGTGCTTAAGGCCAGACTAGACAATCCTCCAAATTGTTTGTACAAGTCAAACAGTGGGGCTAGGGGCAGACGGAGATCTCATATGTACACAAGAATATGTCAGCGTAGGCCGAGAAGAGATGTGTTGTGTTCCCTATCGGTATTCCCCATCCCAGGAAGTTCAGTCTCATTTTTATTGCTAAGGGTTCCAGTGCCAAAATGAAGATGAGAGGTGATAACGGACAACCCTGTCTGGTCCCTTTATGTATCGTATATTCTTCCAATATGTGTCCACCCGTTCTGGCTCGCGCTGTCGGGCCTTGTATAGTAGACACAGCCATGCTATGTACTCTTCCGGTATCCCAAATTTCAGTAATGCCTGAAACATGTATTCCCTATTTATTGAGTCAAACGCTTGTCTGAGATCTAATGAGATACAGCCCGCATGGGGGAACCGTTTTGGTGCTTCTGTCATTAAATAATGTAATTTCCTAATATTCAGTGATGTGTTCTGCGCAGGCAGGAACCCGGTTTGGTCTATGTGGACCAATTTTGACAGATATGGCAATAACCTGTTGGCCAGCACTTTACTCAGTATTTTGTATTCAGTGGGCCGCCCCGCTCCCACCTCCCAGCTGCTCCTCCCTCCCTCTGCCCCTCATATGGAGGCCGCGCAGCGGTAGAGAGAGAGCGACCTTTGACCCTGTCACCAGGCAGGTCGCACCCCTCACCGCCACGCACAGCCTGTGATCCGCTGCTACTGCTGCCCGTGTTTGCCCGCCTGCATCACCGCTGAGTACTATTCTGTTATTGTTTTTGCATCTGTGTCCATTTTACCTTCTGTACACCTGTGCCCGTTTTCTTACCCCTGTGCCCCCTTTCTTTTTTGTTCCCTCGCATTCCGTGTCCCCCGCTGTTTTCCCGCCACTGCATCCCTGCGGCCCCGCCCCCTTGTCTCCCATTGGCCGCCCGCTCCCACCTCCCAGCTGCTCCTCCCTCCCTCTGCCCCTCATATGGAGGCCGCGCAGCGGTAGAGAGAGCGACCTTTGACCCCGTCACCAGGCAGGTCGCTCCCCTCACCGCCACGCAGCCCCCTGTGTGACCTGTGATCCGCTGCCACTGCCGCCAGTGTTAGCCCGCCTGCATCACCGCTGAGTACTATTCTGTTATTGTTTTTGCATCTGTGTCCATTTTGCCTTCTGTACACCTGTGCCAGTTTTCTTACCCTTGTGCCCCCTTTCTTTTTGTTCCCTCGCCTTCCGTGTCCCCCGCCGTTTTCCCGCTGCTGCGTCCCTACGGTCACGCCCCCTTGTCTCCCATTGGCCGCCCGCACCCACCTCCCAGCTGCTCCTCCTTCCCTCTGCCCCGAGGCCACGCAGCGGGCCCGCCAAAGGCAAGCCTGTCTGCGCCTGGACCGCGCCTAGCACCAGAACCCCTGGTCCCAGCCGATGCCAGGAACCCTGACTGGGATACAACACCACCACCCTCAACGCACTCAACACCGGACGACCACCCGCCTGCTATCAAGCCACCGCGAAGCACACCCATGGACCCTTCACCTGCCTAGCCTGCAAATTCACCTGTCTCCGAACATGCACATTGCCGACCGGACCTAACATCAACAACAACCACCTCAAGTGCATCCTCCTCAACACCCGCTCCGTCCACAAGCACGCCGTCGAACTCTGGGACCTCCTCGACACAAGTGGGCTGGGTATGCTCAGACGTGAGTCCCAGGCTCTCCACACCACTGGAGTCAAGCTATCCAGGCTGAAGAAGGCTGATAGCCAGAAACCGGTCCTTGGATGCTTGATTCCGGTCTAGGAAAGACATGGCTTGGTAGTTCGGGCTAGACTGTTCCCATGAGGCACAGGGTCAAGGCTGATTTACATATAGCCATTGTCTGACCTAGGGTGGTGTGGAGTGCAAATAAACGATGGATTTAGGCCCAGATCTTTGTACTGGGGTGAATGTAAGAAATTGTTCTGCATTCTGTCCATCAACTGTGTTTTTTGCAATTTTCACCCCGAGTGGGCTGGGTATGCTCAGACGTGAGTCCCAGGCTCTCCACACCACTGGAGTCAAGCTATCCAGGATGAAGAAGGCTGATAGCCAGAAACCGGTCCTTGGATGCTTGATTCCGGTCTAGGAAAGACATGGCTTGGTAGTTTGGGCTGGACTGTTCCCATGAGGCACAGGGTCAAGGCTGATTTGCATATAGCCATTGTCTGACCTAGGGTGGTGTGGAGTGCAAAAAAACGATGGATTTAGGCCCAGATCTTTGTACTGGGGTGAATGTAAGAAATTGTTCTGCATTCTGTCCATCAACTGTGTTTTTTGCTCCTCGACACAACAGCACCGGACGTCGCCTTCCTCACGGAAACCTGGATTAATGCCTCCTCGGCCCTCGACATCGCCATAGCCATCACGGATGGCTACAAGATCAGCCGGAAGGACCGCGTCAACCAAACCGGTTGAGGAATCGCCGAAGACACACTCTCCGCGGCCGAACACCTACACTTCCGGATCCACACTGACCCCAAAACCACACTCAGAGGAACCCTCATCTAGAGACTAAGTATGGGCGAAATTTGCGGATCTGTGATCCGCGAAATCGCAAAAAAAGTCCACAAATTCGCGATTTTTTTTGCGATTTGCAAAAAAATAACAGTACTTTCTGTACTCTTCTTCTGCCTTTCTGCCCTCTGTGCCACTAGTTTTTTGTGCCTTTCTGCCCTCTGTTCCACTCATTTTTGTCTCCTTCTGCCCTCTGTCCCACTCGTTTTTGTGCCCTTCTGCCCTCTGTTCCACTCATTTTTGTCCCCTTCTGCCCTCTGCCCCACCCGTTTTTGTGTCTTTCTGTCCCACTCGTTTTTGTGCCCTTCTACCCCACTTGTTTTTTGTGCCCTTCTGCCCTCTGTACCAATCGTTTTTGTCCCCTTCTGCCCTCTGTCCCACTCGTTTTTGTGCCCTTCTGCCCTCTGCCCCACTCGTTTTTGTGCACTTCTGCCCTCTGCCCCACTCGTTTTTTGTACCTTTCTGCCCTCTGTTCCACTCGTTTTTGTGCTCTTCTGCCCTCTGTCCCACTCGTTTTTGTGTCCTTCTGCCCTGTCCCACACGTTTTTGTGCCCTTCTGCCTTTTGCCCCACTTTTTTGTGCCCTTCTGCCCTCTGCCCCACTCGTTTTTGTACCCTTCTGCCCACTTTTTTGTGCCTTTCTGCCCCACTCATTTTGGTGCCCTTCTGCCCTCTTCCCCACTCGTTTTTTGTGCCCTTCTGCCCTCTGTACCACTCGTTTGTCCCCTTCTGCCCTCTGTCCCACTCGTTTTTGTGCCCTTCTGCCCTCTGCCCCACTCGTTTTTTGTGCCTTTCTGCCCTCTGTCCCACTCGTTTTTGTGCTCTTCTGCCCTCTGCTCCACTCGTTTTTGTGCCCTTCTGCCCTCTGCCCCACTCGTTTTTATGCCCTTCTGCCCTCTGCCCCACTCGTTGTTGTGTCCTTCTGCCCTCTTTCCCACTCGTTTTTGTGCCCTTCTGTCCTCTGCCCCACTTTTTTGTGCCCTGCCCTCTGCCCCACTCCTTTTTGTGCCCTTCTGCCCTCTGCCCCACTTTTTTGTGCCTTTATGTCCCACTCGTTTTTGTGCCCTTCTGCCCTCTGCCCCACTCGTTTTTGTGCCCTTCTGCCCTCTGTACCACTCGTTTTTGTCTCCTTCTGCCCTCTGTTCCACTCGTTTTTGTGCCCTTCTGCCCTCTGTCCCACTCATTTTTTGTGCACTTCTGCCCTCTGTGCAACTCGTTTTTCCCCCTTGTTTGTGTCCCCCTTTTGTTTAAGTATTGCTGTTAATCGGAGCCCCTTCACGGGCTCTGATTAACACCAATACTTAAACTAAAGGCCACAGTCAAAGCGTCGAGACAGCTTCCAAACACTGTGTTTGGGAGCTGTCTCTACGCTTTTGTTAGTAAATCCAAATGGGCTGGGCTTCTATGCCACTCCACATGCCACTTGCATATGAAAGGTCAGATACTGATCAGAGAAGCAGATATGGAGAAAGAAGCTCCTGGGCGCTCAAGAAAATCACAGATGTAAAGGCCTCCCCGGACAATCCGTTCCGCTCGCGGATTGCGAATTTTCGGCTATTTCGCGGACTGCGAAATTGCCGAAAATTTGCAAAATCCGCGAGCGGAACGGATTTTGCGCCCACCCTTACTACAGACCCTCGGACCAGTGCACACAATTCAGCAAAACCATCGCCGACTTAGTCAGACTGCAGGCACTGACCTCACCAGAATACATCCTCCTAGGGGACCTGAACTTCCACCTGGAGAACAACAACGACAACAACACCACCACCCTGCTCGACAACCTCGCCAACCTCGGACTCAAGCAACTGGTGAACACCCCCACCCACTACGCCGGCCACACGCTGGACCCCATCTTCTCCACCAGCAACCACGTCTCCTTCAGCCACTCCACAGGACTACACTGGACCGACCACAGCTGCATCCACTTCACCTTAACGAAGACTACATCCCACAACCGCACGCCACAGATCCCCCGCAGATGCTGAAGCAAAGTCACCACAGACCAGCTAACCACATCACTGAGCCAGAACCCACCAGCCAGAACCCACCAGCCGACACCTCTGACACCAACGACGCAGCCCACAATCTCGCACAGGCGCCGCCCGCTGTCCTGTGCCCTCGCCCGCTATATCTCCGCAAGGGCGAACGGGGGAAGGAGGGGGGCCAGGGTAGGAAGGCTGTCACACCGCCCCGATCCTACCGGCACTCCGTGTCCTCTGAGCCGGCACCTCCACTGCTCCCCAGGATAGCCGCAGGTCCAATTGGCTCTCCGCTATCGGGTTCTGGTGCTGGCTGTGTACGCTCCCCCACTCCGCAGCAGTCCCTATCAGCCACAGCACGTCAGCAGACCGCGGCGGCAATCCTCCAGCTGCCTCACCGCGGGTCCAAGATGGCGCCCTCCAACCTCCGCAGCGGCAGGCCCACGAGTTGAAATGGCAGATCTTGGCGATCTACAGGTCCATCTGTTACATCGCCCAACTACAACACTCTTCCGGCATCAGTATCTGGTCGCTTGACCTCCCCATGCAGGTATGGCGGATTTATGGCAGGATGTTGGTGGCCCTGGTCTGGAGCTCGTCCACAAGACGAACGCCATGCTTGGCGCCTAGCCACTCCCCCTCACCCGGGATAAACCATTGTAGAAGCCGATGATGCAGGTACAGCCTGTACTGCAGGGAAAGAGGCAGCAGGAGGAGGAGCCTGAGAAAACATGGCCCTATAATCTTGCAACATGCCATGAAGATCTGCCAAGAGGGAGGAAGAAGTAACTGAAACCATCTCCTGGCCTGCGCTTTCTTGTCGTCAACAGGACTGCCGGTAAGAGCACTCATGAAGGTACTCGCCCTCAGAATCAGTCTCTTGGCATTTCACTAACAATTGTGAAGGACTATGTGCATAACCAAAAGAGTCCTGATCATCCCATCAGAATCCTCTTCTTCTTCCTCAAGCAACAGTGTGGGAGGCAAGGGTGTAACCCTCCTTGGAGATGTCATATCCGGCGTTATCCTCTTTAAGGAAATTTTAATCCTCTCCGTCGACGAAGACGTCGTTGACGGTACAGTCGGTAATGGAGTTGCCAGAGAAACCATTGTCCACGAGGTCGTCGATGGAAGATCAACCGTTTACGGCTGAATCGTCGAAGACGAGATGGGCGTCGTTGACACTGCCGTCGACGAGACTGTCGACGCTCCTGCCGTCGTCATCGTCGTAGTTGCTCTCGTCGACGACACCGGCGTCACCACTGCCGTCGTCGACACCCTCGTCGTCGCCGCTGTTGTCGTCGACACCTTCATCGACACTCTCGTCTTCGTTGCTGTAACCGTCGTTGACGCTCCCGTCGACGGTGCCGTCAGCGTCGACGGGAGCGTCAACGACGGTTACAGCAACGAAGACGAGAGTGTCGATGAAGGTGTCGACGACAACAGCGGCGACGACGAGGGTGTCGACGACGGCAGTGGTGACGCCGGTGTCGTCGACGAGAGCAACTACGAGCCCGTCGACTGTGTAACTTTCTTCACTTGAGATTTAGAAGCCTTCGTCGAAGGAGTCTTCTGTAGCATCGTCGACGACTTGGAATCTTACTCTGACTTCTCAGATGTTAGAGAAGAGGGCTTCTTAAACGCTTTAGCAGAATCCACCACTGCTGTAGCTGTACTTAGTCTTTCCCTCTCCTTTACAGCGTGGTGAGAAGATTTGCTAGGACTCTGGCTCTCAGACTCACGGGGGGTCTTTTTTGAGGCCTTAACTGGATGCTCTGAGGATTGTGAAGGGGAAGCCCTACCCCTTTTGACTGACCTTCTGGATGAGGTAGGAGATGACGAATATTCACTGTCACTTGATAGAGTTTCCTTCCTCAACTTCATCTTCTGGAGCCAAGTGAGGAGGCGAACCTCACAGTCCCGGAGGGTCTTCATAGAGAAGGTGTGGCAGATCTTGCAGTCCGCAGCCTTATGATCAGGGTACAGGCAATAAATGCAGTCCTTATGCCTGTCCTCCACATACAGCCTTTTCTTGCCACAGGTGGAACAAGCTTTGAAAAGGGCTTTCTTCTCCTTGTCAGATATTTCTAGATGAAACACCTAACAATTCTGAAGGAAAAATGTTGAAAAAATCTTCAAATAGAGTTGAAGAGAGCAGAGCTCAAAGGAGACTCCCTTAGCACAATGTGTGGTAGAAAACCTGAGGCTCTGAGGTTCTCTCAGCAGGGTTCTATGAGGTGAGGCTAATCTGATTGGCTGTTGCTTTGCTTTGGTCTCTTTTGCAAAAAGAGGTGGATATGCTACAAAAAGGGAATGAGACCAAGCCTTTTTCTTTCTCTTTAGTAGAGAAGTGTGGCTCAATGCTTAGAGCGGCAGACCTTGATGCAGAACACTGGCCAGGGACCAGGGTTCGATTCCTGCCTCAGCGGGTTTCGGGCTTAAATTCCTCTGACCGGATATTCTCGCCTCAGTGCCGATTCTAAGCATGGGTCCCACGCTGCAACTCTGGGCAATAGCTTGCTTAGTCTCCACAAAGGCCCCCTGATACACAAGGGATGCCTGGTTTCAACATGGGATGCCCAGGAGTGGACACCCCACAAGGAAAAGCCAGGAGGGGTTCCCTTGTGGTAGGAGTACAAGCGCCGGGATGCCTCCGGGTCACTGTTCGCGCTATACAAATACGCCACGTTTACGTTTACGTTTACTGCTATGATATTTTGTTACCGAGACTCCCATTCCGACCACGGGGAATGATACAAGCTATGGGAATCTATGAAAGTTCCAATACTGAAGTAAGGAGGCATTTCCAAGTGAAGGATGCATAACAACATATTTGTTCATATTCCCAAATGTGTTGGTTTGTTCTTCACTCTCTTTTGTACTATTGTTTTGTTGGATTTCTTTCTTCTAGCAGTTGGAGCTACTACTGGAGTCCTCTTCTGGGTATATTGCTGGGCTCTTTTCTCATCCAAAATGACAGTGGGAATCTGATGCCTTGCTCTTCAGTACTAAAATCCATCTCCAATCAAGAGCTACAAGATTGCCAAGGAGGTTGTTAATCCTTTGTCATTATTTCCTCCTAAAGTGTACCCTCTTAAAGAGACAGTTGACACCTTTTATGTATACTATACTTCAGGGAGGTATTGTGGCTTATGGGAGTCCCTTTCCTTGGTCGATTAAGCAAAGGTAATCAACAGATATCAGTGTTTATTTCTAGACAGTTAGGCAACCTGGAGTTAGCACACCATAGTTTTGGAAGGGCATAGATCATACTCCAGACTACATCAGTTTTTGGTGTATTCCTCCTTACTTCTGGCCAAACCCAGCAAAGACATACGCCACATAGCTATATCAGATAACACCCTAATGTCATTGCCACATTCTTTTTTTCAGAAGTACCCGACCTGGCAAGTGCTGGAGGCTAGGGGTCGGTCTACTGTGTGTCAACTCCATTAGAGACAAGTAGAAGATGACATGTTCTTATAAATGTGAGAGAATGTCATAAGGGCAGTGAAAGATAGCATCCTTTGGGACACCGTTAAAATGATAATTAGAAGCCACTAATATCAGCATCTACTAAACAAAATAAAGCCAGATATGCGGCAAGGGAACACTTAGAATCCCAACTAAAAGAGCTAAAAGGGATAAACAAGACAACCCTTGTAATTAAAAATGCTGCAGACACAGGATAGGGCTTTGGATGAGGACAATGCTGAATATGTTCTGCTAAGGATGAAACATTATTAGAGTGGAGGCAATAGAGCGAGAAAAGGCTGTTTTACATACAATCTGAAAGACAAAGTGGCATGGGACAGATTACCAGCTAAAAGGGATGAAGGTGGAAAGCTAAAGAATGATGACCTTGGGATAGCTAATGTGTTTAGCGCTTTATACAATAAATAATGCCAGTCTGAGGATGTGACCTTGAGCATATGGAGTACCTAATGAACGCATCATTAATTGTTATTGACTCTGCCGCCTGGACAAGCAAAACAACTAGACAAACTAATCAAAATAGAAAAAGTTTTTAAGGCCCAGTCAATAGGATCTGCAGTAATGGCATGTGGCGGGCCTTCCCTGGCTTGGTAGATAAACTGCGGTTAAAATGACAGCACTCGGAGGGAGGGATGAGTGTGGCGGGATATCGTAGGGTGGCATGGCCAAGATATCTAAAAACAGGTGACTGTAACTCATCGGAATCCTTTACAATCAGGACCTAATCTGTGTTCAAGCGCAAAGCCACGAAAAGAATCCAAGACTCACTAACCTTTAGAATCTCCAGCTACTGTGGCATAGCCACGCGTACTGTAACATGGCCACGCGGAGACATACTTGAAATCGGCAGCAACCCTAAGAGAAAACACACAAAAAGGAAAGAACAAGTAAGAATCCGAGCAATGCCCTTAGGAGTGCAGCATGGCAGTCCTTAGTAACACTGTTTCTAAGTCAAACTACCTAGAGTAACTTCTGAGACACATACTTTTCGCACAGAGTAGCTTTTAAAAACGACAACTAACCAATTTTTTCTTTTTAAGACAATAACTGGTGCGCTATGAGGCTTGATTATTTGGCAAAGGCAGATTTCTTGAGCAAGAATAACAAGTGTTTATTCACTGCAAAAAATAACTCGCTGATATGAATCAACTCGAGAGACTTTATAGAGAAGTGCCACAATTGGGTTAACCCTTGAGACATTAATCCAGGATGTGAAATCCGATATAAGAGAGACTGCATTTTCTCCTATTTAGAGTGTCTATATTATGACTCAAGACAGGTAAATCTCCATTCCCTAAAACCTTGTCCCTACAATTTTATATAATGTTTGGAACAAGGGTCACTATTCTGACAAGGTTGCTTAACTCATTCACAAATGCTCGCTAAATGGCTTTATCTATGACAGAGACCATTGTAACAGTCGTTCCCAACCAGGCAAAACCCACACACGATGCAGCTCCTACATCTTCACCTCTTTATTAAACGTTGATGCCAGCACAGGTATCTTGGTGACTAGGTTGGAGACCGATGTTGCCAGGCTTGATTGATCTTGATCAATTGTGCTTCATTACCAGGAGAATCTGAAGAGACAATATAAAACTGACAATACATGTAATAAAGAATATTCACTGAATGGAAAACAATGCAAACTTTGCTTTCACTCAAGACAGGGCAAGTGCTCATCTGGGTTAACTGGTGATTTATGTACAAAATGCTAGAAACTTTCAGCTCTGCCTCTAGATTGCTAATCCGTATCCTTTGCAGAAACAGAGATCGTATGGCTTGTATTAAGATCAAGGCAGGAATTTTCGCCAGGAGCGGTACAAAAGGGAAAGCAGCAGGGTGCTCATTCCCACCACTATTGTTTGCTCCCCCCATGGTACAAAATTCAGAAAAGTTTATAAATAAGGGAGGCATTAGCAAGTTATAAACTAGAAGAGACAAATTATATCCACCACATATATAGATAACCTTTTAGATCCACTCTGATCCCATTTAATCCCTCCCTCCTCTGTTGACAGAATTCAAGGAGTAAGGTGAGGTGTCTGTGTTTAGGATTAACTGGCAAAAATGGCAAGTGCTAAACATAACCACTTCAAAAAATGCCAAACTAGCATTACAGACAATTGTTTCTCTTCATTGGGCAGATGAGTCTATAACATATGTGAGGTTGCAGATCACTGCAGTAATTTAACAAATAACAAACCCAATTATATCCTGCTTTTAAGGCCCAGTCAAAAGGATCTGCAGTAATGGCATGTGGCGGGCCTTCCCTGGCTTGGTAGATAAACTGCGGTTAAAATGAGGGAAGGATGAGTGTTGTGGGATATGGTAGGGTGGCATGGCCAAGATATCCGAAAACAGGTGACTGTAACTCATCGGAATCCTTTACAATCAGGACCTAATCTGTGTTCAAGCGCAAAGCCACGAAAATAAACCAAGACTCACTAACCTGTAGAATCTCCAGCTACTGTGGCATAGCCACGCGTACTGTAACATGGTCACGTGGAGACATACTTGGAATCGGCAGCAACCCTAAGAGAAAACACACAAAAAGGAAAGAACAAGTAAGAATCCGAGCAATGCCCTTAGGAGTGCAGCATGGCAGTCCTTAGTAACACTGTTTCTAAGTCAAACTACCTAGAGTAACTTCTGAGACACATACTTTTCGCACAGAGTAGCTTTTAAAAACGACAAGTAACCAATTTTTTTTTTTAAGACAATAACTGGTGCGCTATGAGGCTTGATTATTTGGCAAAGGCAGATTTCTTGAGCAAGAATAACAAGTGTTTATTCACTGCAAAAAATAACTCGCTGATATGAATCAACTCTAGAGACTTTATAGAGAAGTGCCACAATTGGGTTAACCCTTGAGACATTAATCCAGGATGTGAAATCCGATATAAGAGAGACTGCATTTTCTCCTATTTAGAGTGTGTCTATATTAAGACTCAAGACAGGTAAATCTCCACTCCCTAAAACCTTGTCCCTACAATTTTATATAATGTTTGGAACAAGGGTCCCTATTCTGACAAGGTTGCTTAACTCATTCACAAATGCTCGCTAAATGGCTTTATCTATGACAGAGACTATAGTAACAGTCGTTCCCAACCAGGCAAAACCCACACACGATACAGCTCCTACATCTTCACCTCTTTATTAAACGTTGATGCCAGCACAGGTATCTTGGTGACTAGGTTGGAGACCGATGTTGCCAGGCTTGATTGATCTTAATCAATTGTGCTTCATTACCAGGAGAATCTGAATAGACAATATAAAACTGACAATACATGTAATAAAGAATATTCACTGAATGGAAAACAATGCAAACTTTGCTTTCACTCAAGACAGGGAAAGTGCTCATCTGGGTTAACTGGTGATTTATGTACAAAATGCTAGAAACTTTCAGCTCTGCCTCTAGATTGCTAATCTGTATCCTTTGCAGAAACAGAGATCGTATGGCTTGTATTAAGATCAAGGCAGGAATTTTCGCCAGGAGCGGTACAAAAGGGAAAGCAGCAGGGTGCTCATTCCCACCACTATTGTTTGCTCCCCCCATGGTACAAAATTCAGAAAAGTTTATAAATAATGGAGGCATTAGCAGGTTATAAACTAGAAGAGACAAATTATATCCACCACATATATAGATAACCTTTTAGATCCACTCTGATCTCATTTAATCCCTCCCTCCTCTGTTTTTTTTTTTTTTAAGACCAACGGTCCCAAACTTTATTTAGTTTCACAGATAAGAAGGCAATTATTCACACAATGTCATAAAAAGGAATAACTTCTACAAACGGTACCCAGCAAGTAGCACATTTTGACATGTCAGTTATACATGAGTGAAAATAAACAGTAGCCAGGGGGGATGCAATAGTCCGCAAGCGGCAGTGCCAGGAAATGTCTCCGGCTGCAGTGCTCGCAGCCCGCAGCACTGCGAAAGGACCAAGGTGGACATGAACGCCAACAACCATTGTCTCGGGTCGCGTTCCCTGATTGACACAGTATCAGTCAAAGGCAGGATCATATCCCACATAGTCATATGGGTCGCTGAGTTTCAGTCTCCTGTTCTTGGCAGTGTCCAGCAGGCATTGTGTGAAAAATAAACGGGGAGGGGAAATCGAGCATCATCATGAGTACAGCGTAAACAATCTCTTTGCCAACCAAGAGACATAACTGGGAATTAAAAGAAGGGGGGAGG
Source organism: Lissotriton vulgaris (assembly GCF_964263255.1). NCBI lineage: Eukaryota > Metazoa > Chordata > Amphibia > Caudata > Salamandridae > Lissotriton > Lissotriton vulgaris. Next base: position 335,880,243 of record NC_141693.1, on the reverse strand, counting down.
GAGAAACATTTCAACAACTGTTGGACTAGTATTTGCGTGTACAGTAGTGTATCAGTGATCTTAGCTGCGTGTGGTGCACCCTATGTGGGCCGTGTGGGAGTGGGGATGGTTGAGGATAGAGCGTCGCTGCGACTGCAGGGTGGGGGGGGGGAGGGGGGAAAGGCGGGGGGGACGACAGGGGACATCTCCCGTTGGGCAAGACCCTGGCGGCCGGAGGAAGGGAAGGGGGGGCGGAAGAGAGGGGGGGGGAGCCCGCGCCGTGTCTGGACAGTAGTCAACTGGGCCCTTACTATTCCGGCGTCCCTGAACGAAGCTAACGTGGTCTCCCTACTAAAACCGGGTAGAGAGGCAAACAAACTCGGCTCGTACAGACCACTAGCACTCCTCAACACCGATTACAAAATCTTAGCGGCGGCACTGGCTCGGAGGCTTGCACCACTGGTCCCCACACTTGTACACTCTGATCAGAACGGCTTTGTGCCCACCCGGAGCACGTCCTACAATCTGCGCCGCTTTTTCAGAGTCCAACGGTATGCGACCCCCACCTGGCCACGCTCAGGATGCATCATACTTGATCTGGAAAAAGCGTTCGACTCGGTGGAGTGGCCATATCTCCTCCGAGTCCTCGAGAAGTACGAGCTGGGCGACGCCTATGTCCAGATGGTGGGGCTCCTCTATCAGGCACCCGAGGTGCGAGTCCGGACTGGGCGATTGTTTTCTGACAGGATCCGTATTGGGAGGGGCACCAGGCAGGGCTGCCCCCTCTCCCCTCTATTATTCGCCCTGGCGATGGAGCCGTTAGCAGAACTGCTCCGCACCTCCGGCGACAACTGGGGCATCCCACTGGCGGATGGCATTCACTCGGTGTCTCTGTACGCCGACGACTTATTGCTATATATCAGAGACCTCGCCTGTATACCCGCGGCAATCACGGACATCTTTCAAAAGTTCGGGGACATGTCAGGGCTCCGCGTTAACTGGGCCAAATCGGGAGCCTATGCATTCAGTGACGAGATGCCACAATGTGATGTGCGAATGATGGGAGAGACGCTCCGGTGGCACCCGACAGTATTCAGGTACCTGGGGATCTTAATATACCGAGACCCTGTGGATCTCCTGGAGGGCAACCTAGTGAGAGCCATATCCTCGCTCTCGGCCCAGGTCACGTTCTGGAACTCCCTCCCACTGAATGTGCCGGCCAGAGTGGCGCTAACCAAGATGATAATGCTCCCCCGGCTCCTCTATTATTATGCTAACCTGCCAGTGTATGTACCGGCACGCATATTCAAAGGGTTGGAAGCCATCACCAGGCGCCTCATCTGGAATAAAGGGCGACCCCGAGTAGCGTTGAAGACCCTCTACGCGGCCTCGGACGCTGTAGGCTTGGCGGTTCCCAATCCGGAACTATATTACTTAGCAGCCCAGCTACAATGGGTCGCTTACTGGCTGAGCGGCAAGAACCTGATGGACACGGCCACGATTGACACTACCCTGTCCCCCGTGCAGGTGCTGACACTTTTCCGCCCCCTGACGCGGGGCCGGCCCCCCGTTCAGGTCCATGTGGCAGTCGCGAAGCAGTGCTTTATGCGGAGCCTCAGACTTACCAAAAGTACGGTGCCCTATGCCCCGAACCTGCCTCTACTGGGGACTCCCTTGGGCACTGGCGTGTTGTCATCGACCGAGCTACGCAGTTGGACTGCGGCAGACTTGGACGAACTGGGCGGCCTGTATAGCGACAGAGAGCTGTTGCCCTTCGAGTCCTTGGCCGCAGATACCGGTCTACCAGTGGGCCAATTTCTGACACACGCCAGACTTCTCCGTGAGCTGACGAAGACATGGGGTGACATGGGCCACGAGACGTCCACACATATGCTTATCCAGTATCTACATGTAATGGGCGATGGTTCCCATATAGTGCATTGGTTAGCACAAGCACTGCACGGTCATACTCAATTCTCCTCTCAAAGACTGAGGGAGAAGTGGACGACCGACCGGGGTAGCGACTGGACAGACAAACAGTGGGCCGCGGTATTAGCGGGCGCCAGAAATATTCCTCGCAACGCGCGATTTAAGGCCATCCAATATTACATCATACACCGCGCGTATTTGTCTCCAGACAAACTGAATCGCTACTTCGGGCTCACATCGTCGGCGTGTCCCAGATGCGGCCTCCTGAATTCGGACTTCCTGCACGCACTCTGGAGTTGCGCCCACCTCACCTTGTACTGGTCGGCGGTCACTGACACATGAACGGCGGCCACAGGTGACACCCTCCCCAAAACGTGGGAAGCATGCCTGCTGGGACTCTACAAGAGAACCAAACAGACCAAGCTACGGGCGTGTTTTTGGGACTTAGGACTCATTACGGCTAAACGTCTCATCAGGAAACGATGGAAGAGTGCCACCCCACCGCGCCCTGCAGACTGGCGTTGCTCTCTTGGCAACTGGGCTTGCGCGGAGAGTGTGTCTTTACACAGGGAGGAGACTGCGGGCCTACGGAAGTACCCGATCGCCCAAGACTGGGACGCTACCCTGACCGCGTACCATCGAGCGTGCACCCAGGCCGGTATAGCGTGCCTTATACACCTTCAACAGTTCCGGTATTAACACCAGTGAGTAGGCTTTGTAGAACTCAGCCGGGAGTCCGTCAGGGCCCGGAGCCTTGCCATTGGAGAGGGAGAAGATCACCTCCCGTAGTTCCTCACTGGTAAGCGCAGCACCCAACTCTGTCTGGTGGGCAGTAGTAGCTGCCGGGAGTTGCAGTGTCGCCAGATAGTCCGTGATCTCCACCACTGTGGCCCGCAGCCGTGAGCTGTACAAGGACCTGTAGTGCGACGTGAACGCTTCGTGTATCTGTTTCTGGGTGTAGACCTCAACGCCCTGAGCTGTGCGGATTGACAGGACCGACGCGGACTGGGTGTCTTGTCGTACCAGCCACGACAGGAGCCTGCCAGGTTTATCACCTGTGTTGTGGGTGCGTGCGGAGTGTGCTGCGAAATTAATGTTCTTTAGGCGGTCCATCAGAACAGCGTGATCCGCCCTGGCCGAGATCAGCTGGAAGTCATCGCCCTCCGCCGCCTCTCGTTCTTTGTCCTGTAGTGTCCCCTCCGCCCGTATCAGATCTCTCTCCACCTGTCCTCGTAGGCCCGCTTGCACACCGAGGCAGCCTCCCCGGGTCACCGCTTTGAAGGCGTCCCACTCGACTCTCGGGGAGGAGGCCGAGTCACTATTGTCCTCGAAGTACTGTATTATCCTCCTGGATATCTCCTCTCGGAATGGGGTGTCGAGCAGGAGATCTGGTTGTAAGCGCCACGTGGGTACTGGCGGGCGTGGGCGTCTCCATCCATATACTAGAGTGTGTGGGTTATGGTCTGAGTGCGTCAGCTCCAGGTAGTCAGTGTCTGTCACGGAAGGAATCAGGTCGCGGGACATCATGTATCTATCTAGTCTGACATGCAATGAGTGGGCTCCTGAGTAGTAGGAATGCACCCGGGCGGTAGGATTTCTGACTCACCAGGCATCTTGCAAGTTCCACTGCGCCGCTCAGTCAAGTAGGGCCCTGGAGGCTGCCTGCGCTGGGGCGATTGTCGCTGGGGGGGACGAGCGGTCAAGGGAGACATCTAGTTCGCAGTTGTAATCCCCACCCAACAGTAGGGGTACGTCCGGCCAAGGTGCAATCGCTGCTGATAATCGCGTGAAGAATTTCCCCTGCTCGACGTTAGGTGTGTAGATGGAGGCTATGACTATCTGCTGCCCGTCTAGTCTGCCCTGTATGAAGACATAGCGCCCCTCAGTGTCAACATTGCTGTGTGTCAGTGCGAATGGAACCCCGGGCCGAACCCAGATCAGGGTCCCTCGTGCAAACGCTGAAAAGGTCGTGGCGAATATCTGCCCCCTCCACCTACGGCGAAGTGTGGCTACCTCAGTGGCGACTAGGTGTGTCTCCTGTAGTAGTGCAATCTGGATCTGATGTCTTTTAAGATAGGAGTACACCTGATACCTACGCGAGGGTGTGTGCATGCCCCTGACATTCCAGGTACAAAATTTGACCGTAGTCATCACAGTATCCATTGCGCCCAAGCACCCGTCCCCCCCACAACCCCCAGTCCGCCCCGCCCACACCCGCACAGCAGCAGTTATCAATGACCATTTTTCCCACCCGCCATCCCACACAGGCCCAGGAATGCGCGCTGTAACACTTCAGTGCCAACACTAGTCTCAAAAAGAGGAACTTGAACAGAACCATAATACCACAAGGGCAACAACAAAACAAGTCGCCGCCCAAACGCTCTATCGAGCTCAATCAATCCGTGAGTTCAATGGGGGGATGACAAAGTACGTCACTTAGGTAAAGCAAGTTAGTTTGCTATGCCAAGAGAGCCGTTGTGACTCCCCTCCACGGGCAGTGGGCCAAAGGGTATCAGCAGACAGTGGCAGTGTCCGCAACCAGGGTCAGAGTTCCCAATGTCACTGGACTCGGAGGTTGAGTTCCGGGGGCGACCCCATCTGTTTTTCCCCCGAGGGGGGCACTCACCTTTAGGGGTCCGTCAGTCCCACCAACTCAGTGTTTCCGGTGGTGCTCTGGTGGGACAGCTCCGGCCCTCCTCCCGGTGGCCGCAGCGGCCCCGTGTCCGTCTGGTAGGTGGGGGGTCGGGAGCAGAGCATAGATCCCGTGGACGGGGCCGGTCGCAGCCACCGGAGTCTCTAGGAGTGCCGATGTGGACCCCTGATCGGAACAACCTTGGAAGTGAACAAACTGTTCCATGTTGCCAGTTGCAGTAGCCCAGCGAGGGCTAGGGTGAGGAGGGCTGCTACGCTATCAAATCCGCCGTTTGGGGTGTGACATCCGATAGGCCCTCTGTGTTCGAATCATCCGGCAATCCGTACAAGTATTCGTCGTCTTCGCTCCCGCGTGACCGTGGGCTGGCGTTGGAGATCAGGATGGGTGATTGTGACCCACTGATCTCAGCTGCTATCCGGAGGGCCTCTTGCTGTTCATTCTGGATTTGCTCTGGTGTGGGGCCGATCTTTGTGTCCGCGGTTGGCGATCCGGCCCTCGAGGTGCGCCGCTGGCTCCGCCTGCGTGTACCTCGATTTCTGCGTTGTTCCATCGGTGCGGACCCGTGGTCCGTATCCACCCCCGAATCCAGCCAGGTCGCCGCCGCCTCCGGAGTATCGAAGAAGTGGGTCTTGTCCTGTGCCACCACTCTGAGGCGTGCCGGGAACAGCAATGAGTACTTGAGAGCCAGACGCCTGAGCCGTTGCTTCACCGCTAAGAACGATTGACGCTGTCGTTGAACTTGTACAGTGTAATCAGGGAAGAACATCACCTTGGCGTTGTCTACCTTTATGTCTGACAGTTTCAGTGTTTCGCGCAGGATGGCGTCCCGATCACGGTAGTTCAGCACCCGCATAAGCATTGGTCTCGGGTTGGAGCCCTCCGGGGGTGGACGGGACGGAACTCTGTGCGCTCTTTCCACTACAAAGTGTGGTGACAGCGTGCCCTCCCGCAACAGTTCTCTGAGCCAGGTCTCCATGTGTTCCGCTGTCTCCCTCCGCTCCCATCGTTCCGGCAGGCCTACTATGCGCACATTGTTTCTTCTGGCCCGTCCTTCCGCATCCTCCGCCCTATCCTCGAGGAACTCCACCCGGTTGAGTAGGTCACGTACGTGCTTGTCCGTCTGCGCCAGCTTGGGCGAGGTCTCCGCCATCGTTTGTTCCAGGGTCTTGGTGCGTTCGGACAGTTTCTTGTGGTCCGCTCGGAGATGCCTCAGGTCCACTGCTACCTTATCGATCCTGTTCTCCAGCGATGTACAGGTCAGCTGCATGGATTCTTCCAGGCGCTCCATGGCCGCCAGCATAGTGTCCAGCTTGGAGGTGGTTTGGTCAGCCTCTGAGGTCTTCACCATCTTTCCTTTGTTCAGAGCCCCACCGGTGCCGGTCTTTGCTCTGGTCCCCCCTGACATGGGGCTGCTCGATGCTGCGAAGCAGCCGGGTGGGTAGGTCCTCACAATGAACACTGTTGGGGTCTGTGTGCGTGGGCCACCTGGTAAGGCACCTTGCTCCACTCGTGCCGGGCGGCGCATGGTCCGCGGGGAGGGGGGTCCGCTATGCCGTCAGGACTTCTGGGCCTTGCACTATGACGCCGTCCGGGGAGGACGAGATGGCTGTGTCTTGACTGATATGGGAGCTCCCATGCGCACCGGTTGTCTCTGTGAGCGTCTTAGTGTCGAACCGCCTTCCGGCTGCGCCACGTGGAGGTCTGCTAGGCCGGGCCGCGTGGTCTCTCCGATCGTGTCCGCCCCTTGGGCCTGGAAAGGCACGTTCTGTTGGGCGACTCTGGACGCCACCAAGCGCCGTGTGGGGCTCCGTGCAGCTCAGCGCTAGGTTAGTAGCGGTGAAAAGTGCGGGGCCACGCTGGTTCCTCACCCGCGCAGGCACTGGTTAGTCCTCTTAATGGAGGGCCGGCCGCCGGTGGGGCTGCTCCGTTGTGGTCGCACTCTGCGTGCTGTGTGGGCCGGGCCCCTGAGTGTTGGCCAGGTCCGGTGCCGGTTCGTGGCTATTTCAGTGTGGTGGGCGGGAACAGAGGCTCAGGAGACAGGACCGTTCAGCCTCCGTTGGTGGTCGTATGGGCCCAGGGGTAATATCGTCAGTGTGGGCCCCCAAGCAATAGAGCGCGATCTCCCCTCGGCTTCCACGAGGCTTGGCGGGGCGTCTCCAGTGTCGGCAGGCAGGGTGGGCCGGTGTCACTGCTCGCCGTGAGCCAGGGTGGTGTGTCCACTTACAGCGTCTGGGGCCCCTGAGTAGCTGGGTCGCCGGGGGTATCTGGCGCTGTGGCGCGATCCCTGTCCCCTCACTGGGTCCCGCGAGGGGAGAATTTGCGCGTCGCGGCGTACCTCGTAGGGCATCCCTCCCTCCTCTGTTGACAGAATTCAAGGAGTAAGGTGAGGTGTCTGTGTTTAGGATTAACTGGCAAAAATGGCAAGTGCTAAACATAACCACTTCAAAAAATCCCAAACTGGCATTACAGAAAATTGTTTCTCTTCATTGGGCAGATGAGTCTATAACATATGTGAGGTTGCAGATCACTGCAGTAATTTAACAAATAACAAACCCAATTATATCCTGCTTTTAAGGCCCAGTCAAAAGGATCTGCAGTAATGGCATGTGGCGGGCCTTCCCTGGCTTGGTAGATAAACTGCGGTTAAAATGAGGGAAGGATGAGTGTTGTGGGATATGGTAGGGTGGCATGGCCAAGATATCCGAAAACAGGTGACTGTAACTCATCGGAATCCTTTACAATCAGGACCTAATCTGTGTTCAAGCGCAAAGCCACGAAAAGAAACCAAGACTCACTAACCTGTAGAATCTCCAGCTACTGTGGCATAGCCACGCGTACTGTAACATGGTCACGCGGAGACATACTTGGAATCGGCAGCAACCCTAAGAGAAAACACACAAAAAGGAAAGAACAAGTAAGAATCCGAGCAATGCCCTTAGGAGTGCAGCATGGCAGTCCTTAGTAACACTGTTTCTAAGTCAAACTACCTAGAGTAACTTCTGAGACGCATTCTTTTCGCACAGAGTAGCTTTTAAAAACGACAACTAACCAATTTTTTTTTTTAAGACAATAACTGGTGCGCTATGAGGCTTGATTATTTGGCAAAGGCAGATTTCTTGAGCAAGAATAACAAGTGTTTATTCACTGCAAAAAATAACTCGCTGATATGAATCAACTCTAGAGACTTTATAGAGAAGTGCCACAATTGGGTTAACCCTTGAGACATTAATCCAGGATGTGAAATCCGATATAAGAGAGACTGCATTTTCTCCTATTTAGAGTGTGTTCCCGTGAAGATTATACACCATGTTGTGTAGCAAAAGAAAACGCAATTCATTCATAAATGTATCAGACGGTAGTTAATTCCCGTTTGTGATAAATAAAGATATCTGTCGAAGTACAGCACCTAGCTGAGACAGAGGCCGTTTGAGAAAAAATTCGAGTTAAAAGTTTATCAGTTGCCAAGTGTCATCCTTGAAGACCACTTAGAAAGCATCTCACTCTTTCCATCCCCTCCTTCCTTTCTGGCGCACCTATCATCTCAAAACATTTAGACTCTGAATTGAGTTGTTCTGAAGAGCAGCGGGAGGACCAGCATCGCCCCTGTGGACTCTCGGGAATCTTCAGGTGAGTGGCAAGTGTGAGAGGAAGGCAAGCTATTAAAAAAAAAGAATTCCACCTGGGCGACATGGTGATCTTGGTTTAAACTGATACACAGGATATGATAAACAGACCCAGAGGTATATGATTTGGCACAGACCTTAGCAAAAAATTCAAAATGAGGTTTAAGCACCAAGGGTGGAGAATTTAGAACTGTGGAATGAGTTGTAAAGATAGAAAACTTGGTATGACTCATGGAATAGGGACATTTCTAAGGAACACCGTCTCATTTTACAACCATCTTTATTTAGGGGACCATTGGTTCCTAATTTAAGTTGCTACATGTTGCACTTAGAACTGCTTGGAGAATCAAGCCATAACGCAGCACCAACATTTGCATCTTCAAGCACGCATCCACTGAATGCCACGGTTATTACCTCCATGCTACTGGCAGCCCTCAAGCAATTCTACAGAGACAGTTCCAAGTGCAAAGTATTTGAGTCATGTCAACTCCAGGTCCAGTGTGTCCAGTCTAGAAGGAGACTTTTCCTAATGATGCAGCAAAGGCAGATTTCGTAATTTCTTATCTTGGAAGTAGCGAGTCCAATTGGTCAATTTTTATGATTGAAAATAATAATCCAATACTATCTGACCATAGGAAATTTAAGGAGGCTGTTAGAAAATTGTTTGCAAAGCATGTATTATACTGTCAAGTGATGAGGAGTTCCTGAATCTAAAACGAAGGTCCAAGGACCTTTTGACGTATATTATGACTTTTAATTGTTTAGTCGTAGAAGCTAATGGCCTGTAGAGAAAAAAATAGCATCTTTATTTTTATAGGGCATTAAGAGACAACTTGAAGGACTCCCTGTCTTTTATTTTAGATTTACCACAGGCTGCTCAGAATCTATTGCCCTAGTAATCGAATTGGAGCACAGGGTAGAAGAACGAAAAGGGGAGAGGTCTCGAGGTGATGCTATAGTGGTAATATTAAATCCTGAAAGAAAGGGACTGGACCACAAAGGGCAGGATGTAAAACTCATGCATGTCTGGGAATATGATTATTAAGGATGCCAACACACAAGAGCTTAACCTGGCCTTGCAAATTGTTTGTGGAATATATGAGTTTTAAATTTCCTCCTAATTGACAGCTTTGCAATGGAAGAAATCAGCAATAAAGATATATATTTGCCGGCAAGAAACTTGACAAATAATGCCTATGGGCTGGCAAGATCATAATGAATTTTTCTCACTGGCACAACACTCCCAATAAAGAGGGGCACCCCCATCAGGAGGTGCCTCAATTTTGGTCCTTAAAGCTCTGAAGCCAGATGTGAGAGTCCTCGCTTGTGGCACTAGTGCCTTTATTTTTCGTATGTTAGCGGAAACATCCTCTGGAAACGTATACATAAATCCTAAGCAGCCAAAAAAAAAGTAAATAATCTTTAGTGATAGCTTAAAGTTAATCAAGGCCCTATGACAGCAGTAACTTGCAGAAACGAGTCTTTGGGGGTAAACTCAGTATGTTCTTGCTCGAAACACCTGAACCAATCCCATGGCAATAGGAAAATGACAACATATGGGGGATTCCGGAGATCGCTCTCGGTCATGTAAAGAAAGACAAGGTTAGCCAGAAGTTTACAGCCTCCTTGAATGCCTTGGACTTCAGAACACTAAACAGAAGAGTGGGTTTTCACTCCGTATTTCACGAGGGTAAGCAATTTCCAAGTGTGCCACACTCTGACAACCGACCATGCAAGGCTATCCTGTACCCTCAATAGGGATACTCAAATTGATACAACTTCAAACAATTAGTACAATTAGTACACAAGAGGGAGATTTAAAGAATAAAATGGCCAACAACGTCTTCACCTTCCTCCCTGGTGGAGTTAAGAGAATCTCTGCAATTTGAGGCAAGCGATTCTCTGCTCTCAGCAGCGAACTGGCCGAAATTACTGGAAAAGCTAGTGGAGAGACTCACCAGTAAGGTCCAAAAGCCAGGCAGTGCTTATACTCAGAGGGTAGCTTGTAACCCGGAGCAGAGGGTCCTTAAACAAGAACTAAATAAACTCCAAAGGTTAGCCCACAAAAATACTGATACTGCTTCAGAAGCAACTGTGATCTGGAAGTTCAGAAAGTCTGGGAAATCTTCTGGGAAAATCAAAAAGAGGCATGGGTGGAACTACATGAGGCCTTGAAAACCAAAAATCCAGCAACATTCTGTAATCTCATTACAATGAGCTTGAGTCAAAACTCTTGTCTACCGTGTCAAAGTGGTTAGAATAAATTTTCAACCTTTATAATGCTGGGAAAATGAGTGTGGGCAGGATGACCATGCAGAAGAACTAGTAGGCCCCTCTAATAAAAGAATCAATGAATTGTACACTGGCATCTTTTCGAGCTGCAGGAGCCCCGGGCCACAGAAGAATGGGCATCTCATAAAATAAAAACCACCTCTGGAGGAAAACAAGGCTGTATCCTTGCTCCACTATTGTTCAACCTATACTTGGCGGACATTAACAAAGCACTGGGGTCGGCACGTGCTGTCGAGATCTACCGGGGAGTGGTGAATTGGCCCGGACATCTAACCCGCAGCCAGAACCTGTATGCTGCTTCCCCAGTCCTGCGGAGGGTGGCTGACTGGCGTGAGGGGCCTTGACCGTGGGCAGTGCCCCTCTCCTACCTTGATCCTACTGCTGGTGGGCTGGATGTCTCTTCCTGTACTTGGTGGAGGCCTGCCCTAGCCATGAGATGGGTGACTGGTCACTGTTGCTGCCCAGCCTGGCGTTGTGCCTTCTGCTGGTCCTTTCTTCTCCCTGTATCCTGCTGCTGACGCGGAAGGCCCAGCCTGGTGTCTTTTGCGGGCTGTGCTGGCTGTGCTGTGGGAGCAACTGGGAGCCCTGTGCAGACGACGGGGAGATTTGTGCTGGGCCTGGCTGCGGACCATGGAGGGAGCGAGATGTCTGGTGAACGGTGAAGGACTGTCCCTGGTGCTCCTCCTTCCACCCCTCGTGACACGCTTGACTGGGGCCGCACTTGAACCCATGTCCAGACGGGAGCCTCAGGGCCTAAGCCATTATGAGTAGGAGGGCTGCTGCAGTGCACACAAAAGCCCAGGGCGAGGGATCCGGGTAGAGCCGCTGCAGGTCTGGATGGTAGTAGCAAATATTGAAATGGGAACATTGAAGGCCGAAGTGGAGAAAGGTTCCATGTGAACAGCAGTTGAACATGGGTCAGTCTGTCCTGAGAGATGGGTCTGTGCCATTCAGAAGGGACGGCCGATGGCATATGTTGCCCTCGCCGATCAAAAGGGAGTTGGGTTCAGATCTCCAAACCCGGAATGGCGGAGACAGGCGCCCTCGCGGTGTCCATTGCAGTAACGCAAACTATCCTGTTTCTCTAGGAGCTCTGGGGAGAGTTTGTTTTTCTCTGTGAAGGGCAGGGCGCCCTGGTATAGGTTTGCCCCAAGAGGGGCCTGAGCTTTTGAAAGCGTCGGAGTTCTGGCTGAATCCAGTGAGCTCTTGCTCGTCCTCGAAAATCTGGGGGAGATGGTGTACATCTCACGCCGGGCCATACCCATAACCGCAGCAGGTCTTCATGATGGTGCACATCTTCTGACATGTTGGAACAATGTGGGTAAGGGAAGTTGGCAAGTCAGATCTGTAAATTAGGGATAAGGATCGGCTCTAAAGGCTGAGGTGGAGTGCAAAGAGGGACTTCCTGTGGATCACTCCAGCTGCAATGGTCGCCTCTCCCCATGCCCCCGCCCCGGGGCTGCTGGACTGGCATTCTGCCTCGGCCAGCACCTAGCAGCTGACTTAGAACTGGTGTGGACCAGGGGAATCTGACTGTTTAATTGAAACAAAGCAAAGCATTGCAAAGGCCCGAGGCGTTTGTTGACGCAATGTGATTTCTGCCCAGTGCTCTGAATGTCAAAGTGAAGAAATTCAATGAAACATGGGTAAACGGCGAGAGTAACTAGGACTAGGAAGATGGAATCCAGTGTGATTTCTGCTTTATAAATTATGAATATTTTGCATAAACTATTTCTTCATCCCAGTTATGCATTTATACCTGCAGGACACTGGCTTGAACACACATTATCTTGTGGGAGCTGTGAAACTAAGGTGTTTAACAGAACAAATATGTTTTTCTACTTGAATCAACATCCTAAGGTAATTTTTACCACGAGGTATGCTTTCATGTACAATTTTACCCACGCAGCTAGCGAAGCCAATTTAAGGTGATGTTATGTGAGTGGGAGGGAAACTCGTTTTTTTCTACCCACCATCCTTTGCAGTTTCCTTTCTTTGCCTTTGTAGTGTGGGAGCCACCCGGCCCACCTTATACAGCGTTGCACCCTGTTTCACCCTGGAGGGCGGGCTCGCCCAAAAGGGATAATGAATGGGCGCATGAGCGCTCGTGGTCTAAGCCCTCACTACATTACTTGTGTGTGTGTATTCTTTCCTGCAGAGATCACAACGCAGGCCTCGCAACGTAGCACTGGGTCACCCACCTTCCGGCCCACTACAGCCTTATTTATATTCTTTTCTGCAGGGCTGTGCCTTTCTGATATGCAGGCTCTATTTCTCTTGTTTCTGATGAACAAGCCCGGTGTATCTTGTTCCTCCTGTCTCCGATGTACATCTCCGGTGCTTTTGTTTTTTCCCCCCTTTTTGATGATATCCCTTTACCTTTTGCCACCCATCTCAGTTATTGTGTCTTCCCCTTTCTGTCTCTGAAGCATATTTCCACCCAGTATATTTCTCTTTTTGCCTCTGATGCACAGATTCTGTCTTTTTCCCTCGCTACTTTGCGCCCATGAGTCTGATGCACATATTTTGTTTATTGCTGTAACCTTAAGGTCCCTTTAGCTGTTTCAATAACATAAAGTTTGCTAAAGCTTCTTTCTGCTTTGCAAGCTATCTGTAAATGTTCGTAGTCTTTTTTCAGTGAATAGGTGATTAAAGGTTTGGCATTAGCCAAGACTTTCTGATTTGACTAAAATTGTATATATAGCATACTTACAAAAGGTTTTAAACAGCCTCCCCTTTCAATCAATCTATTGTTGTCGTTTACATCTTCTGCACATTACAACATGAGGGCACTGGATCAGCTCACTTAAACCATTGGCTAACGTCACTGCGAGTGGCAGCAGTGTGCCCTTTTACAAGGATCATATCCACACAAAGTAGCTCCCTTTTATGCATGAGGTTTCAAGAATAGAATTTGTGTTTTTTTGAGACAAAAAATATTTTTGCTTCTACGTAACTTTATTTTTACATATTGGCGCATACCTGGCACATCCTTAAACAATAACGTTTTGCATATGCAATGCGAACAAGCATTGCCAAAGCAATATATGATGGTAGCAACAACTGACTTATTAGTTTCGTCAAAGCTTGTTTAGAGCTGTGTTTGGTTTTAACAGCACAGCTGGGAAACAGAGCTATCACTAGCAATATACTTAGATTGGGTTTGGGTCTGCCTCTTTCAGACATTGGCTTACTTCAAACAGCTAATTTCATCTGTTGACTTGAGACTGTCAATTATGTAAGGGCTCAGCCCAGTGGAGTGTTTGTCTGTTACCTATTCCTATTGCCTGTTTGGGTGTATCCTTCCACCTCCACTGCACTGGTGTGCTTCAATGTAACTGTATGAGGGACTACTTTACAACAGTAAACCTATCTGTGCGCTCCTCCTGGGTCACTCACAAGTATCTCCCTCTAGTGTGCTTATACTGCAAGCAATAGAACATTAAACCCTGACTTATTGACTCTGTCGATGCTTGTTATCCATACTAATATAATAAAGAGAGAGCCCAAACCTTTGAGGCAGGTTATCTCAGGAACCACAGCACCAATCACAACACCCAACACAGCGTTGGAAAGGGCAGTTGCAGCAGAAGGACATAGGCTATGCAGACGCCCACAATATACATTTAAAAGGTAAAAGAACCGTGCCAGCAAAGTAGTCCCTTGTGGGCGTATCTGCGTTGTGATGTGGGCGTGTGCTGGGGGCGTGACAAACGCTGGGGGCGTGTGGTACGTTCCACCCTTCAAGCCATGTCTCATATCGTGTGCTAATCCCACCCTGCTCCCTTTAAATACCCCTGCAGCTCATAATCATAACCCACCCTTACTCCTTAAAATACCCCAACACCCTTAAACACTAACCCATCTTAACTCTATAGGTATACCCTGTACCCCAAAACCCAAACTTAGCCCTGAACCCTAAAAATACCACTGTACCCCAAAACCCAAACCTACCCCTGAACCACAAAACCCAAACCTAGCCCTGAACCCTTAATATAACTCTGTACCCCAAAACCCAAACCTACCCATGAACCCTAAAAATAACCCTGTACCCCAAAACCCAAACATATCCCTGAACCCTAAAATACCCCTGTACCCCCAAACCTAGCCCTGAACCCTAAAAATACCCCTGTATCCCAAAACCCAAACCTACTCCTGAACCCTAAAAATACCCCTATAACCCAAAACCCAAACCTAGCCCTGACCCTAAAAATACCCCCGTACCCCAAAACACAAACCTAGTCCTGAACCCTTAAAATAGCCCTGTACCCCAAAACCCAAACCTACCCTTGAACCCTAAAAATACCCCTATACCCCAAACCCATACATATCCCTAAACCCTAAAACTACCCCGGTACCCCATAACCCAAAACTATATCTGAACCCTTAAAATACCCAAACACCCCAAAACATATACCTCAGTACCCCAACACATATACCCCTATACCCATACGTACTTTATCCAAACATTTAAAAAAAACATGCTTTTACCATTCATGCATTTACAACGAATTTCGTTGTAAATGTATGCGTGTTAAAAGCATATAAAATGTAATGCCATGCGTTATAATGGCATTGCGGAGTCATGGTACTTTTGTAATGAAAGTATGCGGAGTGATGGTATGTGGAAAGAAAGTTGCTGAATAATGGGTGTTTACCCTCCCCCGGTAAGTACATTGGTGGCACGGCGGCCCACATCTCCAGCAACATACTCATATTTTTTCACCACCCATTTGAAAAATGCACAGGTCCCTCTCATTGATGGCCAGCACCGACATACACTTTTAGACACACCTTCCGCCACAAGTTCTAGAATTGCGAACTTTAGAGCTGGGGAGCTTCGTTTGAATCTCGGTATCGGCTCAACATCCTGTGATTCAAGGCAAATTGCTTTGTCTCCCCGTGCCTACCACAAATGAATGTGTTCTTCTGTAATGTAAATTGTGCTCATGCCATGTTGTCGAGTTCGCGCTATATAATATTGCAAGGAAAAATAAAGTAGGGAAACTCGAGTTCACACACTACTGAACGCGCACTCTTAAGTGCATCAGCAGTGCACTGTGAATCGGAGCGTTTCACAGGCCTGTCACAGATAAGAAATGCTATCAAAACGAAATCCTACAAAACAATATACTTCTGGCTGGCAGCAATTCATACCCGGACAACGTCGGGACGGGCTGCTAGTGCCTTAATAAATCAGGTAGCACACACTTTTGATAGCCATGTACACACCTTAAATTTATGTGTATGGTATACAGTGCAGCTCTGTACTACTATGATAATCTCAAGGCATGCACCTAGTGCATGTTTAGTGCTTTGCACAAATAGTTGGTTGCTGTACAGTGCGTGGGCCTCGCTTAAAAAGAACAAAGCCTGCCTGCATTCTTGGACTGCATGCTCTAAATATTGTAGGACCCTTTGAACTCCTACGGCCACTGCCTGGATTCAATCCGTATTGCTCATCGGCTCCATGCGGCAGAATTAATCCCCGCCTCGCGTGAGAAAGAATATCAGACTTTGCTTCTACACAGCCGGTTCCCTTAACTCACGGCGTGCAGCTCATTCAAGGAATGTGAACTTTGTGACTCCTCAACAGCGCACCGCTTGGCGGGCGCCCCGTGTTGTCTGACACCTTCACAACTCTATCCAGATTAAATTGTCCTGTTTTACAGTCTACCTCCACTCTCACATTTCCTTGTGCTCGTGGTGCAGTAAAGATTGTACCCAGTCCCTGTCCTGAGGAGAACCTGTAATTATTCCGGTTCAAAACGAGTTGACCCCCAGCCTGTGACAACAAAGAAGGGTGCAGCTAGGGATCAACTCATCCCACTGATGTGGGCCCTTGCGTGCAACCAGATCGAACATTTAGTCACAGGTTTTGTGTGATAGGCAGGCAATTGTTTTCCACTCTTGATTCCGCCTGTCCACTGGTATTTCAGTTAAAGGATTGGTCTTTTCCTTTCATGTTGTATATGTTATTTGACTACAATTGATTTGGGCTGTATGTATTGTATTCAAAGTTGTACTTTGGTGTCATGTGATTGTTTGAATATTTAGTATTCACTTTTGTATATAGTGTATTCATTGTGCACATAATTGTTTTTGCTTTTGACTTGACTGTTTTTGACAGTGTTTCTTTTTGATGTCATGCCTTTATGAACTTTGAAACGTGCTTATGAACCAAAATAAATGTTTTGCTAAGTAAATGGTCTGTTCACGCAGTACTTATGGGCTGTGTGAGCTCTAATTGGAAATCAAAATATCCAGGCTAGCCACTTTTGTTCTGTTTCGCAATTGTTGAGGTCCAGGCTGGCCAGTTTGTTGGACCCAAAACCTTTTTGTGTACATCTAAATATTGTAAAAGCATTGTAAATATTTTGTGTGAAACCACATTACAAAACTGCCTAGAAAAGCTTTGGATGATGAATGACTTTTTTCTGTTTTGACAACCATGATTTGCAATGTATTCTCTGAGAATGTTTTCTTATTAGATTTGGGCGTAAGATAATTTTTTTTGTAAAGGTACTATTTTCAGTAGTATAAACAAGGAACTTGGAATAAAAGTTCCCTGATAAAAGCTATTTGTTGCAGCACATCTGTTTATCAGAAATTTCATCCTCAATTTAGCTACCTACGAAAATTGTTTTTGTGTTTTATAGAGGCTGTTGGGCATCAATCTAGTGGGTAGAGCTTGCGACGGAGCCTTTTAGAATCTATCAGCCCGATTCATCAAGCTGAATTGCGCTTGCAAAGGGCAAGATTCTGAGAATCTGGCCCTTTGCAAGTGCGATTTTTGCATTTGGAATTCATCATCCCAAATGCAAAAATCGCTATTTGCGAAATCGCATATTTGCGAGGAATTGAATTTAAGGAATCTATATTAGAGATTCCTTAAATGCAATTCATGAACCAATTTTAAATTGCGAATTCGCAATATTTGGTCGCTATTTACCACGAAGTCTGACTTCGCGGTAAATAGCGGAAAAATAGAAAAAAGCACTTTAATGCATTTTTCTCTTTTGCATGTTACACACACACATGTCCTTTGGACATGTGTGTGCGCAACACCTGTGTAAATTACATTTCAGGGGTGCTACAGGGTGTCCTTTGGACACCCCTGGCACCCTTGAAATCGCTATCTTATTTGCGATTAGCTAATTGCTATTTGCAAATAAGGAATGTGTAGGAATCGCAATTTATTTTGCGATTCCTACATGAATCCCGTTTTGCGAGTCTGATAGCAATTCCTTATGAATTGCTATTAAAGACTCGCAAAACGGGTCTTTGATGAATCTACCTGTTAGCCCACTAATTCCTGCATGCACTACATGTTAATTGGTGACAAACTGCATAGCTTCTGGAAGCATTTGCACTCAACAAAGCTGAAGGCCTGCAGCCTTTGCTTGAAGAATGCGTTAAATACAATCAGGCAATACACTTCCACTGTCTGGGAAGCTGTCCCCACCTTACATCTTGTGTGAATGCAAACCAGAGGCATTCAAAGGGCTCCAATTCTGCTTTGTAACTAGTACTGAGAGCTAAACTTGAGGACGAACGCCAGCAGGCATCAAGTCTTGCATCTGCAGAATCTTCGTTTCAATGTGTACATTATTTCCCAATATATTGTCTCACACTGCCATGATCTTGAAGTTAGTGCTTCCTCTAATTGCGGACTAAAGCTCTTGCTATTTCTTGACATACGCGACCAGCCATTATTTTTAACTTTCAATCTTTAAGCTCATCAATTGACCTGGCCGGATTGGTGGGGTAGCAGCAGTCTACCAGAGGTCAAATGGTTTACGTAATTTAACCCTTTTGGATTGTTTGTGGGGGTTCAGACCTCGTGTATGTGAGCTGGACCCCCTCCCCTCTCCAGGACCATTAAAAAAATGCCCATTTCAGAAATACATAAGTTTCCTTGATACCCAATGTTGGACAGGCCACGTGAAGGGCTTACTCCCCCCCCCGCATGACAGGGCCCGAGCCCGGCCCTCCAGGTGTTACCCACGGAAGCAACCCGCTCCCCGTCTCATACGGGACTCCTGCCCCCGGACATCTCTGCATCATGGGGCCGAATCCCCACCGGCCCCCTCGCCCGGCCTGGCCGCCATCTTGGACACTGCACCACGAGGCCGCGTGGCCTCAGATCGACCCTAACCCTGGGCCTGTCCAGGCCCCGACATCCCGGCACCACCATCCACCCAGGAGGTGAACGGACCACTTGGCAGGTCAATGGGAGAAAGAAGTATCGATGGCTCTCCCCCGCCAGGTGCCGATCGCCCCCAGCTCCCCCAGGCGCTGGCTCCACCCCCCTGCTGGGTGTCTGGACTCCCTCATCCCGGACCTCCCGACCTCCAAGTGCGAGGGTCCGGACATCAAAGGGCGCCAGACCTATAACTGGGGCAGCTCCAGAACAGGAAGGCAGTTGTATCCTGGAGTCGAGAGACGCAGTAAAGAACTCATCCTTGACGGACTACTGGCGCTGCCGTAGCCCTGCCTTGCGAACTATTGTCTTGCCTGCTGGCGCTGCCGCAACCTTCTGAAACCTTCATCCTCGTCGGGACCTGCTGGCGCTGCCGCGGACCGTTGTAATCACCACCTTCACCGGGACCTGCTGGCTCCGCCGCGGACCGTCGCTACCTTCGACCATCTCGGGACCTGCTGGCTCGGCCGCGGCCCGACCATCTAGAACACCGAGCTCGAGGATTGTAAGCTATCCATCATATCATCGCTTCTACCAGATTGGTAACAAGACTGTCCCGCTACCCCCTTTTCCCATCCAAGAGACTAGAACCGAGGGGACCCCTGAGTCCAGACCTCCTTGTACCATTCTACCGTACTTAAAGATTGCTTATAAAGAACGTTAAACCTTATCTTTGTGTGGTGTACATCTGTGGGGGGGAAGTTACTCGTCTGTACGATCGCTGGAGACGGTTCTCCCCGGAGACCTCTCCCCTTGTCCTCGGCCGACCCTCCCGGTCCGTCTAACATTGGTGGCCAGCGGCGCGATCCGAATCAACGCGAGAGTAGCTCACCCCACAACGAAACCACAATGACAACCAAAGAAAGCGGATCCACCGAGAAATTCCAGATGGAGAAATTGGAAGAATACAGCCATCGTGAGTTGAAACAATTCTGCATTGAACTAGGTATCGCTACCACCGGTCTGAGTACTAAAGACGATTTCAAGCACGCCATTGAGTCATGAGCAGAAACTGGGGCCGTCAGACCCTCGGACCAAAATGTTGCAGCATCAGAGAGGAACACCACGGCTCCCGAGGAGCGAAGAACGGGTCTCTCGCAGGAAGAGATCCAAGAGAGAGAAAGAAGCAGACTACATGAATTAGAAATGGCCCGGCTCAAAATGGACGGTGAACTCAAATTAGCCGAACAAAAACTGAACCTAGAACATCTGCGGCTCCGAGAAGAACGGGAAGAAAAACAGAGACAAAGAGAACTCGAAGAAAAGAGACTAGCGTATGAACACGAGCGCAAGCTAGCAGAAATAGACTTACGTAAGCAGAACAAAGAATTAGGGGTGCCCGAGCAACCGCGCACCCCAGGAGCGACAGAAAAGAAAGTACACATCCCCAAGGATGTCGTTCGAGAGTATTTCCGAGATGACGACATACAACAGTGGTTCAAGGCCTATGAGATCGCCATGACCTCCCACTGGATCGATCGAAGTGACTGGGGAGCCGGTCTGTGGGGGAGGTTCGTCAATGAGGGCCGCGATGCCCTGTTACAGCTCCCAGACCACCTGATGACCTCCTATGACCACATGAAGGCTACCCTCCTCACCCGCTATGGGCTCACACCCGAAATGTACCGCCAGAGGTTCCGAGACTGCACCCGGATCCCGGGTACAACTTGGGTGGAGTATGTGAACTATTTTAGCCGAGCCTTCGAGGGTTGGATCAAGGGAAGCAATGTAACGACCTACGAACAACTCTTTAATCTCATGGTGTGGGAGCACCTCTCTAACAACTGCTTCGTCGAGCTCAGGCAGCACCTCCTCGACAGTAAATTGACTGATCCACGGCAGCTCGCCGCCGAGGCTGACCGGTGGGAGATTACCCGAGTAGGCCGGAATGGGCCACATGAACAGAACCGGAACAACCAAGGTCAGCACCGTCCCCGAGGAGGAGGAGGCCAGGGACGAGGAAGAGACACCGCCCCGGCCGCTCCCGCTGCCAGCACACCACCCCCGGCCAACCGGGGCAACCCCCCGGCGCGCCCAGGGTACAGAGCCAATGTCACGTGTCACCGATGCCAGCGAGTCGGCCACTACGCAAATGACCCGAACTGTCCACAGAACCAGACTCCGAGACCCCGCCAGATGGCCGCCGCCGCCCTGGGGGAAGAACAAATCTCCAAAGAACAAGAGGAGCGCGAGCAAGAACACCAAGAGTGGGAACCAGCCGCCATGGTTCTAGCGTGCCTAGGGGGAAGAGACATGGTCCCGCGGACCCCCCTACCCGCCAACACCAGGAAATATAGTCAGTGGGTGAACATTAATGGGCGCAGGGCCGAAGCCCTACGTGACACAGGGGCCAGTGTGACAGCCGTCCGCTGTCACCTTGTGACCCCGGAACAGATCCTGCCGAACATTCTCTGCCCTGGCCGTTCAGCCGACAATTCGGAGAGTCTATGCCGGATGGCCTGCGTCCCCTTCAAGTGGGGAGGAGTCTCCGGCATGTTGAAGGTAACGGTCCGAGATGATGCCCCCGTGGACTGTCTCCTGGGGAATGATCTTGAGAGTTCCCCGTGGGCCGCCGTAGAGAGAAGAGAGCACCTGGGGATGTTGGGCCTCCCGGACTGGGCGTGCGTAACCACCCGGTCCATGGCTGCCCATACCATCCCTCGACCCGAAGAACCTGAATGGCCAGCACCTCCTCCCCCGGTCGCTCCAGTAGAAGACACCGACCGTGCCGACCCCCCAGAGCAAACCCCCGAAGGGCTCGCTCAGCCCCAGGACCTTCCCGATCTGGCTCAGTGCCGTCAGGAAGGGGGGCCCACCCAGGAACAGTTCCGTCAAGAGCAGAAGACCTGTCCCTCCCTCGAGGGACTCCGCCAGCAAGCCCTCGCCCAGAGCGCAGGGGATACCTCCGGAGCCCATTGGATCTATTGGGACAACGACCTGTTGTACAGTGAACAGAGAATCGCGAAGTTGGGGGCCAGTCGAGTGCTAGTGGTGCCCCTCCGCTTTAGAGACTTCTTGCTAAACCTGGCCCACGATGTCCCCCTGGCTGGTCACCTGGGTCAGGACAAAACCTACAGTCGCCTGGTGACCCACTTTTTCTGGCCCAAAATGAGAAACGACGTACTCAATCACTGCCGGTCTTGCCCCACGTGCCAGGCCAGCGGGAAGAGCGGCCGCAAACTTAAAGCACCTCTGCAACCTTTCCCAGTTGTCACCACCCCGTTCGAGAGGGTGGGAATAGACATTGTGGGGCCCCTGGACCCCCGTACCGCACAAGGACATCGGTTCATCCTGGTACTGGTGGACCACGCCACCCGCTACCCCGAGGCTGTTCCCCTGCGAACTGTGACAGCCCCGGTGGTCGGCCGGGCCTTGATGGGGATCTTCTCCCGGGTGGGCTTTCCCCGAGAAGTCGTCAGCGACCGAGGCACAAACTTTATTTCAAAATACATGAAGTCCCTCTGGCAACAGTGCGGGGTCACCTACCGATTCACGACCCCCTATCACCCTCAAGGAAACAGACTAGTCGAGCCGTTCAACCGCACGCTC
Organism: Lissotriton vulgaris; assembly: GCF_964263255.1. Lineage (NCBI taxonomy): Eukaryota > Metazoa > Chordata > Amphibia > Caudata > Salamandridae > Lissotriton > Lissotriton vulgaris. The sequence continues at coordinate 335,858,015 of NC_141693.1, read as the reverse complement.
AAGGGGATGATTGGGGGGTTGGAAGAGCCCCTCCGTCGCCAGTGGGATGTGCTACTGCCGTGCCTCCTCTTGGCATATCGAGAAGTCCCCCAGAAGTCCCTCGGCTTCAGCCCGTTCGAACTCTTATACGGACACCCTGTGCGAGGGCCCCTCAGCCTAGTCAAAGAAGGTTGGGAGATGCCCCCCCTAAAGAACCCTCCAGATGTCTTCAAGTACCTCCTGACCCTACGTAATCAGACCAGGCGATTCAGGGAAATGGCAAAAGCGAACCTTGAGGCCAGTCAGGAGGACATGAAAAGGTGGTACGATCAAAATGCCTCCTCCATCGAATTCGAACCCGGCCAACAAGTGTGGGTGATGTCCCCCACCGAACCATGCGCCTTGCAGGACAAGTGGACAGGGCCCTTCAAAGTGGTCGAGCGCAAGAGCCCTGTCACCTATCTCATCGATATGGAATCTTCACGGAACCCCCTCCGGGTCCTCCACGTCAATAGACTCAAACCCCACTTTGTGCGTTCGGAGCTCAGCCTCCTGATGGCTACAGACAGCGGAGCCGAAGAGGACTCCGAACCACTCCCTGACCTCCTACGGACTCGGGAGAAGGATGGTTCCGTGGACGGGGCCCGACTCTCAGAGGCCCTCACCCCGGAACAGCGCCAAGGCTGCCGAGACCTCCTGCTGCAGTTCGCAACTCTGTTTTCCCTCACCCCAGGGGTCACCCCCAGGTGCTTGCACGACGTGGACACTGGAGACAGTCCCCCTATCCGACATCGGGCCTACCGCGTACCAGATCGGGTACGGGCCTGCATCCAAGAGGAGGTGTCCAAAATGCTCACGCTCGGGGTCATCGAGCCCTCAGACAGCCCCTGGGCCAGCCCAGTGGTACTGGTCCCCAAAGCTGCCGCCCCCGGCACCACTCCCGAGCTCCGATTCTGCGTCGACTACCGGGGCTTGAACGCTGTCACCAGAACCGATGCACATCCCATCCCCCGAGCGGATGAACTAATCGACCGCATGGGAGCTGCCCGCTACCTCAGCATCTTCGACCTGACAGCGGGCTACTGGCAGATCGGTCTCACACCCCGGGCCCAAGAACGATCCGCCTTCTCCACCCCTGATGGCCACTACCACTTCAAGGTCATGCCATTGGGCATGAAGAATGCCCCAGCAACTTTTCAGCGGCTAGTGAACCAGGTCCTGGCGGGACTCGGGGAATTCAGCGCCGCCTACCTGGACGATATCGCTGTGTACAGCCGCCACTGGTCCGACCACCTCCACCACCTCCGAGAGGTCCTGCAGGCCCTCCAACGAGCCGGCCTCACGATCAAGGCCAGCAAATGCCAAATTGGCCAAGGGTCCGTGACCTATCTCGGACACCAGGTGGGAAGCGGTCTGGTGGCCCCTCTTCAACTCAAGATCGCTGCCATCCAGTCCTGGCGGCCCCCCATCACCCAGACCGAGGTCCGCGCCTTCTTGGGGCTCACAGGCTACTACCGGCGGTTCGTGAGGGACTATGGCAGCATTGTGGGGCCCCTCACGGAACTCACATCCAAAAACCACCCAAAGAAGGTCAACTGGACCCCAGACTGTCAAGCGGCCTTCGAGAAGCTGAAGGCCGCCATGTGCTCCGCCCCTGTGCTCCGGGCCCCCGACTACAGTCGGGAATTCATCGTCCAAACGGATGCCTCCGACCATGGCATTGGGGCAGTCCTTTCCCAGTTGAACCCCGAAGGACTTGACCAACCAGTGGCTTTCATCAGCAGACGTCTCCTGGCCCGAGAGCAACGCTGGAGCACCATCGAGAGGGAGGCCTTCGCAGTGGTGTGGGCCCTCAAAAAGCTCCGGCCTTATCTCTTCGGTACCCACTTCCGGGTGCAGACAGATCATCGGCCCCTGCAGTGGCTAATGCAGATGCGGGGGGAAAACCCAAAACTATTGCGTTGGTCCATCTCCCTGCAGGGGATGGACTTCACTGTGGAACATCGACCTGGGCAAGACCACGCCAACGCAGATGGCCTGTCACGCTTTTTCCGCCTCGACGAGGAGAGTCCCCAAGAGGATGGGTGACTCTCCCCGCCTTCAGCTGGGGGGGACGCATGTTGGACAGGCCACGTGAAGGGCTTACTCCCCCCCCCCCCCGCATGACAGGGCCCGAGCCCGGCCCTCCAGGTGTTACCCACGGAAGCAACCCGCTCCCCGTCTCATACGGGACTCCTGCCCCCGGACATCTCTGCATCATGGGGCCGAATCCCTACCGGCCCCCTCGCCCGGCCTGGCCGCCATCTTGGACACTGCACCACGAGGCCGCGTGGCCTCAGATCGACCCTAACCCTGGGCCTGGCCAGGCCCCGACATCCCGGCACCACCATCCACCCAGGAGGTGAACGGACCACTTGGCAGGTCAATGGGAGAAAGAAGTGTCGATGGCTCTCCCCCGCCAGGTGCCGATCGCCCCCAGCTCCCCCAGGCGCTGGCTCCACCCCCCTGCTGGGTGTCTGGACTCCCTCATCCCGGACCTCCCGACCTCCAAGTGCGAGGGTCCGGACATCAAAGGGCGCCAGACCTATATCTGGGGCAGCTCCAGAACAGGAAGGCAGTTGTATCCTGGAGTCGAGAGACGCAGTGAAGAACTCATCCTTGACGGACTACTGGCGCTGCCGTAGCCCTGCCTTGCAAACTATTGTCTTGCCTGCTGGCGCTGCCGCAACCTTCTGAAACCTTCATCCTCGTCGGGACCTGCTGGCGCTGCCGCGGACCGTTGTAATCACCACCTTCACCGGGACCTGCTGGCTCCGCCGCGGACCGTCGCTACCTTCGACCATCTCGGGACCTGCTGGCTCCGCCGCGGCCCGACCATCTAGAACACCGAGCTCGAGGATTGTGAGCTATCCATCATATCATCGCTTCTACCAGATTGGTAACAAGACTGTCCCGCTACCCCCTTTTCCCATCCAAGAGACTAGAACCGAGGGGACCCCTGAGTCCAGACCTCCTTGTACCATTCTACCGTACTTAAAGATTGCTTATAAAGAACGCTAAACCTTATCTTTGTGTGGTGTACATCTGCGGGGGGGAAGTTACTCGTCTGTACGATCGCTGGAGACGGTTCTCCCCGGAGACCTCTCCCCTTGTCCTCGGCCGACCCTCCCGGTCCGTCTAACACCCAATTTTCACTCTGCCTATTTCGCTATAAGAATTGTTCTATGTTCGGTACTCAATGAAAAACCATTGTACAGTGTAGCTCAACTCAGTGGTTTGTTCTGGGGTAGCTTGGGTTGTTGGAGAACCTACAAACCTTATATATTCCCGCAACTAGAAGGGTCTAGCAGACATAATGGTATATTGCATTTGTCACTTGGCTATTGTGACAAAAAGATACAGATGAAAATGCAACAAATTACGATTGTTTTCCTACTCTTTTTCAAAATTAGTTGATTTCAACAGTTATTTTCCTTGGGACAACCTTTTGAGATCTACACATAGGACCCCTTACTGAATTTGGAATGTCTACTTTAAAGAAATCTATAGCTTTCCTGAACAACCCATGGGTTTCACACTGGTTCCTACCACAAACTGAAAGTAGGTTGAATAGCAGAAAAAATAGTGAAAATAGACCATCTTTTAGAAAAATGACAAAACAGGTATTCTGAATCAGCCCTGCATGTTCCTGAAAACTGGGAATATGGTGAATTTAGTACAGCAAACTGTTTGTGAATGCAATTTTTAGGAGTATATTGTGCTCACATATATAAATTCGGAGAAGAGAGGAGGGACCAACTTTACCCCTGAATCCCCCATTAAAGCAAGGTAGATCTGGGGATAATGGGTTGGTGGCACTAAACCTAATAGATTCCTCACAATTATATGATATAACCAAGGGAGGAAATTAAACTCTTTAAATATGGGTAGAGCCAGGAGTACTAGACTAGGACGTACCTCTCACCTCACTAACAAAAGTGAAGCAAAGAATTAACGCTGCATCCTTACAATGAATTCACAAGGCTATAAGTAGCAAGGTATAATAAATATAACTCTTAGGATCAAGCCTAAACAAAAATATTCAGTTCCAGACAAAAACTCCTATTTGTAACCAGATATTGAAATAGGATTGGGACTGGTAACAACCCATACCAGGTATATATATTAAAGAAGTTAACATGCTACCTCTGTAATAAATATATAGATTTTATGAATTGTTTTTAATGTATCACTGTCTCTGATACTACATATCCCACAATGCTTCTATGGTGAGCCTAGTGGGAGTTCGGTATAAATGGAGAAACAAAAGAGGGACTCACTCAACCGTGATCTAGACTTGTTTGTCGAAAGAATTGGTGATGCCGGTTACTTACCGGAAATACACATTACTCCGAGTCCTGGTCTCCCCGTCCCATTCCTGACAAGTAAGCAAGTAAGCAAGTGAGCAGCTAGTCTGCTCCCCAGAAACCTAAAACCTAGCAGAGCTTTTCAGCACTTCCCCCAATATGGCGCCACCAATCCGGTGAGGATAAAGGGGGAAGTGCATCATAGAACACCCTGAGAATACCAAAGAAAACCAGAACGAAACATAACCAAAGAAAACCCAAACCAGGGAGGGAGGGAAGGGCTCAGGAATGGGACGGGGAGACCAGGACTCGGAGTAATGTGTATTACCGGTAAGTAACCGGGCGTAACCTCCTTGTCCTGTCTCCCCGTCCCATTCCTGACAAGTGAGCCCATACCCAAGCACACGGTGATTGTGAGAAAAAAACAGACCAGAAAGTATGAGAAAAGACAGGTCCATTTTAATCAATAGAAAACAGTACAGACTACAAATCATGTACAGAAGACAGGAAACAAGCCCCAAAGGCAGCAGATGCCGCCATCCCCAACTGAAGATGGCAATGAGCAACAAAAGTATGGGGAGAAGCCCACGAGGCAGCATTGCAAATGTCCCACGAGGCAGCATTGCAAACGAGGCACCCTTGAACATGGCCCAGGAGGACGACACGCTCCTAGTCGACCTACCCTGAATAGAAGAAGGCAGAGGACAGTGGGCAGAATCGTAAGCAGAAACCACAGCACCCCTGACCCACCGAGACAAAGTGGACAAGGAAGGACGAAGCCCCAGCCCTGAGAGGCCATAGGTGACGAACAGTGAATCAACCTTCCTGAACCCAGCCGTACCCTCCAAGTAGATGCGGAGAGCCCGCAGCACATCCAAAGAATGGAGGAGCACCTCCTCCGGAGAGGCAGGAGCCGGAAAAAACACCGGGAGGACAATATCCTCCTGACAGTCAAAGGAAGACACCACCTTAGGAAGAAAGAACCGACTCGGACGGAGAATGACCTTATCCTCGCAAAAGCGCAAGAAGGGAGGGGAAGCCATCAGCGCCCCAATCTCACCAACCCTCCGCCCAGAAGTAATGGCCACCAGGAAATAACCTTAGCAGAAAGGAATTTCAGGGCCACGGAATCCAAGGGCTCGAAAGGAGGACCCGTCAAAGCCCGGAGAACCAAGGGAAGATCCCAAAGAGGCACAGGAGAACGAGAGACAGGACGCCGAAGCAAGAAACACCGCAGAAGGCGAACCACCAACGAGGAAACAGAAGAACCCCGGAAAGCAAGAATGGCAGCCCACTGGGCCCGAAGGGAAGAAACCCCAAGCCCCAAGACGAAACCATCCTGCAAGAAGTCCAAAACCTTCACGGCCTCAGAGGAGGCAGAAGAGAGACCCCTCACAAGATGCCAGGAGGAGAAACTCTACCAGTGACGGTCATACGACCCCAAGGTGGGAGGACGCCAAGAAAGCCGGAGACAACGGGCAACGTCAACCGAGCAACCCAGACCCAGCAAACCTAACCTTTCAAGTGCCAAACCCCCAGCCGGAGGCGACGCAGGGAGGCAACCCCGAGAAGAGGAGCCCGCAGCGGGGAGGGAGACAGGGGAAACCTCCAATGAGGGCAAACCGAGAAGGCCAGCAGAAGGGGAAACCAAGACTGCCGAGACCATACCGGAACCACCAGGAGAACCTCCGCCCGATCCCAACGAACCTTCCGGAGGACCCTCGGAATTAAGGCAAACCGAGGGAAGGCAAACAGCAGACCCCACGACCAAGGAATCGAGAAAGCATCGGTAGCCCACGCCATTGGAGAGGGAACTGTGCTGCAAAACCGAGGAAGAAGGGCGGACTCCATCGAGGCAAACAGATCCAGCCAAGGAAGGCGGAACCTGAGGACAATCAGATAGAACAGACCCGGGGACAAACAGAGGGACGCCGAGGAGGGGAACACCCTGCTCAAAGAATCCATAGGCCCATTCTCCTACCCCGGAAGATAGACCGCTGTCACAGACAAGAGAGTCGACACGGCCCAAAGGCGAACTTCCGGGACAGGAGAAACAGAGCACGACACAAGTCGACCTGGCGAGTCATATAAGAACGAACCACCTGATTGTCGGACTGCACAGAGACCGACCGACCCGGAAGGAGAGGAGCCAACCAAATAAGAGCCAACCAAACCGCCCACAACTCATTCCAGTTCGAGGACTGGAGGGATCCGAAACCTGACCACCGCCCATGACCCTTTTAGGCACCCAGAACGGCACCCCACTCCAAAGCACTGACATCCGTGGACAACATGACCACAGACCGAGGAGGAAGGAGACCAAACCCCAGGGACAGAGACAGAGGGGACAACCACCACCGGAGATCCGCCCGAATCCCCGGAGTGACAGGGATGAGAGTCTCGCAGTCCAATGAGGCAGGATCCCCAGTGCGACAGGACAAGAAGCAACAGGGGGCACAGACGCAGCCAGGCCCAAGGAAGGAGAAGCAAAGCGGACGCCATCTTCCCCTAACTCCCCAACCAGAGTCAGGCAGACACCCGGGACAGGGACAGAAGCCAGGAAAGGCGATGACACAAAGCCAACCGGCGCACCTGAGAGAGGAACACCAAGCCCAGGTCCATGCGGAAGAGAGCCCCCATGAAATACAGGTACTGGGAGGGCACCAGGGAGGACACTCAAGGTCGAGAAGGAACCCAAAGGAACCCAGCAGAAAACACACCCGCTCCACATCCGACAGAGCCGGAGAAAAAGAAAGAGACAAAAACAACCAGTCAACCAGACAGGGAAACACCTGCAGCCCTCAGGAATGAAGAACATCCACCAGAGGGGCCTAGAGCGCCGAGGAAAGGCCGAACAGGAGCACCCGGAAAGGTAGCGAAGGACCCCCACAGCAAACGGAGAAAACCGCTAGACGGCCAGGAACGAGCAGACACGCATCCAGCAGAACCAGGAACGCCAGACAGCCACACAGAAGCACCATAGGCAGGATGGACAGCAAAGCCACCAGCATGAACGCAAGTCCGGGAAAGAAAGAACGAACCCCTCGAGACACAAACAGGGTACAGAATAGGAAGAACCCATCACTGAGGCCAGAAAGAGGAACGAACAACAACCCTCGCCACCACACCAGAAATGAACCACCACGACAGCCAACCATAACAACAGAAGGCACACACCCCCAAGCAAGGCCACCCCCGTAGAGGATGACGGGCAGGGGGGTTCACAAAGAAGATTGGGAGGGGGGGGGGACCCTGAACCAAAAATCCATGGACACAGGCCGCAAGGACCAGGCAACCGGAACCGGCAACCACCGGGGAATGCAAAAAACAAAGGCGCAGCTGGGGTCCGACCATCCAAACATCACACCAGCAAAAAAAGAGCCGGGGCCCGGAACCTGCACCAGGGACCGGACCATGTAGACGGAAAAGGACACAGCCTGACCTCAAAGAGGCAGTGTAGGAATGTCCAACCACCCCCTCCACTCGCCGACAGCGGCAGAGGGAGGGCAAACTGGAGAAAACAGCCACAGCCTGGGCAGGCAGTGAACCAGGCCCGTGAGGGAGGACACCACCAAAATCACAAGACCTACCCCAGAGCAACAGCTCCTCTGACCAAGAGGGGAATAAAACCCACAGCAACCGGCACACCCAGGCAGACCCCCAACCAGGGACCAACCAGGCAAAACAGGACCACAGAAGCAGCAGGAGTGAAAACACCTGACAACATGCGTCGCAAGAAAGAGACACGTGGAGCACAAAAGATAGATGTAGCATCGCCACCAAACAGAAAGGCAGCACCACATCGACCCCAGAGGGATGAAAGGCTGAGCGGACCCGCCGGGACCTGAAGAACACAGGCCGCAGCAGCGGAAGCAACAGGCCACTGAGCCACCAGACCCAGCATCCACTAAGCAAGAGGCCCGAACCACTAGGCCACCGCAATGAAACCAAACGAAAACAGGCCACATCAGGGAGGCACGGCCGCAGTCCAGCGACCATGACGAACCTAGGTCGTAGCAGTGGATGAAGCACCAAGCGCACAGCGTGCCGCAAGTGCCCCACAAACACCCCTTAGGGGCCCCACCACAGCAGCAGAAGGGGCAGGCCAAACCTGAGGGCCACCATGCATCATGGCCGGAGAGCACATGCCTCACCAATGAGGAGGAGCAGGGCAGCCAAAGAAGGAGCCATCGAGGCACCCGACCACGCAAGCCAGGCGGTAAGGGGGCGGACGCATAAAAAAAGCGACCGGCCACCCAACAAACACCAAGGGGAGGCATTAAACCCAAGGACGCTCCGCGCCGCAGGGAAAGAACAGATGGCCCCCGCCCGCTAAAGCAGGGCGAGAAGGGACCCCCGGAGAGAAGCGGCCGCCAAAGCAGGCCGAGGACCAGAGAGCGAGGGGCAGGGAAAAGAAAGAGGCACAAACGGCCGCTAAAGCAGGCCGAGAGAAGGCACAAAACACAAACGCACAATTCCCAGCACCAACCCCAAGTTCAAGGGGAGGCAGCAAACCCAAGGACGCTCCGCGCCGCAGGGAAAGAACAGACGGCCTCCGCCCGCTAAAGCAGGGCGAGACGGGACCCCCATGAGAGCAGCGGCTGCCAAAGCAGGCCGAGTACCAGAGGGCGAGGGGCAGAGAAAAGAAATAGGCACAAACGGCCGCTAAAGCAGGCCGTGAGAAGGCATAAAAGAAAAACTCACATTTCCCAGCACCAACCCCAAACACAAGGAAAAAAGCGGCCGCTACAGCAGGCTGCCAAAATAAACAACCTACAAACAGAAGGGACACTTACCCGAACCGAAGCTCTGCTAGGCATAAAGGCAACTGACGAAGTCAGAAAAAAAAAGAACAGGATGTTCTATGATGCACTTCCCCCTTTATCCTCACCGGATTGGTGGCGCCATATTGGGGGAAGTGCTGAAAAGCTCTGCTAGGTTTTAGGTTTCTGGGGAGCAGACTAGCTCCTCACTTGCTTACTTGCTTACTTGTCAGGAATGGGACGGGGGGACAGGACGAGGAGGTAATGGTAATATGTGTGGCAATGGTTAACCACTAATAAATACCACTGCATAAATAACGTGTGGAGTGTGGAGTTAAACTTGCGGTGGACTATAATTACACAACACTGGTCGATCCAGATCGCCGGCACCAACCATGAGCGCGCTGTAAGTGGAACTGATTTGGTGAATCGTATTGGAAAGGAAAACAGTGGCGTCCGACATTAAGCGCAAAAACAGATCGAAGAAACAAGATCTATTGAACTGGTGGAACACAAAGGAATCGCCATCTCCGTAAAACCGATGAAAAGGTAGTCGGATCTGGGGTCAACACAAGGCAAGACGCCGAAGAACGTATAGCGGAGCAGCAATCGCGTGGAGAGGAACACCGAGGCAGAGCGCTGAACAAGTGGAGCCGGAGGACAGGTAAGCAAAGCCAAACCGGCTGCAGTGTGGTGCGGGTGAATAAAATTGCTTAGTATCGAGGTGGGGTAACAAAGCATTTTTGAGTTTCCTCGTTCTTCAGGAGTGTAACAGGAAGAATAACTGCTAAACATATCAATCAATGGGAGTTCCGAGGACAAGAGAGAATTGATAAAGCATAAAATATCACAAGGAAATCGGGATCAAATTAATTATACAAGATGGAAGCGAGAGTGGCGAAACGCTTACAGAAGGCGGAAACACTATTTACTAAAAGGAATGAGGGACAATCTAAGAAAAATATGAATACCACAGTAATGAAGACATCAAGTGAAAAAAATCTGACATACGTGCATACAACTAGAACAACTTTTAAAGAAAGAAATAACAAAAAGTTGGGAGTTAATTATGATGGAGAAATATATAGAGGTTGGAAGAGTCCCTAGAGGATTGTGAATATTGCACAGGCGCCCAGAGGAGGGGCGCCCTTAGTTGCGCCATGTGACGAAGCCCCCTACAGGTCGGTTAGGATGGGGTGGTGTATTGAGTAAGGCGGGACAGTGATGTCATCAGGGCGCACTGTCTCAGTGGAGGCGGAGTGAGTGTGGGACGGTGTGTCCCACGTCAGCCCGAAACCCTATCTCAGGGCCTGGAGGGTTCCCTAAGGGAGCGCCAGGTCAGGGGCCTAAGCTGTACATAGATCATTTGAGGAGGATTTTCCTTTGTCTAGAGGACGGGGAGTGTCTGTAACCAGAACTCCGGCGGTCCTAGTGTTGGGCAGTACCACTCCTAAGTGGAGGGTGCAGAAGTCCTGGCTCACTGAGCATTTGACCGTCTAGAGTGCTTGACCATTTTTGGGGCCTCTGGAGGTTGTTCCCCGAGGAGGGGGGAGGCCAGGTTCAGGTTCAGCCTGACCTGGAGGGAAGGGCATCTGTATTCAGTGTCCTGACCGGTTTTGGCTTCTAGGGTACTGCTCCATGGTGGGAGGGTGCAGAACTCTGGAAGGGGGTGCAGAGGGACGGTGTACTTCTGACCCCGGTGCAACCTGAGGGTTTAGATCCTAGGTTGGGAGATTAGGAAGCTTCCAGGTCAAGAGGAATCTCTACCAAAGTGGATCAGCTGAAGAGACTGAGGGGGCTGCCCTTGCTGTGTGATCTGGGGCTCACCTGCAGTTTGTTGTTTCCACTAAGGTAGAGGAAAGGGGACTTTACTGTGTGCTGTGTCCCCCCACCTTCTTGAAGAGGAACTGTGCTTTGTGCTTTGTACCTCAGAAGTGAAATAGTTTCCAGGTGGTAGACCAGTGAGGGAGTGAGGTCCTGATCTGGTAGGAGAAGAGAGTTCTGGTTTGCAGGTAACCAGGTGGGTTCAGAGTGGCGAAAAACCAGAAGGTGTCCCTGCCGTGCGCGTCCGTGTCCGTGTTTTGTAGCCCAAAGCTGGGAAGCCCATCAGTGGAGTGATTGGTCTACCCCGCGTTTTGGCTGGAAGGGGTTTGTGTTGGACCCGGCCCTTTTGGCAGGTTCACCCCGAGACATTTTGCTTTTTCCTAGCCTGTTTCTGGAACCTGGTGGTGGTGATTTTAGGCCTCTGCGCACTTTTTCACTGTGGTACAGTGTAAAGTGCTTGAGCTCTCTGTGTATGTGTGGTGAGTGACCTGCCCTCCCATAGGAATGAATGGGGAATATGTATGCCCATGGTAGTTCCTGATGTGTCGGGAGTGCAGGGGCAAGTTTGATATGTGCGAACTCGTGAGATTGAATGCTGCGTCATGGTATATGCGGCATGATTGTGTCTAGTCTAGAAGTGCCACTTTTAGAAGTTAGCATATTTGTGTAATTTGTGTCTGGCGTGTGATTGGCTGGTGAGCCTGGTCCAGGAGTGCCTGGGCCTGCTTGTGGATTGAGGGTGACAGGGGCTGGGGAGCCCCAGGAGGTTGTCTGAGTCAGCCCGTGGATGAAAGGCTGCATCTGCTGCCAGGGAAGTGGGAGGGGATGGCACCTGGGAGTGACTAGGGCTGTGCCTGCCTGACCACAATGCTGGCTTCACCTCCCGCTGGGCGACTGTCTCCTCTGTCCCTGACACTGAAGAGAGTTCCCTAAAACCAGTTCCAGCTGGTTCTCACACTGCCTGCACAAAGACTTCAAAGACTTTTTTCTGTATAAGAAGGGGCTGTGTCCCCTTCCAATTTGTTCTGGTTTTTCTAACTTGAATCTGCCAGGGGCGTGCTGCTGCTTGGGCCCAGGGGAATCCCTGGGCCATACCCAGCCCCTGGACACCTGATGGACTTTCCTGGATGCCTGGAGGACTCCTGGGGGACCCCTCTGCCTTGCTTGGGCTGATGGGGGGGACTTGGCTTTGCCCCCTGGGAATCTCTGGGACCTTTGCAGCATAGAGAAGCTGCATTTTCCTGCAGGCAGCGCTTGATTTGTATTTCTAGCGCCTGGAAGAGCTGTGCTTCCCCCTGAGCACCTGGGAGCGCTCTGCCTGCCTTCTAGCGCTGGGAGCGCTGTGTTTCCTCTCTTTAGCGCCTGTGAGCGCTTCACTGGGACAATAGCGCTTAGGAGCGCTTTATTTCTGATTATAGCACTGGTAGCGCTCTGCTCATTGTCCTTAGCGCTTGGAAGCGCTTTATTTTCATGGCCGGTGCCCACCCAGCGTTTTCCCCCGTAAATTGTGGCGATATCGTCCCTGCCGCCGCCCGGCGCCTGAACCGGAAGTCAGGCAGGCCGGGGGCGGGACGACTGAGACAACCGGAAGTGGGAGAGAAGCTGTCCAGGAGCCGAGAGAGGAGGAGGGAACATGGCGGCTGGGCGGCAGGGCTCCTGTGAGCTGAGGGAGCCCTGCAGCATCTGAAGGAGAACCCGCCGGAGGAACTGGAGATGCGCCGGTCTGTGCGGGGCTCCCGTGAGAGAGGGCGAGCCCCGCAGGCATCACCCAGTGCTGGGGAAGGCTGGCGTCCCGCGTCGGAGTCCCGGTGAGTGGGGGCTTCTTGTTGTTGGGTGCCTCGAGGCACCGTGCCCGGTCCTAGTCTTGAGCGGCCCCCGTCTGGCAGCGGGCCGCTCCCACCTTGCCCGCATTCTGTTTCGAGGCCCCGGGGCGTAATGGTGCAGAGTCCCCCAGAGGAAGGGGGGACTCCAACGTACGGGCGCACTATTCTTTAGAGCCTGAAAGGGGCAGATTGGCTATGTCGAGCCAAGAGGCCCATGTGTGAAGGAGCCCACGAGAGGCTCCCTGGGGGCATATTTGTTGTAGAGCCCCGAGAAGGCTCCGGGGGTCATATTAGTTAGAGGGGGCGTCGGGGCACATTGCTGGTGCCCGCACCTTCTGCCTGTGAGGGATCTGTTTAGAGCCTCAAGGGCTCCATCGGCCATAATTGTTTAAGAGCCTGTGTGGCTCCGACGCTTGGCTATGTGTATTGTCAGAGCCTGGGTGGCTCCACCAGTTGGCGCAGTTTGCGCCTAGGGGTCAGTGAGGACCCTGTTGCAGTTTGGACTCTCAGCTGCCCAGCAATTAGTGGGCAGCTGCACCGTTTAGGTCTTGTGAGTGTCCCAGGTGCCCAGCAGGTAGTGGGCACCTGCAACGTTTAGGTTTGGTGACTGGCGCTGCCTGGCAGCGCGCCCTGACATTGTGGACACAGGGCTTCTTAGCCCCAAGAAGGCCAGTTGGCCTAGGGACTGCCACAGGTGGTGGCTTATGTAAGTTTTACGCAATTGTATGGTTATTGCACCTCTGAATGTGTTTTCTTGCATCCTGTGTTATTCCTGCACCTCTGAATGTTTTTAGGCATCATGTGATTTTTGCGCTATTGTATTGTTCTGGCACCTCTGAATGTTTTTAGGCATCATGTGTTCTTCCGTTCCCTGCGCTGCACCTCTGAATGTTTCAGGCATCATGTGTCTTCCTGCGCTGCACCTCTGAATGTACTTTATTGCATCATGTGCTTTGTTCTGAACACCGCTGAATGTGTAGGTTTATGCATCATGTGTTTCCCTTGTCTGTACACCTCTGAATGTTTTTAGGCATCATGTGTTTTCCTTTATTACTCCTCTGAATGTGTTTCATGCATCATGGGTAATGTGTTCTTGTTTATACCCCTAAATGTATTTTATTCTTAGGTGGTTGTTCTTTTTAGTACAGGTGGTCCCAGTGAGGTCCTGATACCTGTTCCCAGTAGTTACTGGATGTGATTTATAACTGTTATTTTTTTTGTGCTATACTTATTCTAAGTTCTAGAAGTGATTTTATATCCTATTTTCTAATTTCTACTAAGTGCTGATTCTGACAGTGGCCCACGTGGCCCTGTCTCCTGTAAATAATCCCTTGTGAATATTGCCCGTGCCAGTTGGCACCATGTATTTTGTGTGATACTATCTGATGTGTTTTTACAATACAAAAGTTATTTTATAATGACCTTGTGTGGAGTTCCTTTTGTGGTGTGCCTAGTATGTTGTTGCTGTTGTGCGCTGGCGCAAATGCTTACACATTGCCTCCGAGTTTAGCCTTACTGCTCGTGCCAAGCTACCAGGGGTTGAGCAGGGGTTATCTTGGCGTGTGACTCCCTTGCCCTGACTAGAATGGTGGTTTCTGCCTGGCTTTGGCGTCAGCCTTAGCCTACCAGAAATAGCCGGTTCTAACAGGCGGGATGTATACAACTTTCTTCGACCTGCATTGGCACATCTGCTCAGGAGTGATAGTCAAAAGGGATTGCACTTCAGCCATGTAATGTTAGCATCCATTTACTCCAAGTCGATTGTTTAAGGTCACCCTGGGCCGCATTTACACAGCCCAGTATTAGGCCTTTGTGTTTGTCAGTGCCATATATTACTACATTGAACCGAACAGGAGGCGTGACCGTGGGTTACAACAGCAGAAGTTTCGGGAGAGCAAGTCTCCACACGTGGTCATGGTGTAGGTTTAATCAATTGGAGTTGGCACTCTTATTTGACCATGGGTTTGATGCTGCTCAAGGGCATTGCCGCACTTCGGCCAGAGCACAGGCATTGGGTTTCCCAGGGGGCAGCAAGTGCAGGCAAGGCTTTCCACATCTGGCACCAGAACACAAACATAGTCAGGGCCAACTTGTCTGTTGGGTGACTGGTGTGGGCACCAGGGTTGCTGTCGCTCCACGTAGGGGTGAGCTGGCTCCAATACAGGGCCTATGCATATATTGTTTCAAACCAGATTTGACACCAGTAAGATGTTCACCAGGGTCTAGCAATCACAGAGGTCTGTGCAGTTGTTAGGGGAATTAAAACTCCATGTACAGGTACAGTGTCAGTCGCCTGTGCATAGTTCTTGCAGATACTGTATCATATTAATTTTAATAATCGCTTTAGTTACAAGTGGTAAGCGTGAGATTCCCTCAATTTCAGCAAGTGGGTCACATTGTCAGCAACAAAGCTGCCTGGGGGGTCTGGGTGCAGTCACCACAGATTAAAACTGAACAGGCAACAGTTTGGCAGGAAAGTAGGGATGTGGAATCGATTGCCCACTTAACAGTATGACTATTGCACAGGAGGATGTCAGCCTATGCTGGGTAGGAGGTTCCGCTTCATCACCCAGATTATCAGTTAGAGGTGTTCCCAGAAAAAATTGTGAACTGCTTAAGGTTCTAATGAACAGTGCGGTTTGTGATATCGCGGGGAAGAGATATGTTAGGGACTTCATTGCGTACAACGTAGCACATTCAAGCAGGTGTTTTGTTGCAAGCTGCAACTGGAGTTTCCTTTATTACTCCAGCAGCTGCGCACAGGGACAGCAGTACGCAGCCCGGGAAGTCTGGAGGTGAATAACTCAGAGCAAAATTAGCGTCCAACCGGAGGGATAATGGCAAGTACACAAAGTCTCCCTTGCTTAAGTCCCATATTACATGGCGGGATAGTCACCGATTGGCACAGGAACCTTAACTTCTAATAGTATTGTTGGTAATATACCCACGACTCTGTTGTCTCGTGGAGTATGTAGTCCCACTCGTAAGTGTAGAATGCATAAGAACTGCACATTGCACTATTTTAGTGTGACAGGTGCAACAATTAGATCCCTGCCAAAGCAAACTAAAATTCTTATGGTCAGATGCACAACATACAACTGTCACTCCAGCCTCACTGAAGGAAGTCTGTTAGCAGAGGTGTAGAACGGGATGTCTTGCGCCAGGATGCGGTCATTGCACGGGCGACACAGCAGATAGTCTGCTTTCAGACGAGGGTGCTTGCAGGCTAGGAGGCTAAGCAATGTAGCAGAACTAATGCTAAAGCCCCCCCACTGGACTGCCTGAGAATGTGAGTGCAGTGGGATTTACAGTGTTACAGGTATTTTCCCGCCCATACAGGGGCAGATGGGTAGATGGCAGGAATCTGTATAGAGTGGGGGGCAAGACCTATGGACCATCAAGGGTCACAGCTGGGTAGCAGGTATGTGGGTTTCTGTGCTCGAGCTTTAGTTAAGCAAGCCTTTAGGCTGCGTAAGTTGTCACCCCAGATGGTTGTGGTGACTGCGGTAGCGTGCGCTATGCGAAAAAGGTCATCCACTGCGATGAAACCTTGTTGCACCGGAAGAGACCACCGGCTTGCTCCAGAATAGCTCTAGTGTTTCACTTTTGCTAGCATGGGTGAGACTAGCATGGAGGAGATCAACAGTGAAACATCTGCTCTGTACCAGAAAGCAGTTCGTATTTTCAGTTTGGAAGCTGAACATGCATATTTGCAAGGCTGCAAGCATACTGGTGTAATAAGGGTGCAGTTGCGGGGAGGAGTTTTACATATGATGACTAAACTGCACTATTGTGCTGACGTCTTTAAACCCTGAATTTATATGATTACCCACACAGCGGGACTTTCTTTTGATGCCCTTAAACCATTTCCGCTGGTGAGTGCCAACGCATTCACAGTGTCATAATTCTAGGGCCGATCTGGCACGCTCTTGCTGATGGTGCTCTACATGGCTGCATAATGAGTGCCAGACTCTCTGCATCCTATGCTTTGGAGCGCTAAGGGCCAGAAAAGAGCGCATCCTTTAAACGTCCAGCCTGAGGCACAGTACCTGATCCCCTCGCGTTGGGGTCACTGGAAATTCATGGTACAAGCACATCTCAATAACAGGTACAGTTGTATGGGACCAAACGCAATTCTCTGATATGTACCTACTAAAGTTGCTCTTCCCCTGGTAGTTGAACAGGCGGTGAATTACTTTCAGGCATACTCCACTGGCAATAGGGATTGCTGCGATATATTTCAGGCATTAATAGGCCAGTGCAAACTTGTAGGGCTGTATTTGGCAAACATTATTCTGCTAAGTTCTCGTTCTTTTTTAAAAGCAACTCCCTAGAAGGGTTTGCAATTTATTTGGTGACATAATACACAGGCGAGTAGGATTGCGAAGATCCTTTTACGGCTTTATTTTATGGCCAAGGTAGGTGGAAAAGGAGGACTGACCAGCCGGTGGTCCTGGACTCTACTGCCCTGACTCACAACATATGAACTGCATAGAACAGGGGTGGGGGTGCCTGTGTTCAAGCACCTCGACATACGGACTAAATAGAAGATTGGGGAGGTGACCTGTGTTCAGACACCCCGGTGGGCCAGTGCGGTATGCGGTGCCCTAGATTGCAAGTAATGCAACTGTTGGCTGTAGCACGTTGGGGCCTGCAGGCACAATATGCACAGCTGAGTGGAGAGCTTGGCGGGCTGTCGCTCAACAGCTGAGTGGAGAGCTTGGCGGGCTGTCGCTCAAGTGCAATTGTAAGGCTAAGCTCATGTACAGGGTTAGGGTTGTGTCTATGCTTATTAATGCCGTCCACATGTTGGGGCCGATAAAGTGTGCAACAAAAAATTGAAGTTTATGCTTTGAACAATGGTATATAGCCAAACAGTTTGGTTTACTCCTATTGGCCTATCACGCTTAGAATATTTAGCGCCAGGGGCCCACTTTAGTGGCGCCGAAGACCGGACAAGGGGGAAGATTAGATTTTCTGATCTGGCTTTCTTTCATAATTAAAGCCGACACTAGCGGAAAAGGTGTGGCACTGAGTAGAACTTTGGGGAGGCTGCCTGTGTTCAGGCACCGCGGTGTGCCGGTGCGTTATGTGGTGCCCTGGATTGCAAGTAATGGAACTGTTTGCTGTGCACGTTGGGGGCCTGCCGGCAGAATATGCGCAGCTGAGTGGAGAGCTTGGCGGGATGGATGAGTCGGTCAAGTTCCATTGTAAAGCCAAGCTCAAGTGCAGGTGTAATGTTGTGCCTAATTTTCTTACAGTCTTTGACATGTTGTTGCCGCTAAAGTGTACGGCCAAAACTGAAGTTCAAGTAATGTTGTGCCTGATCTATTTGATGCCTTTGACAGGTTGATGCGGCTAAAGCATGATGCTGTGAATAATTGTTTATATCCAAACAGGATGGTCTTCTCCTATCGGTCTGTGAAGTAATACCTGGTTTCACTATGAATAAACGGCTACACCCTAGACAACACGCTTTTACTCTGCGAGTTCTTGGGCTTAGTGGGGTAGAAAATGTCAAAAATGGAGAAGGGTGAATGTCACATTGTGCGCATACTATCACTTTACCCAATCAACTTGACACAAGGCCAGAAATGCTACAGGACTGGGGCAAAAATAACATGCAGTGCTCGAAAACAATGATGCTATTATTAATCATCAAATATGCGAAAAAACGATGTTGAGGAAATCCATAAATTCAACTGAAACAAGAAGGGAAACTCCAGAGAAGAGATAGAATTATGTTTAGATTAATTTAGACGAGATGAGAGAGATTATGAGATTGGCACCAGTTCACGTTCACAAAAAGATTTTATGTGTTAACAAAAGTTATGCACCCAGCGAACCTTTGGAAATGAGTCTGACGCTACCATCAGTGAATCAGACACTAACTTAAGTGAGGGAGAAGGGCCCTCACTAATATCTTATAGAACCTTTTTTTAGAGTAAATTAAGTTGTTATACATAATCCAAAGATCAGGGAGAGGACAGTCACCGAGTCAAACAAGAGTAAAAAACACAAGGAGGGGAACCAGAAAGAACAAACAAATACCCACTACGGAACCATCAGAAGAAACAATAGATCTACTTGAAACCGACACAGAAAACAACCTAATCATTAACCTCTCTAAATATCCTTTAAATAAAAATCAAATTAATCTCCTTAACAAAGGTCTAACATTTTGTCCTGAAAAACATCATGACTATGTAAAGACTAGGATAGAGCACGACCTTCCCACACCACTATTGCTGGCCGCCTACACCCAAATCTTAGCTTTGCTGCCGCCCAGCCATGGCAACACAGGAGCAGGCTAACTCCGCGGGTGGCCCAATGCATCCTGTCCTGCACAGAACATGTGGCAGCAGGGGGGTACCGCCTCAGAACTCCAGTACTGGGCTGCCCATGGTAAAGCTCCACAACGTTGGTCTCGATAGAAGCGCTCCAAAGCCCACCTCTGTTGTCGTCTTTCCTCAACTGCATGTCTATGAGCATTCCTTCAACTTGATTGTCTTGTGTCAAAGCAAGATCATTGGCTACAGGTGCCACCTCAGCTGTCAATATTATTTTTGGGCCACGGGGTGTTTTGTTTCATATGCTGTATGTCTTTGTTGCCTATTTCTGTTACGTCGCTACTTAAAGGATAAAGATCCAACAAACGCACGCAAAGACAAACTGGCTAGCAGGCTGCATTTCAGATTTTAAAACAGAAAAGTAACAGAGGTGAGTCCACACGCATGCTAGCCCACTAAGTTTTGTTTTTATGATCAGCATGAAAACCAGACACCCTCATGACCCCAGCTTTGCATTGTGATGCAGGAGTAATTCAATTGTGGCTGCTTAGTTCTTACGGCTCTCCCTCCCCCACAGCCCCCTCTTTCCAGGGGCCTTATTTATGAAGGACTTGCGCCACCGGTGCGTCACTTTTTCCCATTTTAAAAGTGACGCACCGGTGGCTCAAGGCCTTCATAAATAAGGCCCCAGGTCTCCAGTGGTCTAGTGTGTAGTTTGGAATCGATAAAATTGTAAGTGTAGATGTATACAGAAATGTGGCCATAGATTAATGTCATGTCGTTTTATGTTTGTGTTATGTAGCGTATAAACTTAGGATTTCTTCTTTTGTGAGGAATGCTACAGAATGTTAGGAAAGGAAATCTAAGTAATTGAATGAGTTAGGCAAATGTTTCACGACTTTGCGAGTGATCAATAACAGGTCCCCAACTTAAGTGTCCATCTTTATAACTGTCAGGTTGTAGGTTTCTCCTACAGCACTAACCCCAGTAGACTACCAAAACAATTACCACCTAAAAATCTCTTAATGGAAGAAATGCTTGAATGTCTAGGTACACCACATCACCTTTAGGTCTAAGGACAACATACATTTATGTAATAACATTAGATACTTTATATGGTTACATAAGTGTTCCAAATAACTAATTAGAAACGTTTTATAACCTCTTACAGGGATGCAGATGAGTATCTTGAGGGTATATACAAACAGTAGAGGAATTATCAAACAGTATGGGCAGGGACCCCCACACTATCAAATATTGGCAAAGAAGAGACACAGCAAGACATTAATAAAAATGTGGAAGTAAGTAAGAAGTAAAACCTCTTTGAAGTGGGGAAATGTCCTGCCTAATACACAGGACAGGACAAACCCCAACAAAACATCTTTCAAAACTCTTTATGTGTAACACTGCTGCTACCTTGAATAGACGATACTGAGATAATATCTACATTTCGGTGGGACCACGTGCAACTGTTGAATGATTTCCCTGAAACAATAACAGACTTGTCCAAGTATTAGACTTCTTAATGTACGCATTTGTTAGGGACCTTCCAGAGTGGAATTTAGGATATGAGTAACACACAAAAACTACAAATAGTAATACACATTCATGATAGAAACACCGGAATGATCAGAAACAGAAGAAATAGTTGAATTGACAGTGATTTTTGAATATCTGAAAGCCTGAAATAGTAACAATCTTAGAAATAGTTAGGGAAGCGTTAATAGCTGCATTATTGACAGAAAAATGGGCAGCGTTATGAAAGTAAAATGAAATATTTGTGTCATGTATCTAAATCTGTAGAGAGGCTAAGATGTTATACTAGTCTCTACTCATAGGTTCACCAGTCAAAAGAAACTACATTATTTAGAAGAACGTATGAGAATAAGTGAGTTGAAAGGGAAGAAAAACAGGTTGAATTTATGGTAACATTTTGTCAGGAGTAGGAGACGAGTGGATCTCCAGGATGATATGGAATAAATGGAAGGGAAAGAATTGAGGAATATCAAAAGTTTAAATAAAGATGCTAAGTCAACAGGCCTGCCTTCTGTCAGAGGTAGGGGAGTTCCAGGTTAAAGAGAGAGGTAGACTATCTATTAATGGAGTAAATATTAATGTATTCTCCAGAGCAACCTCACTATCCAAACTTAAGGGTTCGCCAAAGAGACATGGGATCCCCCTTAGAACACATGATAAAGGTGTTCCCTGGAAACAAGAACAGGATAGGAAAATAGTGTAAAGAATGTAATAAGGAAACATTAAAATATGCACATGCCTGGCCCCAAGATGACATTTGATAACACAACATTAGATTACAAGACTAACTTCTTGCAAAGTGCATATACAGGGTCTAAATTGGAGAAAAGGAAGGCCACTTAGGCACTATAGCTGTTTACCAAGACCATATACTCCTATGCACCGCACTAGAGACAAGGTCTGCGAAGCGGAATACTGTCTCTGGCTCAATCAAGGAAGGTTGACATTGTATAGGTGCCCCCCAGTTCATAGACAAAGGGCCCCCATGATGTAGGCTTTATTCACCTGAGAGTACCAACCATTATTTTGATGATAAAACTATATATTTACAACCTCAGGACTGGGGGCTAGGAGAATTAATATCACAAGGCACACTGCAGATAACAAAACAGATAACCTTGGTGCCACATTACTCAGCTTAGGCTGTCAAGCTAGTAGTATTAGTGACAGCCCTCAAATAGGGACAAGGAGAAACAATAACAGTGTATTCAAACTCAGCCTAGGTCACCACAACAGTGCACTCCAGCATCATGCGGTGGAACAGACGTGGGTTCCTCAAATTTGATGGAAGCCCTGTCATGCACCGCCCCCTCCTAAAAGACTTAATACAAGCCTAGACACGGCAAATTCAGTCGCAGTGGTGAAGTGCGTAGCCCACACTAATGCCAGGACTTTGTATCCTCCGTAAATGCCCTTGTAGTTAGGGCAGCCAAGGATGCAGTATGACGGCCCCTTTAATAACACATACACCAAAGTCGTGTTAGCTAGTGAAACATTGCCATCTTCAGGCCCCTTGGGTGCCTTTGGACATTATACAAAGGCAGCTCACTTTTACCTAAATGAAATACAAGAAAGTGCCCCAGACATGAGAAACAGTTGTTGGAACCTAGAGGATGCACACAGACGGGAACAGATTTAATAAATAGACGGATATCCTCAGGGAAGCCAGTCATGCCCCAATCATTGCTATTTCAGCCCTAAACCAGCTAGCTTTCCCTTCGCACACTGCTAGAGGCATGTCTCTCCAAACATACCAGGATTGGTTTGTTCCCAACCTACATGAGATGATCACAATGCTCAGCCCCCACCTGCACTGTGTGCCAGCAGGGATCACTAAACCTCCTCTTCAAAGTAATATTTCTACAATACTTCAATGACGAGGGCCCTCCACTGTAATCAGGGCTGGCTCTAGGGCGGTGGTTTTTCTTGGTGCGACCAGTGCCACCACACTGGGTGCTTGACTTCAGGTAGGGGGCACCGTTTCCAAGTATATTAATGTTTTAAACGCATTTAATGTTGCGCTCCTTGCCTCCAGCAAATCAGAAAGTGCATACAGTGTAAATAGGTTAGTGGGTTATTACTTTTGGTAGCCTTTTGTTACTTACAGTTTTATATGTTAACACAATAATATGGAGCAGTGAATTATTAACAGTCATCTAAGAGCTGTAGAGATATTACAAGGTATAGATTAAAGCAATATATATTCTGCCCAGTCTTTTATTGTTATTCTAATGTTGCAAAAAAAGTAGAAATTCGTATTAACAAGAGAACTCCCAACCATGGTGTTACGGTTTAAATGCAGAGTTTGTGCTTCTCCAAACCAAGCACTCTTATATTATACTGGCCACCAGTAAGGATGACAAGTGAGGCCTTCACTTCTGTTTTATGTATTATTTCTTATACACTGATTTATGCATGAGTGAGTGATTGTCTCTATATAATGTAGGTTTTATGTAAAGTGTTTTGACACCCTACACTGGTATGAGTGGCACTACAGAACTAATTAAATGAATCTGGGTCAGAGTGAGTATAGAGACTTGAGGAACACTGTTAAAGGGTGGTAGTAAGGAGATCTGTAGCAGAAGTGGTCATTGGGGAGTGCCAACAAGCACTGTTGCACCGGCCGCCACCAGTGATAAAGCCTAGCCCCGTGTCCATTGTAATGCCAAGTCTGCTGCTAATTTTAGGTCCGTGAGGTAATACTCTGGTGGGGAATTCCTGAGGGGATCAGATTCGACATTTGCACATGTACTTCTGTCAATAATATAGTCTCCCACCTCACCACTTTGTTATGAATGACAGAAACTCTTGTTAGCTTTCCACACCCAAAGTAACAATATCCTGGAGTGCCTCAACGGCTTCCTAAAAAACTAGTAAACTGTGTGAAGCATTGGAAAAGAACAGGCTGTACTGTCTCCCACTAGCACTGATCACCTTGAGAAACACCTCAGGGTCAGTCCACCCTCTAACCTCACATCAGATGATGAACACCATCGCGTCACTAGTCATAGGTTACAGAGAGTGTGCCTGAAGTAGTACAAACTGAAATGTCCGTTTATTTTTCTCAGCTAACACAAATGTCAAAGTTTGTCTCTAAACAAGTTACAGGTGTAGCTGAAACACACGTCAAAGCCCCCTCCAACTGAGGCCCCTCCAGTACATGACCAACAAACACCCTTGCCAATGGGAACTCCAATTTGCATCAGGAACTTAAGTTCACCAGTAGAGAGATCTAGATCTTAATGACCCATTCCTGTGATAGACAGCACATTGCTACTACAGTGAACATTAGTGGCCACAAGCCATGGATCTCTCCCTCCAACATCTGTCTGGCCCTGGCTGTGCCAGCCATCTCTTTGGACACCGAGCAGGAAAAACAGAGGCGAGAATAGGAGCAGCAACAGGAGTAAAGCCTTCCTCTGCAGCCCCACCAAGAGACAATATGCATTTCAAGTGATGCATTGACATTTTTTTTCCTCCTTGGTGTACTAATGATTTTTGGCCTCCTGTATTTCTATTTCTTTTGCCCTACATAAACAATTATACACATGCTCAGAACTACTGATAATGATACTGACCATCCCCCTCTACAAATATTTGGTACCAGCACATACATAGTACGGGCCCATCCAAGTCTAGCCCCATTGCTATGTATGCTCCCTTATTACCCAAGCTACCTCAGTAGACACATTGCATTACCTTAAAGAGTTATCCCTAAACATTACACACTCACTGTCTCTTGTACCTCTTTTTATGCAGAATAAAAGTACAGCTGCAACCAAGACATGTTAGCTCCTGTATTGGGCGAGTTAATACAACTAGATTTGATAACACCCCTGAAGGACTACAGATCCTGACAGGTAGATGAGAGATCGGATATCAAGAATGAAAGAAGCAGGTCATAAGAGAGATTGGCCAAAGTGGGAAAAAGGATATCAAAGTGGGGGATCTTAGGAATTACTCACCTGCCGCTTGAATATTATAATTATAAGGCTAGGCCCCACTCGCCTGGTTGCGTGGGCAAACCAGGTCTCAGTATCACAGGATCAGTATTTGCTCATGACAAATTGCATACAGGGGCTAAGTGCACGATTAGAGAAATCATTGTGGAATGGCAACAAGACAAGCAGCCCCTCGTGTTTGATAAGATAAGCCCCCTGTGAGCTCCCTTGAACTTGATTTTAAAGTAGAACCTAATTTAAAAATGATATTGATGGCCATGAAGGGTGGGCGTGTACAAGGGGACAATGGGTCACTGACTGAGGCCATTACAAGAAAATGGTCAACGAGGGAGGTGGGGCCCTGACAGGTGTTCCTGACTGTCGGGGTTGTTCAAGGCCTTGTTGCCCCCGATTGTTGTTGCTCTTGACGAGTCTTATTTTTTAGGTGACAAAAGCATGCTGCAAGAGGATGACAGCTAACATGGGAGAAGCATTTATAGTTAGGAAGAAAGCGAAGGGTGTCAGGGGGTGCAGAAGCGAGTATGAGGTGATCCCCCTAGTAGATTGGAGATTAGAAGATATAATTGAAAAATCAATTAGAGAGGAGGATGATACTGGGAAGAAAGATGCATCATGTAAAGACCAACACAGATCTAAGACGTGAGACCCCCATGCATATCTTTCAGGTTAGAAATAATTTTAAGCCCCTGTAAGTAACGCAGACCCGTGCACAGAAGAAGAGACTTGATGATACACAATGTGTTTCAGCAGAGAAAAGACAGGTCACATCACACATTAAAGGTCATGAAACTTCTTGTGGTTAGTTAGTTGAGCGGAAAAACTCACACATGCGCAAAGAGTTGCTAACTGTAGGTCTCAAGTACTGCATGCCTGGCATATGATTGCCTGAATCTTAAAAAAAGTTTTTTGCTGCTAACGCTTTGCTTAACAAAGAAGAAAATAACATGGGATAGAGTAGAAGGGGGCGGTAAACAGTGATAATAACATATTTGAGAAATTAACATCTGTTTATGATTCTTTCATCAATAGTAGACGTTTTAGGCCTGATATGCTAAGCCGCAAGAAAAGATTGCGGTGAAACGCAACGCAAGTTGAGTCTGCGCATTAAGAGTCCTGGAATGATCTGCTGACCTGGACATTGACAGTCTGCCAAGACCCAAGGACGAGTGCTTGGGAAAAGATCCTCAACTGAAGAAATTATATAAAATGTGTATCTATCTATCTTGTGAGATGTATGTGAACAGGAATTGTCATGAGAATTGAATAAATTAAGTGGGAAGAGTTTACTAAACAAATAATTAGTTAAGAATTTTGGAATGACCACATGAGGGGATGATAACTCCCCTGCCCCGGCCCAATCACAGTTCAGGATTCACAGACATTTACAACATTTGAAGGTAGGACATGCAAAATTAAAGGATATAATTCGAGCAACCTAAGGTTAAGATAGAGAGCTGCTGCTGCTAAGAAGCATTGTTGATGCTGAGTGAGGAGTAGGCGAGAACTGCTACTGAGAAGAACAGACTGGGAAGATTAAGTACTGAAAGACAGCCTCATTAGATAAATAGAATTATGTTGTAAATTTAAAATTTCATTACAAAGTATGAGATAATATGTCCTTTTGTCTCTTCATCTATCACTCCTAATGTGTTTAAATTGTTGAATGCATTTGTGTATGTTATTTGATAAATTAATTTTTCTCTCTCGTGAAAGTTGGAGTTTGCACTGTGAAACTGTACAAATGAGCGTTAATTTTGATTGAATTAGCAGATAAAGTCTATTGAATCTTACCTGAGTCTGATTATTTTTACTGTGAAGTTATAAGGTAAATTAGTGAATTTGTTAATATCACCAAAAACTACTCGACTAATGGTCCATTGACCAAAGGAAGAGTGTTGATCTGTGAAGATTAGTTAGGCACAGACTAATTTAGATCAAAGAAAATAAAACTTGACCCGCAGCGAAACAGTCAGGAAATCTAACTGTGTATATGGACCCGTTGTAAGTGATACATTGATGCGTGAAAAGTTTATCATGGCCTTTTGCTGGCTGGATCAGTACCACCCTTCACTGCCTGTGATGTAACTTGAAAGAGACTCCTTATTGTTTTTTTACAGTGTCATTTTTTCAGGACAGAAGTATTTTCAATTATTATATGCAGAAAAGCCATAGTTGTTGCTTATGTATCTTACGCAACTAACAGCCATTTACAAAACCAATAGGCCTGGATTGTTGGTATTCTTACTTATTGTATTATATATCTGGATGCAATGACTTAATCAGTCGGGCGGAACACTGTGCTAAGCACAGATTTTTAGTTTATGCGTTTTAAGCCACACCCTTAACTGTATCGGCCGCGCCCCTTTGAGAGACCCCCGAGTTTTTTCATCCCATTAAAAGCCCTGGATACCTGCATGTGAAAGTGCATCTCTCTGCATGTGATAAAGTTGGGGCGAACCCAGGCCTTTAAGTGGGCGGGTCTCACCAGTGCTGCGCACCAGCAGTTTTTTAAAGGGGGCCTCGAAACAGGTCTCTATCGGGCTCTGTTTTGTGCCCTGGCACAGGCGGTCAGTTTTTTTCCCGGACTGCAGTGACAGGAGGCACATCCATGTGCATGTGCTCACTTCTCACTAAGGGAGAAGTTACTGCTTGATGGTATGCCAGGTGAGCGTTGTAGTGGGAGGGAAATCCTTTAAAGAGAGTAATTTTCTCTCTGGATTTCTCTTCTCTTTTTGAAACTCATGAGCAGCAACATTGTCGTGGTGTCACCAGGGCTTTAAGTGAAAGCTTTTTCAATATTATGTACAAGCCATAGTTGCTGCTTATATATCTTATGCAACGAACAACCATTGACAAAGCCAATAGTCCTTACTTGTTGTATGTATGAAGTTACTTGTATCTTATATCTGAATGCAATGATGGAAACAGCAAAATACAAGTCGGGCGGTACACTATGCTAAGCACAGATTTTTAGCTTACGTCTTTTTAAGCCATGCCCTTAATTACCTTGGCCACGCCCCTTTGAGAGACCCCCCCCAGTTTTTTAATCCCACTTAAAGCCCTGGGCGTACCTCTCAAGAGTGCAGCAGGTATAGTAGGGCCGAGACCCGAGGGCTACGAAGGACTGCAATTATACATTCTTAATTATCATTTTTTTAAATATACTGTATTGAGCAAATTAGGATATATTTCACAAGTTGTCTCTTTATGGATCTACTTTGTGGCAAAATATAAACAAGCTCTGACAAAAGTACATACTTGGTTGGCTCAGCGAGCTTGCCACCACGTCTTGGTATACATTGCTTCTACAGATACAAGTAAACAAGCCTTTGTAATCTGAGCGCTGCATGCCCTCCACCCTCCCCATGGACTCACATACACCGACCACCACTCTTCCAGAGATGACTCACCATTTCCGCCTTGTTATGCTTCTTCTTCCAACACGGTATGAGCAGCATACTTAGCCCCATGCGCGAGGCAAAGAACTAGAGATCGTTCTTCAATATGAGTGAGAAATCATTCTCCACAGAAAATGTAACTGATGCGAGGATACAGGGCATTCCACGAAGGGATAGCAGCATGGCATGATGGCCCAGAACATGGCCAGGCAGCAATTCCAGATGTATTCATGGTGTGGCAGAGAATGATCAAAGACTGGGGTCACATTTCAAGCTACGGAATAACGAAAGGTAGGTGCTGATGGGGCAGAAATCAGAGGGATAAGTCTTAGTAGAGAGAGCAGAAGAGACAGACACATCGGGGTACGAAGAACAAGGGTATGACTTTACTGGGGAGGACGGAAGCAGGCTGATATTTTCGGAGTGGGGCCCACGGGGGCAGATGTAAAATGAAGAATCAGCAGAGAGAGAGGTAAGTCCCAGGAGAGAGGCACAAGAAGCATGAGGAGAAACATGTCTGCTGCAGGTGCAATAACGTGCGTCTTCCTTGGAGAAGGAAGCAGAGAGATCCCTATCCTCTCGGGATGAAGAGAAAGGGTCAGCGCTCCCTAAGAAAGAAGAGGCTGCATGCTTGGGGCACAATGTACCTGCACAACTTGAGACTGTGTAATTATCTATTTCCTCTAGGTAGTATGCACCTGGGTCTGTACACTCTGGGGGAGAGGTAAGGGGGGCAACATCTTCATAGCAGACACTGCAGGGTGAGGCATCTCTTGAGGAAGAAATAGGGAGATCAGTAGTCTCTAGGGTGGAATAATAGAAATCCCAATTATCATGGACAGAAACTGAGGAGGCAACCTTATTGGTGGAGACAGAATGGTTGGTCCCCCGAAAGCAAACACTGTCGTTATTATTCTGTAAAGGATAAGCGTAGGGCTCAGCGTTCCCTAATGATGACAAAGAGCAGTTGGGATGATTGGGACAGACCTCATGTGAGTAGGCACAACTAGAAGTGTAAGTAGTAGTTGAGGTATTTGGGACAGCATCGCTGTGGCTGGCAGCGCAATACCTGGAACAACAATTTGGGCAGATCGAATAATTCAAATTTCTTTGGGAGCTTACGCATGATTCAGCATCCCAGGAAGAAGAAACCGAGGGTGGAACATTCCCGGAAGAGACAACAGATTGGCTGTGACCTAAGGAGGTGCAGGCACCTCTATCCTCTAATGAGTAATTCTGGCAGACTGTGTTGATGGGAATAGTGAGAACCGTGCTGTCAAAGGAGGTACGGCGCTTGGGCTTTACTGGACAGACATCCTTGGCATCAGTTGTCTCTGAAGAAGTAATTAAGGAATCAGATTTTAGTAGAGACATATCCTTGATGCCAGTTTCAACTAGTGTGGTAATTGAAAGGTCGCTTTTTACTAGAAAGACTTCCTGGAAACATGCCTCCACTGGAGAGGGAACAGAGAGGTCTGCTATCAGAGGACAGTAGTCCGGAATGTTATTTTTCACTGGAGAGATGTTGTGGACATCCGTTCCCACTTGAGAGGCAACAGTGAGGTCAGTTTTTACTGGAGAGACCTCCTGGACTTCATTTTCCACTAGAAAGGAGACAGGTTTTACTGGAGGGACATCCTGGAAGTCGGTTTTGACTGAAAAGGCGACAGAGAGGTCGGTGTTTACTGAAGAGACTTCGTGGACGTCCACTACCACTGGAGAGGTCTTTAATGCACAGCAGTCAGAAAGGTTATTTTTCAGTGTAGGTGAGATAGGCGAGTCGGTTTTCTCTATAACACTGTCAGGGAACTCAGTTTTGGCAAAGAGATTTGATTTTTCTTGGGAGGAGACTGAGACAATACTTTTCTCTGTGGATAAGACCCTGAGATCGACTATCTCTGGAGAGGGAACTAAGGCGATATTTTTTCCTTCGCAGGAGACAGAGAGATCGTGTTTCTCTGTGGCACACACAGAGACATCAATTTCCTCAGTAGTGCAGACAGAAAGGTTAGATTTTTCTTGGGTGAAAACAGAGATATCTGTTTTTTGGGGGACAGAGAGTGAGAAGTCACTTTTCTCTTTGCCACAGACAGACACCTCTGTTTTCACTGAAGAGATGAATAATTTATTAGATTTATCCAGACAGGAGAGAGGGAATTCGAATTTTACTGGAGAAGAAAATAGGTCAATTTTCTCTGAAGCAGAGACACCGTGCTCAATTTTGACAAAGACCGTTGCATTCGATGCATCACTTTTCTCTGTCTCTGAACAGCAGGCTGGAGAATCCGTTTTTTCTAAGGCGGAACTGGAGAGGACTGAAGTCTCTAAACGATAGGCAGAAGGGGCCATTTGTTCCGCTGAGACAGTGAAATCAGCTTTCTCTTGAAAGGAGAGCGAGAAACTAGTTTCCTCAAGCAAGGAAGGAGGGAGGTCGTATTTCTCTGTGGTGGAAACAGATGATTCAGCTTTATCGACCCTGGACATAGAGGCCTCCGTTGTTTCTGAACAAGGTTTGGAGGTCTCTGTGCCAGAGACAGGGGAGCTGGTTTTCTCCGGGAGTAATACCGAGAGATCATGTTGCTGTGATACTGAAGAGTATGCTTTCTCGGTGGTGGAGGGAGAGTAGTCAGTCATCTTTGAGGCAACCAAAACAGATTCCCTACCCCCCGAGAGTTGAGGGGAGAGGTCAGGACTTATGAAAGGGGGAGCAGTATGGTCAGTACACCCATGCAAAGACATATCAGCATTCCACTGACTTAGAAGCAGGGGTGTTGGTATTCCCTCAAGCTTCGATCTAAGATGTTGGTATTCCATCAGGGGAAAGCAAATATTTTGGTATTCAATGGAGGGAGCAGCACAGGGGTTGACAGTCTCTGCGGGTGGAACAGATGTGTTGATATCCATTGTGGAAGGAAATAAGTCATCACTATCCTGCAAGGTGGAAAAAGATGGAGTACTCTCAGTATCCATTGACTGACCAGGACAGGAGGCACTGATCTCCAATAAGGGAGTAGTAGCCTCTGGTGCCCTAGTACACTCAGCTTCCGCTGGTTGGCCAGGACAGGAGGCACCGATCTCCAATAAGGGAGTAGTAGCCTCTGGTGCCCCAGTACAACCAGCTTCCGCTGGCTGACGAGGACAGGAGGCACTGATCTCCAATAAGGGAGTAGTAGCCTCTGGTGCCCCAGTACAGTCGGCTTCCGCTGGCTGACCAGGACAGAAGGCACCGATCCCCAATAAGGGAGTAGTAGCCACTCTTATTCCAGTACAGTCAGTTTCCGCCAAATGACCAGGACAGGAGGCACCGATCTCCAATAAGGGAGTAGTAGCCTCTGTTGCCCCAGTACAGTCAGTTTGCACTGACTGACCAGGACAGAAGGCACCGATCTCCGATAAGGGAGTAGTAGCCTCTGTTGCCCCAGTACGGTCCGTTTCCGCTGACTGACCAGGACAGAAGGCACCGATCTCCAATAAGGGAGTAGTAGCCTCTGTTACCCCAGTACAGTCAGTTTGCACTGACTGACCAGGACAGAAGGCACCGATCTCCGATAAGGGAGTAGTAGCCTCTGTTTCCCCAGTACAGTTTGTTTCCACGGACTGACCAGGACAGAAGGCACTGATCTCCAATAAGGGAGTAGTAGCCTTTGTTGCCCCAGTACAGTCAGATTCCGCCGACTGACCAGGACAGCAGGCACCGATCTTCAATAAGGGAGTAGTAGCCTCTGTTGTCCTGGTAGAGTCAGTATCCACTGAGAGCACAAGAGCGGAGGCACCGCTCACCCCTACGGATGTAGTGTCAGTTGTAATATATTTCGCTTCCACAGAGATGGCAGAAGTGGAGGCAACGTTCCTTAAGAGAGAGGCAGAAGCACTGCTATCCGCAATGGGTGTAGTAGTCCCGAATGGGAAAGGCTTGAGGACCTTACTCTTTAAAGAGGGAGCTGAAAGATCTGTTGCCCCTGGAGCTGGATCTATATATCCCGTGGTACTTGGACAAAAGTCAGTATCAGCAGCAGTTGCGGAAAGTGTATTGGAAATCTCTGAATGTGGATTAAAGAGATAGATATCAATCCCACGGGGAGATAGGGTGGTAGCATCCAGTAGGGGGGGAACAGAAGAATCAGTTATTGTCAAAAGGCATAAAGAAGTATTGTCTGATGGAGAATCAAACGGATTCACACCTACTGAAGAGGCAGTTCCCCACATGGAGAGATTAGGTAGATCACTATCTGACAAGGGGGAAACAGAGATGAAGGTAATCCACTCCTGGTGAAGCAGTGAACTTGGTCTTCCCACAGGAGGGCGCCAGAGATGTAAATATTTCATACGAGGATGACAAATACTGGTTTTTCCACAGGAGTCGGTATTCTCTAATTGATGAAAAGGAGAGCCTATTCCCAAGACTGAAGGATTCAAAGAGGCAGAAGGAGCACCGTCAGAATCTACAGATGCTAGGAGAGAAGGGGTGCCATCTACTAAAGAGGAAACAGAGCGGGTGGCACTGCCCGAATCAGAATAAGATAAGTGGGGATGTAAGACTGAGGTGTCCGCTCCTATCTCCAATGGGTGAAAAGGAGAGCCTATTCCCAAGACTGAAGGATTCAAAGAGGCAGAAGGAGCACCGTCAGAATCTACAGATGCTAGGAGAGAAGGGGTGCCATCTACTAAAGAGGAAACAGAGCGGGTGGCACTGCCCGAATCAGAATAAGATAAGCGGGGACGTAAGACTGAGGTGTCCCCTCCAAGGGAAGGATGGCGATCAAATAAGGGTGCAGAAGAGTCTGCTTCCACTGAGGCATTAGTTGGAAGGTCTGTGTCTAATGCAGGGGCAGGCGATTGCTCCGCTTTGCCAGAGGGCAGGTAGAAGTGTACCAAGGGGGGAGGGTGGGCTGAGAGATGCCTAGAAACGGCAGTGTCTTCCGACAGTAGAGCATCGGAGGAAGTTAATTGTGGAGAAGAGCAAGAATCTTCCCGAGGTGAGCAAACCAGGAGAGTCTTTGAGCGAAGGTTATTCTTTTCCCAATGGATTTCGTACTGAGAGCTGTAACCCGAGTTACCTGGTGTGGGAGGGTTGTCGTCTTCCTCCTCAGAACGAGACGTCTGGATCCTCCATAGCGAATAGCTAAGGCGTTCCGTAAAGAATGGATCGCCGTTGATGTCCCTGGTGTCAAAGGTATTAGAAAGAACCGAGGGAGTAGTGCTGCCGGAGAATGACCGAACCGGAGGGATGAAATTGACGTAGATGGAGGAAGGACGAGAGGAAATGCTGCTTTCAGACAAAGAAGGCCTTACAGAGGAAGTGACGCCAGAAGTTGGCAAACCGCTGGTACTCGATGTGGGAGGGTTGTCGTCTTCCTCCTCAGAACGAGACGTCTGGATCCTCCATAGCGAATAGCTAAGGCGTTCCATAAAGAATGGATCGCCGTTGATGTCCCTGGTGTCAAAGGTATTAGAAAGAACCGAGGGAGTAGTGCTGCCGGAGAATGACCGAACCGGAGGGATGAAATTGGCGTAGATGGAGGAAGGACGAGAGGAAATGCTGCTTTCAGACAAAGAAGGCCTTACAGAGGAAGTGACGCCAGAAGTTGGCAAACCGCTGGTACTCTCTGTGCTGGGAGAAGGCGCGGGCTGAAGGAGAGATAGACCAGGTCTGCCAGGGTGGAGGTTGGAGTAAGAATACAGGTAGGGAGTGGTGTGCTCCGAGAGTGGAGAAGGAGGAGAGAGAGTGAAGTCAGAGATGAAAAGAGGAAGGGAGGAAATTGTGTGGACGGAGGAGGGCGAACCGGTCGTACTCTCTGAGCGGGGATAAGCATCAGATGGAGTGGGCGATGCATCGGCCTCCCCAGTGGTGAGGTTGCTGCCTATTCTAGGGTTCGTGTCACGTAAGAGCACAGCAGAGTGGTCCGCATTGGCTGCGGGGTGAGTAAAACGCTTGGGCTCTACTAAAGACGGTGAAGAAATGGGCACTCTGTCTGATTTCTCCTCCAGGGATGGCACAGCTGGGGCACTCTCTACTGGGCAGATAGTGGTGATGTCGTAGTTGGAAGGAAGAGAGATAGTGGTGGGGTCAGAGATAGAAGAAAGAGAGACAGTGGTGATGTCGGAAGGAAGAGAGACAGTGGTGGGGTCGGAAGGAAGAGACACAGTGGTGGGGTCGGAAGGAAGAGACAGAGACACAGTGGTGGGGTCGGAAGGAAGACAGACAGTGCTGAAGTCGGAGTTGTGAATCTTTGGAAGGGGACACGTTGTGTCATTCTCTGCAGGCCGAAGGGGAGTGCCATTCTCCGGGATACGCGGTCTAGAGGCGTCATCAGTGGCGGAGGGCAGTATCAGGTGGTATAACAGATCGGTATTACCTAAAGGAGAGTCCGGCTTATCTGAGGCTTCCGGAGAACTCATGTTGGTCGGGATGCGAGGCGGGTTTCTTCGGGTAATGCTGCCTGGCCATGCGTGCGTGACAGGAGGGCAGGGGAAATGGATCTGAGGCACAGCGACAAAGTGCTTGGTATTTAAGCGGAAAGCCGCCTACGTCTAACAATAACCCATTGTGTCAATAACATTTAATGATGTTGCGCAGTGTCAGTCAGCAATATGGTGACCAACTGGCATGGGTGCAAATTCAGGTCGGTGAGGGTAAAAATTCAGGACAAAACTTCAGTACAAAAGGTACGTTTTACGGACACATCAAAGGAGGTCGCGTGGGTGGACGCGGACGTCACAACAGGAATTGACGTCACAAAGGTGGTTTGCCATCAGACTCATGTCCTGCCCTCACTCACCCCTTAGATGCGATTGCATCAGAGAAACCAGGTGTGAGCAGCGTTCTGAATGAGCTCCGATCTCGCCCCAGAGAGGCCAGAGTGGCTCCGTTTTCTCCAGTTATTGAGCTCCGGGTAAAATAAGTGGGGGGACGCCGTCCGCGTGGTACCCTGACTCGAGCCATGCATACATCACTTCACTCATCCATCCCTCCATCCACACTTTCACTCATCCGTCCATCCACTCTTTCACCCTATCCATCCGTACACTCATCCATCCACTCTTCCACCCAATCATCTACTCATCGATCCAACCATTTATCCACTCATTCAGCCATTAACTCTTTCACCCATCCAGCCATCCTTTCACTTATGCTTGCATAGGATCTGAGACACAGCTAGAAACTGCTTGGAATTTAAGCGGAAGTTGCCACCTAACGTTGTAACAAGTTCCGATGATGTCATAAACATTTACGCATATTGTGACGCATCGCCAGCTGCAGTCAGCACGCATACGATATGAGTCTTGGGCGTCAACTGAGGGTCTTTTCATATTCTAACGTGCCCCTCTTTACATCCTGTTGTGCTGCTTCAATGACACCATAGCACAGTGGTAGTCTTTGAAACGAAAGCAAAACAATTTACATCAAATGTGCACGCTACCCCACCCCACCCCAATACCCGGACATGTTGCCATTTTAATAAAAACTGTCCGGACAGTCCACAAAAACCCGGGACTGTCCGGGGAAATCCGGGGCGTCTGGTCACCCTACTATTGATCTACGTATGTATGCCTTTGTGATGAGGGGGAGCGGGCCAGGAATGTAAACACTACCCTGTAATAAATATCACCCAATTCAGTGATGTTATCTATTTTGCTAAAAAAAACATTTTTGGGCATTTTTAAAGCCCTCTTCATATTTTACGCAGCGTTTGTTGCGCAGTGTAGCTACCAAATATTGTGATGCACAGGTTCGTGCTTTGTCTCTTACGCAGTGCTTGTACTTTGTAAAAAAAACAAAAGCAAAAAAAACATATAAAAAACTAGCACCACATAAGTGCTTGATGTAGAAATAGTTCCCCCGGAGCCTTCTGCCCGTGCCGCTCAATGGCGGGGTTGCCAAGGCTGGCTAGTCTTTATTCATCTTTCTTCCACCAACCCCACCCTTCCGATCTGTCTCTGTGTCTCACTCACACTGGTTCTTCTTCACCCCTTCTTTCTCTGTTTGTATCTCCCTATCTTTTGCTTGCTTTTCCTTCTCTTTTTTCTGCTTTTCCTCCTATTGGGTCGAAGTCTGATTATGTCAGAGTTGCTGGCCTCTGTGAGGTATCAAAACCTCCATGCATTACAGTGCTCGACAACTCTGGGCAGGCTATCTGCTGAGTTTCTGTTAGTAAAAACTGATTCCCAGAGGGAGGAATTCCTTGATGTAGTGCAACCTCCCCTCGCGAGGGAATTATAGGCCCAATTGAGACACGGCTGCCTGCCCATGAGGGCGTTCACTTCTAAATGGGCCAATGCAGAAGAGGGAACTTGCCCAGCCTGTGACTGTAGCCGAGAAGATGTTGTGCATGTTATGTTCTTTTGCCCGGCGTATAGTAAAATACGAAAATGTTGGCTGATTCCCCTATGTAGAAACCTGGGACTTAGGCAATGTGTGCAGGCGTGTAGGGTTTTAACATATGATACCTCCCCCCTATTGTCTATGCTGTTTCCCGTTTCCTGCATGGTATGTGGCGTAGAAGGAAAGGCTTTGTTTAAGGTCAAATGGAAATAACTTGGATCAACTGTCCCCCTTTTCTTTTTTTTAAATACCATTTTTCTCAGCTAAGCCCCCTTTGATAACTTACTGTTTAATAACTTTTTATCCTCTATTCTAACTGTTATATTTATGGATTTTATTACTGTGCTTTGTATGTATTTTATCCGCACTTTTATGGTCTATGACCGAAATAAAGTTATCAAATGGTAAAATGGATTATGTCATAAAAGTCCCTGTCCCCCAAAATGAGTGCTGGTTGGCACCCACCTCCTGCACACATTAAGCACTGCTTTTAGGGCAGGGTCTCGACCCTCCCCCTCCCTCGGGCATTTCATTGTGAAGGAAAGTGTGACTTGCACCTCTCCTCTTCGATATTGGAGATTTTCTTCAAGCAAGACTTCGCTGACGTAGGTTTTAATGAATTCCGTGAACCTGGGCACTTTGTGGTGGTTTAACGAATGCACACTTTATTGTATGTACATAGCATTTAGTACCCCCGACGAGGCTTCGATGCGCTTCAGGGTGGAACAAAAATGCCATTGTAGTGAATGTACCATCTTTTCTTGGTCCTAAAGCAAGACAACACAACTGATAGTAATCTGCGCTTTTAGAGGGTATAGTTGGCCGTTGTATCGATTGAGAGTAAAAGTCTAGCACGGTTTCTCTGTTGTATTCCACTTTCTGTGAAAACATGTTCTGGGTTGACAGATGATCGCTTACTTGTAAGAGTGGGAAGCACGCCACTGAAACCTGATCACATCAGCTTTGCTCAGATGGTAGAGCGCTCGCTTAGCATGTGCGAGGTAGCGGGATGGATGCCCGCATTCTCCAAACGTATATCTTTGAAGATGAATGCAAGTGCATTTATAGATCTGTTCATTTCTGCCACTGTTGAGGTAGATGTTCTTTGGGATTTTCAGTTTAAATGTTTACGTCATTCGGAAAGCAATAGCCTAGTACTGTCCAGAACGTGGAGCGATTCCTGGCTGGTAGGTATAAATAGAAGCAAAGCATCCTGTGCCTAAAAATAACGACGCATTCGTAAAACACCAGCCTGGTCTCAGTAGGGATATCTTAAAACAAGCATTTGCAATGCAATAGGAGTCGCATTTACGCAAGACCTATTGCATTGTGGGGGGGCAGGAACAACGGGAGTGATGGGCATGGCAGAAAATAGTACTCTGAGTAAAGGGTCCAGTAGCCATATATTGTATTGAATTGTAATTGCAGTTATGTAGCGCTTACTACCCCTGACGAGTCGTCAAAGCGCTTTTTCAGTGAGCAGCATGCTACTCCGGGACCCATAGAGGATTAGTGTTGAATAAGTATAGTGAAACATGCAAGTACATTTTAAGTGGTGGATAGGTTAGTCAATTATAGGTTAGTCAGCTATCTGGATTTGGAAAGATAGCAGAATCTTGAAGCACGCTGCTCAGGAAACTCATAAAGGATTAGTGCTGAATTAGTATGGTGAAATATGAAAGTAATTCGAGTGGTGGATATTAGTCAGTTATTTGGAGTGAGAAGGGTAGCGGAGGGATAAAAGGAAAGAAAGGATTGCATTCATGTAGCACCTGTTACCCCTGATGGGTGTTGAAGTCTTTTTCTAGCTAGTAGGACGCTACTCTGGTACCCATAAAGGATTAGTGTAGGGATACAAATGACAACATGGCCGTCATATGGAAGGACTAACAGGCCTATAAACCAATGAAAGGCAGCATTTAGTAAAGGACAAAGACACAAGGCAATGAAAAAGATTGTAGGGGAGTGGGCGTGGCTTCTCTCCCCTACTCAACTACCCCAGATCAACCCCAGAGCAGCGCTTGCACGCTGGCTCAGGGCTCAACCTTAAAAAATAATGGTACTTAAATTATTTCAACGTGTCCTCAGGGGAAGTAAGCTCTATATAAATGAAATTTGCTTCGTTTAAATACTGGGAAAGACTAACACATCTGATATTCTTACAGTGCAAGCACATCTTCTAAACAGGGACTGAACAAAGTGAAAAGCTGCCTCTCAAGTATGTGTGAAGTGGTAAGAAGGTGTGAGCCTTTATTTCCCCTCCACTTCATTTGCACCAGGTGTGAGGTTCCTGACTGCTCCCAGCCCAGAGACTGGAACAAAAGGAGGCCTGATGACTCCTCAGATTTAGCCTTTGTTATGGGCCCAGCAGGAGTCTTAAATGTCCCCGCATGCATGTTGTTGCTTGTTGCAGATGGAAAGCAGACAACGTGCAGGCGTTGCTGAAAGTGTCCTGGTGTTTGGAAATTACACCGGGACGAGTTCAGCACATTTTTAAGTGGGACCCAAATTCTTGGCAGGGTGGACAGTGTTCACCCTGTGAAAAAAGTGGGTGGACGTCATCCACCTGCGTGTACCCCCGACTCGTGCCCTGCAAATGTTAATTAGTCAAATCGTGTTCCAAACTGTAAATGACATACGACTTAAGGCCGGTGTTGTGTAATATCTGGAATCCCTTCGGGTTCGTGTATCCCCTACTCTTCGGCTGACTTCAGAGCTTTGCCCTATTGTCCAGCTCGGACAGTTCTTCTGTAGCCATGCCCACTCAATCCTGCCTGAGCAGGACTATATACAAAATACATATCCTTCTTCCTGCTCCAGTTTGTGCAACAGCAGGGAAGGTGTTGGATTGTAAATCCAACACCTCTGCCCCCTACAGCAAGTCGTTGTAATTACTTGCAATGTAATGGATGGCGTTGTAACAACGCAGTCTTTGTAACGACCGCGTTGTAATAGCATGGGATGTGAAGCATGCAATCTAAAGGCTGTTTTCCCTATGGGCCATGCTTTACGTTCTCTCTTGTCTTTTCTATAAATCTTATTTAGTAAATGAAATATCTCAGAGTGTACGTAGCTTCACTAAGCAAAGAATGTTTCAGTCTTGTAGTGCAAAAATTAGGTAATTTGACACCCCAACTCCTATTAGAGTTTTGATTTCAGGAAAGGCATTTTATTTAGTTTAAGGCAAAGTATAAGCAAATATGGAATAAACAAACTGTCCAACTGACACAGGCATTCCATATCCATAGCAGTAAACTTTTGGAGTTCTGTTTGCTTTTGAATTAACAATAACTTTTCTTAGTGCCTGGTTGCTGCATGAAAATACGTGCAACATGAAAGTAAAGTTAAACTCTGTAAACTATAAAATGCATATTTGAAAGCACACTAGTGTAGATGTCTCAAGGTCAATTACTGTTAGAAATAAAGATATTCAATATATATATATATATATATATATATATATATATAAGCGGACTCTGGGAGTGAAAATTCAAAACATAGAAATTAAAAAAGAAGCAAATCAGGGTATACAGCAGCTATCATACATTATATATTTAGATATGTAAATTATTTTTTGTTGTGCAACATACTGAATTGAATACACCGAGCACCGAGATACACTGCTCACTGGGTCACCCTTATTCCTTATATTGAGGTGTGTTTAGTAATCGTTAAACTACAGACAGCTGAGAAAATATATTTTCTGCTTGCG